>NC_050479.2:80329939-80954939 GCF_012460135.2 Molothrus ater | reverse complement strand
ATACCTTTTGCCCAAAGGTGCCTTGGCCAAATTAATCTTTCTAAGAATACCAGAAGACATATTCATTCTTCAGCCTACTTAACATTGCCTTGGTTTCATCATCCACCGGTGAATAGTGGAGGAGTAACAAACACAGGCACAATGCACAGGTACCAGATGGGGAAGGGAAGCAAACTGCAGGGCAGAAGTAAAACCTTCTACCATGTGCATTTCCAAATTTATGTTCCCTATATATTATAGAGGAAAGCTGGGGATTCCAGAATGGTTTATACAACTGTCAATAAGCTGATGGCAACTTGTCATGCATCTGAGTTTGACTTGACAATGTGATGGAGTCACATTGCTCAGAGTATCATAAGCAGGGCTTCTGCAAAGCAGGGTCAGACTGCATACAGTAATATAAAGTAGGAGACAGGACCAATATCACTAATATAGACCTTTTTATTTTTTTTTCTTCTGGCTGGTGATTTGCAGGGTTTTTTTGTCTCTTAGAAAATGTCAAAGTTGTAGTATTGGTGTATTGCTTTTTGAAGGCAACACTCCTGCTTTCCACAGTAGCCCTCTAGTGTTCTTGTATCAAGATTTCCTGGCAGGATAGGTTCTGCAGATGAGGCAAGACACAGTCCAATGTCTGGAATTCATCCTAGGTTCAGGTTTTATCTGCATCAGCAAGTAGCATGGCTCAATAGGAGCAGTCCTGTGTAGAGTGCGCAGTCCTTGTGCTGCTGCTGAGTACAGACTGCCTGTACTGTATCTGGACATGGGTGCAACACAACTTCAGACTTCTTGTGTTAAACATCAGCTGTCTCCCTAGCAGGCATCCAAGAAAGGGCTCTGAGGATGAAAATCCATGCAGAGGTGGTGAGGTCACCTCTGCAGACAAAGTTCTGCTCTGTTCACAGCCTTAAAGGTCCACTCTCATCCCAAATGTGATGACTGAGCTGAATGAAGAGGTTTTTCCAAAATCATACAGTGGTAATTTTAAGAGGTGGAAGAAAAGACACCTGCAAAATCAAAAGAAGACAAAGTTTCAGCCTTGTTCTCAAAATGGCAGCAGGGTTCACCCACTCACTCTCTTTGGGGCTGTGACTCCCTAAAATGGAAGGAAACACAGGGCATGGAGATACATGGTAATCAACCCACCTTCACAGGGGCACATATCTCTCTGAAGAGTCTTTATAGCCTGTCAGAGTGTGTTAGGTATTGGAGTAAAATGTTTCTTAAAATGTATCTTTTAAAACATTGGCTTTTACATTTCTTCCCCCTCAGCTTTGCCCTGCTGGTGTTGCCAGCTCTGGTGTGTGGGTTGTGGAGGATGGCATGGCACGGCATAGTGTGAGAAATCCATGGCAAACCGAGTGTGGAAGCCATTGCTCTGTGTTCTCACTGCCCTTTGTAGTAAATTAAAAGAACTATGTGCCAGGTGGCTAAAAAAGTCAATGGCATCCTGGCCTGTATCAGTAATAGCGTAGCCAGCAGGAAAGGGAAGTGATTATCTCCCTGTACTCAAACCTTGAAGATCAAACCTTGAATCCTGTGTCCACTTCTGTGCCACTCAATTCAAGAAGGACATTCTAGTATCCAGAGCAGGGCAATGAAGTTGGTGAAGGCTGTGGAGTGCATATCCTATGAGGAACAGCTGAGGGAGCTGGGCGTTCAGCCTGGAGAAAATGAGGCTCAGGGGTGACCTTATCACTCTCTACAACTGCCTGAAGGGAGGCTGCAGCCAGGTGGGGATCAGCCTCTTCTCCTAGGCTACCAAGAAGAGAACAAGAGGACATAACCTCAAGCTGTGCCTGAGGAGGTTCAGTGAGGACATTAAAAAAAGTTTCTTTACAGAAAGGGTGATTAGACACTGGAATGGGCCCAAGGAGGTGGTGCAGTCACCATCCTTGGAGGTGTTAAAAAGGACTGGATATGACACTTGGTGCCATGGTCTTGTTGATGTGCTAGTGTTTGATCGTAGGTTGGACTCGATGACCTCAGAGGTCTTTTCCAACCAATTTGATTCTGTGGTTCTGTGAAACACGGGGCAGCAGGATGTCGCAGGGGTCTGGCAGAGGGGAGGTGGGCAGCCCGGAGCGGCCGCCAGAGTTCAGGCACAGCTCACCCCGCGGCCGCCCAGCGGGCCGGGCGTGCCGGCGGGAGCGCCCTACCCCGGGCGGGGCGGGGAGAGCAGAGCAGGGCCCTCCCGGCCGGGCTCCGGCGGGGGCACTGCGGGCGCTGAGGCAGCCGGGCCGGCAGCCATGTGGACGTCGCTCGGTGCCCGCTCGGAGTCGGCCGGCCCCAGGGCAGCCAGCGGCCGCCTCTGGGCTGTCGTCCTGGGAGCGGCGGCGGGCTTCTTCCTCCTCGGGTTCCTCATCGGTACAGTGCAGACTAACCCTCCTTCGCACCGGGGGCTCGTCCAGCCGGGGGACGTGGCTCGGAGCCGGGGTGGGGGGAGGAGCGGGCGGGTTTGCAGCGCCCCGGAGTTTGTGCCAAGGGTGGCCGAGGTGAGTCCGTGCTCAGCCGGGCGATGCCACCCTCCCTTCGCAGCGGGAAGGTGCAGTCACTGAGCCTCTCTGGGATGTCCAGCTCCGCCGCAGGAGAAGGGTTTTTGTGTCTTTGGCTTGTTTTTCTGTTTACTTTTTGTTCAAGTAAATAGGAGTAAAATAGTGCTGTGGGCAAGAAAAAGGGGCGCTGGATTTGTGAGGAGGGGACAAAAGACGTACCCTTCGACCCTGCTGCTTTGAAACAGCGCCGGCTACAGCCAGAGAGGCGGGAAGGTGAAAATGGGGCTGGAGGGGCACGGACAGGAAGGGAAAAATAGTTTCTCAGTGTCTCACCTGCTCCTCGTCCCAAGCAGGCAGGACTGAGGGTTGCTGCTGCAAGAGACTCCCCATCCCTACCTTCCTTTTGGTTCACATATGAATCATGATGAGCTTACAAAAAGAAAGAAAACAAAGGAGCCACTTGTATTTTGCAATGCCATTTGGTATGTACTTGGGATTGCTGCCATTGGGAAGCCCCGACTGAATTCCTCTCTCATGTGGAGCCTTTCACTGTGCCAGTAACCAGTGCCTCACTGGTGCCAACGTGTTACCCTCTTGAACCCACTGGTTCTGTCATTCACAGTACCCATGTGGCTGCTGCTGCACATGCACTGAATGCGTCCAGTCTGACTTGAAAACAGATTTCAGGAGCACTTCTCTTTCTAGCCAGCTGTTCCTCTCATCACTTACTCTGGTAGTGCTTGCTCAGAAAGGGAAGGATTCCAGAAAGAAGCCAGACAGACCAGAGAGTGAGAAAGGAGTTACAAGACATCTGTTCCTTACAAAGTGGGCCTGTGTTTCTGTGCATTTTTTGTAAAGCTGCTGCCTTATTATTGAGGTAACTATATGACTGACATTCTGGTGCTCAAGGATGATAGATAAGTCTCCTTAGCATCTACAGGAAAATAACTGATGAATAAATGTAAGATAGTATTTTATATCACTCAACATCTCCCTAGACAAATAAGTTCTCTTACCATTTGTGGGACTAACACTGCCATCACTTTGTAGTCTGCATTAGGTTGTAGCTGCTTGTATGCGCTGAAATGAAAACAGTTCTGCAGTGTAAAACAGTGAAAATCTTGTGGTGACACCAAAGAGAAGTGGTGTGTGTCATGGGAATATTGCTCTGATGTTTTTACTTTGGTATTTTCATGTGTTGTACAGGCTGGTTTGCAAAACCTACAGATAAGAAGACATCTCTGAGTACTCATGAGGACATGAGGACAGCATTTATGGCTGAAATGAAAGCGGAAAACATCAAGCAGTTTCTTTAGTAAGCAGTGTGTAGACTAATCAGTTCAGACAAGAAAAAAAAAATCAAGTGGGAGCCAGCCCAGTGATCACAGAATCATAGAATTGGTTGGAAGGGACGTTAAAGCTCCTCTGGTTCTAAACACCTTCCACTAGACCAGGTTGCTCAGGGCTCTATCCGACCTGGCCTTGAGCACTTCCAGGGATGAGGCATCCACAGCTTCTCTGGGCAACCTGTGTCAGTGCCTCATCACCCTCACAGTAAAGAATTACTTCCTAATATCCAATCTAAAGCTGACTTCTTTCAGTTTAAAGCCATTATCCTTTCTTATGTCACTACATGCCCTTGAAAAATGTCCTTCTCCAGCCTTCTTGTAAGCCCCCTTCAGATACTGGAAAATGCAATGGGGTCTCAGAGCCTTCTCCAGGCTGAATGGCCCCAAATCTCTCAGCCTTTCTTCTCAGGAGAGATGCTCCAGCCCTCTGATAATTTTCATGGCCTCCTCTGGGACTTGTTCCATCAAGTCCTTGTCCTTCTTGTGCTGCATCTCAGAGTTGAGCACAGCACTGCAGCTGGGGTCTCATGAAGTAGAGTAGAGGGACAGAATCACCTCTCTGACTTGTTGGTCATGCTAAAAACAATTCAAAACAATGGAACATTACAGTATCAGTATTTTAAAGTTATTAAAATTTAATCTGTGTAATAAATATTTCTGTTTTAGTAACTTAGAAGCTTTAACTGCAAGTACTTGCACCTGATTTGTTTCGGAGATCTTGTAAATGGATTATTTTTCTCTTTAGAGAGTGTAGTATTTGTTAAAATCTTATATTTATTCCAGTCAGTAGTAGGCCACAAGTCATAGTTTATTGATAGGAATTTACTTTCAGTGTAAAGAATAGCATAGCTATTGTAGGAATAATCAACAAATTTGGATTTGCCTCATACTCCCAGTCTGATTACATAGCATGGAGTTGTGCAAAACTAAATTACTAAAACACTACTTTCAGTTTATAGGACTGTAGCAACCCCACTGCTTCCATTTTAGGTGTATTTGCCATGAACAAATAATTGCAGATAAATTAGCTCAAAAGTATGGTCTCTACTATGTAGCAGTCATATACTGTACTATAACATACCCATTCAAAACCAAAGATTTAGGAGTTTTTAGAGTCTTAACCTGTGTTTTGGCTTTTGCAAAGTCAGCTGTTGTTAAACAGCTCTGTGAAAGGACCTTCCTGCCCTTTAAACTCCCTGTCTCGATGTAAGCAGAAAGCGTTGTACCTCATTTACTGTCAAGTGGCCAGTCCTGCAGTGAAATACAGCAGATTCTTAGTCACTGCTCAGAACTACCAGTACAGGCAGTCAGACGAGAAGAGAAAATGAAGAAAACCACAATGTTTAGTTAAATGGGAGTGTAATACAGGAAAGTGTTATTGCATAAATCAACTTCTAATGAAAATGTGATACTTAAACACTTGTGACTCCTTTAGAAAACAACCCTTCTCACTCACAATTGCATGTAAGTGTGCTCTTGGTTCAGTATATGTCATCCAGAAGATGATACTGTCACTATAACAGTGACTTTTAGTACAGTATTAAGATTTTGGCATGATCAGAGGAACATGGTTTTATCCAGCAACATTTCGCTGCTAAGGATTTTGTCTAGTTTGGAGAAAAGGAGGTTGAGGGGCAGCCCCATTGCTCCCTACAGCTTCCTAAGGAGGAGACGTAGCAAAAGAGGTGAGCATATTTTCTCCCTAGTATCCAGTGATAAGATGCATAGGAATAGTTCAAAGCTGCACCAGAGAAGGTTCAGACTGGACATGAGGAAGAATTTTTTTACCAAGAGGATGTTCAGACTTGAAACAGACATTCTAGAGCGGTGGTCAGTGACACAAGCTTGTCAGTGTTCAAGAGACATTTGGACAATGCCCTTAATAACACGCCCTTTAACATGCTTTGTCAGCCCTGAATTGGTCAGGCAGTGGGGCTAGATGATTGTTGTAGATCCCTTACAAGCAAACCTATTTCTATTTCTTTCTATTCTATATGTATAGTTCTTTCAAAGTAGATTTCTTTGATGGCTTTGGTCTTATTTGAACTCCAGAATTTAAGTTTTTCCTAATCTCACACCCCTTCATAATCAAAGATACAATTTCCTTCATTAACACCAGCTGGTGCCACACATGTTTCTTTGGCATGTTAATGGCATGGTCATATGATAGAATGAGGACATCATGATGACAGCCTCATTCAACTGAGGGTTTTTTCAGCTGGCTTCACAACTGGGCTTTCACAATGGTCTGGACTGGACAATTATTTTTTTTCCCAGACAATGGGCTGTTCATTATTTATGCTCTCTTTCACTGTTTGTTATTTATGCTGGCATGACTTTTAAGTCACAAACTGTTGAGTTTTTCTGTTCCTTGTTTATACAGTACTCAAAACTCACTCTCTTTTACTTGCCAGCAAGACACACTAGGAGTGAACTTTTAGATAAACCAGTATTCGTGCCAAAATTAATTAAAATTGTGTTATTCAAGGAGAACATCTAATTAATTACAAGTAAGGACCAGAGAAATTATGCAAGTTTCTAAATTGAATACACAAAAATACTTGTACTCAGTTCTTTGTCACTTCACAATGATAGGGTCTTACTGTGCATAGGAGTGCATGGTCCTACTGTAGCTTAGAAGACAAGGAGTAAAGAAAGGACAAGACCCCATAGCTGGTGTCATCACACCATTCTTGCCAAACCATGCTGCAAGCAAGCTCTAAATACCTATTCTAAATCAGGACAGCCTGAAACCCTTCATCTCAGTTTATGTGTACAACATAACAATACATAGATGCAGAGAAGTCTTGGTCCTAATTTAGCCTGAGTATATCTGATTATCCCTATGAGGTTGATTTCCAGCTAGGCTAAGAGGAGTTCTGATTATGACCTTCATTGCCTGACCCTGCTTATTTCTCCCTTTTCTCTAGCAATTTTACACGGCTTCCTCACCTAGCAGGAACAAAGGAAAATATGCACCTGGCACAGCAAGTCCAAGCTGAGTGGAAGAAATTTGGTTTGGATTCGGTTCAGTTGGTTCATTATGATGTCTTACTCTCTTACCCTGATGACACTAAGCCCAACTACATCTCAATAATTGATGAGCGTGGCAATGAGGTACATAAACAACCAGTTTTTCCAACCAGGGAACAAAATCACTTTCATACACCTGGGAAGGCTGTGAGGGAAAACTGTCCTCTGTTCACTTAATGGTATTGGGCCTGGTACAAAGCTCATGGAAATCAGGGATTCCTTTATTTGCTTTTATATTTTGCATCTTCGTTTCATAATAAGTGAATTTCATGTGTTACGAATACTAATATTTCCCCTGATTCATACAGCATCCTGACATATGGATAAAAAATAATTAGGTAATAATTACTTGATGTTAGTCAATTGTTTGAAAATTACTGTATTATTTTAAAAGAGGAAAGAAACCCTGCTCAGCACCATTCTTTGCATTGATTCATTATACAGTACCAATGATTCAGCTAAATTCAGTTTCTAGAAGATTAGAATTTAGGTCTCAAGATGTGGTATCACAAAGGGAATGTGTTCATTACATACTGGCTGAAGTGCACATAGAAGCTTCAGGAATGAACAGAATGCAATCATTTTTACCACTGTGATCTAACCTGTTCTTATCTGCTGTACCCAGGCCACTTCAGGGAACCCTGTCTTCATTTATGCAGGATTCTCTGAAGAGTGGAGATGGGATTTGTAAGTTCTCACCTTGAGTATGCCTACTGAAAAGGATGCCCAGTGCCTGCTAAAATTTTGGCCACTTCTTAGGTAGAATTCTAAAACCAGAGTCCTTTAGATTGCAAATGCTTGTGAAATGTTCTTGTGAATAGAAAGTATTCCTTTTTCATATTGCCTTGTTTACCTTATTCCTTTTCTCTTTTCCTATTAGGTTTTCAACACATCATTGTCTGAGCCTCCTCCTCCAGGATATGAGGCTGTTAGAGATGTGGTGCCACCCTACAGTGCCTTTTCAGCCCAAGGAGTGCCTGAGGTAAGACAGTAGAATGCTACATAGTAGAAGAAAACAAGATAGGAAAAGAAGCAGAGACAGAAATAGAAATAATAGAAATGGAAAAGATGGAATACCACAGTGTACTGTAGCATAGCAGAGAATATCAGAGAGCAATACAGAATAATTTGAAATTCCTTAGGCTTTAGTTCAAAACCCTCCTTATCACTAGTAGGAAAGGTGACCTAGCTCCGATGTTCTTGGGATTATTGTGATGGAGCAGCGTTCAAATTGAACAGTCATATATATGTTTAATATTTTCCTCTAGTTTGAGTCGGAGCTGGATTTTTTTTTCTTTTCCTTAAAAACTGTGGCAATAAATCTTTAATATCAGCTGCTGCTATAAACCCCCCCCAGACATTTTTGTAACTCTGCGCTGTTGTTTCCCATCTTGGTGAACAAATAGACTGTTATATTTACCCTGGCCAAATGAACAATCTCACTTTTCAAAATGCTACTTGTCCAAGGCTCACACTGACAGGTATAGCTGCACAGTGTTGAGTATGCTTGAAAAGCTTTTACTGACATTTCTAGCTGGTGATAAAGATATTGCTGTGATCTGAATTTAACACTAATCCTTCCTGTCTTGTTACACAGATGGTATCAGCTGATGGGCTTTCTTTGATAAAGCTGGCTTGTGTAGCAGGAGTTTTCTGTTCTATAAGCATTAGGGGTTTCAATTAGTAGTTTGTAAGATTAGAATTTCTTGGTGTTGTTCTCAATATCTTTCCTTTCTATATGTAGAATAATTTAGGTTGACAGAACCCTGGTCCAGGCTCTGCTTTAAAGTTCCCTCTAGAAAGACGCTAATACTTCTACTCACACAGCTCAGTATTATATCAGTCAAGTACTTGGTAATGTTTGTTAATAAGCTGTTCAAATCCAGAAAACAAAAGAATACTGTGTTTATTTGCCTCCGACACTCAAAGAAAGCTGGAGAACCAGGCAAATAATCTGTACCCTAGGACATAAGAGCTTTGAGTGTTCCAAGAATTGAAGTGGGAATTTTGGAACATAGTGTAAGATAAAATTAATGGGTTTTGACTTTTTATCATAGCATATCACCCAAGAAAGATAGAATAACATCACTGCTTTGTTTGGTTTGATGAGATGTGAGAAATGATGAAAGGTTTAAAAAGCTTCATCTTCCTTCTTTAGGAAATTGTTTTATTTTAATTAAATATAAAAACTTTGTTTCCAATGAAAACAATACCTAAAGACAAGATTGTAATTTCAAAATCTGATGCTTATTTTCACCTTATTACATAACAGTTTGACAAGACCTCCAGATACTTATCTATTGCTTTTAGCAGTAGCATTCTCCAGCAAGCTGTTGTCTGCATCTGTCCTGCAAAAAGCACAGGAAGGGAGCATGTATGAGTCTCCTCAGTGGGAATACTTAGTGGGACCAAAGCTCTTCTGAGTTCTTGCTGGCCAAGAATTTTATGTAAAAGCCATTATTATCTTATTAGATCACAAACTCCTTTCAACATGCTCTTTGACATTATTGTTTCAAATCCTGCCTCCTTCTCTCAGGGTGAGTTGGTGTATGTGAATTATGGCCGTACCGAGGACTTCTTTACATTAGAACGTGACTTGGGAATTAGCTGTACAGGAAAGATTGTTATTGCCAGATATGGGAAGATCTTCAGAGGAAATAAGGTAATCCCTGTGCATAAAAGCATTGCTGCCCTTCTCAGTGTTACTCCCACTTCAACTGTTCTGCCCTTCAGTGCTTTCAGGAGACTGAAACGGTTCCCTAAGGTGTTCTGGAGATTTTAGAGTAACGGAGTTTCCATAGACCTGTGTTCAAAGATGATTATTTAGTATTTCTAGGATAAAAGTAAATCAGTTGGAAAAATGTTCCATATTTTAATATACATTTGCATTCTATAAATTGTTCCAAAATATCAGTGTCATGCACTCTAATTCTGAACTAGATTGTTCTTCTCTCTTGGTTCAGTTGTTCTTTACCATGTGTATATTGTGGTTTTTTTTAATGGTTTCTGTACACCAGAGAGAGTATATAGCTATATGAAAGTTGTTTTAAATTCTGTATTTGGTTATTCAATGTCTCAATCATGTAAATTTATTTTTAAACTACAGTTTTCACAGATTTCCACGACCTAACAGGAAAGGACATAATTCAGGCATACTCTTAAGTTATTTTCTCAAAAGAGATGTAAGAAGACAGTCTATTTTAAGAGTGTTCGGCTCTTGTTCGACAATTATTTTGACCCTAATTTGAGCAGGACTGTAATTTGTATTTGTCAGTTACCTAAGGGTGTCAAGCAGTGAATTCACTGGATGCCAGTTTTTATTATATGCTGTTGATTAATCTTGTGTGAAGCTTTTAAATAGATAACTCACTGGTTAATTATACATATAATTTTCACCAGTGAGAAATGGTATATAACTCATATTCTGGGTCAGATAATATTTTCACTAAATTGTTTCCCGCTCCTCAAGATACTATCTGAATGGAAAAGACTTAAAAATTGAAGAAAGTATTACTGTGTGTGAATCTTTCCTTAAAATGAAACACAAATATCTTAGAGTTACTAATATCTAGAGAGGCAGTTTTCCTGTGGTTTGGAAATTATATGCCCTCCCCTCATTTACACAAAGGGATATCCTTAGTCTTACAGTATTATTTTAATGACTGCTTATATACTGAAGAATTTGGTAGCCTATATAAAATCTGGAGAACTGTACTGAAACTTTTTAAACTTCCTAATGGTATGCAAAAATAGGGT
This sequence comes from Molothrus ater, assembly GCF_012460135.2. Taxonomy (NCBI): domain Eukaryota; kingdom Metazoa; phylum Chordata; class Aves; order Passeriformes; family Icteridae; genus Molothrus; species Molothrus ater. The sequence goes on along the minus strand of NC_050479.2, from coordinate 80,944,309 downwards.
AGAGGATGAAGGGAAGTACTGTATTTCCTAAAAAAAAAAAAAAAAGGAATGGAAAAAAAAGCTATGATATTTCTGAGTTAAAATGCCCAAATTTGAAACTGTTGAGGATTAGTTGTCACTCTGTCACTATCCATCACTGTCATATATAGTAGCAAACCAGATTGGGATGTCAGAATGATATATATTATGCAATAATAAAGTCACACCAGAAGACTTTTAAAACAGCATGCAGGTCAGTCCTTCTGCCGTAATGAGCCTAAAATGTGGGCTCCCTGGAGTTAGTGTTGTTCACAGCCAAAGGCAGTTTCAAGCTCTCCAATTATAATTTTCCTGTATAGACCAGACCCTGAGATCCATTCAGAGATCATTTAGGTAAATAAGGTAAGTACAGGACTACCTGAAAGATACTGTTGCATTAATGTGGTACAGTTTTTTCTGTTCATGCTGTGTACATTTCAATAGTCAGCTGATAGTATTGATCTGGAGGACAGAATGCAAACTCAGGTTATGTAGCAGTACTGTGGAGGATGTTTTCCATGTTGCTAGTGTTATCTGCTAACTAAAAGTAAAAGCAAGAGCAAACTTTTTACTTTCATATGAAACCTGATATCTGTATATATATGTTTCAGAAAATTATGAGACAGTTATGGGCCCTTGACTTATCCCAAGCACTGTAAAAGATCCTGAGGAAAAATCACTGTAATTTATACTTTGTTTTGCCCCTTGAACTCTGGAGTCAAGCTATAAAGGACTGGATAGGGACTGGAGTTGTGCTTTACAGGTGAAGAATGCTGAATTGGCAGGTGCCAAGGGAATTATTCTGTACTCTGATCCTGCTGACTACTGTGCACCTGGAGTAGATCCCTATCCAAATGGCTGGAACCTTCCAGGTGGAGGAGCCCAGCGTGGGAATGTATTAAACCTGAATGGAGCAGGGGATCCTCTGACTCCAGGTTATCCTGCAAAAGGTGAGTGACTCTAGAGAAGGCCTTCTCTGAGGGTCTGGTACTGAGAAAGGGCAGAGGATGTTTTCTCCCTTATAACAGCACACTCTCTTTCTTAGTCTTTGCTGCTAAAAGGCAGCTTTGGGTTTCACTGCAGTAGGCCACTTCTGTAAATGGCACATGAGAGAAAGTGAGAGGATATTAGGGGGGCCCTAGAGTACTGATCTGTATTAATCACCTTCACCTTAGGCTTCTTCAGCTGCTTGAGTTGTGCCTGTTTCATTTAGCAGCTAAACCAGATCATTTTCATGGAAACTCTTTAAGAACTATTTATGCCAGCACTTGGGCCAGCATATCTGAGAGAGGCAATCACCTCAAGAAAGGTAGTCCCTAAGTGATGGGCAGTTTTGCTTCTAGGCAGCAGAACTGGAGCTAGAAGGGGATACATGTTTAAAGCAGCAGCATGGCAGAGCAGACCATGAAGAAAATTTCTGGTTCCTCATGCATAGAGTCAGTGATCACATAGATGAATCCCTGTCTCCCTCAATCACAAAGGGTTCCCGTGAATATTGTATTAAAGAGGACACTATTCTGTATATGCTTTTGTCCATGAAGATTAAGATTTGCAAAAAAAATTATTTGTATTTGAGCTTTGTCAGAACAAAACCTAGATTTTGTTTTGTACACATAAACAGCAATCCAGAATATTCAGTAGTCCAGTGTATAAGATTTTATCTGCATCTCTTTATCAACTGGCAAAGTTTTTTATTTCCCAGCTGAATGTTCCAAGAATGACACTGTGGGCTCCTTCTTTGCTGTTATTCGTCATGTGTGGCTTAGTCTGAACTTCTTTCCCATGAAGAGAAATATTTCTATGTAAAAGTATTTCAACTCAAAAAAAAGTTCAAAAAAAAAAAGAACAAATAATTTTAAAATTTCCAGCCATCTTTATATGCATGCCTGCAGACACTATGGGAGAACCTTGATTAGTGTCTCTGAAAGTATGTTGGTAAAGCACAAAGAATGAAATTATTGGGAAGATGTCAGCTCAGCTTCTGGGAAAGTGAAATGATTATTCCTGCCTCCAATGTTAAGACTGTGCTAAGAATTGTACAGCTTCCTTCTGAGACTTGTAAATATGAAAATATCTGTCTTTTGCTTTCAGAATACATGTACCGATTAGACAAAACCAGTGGTGTAGGTCTTCCAAAAATTCCAGTTCATCCTATTGGCTATCATGATGCAGAGTCATTACTGCGGTAAGTGCATGGGAGACATGAGGTATTTTAAGGAGATTGTTTTTTGGAAGTTATGAAAAGAGAGTAAGATGACTTTTGCACTCTGCTTCTCCTGTAGCTGTTGAAATAATATGTTTGTTTCTTATTAGAATGTCTGTAGGAGGTAAGTGTGGTATGTGTTGTTATATATGAGGTATGTGCAGAGTTATCTGGAAATGATCATTTGTAGTATGGACTAATATGTCTCCAAGTTTTCTTTTCTTTTAAACTTTATAGTTATCTCTGTTATCAGGATAACTGCTCATAATGATAAAAGTATAGATTAAAAAACCTCTTTTATCCACTGCCAACTAGTAGTGATGGAGCAGATTACTATGTATAAATTTGATGTAGCCAGACATTTCTGTTCAATAAGTATTAAATAATACTAGAACTTGGTTTTAATAATTATGAATGAAACCTAAATCCTTTAAAAATACTGGGTCCTTGTTTTCACTTTTGTCTTGAGAAGTCATAGCATCTTGTTATTTCTGCTATCATATCTTTATATAAACAATTTGCTCAGGGCCCAAACACATGTTGAAGTTGTTCTGTGGACTGAAGTATGTATTTACAGTAAAAGACATGCTTTCATTTACAATAAATGTATTTTGCTTCCCAAGAACCAGAACATTCAGCATACTTTCTTTGTATCTCAGAAGTTCATGTCAAAAATAAAAGTCCTTCAAGGGAATAAGTCAGAGTGATCCACCTAATTATTGCATTTCCAGTTGTGTTGACAGGAAAAGCATGGCACTTCTGACAATGGAACAAGAATGGGTGACTTGGACTGATCATATTTCTCTAATTTAGCATCTTTGACACGCATCAACTGCCTATGCTACAAGATTAAACAGTGTGCAGGTACAGGCACCATAAAACTACTGCCTGTGCTGTTAAGTTAAGGAATGGCCCAAATTGCTCTTTTCACATTCAAATGCAAATGTAGTTGAAGGTAGGAGAATGTTCCAGGGGCCATTTACAAGAGGCTGTTTATATGCAAAGCCTTTTGGCCAACACTTTCTTCCAGGATAGCTGTAGGCCATTCCAAGCTGATCTCTATGCTGAGGATTATTGTTCTATGTTAATTTACTAGTATTAGTGTAGCTGTAGCTGAAAGTCCAGATTATTCTACTGCCAAAGCTTGTAGTATAAATTGTCTAAAACAATGACCAACTCTGGCTTACATGCATATGGAACCTAGCATAGTGTGGTTTCTGGGTCCTCATTTGATTGGTGCTGTTGTAAGAGCTCTGTAACTGATAATGATTTTTTTTTTTCCATAACAGTAATATGGGAGGACATGGACCACCTCATAGTAGCTGGAAAGGAAATTTGAATGTATCTTACAACGTTGGTCCTGGATTTACAGAAGATTATTCTTCAAGGTCAGTTTTGTTTCCTAAGGAGAGTGTTCTTGGAATCAGGGAAAAAAACAGGTAGAGCAATAGCGTTTGACCATAGGGTAGCTGGGTTTATTTACATCATTCCTTTGATTCTGGCTATTTCCTTGGCTGAACATGCTCAGTGCAAAGCATCAGTACATTATGTCTTGATTGGATGGACATGACTACCTTGCTTTAGTTTCCAGCTAGTCTTGAACCAGTTTCATTTGAAAAGCATCTAGTCTTTGATAAACTATTTGTTGAGAGGTTTTGGGTTTTTTTTTTGGTGTTTTTTGGGGGTTTTTTTGAGTACTTTTGTTTCCTTTTAAGTTCATGTGAGTCCAGCTTTTGGTCTTACTTTTTACTTATATAAAGCAGTATTAAACTGCTTCTTATAAGCAGTTATTCTACTCAGCTTTTCCAGAAAAAGAGAACCTTAAACTCTGATGTCAATTTTATTGCTTCAGATTGCTTTTAACTGAATTAGTAATTACAGTTTAGGACTTAAGTCTATGTGTTTTAATGTTGTCTGGATACAATGTACTGACTTCATATGAACTGTTTAACTTGGGGCTGAGTTGTTGCACCTTCAGCTGTGGTACAGATAAAGAACTCTTGATGCGACTCAGGTTGTCTTGTTTTCTGCTGCCTGAGATGCTGCAGTAATATGGACTGTGCTGGAATGTTCTCGTTTTGGCTAGGGTAGAGTTAATTTTCTTCACAGTGGCTGTTTTTCATTTCTCATGAGCACAGGGTTGATAATACAGAAATGTTTTTGTTATTGCTGAGCAGGGCTCACACAGAGCCAAGGCCTTTTCTGCTCTTTGTGCTGCCACACTGGTGAGAGAGTGGGGGGTACATGGGAGGCTGGGAGGAGGCACAGCCAGGACAGGTGATCCCAGCTGACCAAAGGGATATTCCACACCATGTGGCATCATGCTCAGTACATAAAGTGGGGGGATGAAGGAGGAAAGGGGAGATGTCTGGAGTGATGCTGTTTGTTTTCCTAAGTCACCATTACTTATGATAGGGCTCTGCTCTTTTGGAGATGGTTGAACAGTTTTGCTCTGCGTTTTTCCATGGATTTTGCTTCGTGTATAAAATTTTCTTTATCTCAGCCCATGAGTTTTCTACCTTTTACCCTATAGATTCTCTCGCTGCTAGTGGGAGAGTGAGTGAGTGGCTGTGTGGGGCATGGCTGCTGGCTGGGGCATGGTTGCTGGCTGGGATTAAACTGTGACATGGAGTTAGTTCTGATTTCTACCAAACTGCAGAACATTAGAACTATTTACCTTTTAAACATTAGATGCTTTCCATTTTTCTTTCAATATTTCAAATTAAAAAACTAGCTGCTGGCTAGTTTTTTAATTTGGTCTTTGGAGTTCTGATCCCATTATCTGTATAAATCTTATTGACATCAGAAATATTACATAGCTGTAAAGGGATAAATGCTGTTCTCATTTGTGCAAGTATGAATCCAGAAAAAAATACACTGTAATATTTTCAGATTTACTTTGGTTTAATAGGAGATAAATTTGATCAAAATGCTTTCTTTGTCATTTATGTTGCACACTTTTGAAAGGTGAAGGTGTCAAGATGTTTGGTTATCTAATCTGGTGGATTTTCTCTTTGTGTTTTCTTCCTAATACACAAGAAAGGTGAAAATGCACATTCATAGCAACAATGAAGTAAGAAGGATTTACAATGTAATTGGTACCATCAGAGGCACAGTGGAACCAGGTAAAATCATTCACCTTCAGCATAATCGGAGAGAGCAGTGACCTCTACATGTACTTCATGGTTACAAGGGGGAGATGAGGAATATACTTTTCTCTGAAATATTGTATTTCATTATCTTTGAAATGGTGTTTGCACTGGCTTTCATATGGTTCAGGGTTTTTCAGCACTTCCACTTTAAATGCTGATTTTCAAGGGAGAGTCATAACCAGGATGGAAATATTTGTCTTCAGGCAAGTAGCTGCGATTGAAAGAATATTTTGAAGTGGATACTCTCCCCTAAGAAACATGGGAATGGATTTTGTGTTCCATTGGAAGACACTATATCCACCATTATTGACTTTTTGTCTATCTTACAGTCTCTTGTAACCAGTGTGGTTTTATAACCTAAAAAAACCAGATATAGAGACATTCCTAGAATGATGATAACATCATTTATCTTCTGACTGCAGCACTTTCCTTTTGCCTAAAACACAACTGTTAACCATATTATAGTAGCATAGAGACCTAGTCTGAATTTTATCTCAGTAATCATATCTCTGTCATGATTTAGACAACTCTTTTTGTGATTGATTATATATATCCAGAGAAATACTGCATTCAGCACATGAATTCACAATGTTGTGAATTTCTCTGCTGTACAGATAAAACTAGTGGATGAGCTTCACCATGAAGCACACTATTGTGAAGTATGGAAAAATGCTTCTATCTTTAGAGGAAACCTGTAATATATTCAATAATAGAGCTAACAGCGTGGAGTTTGAAGTTTTAAGTCTTGCGGGATCCAGTTACTGTGTTTGACAAATTCTTGAACACTGACTGGAAATACAGAAAAGTGTCTTCAGAAATTTAAAACACTTTTTTCCTTTCTATCGTGTATATTATAAACTATTAATCTCTATTGCTTGATACGTACCTGGAAAATTAGAAATTACTTCAAGTTAATGTCTCTGTGTCAGGAAAAAAAATATTCCTAAGTAAACCTCCAAAATTAATTTCTCCAGACAGATATGTCATCCTGGGAGGCCACCGTGACTCATGGGTATTTGGTGGCATTGATCCCCAGAGTGGGGCAGCTGTGGTTCATGAAATTGTGAGGAGCTTTGGAAAACTGAAAAATGAAGGTAATGTAATAAAAGAATAAAGCACATCAAAGTAGCTACTCTCAGCAGTGCCCGTTGATTTCTGTGAGATTTAAACTTATGCTTGAAATTAAAAACGTGTATCTCTGATGCAAAGAGATGTTGTTTCAAGATGTTTATTCAAGACTGATGTCTTGAATAAGCACGCTGTTGTCCACCATGGTGTATGTGAAGCACTTCTGCTCAAGAGAAAGTATACACCTAGAGGGAAACAAAACAAAATGGGAGATGCTGAAATAAACACAACATTTAGGTACAATTGACTACTGTTGAACTCATAAAGGCTTCTTCAGGGCCACACTGAGAGCCTTCTCAGCACTTGACTGTGGCCTGGAGGCATATTCAAAAATAAGTGAAGGATGTCAGTGTAATGCTGAGAATGAGCTGTGCAAGCATAGTAGGAGGTAATGGTTAAAAATACCTCATGCCTACTTGCATTAGAATAGGAACAAATGTCAGCTGCACCAGGTTTCTGTTGCTATCAGAGCAAAGGCTGTCTCCCTCTCTGACATCCCATGGAGAGAAGCTGTGACATAAATACTCTGCTAGAGAAGTGTTCTTTGCCTGCCTATTACACATAAAACCTATTGACATTTAGTTTTATTTCCATTTCTTCCCAGTAACTGAATATCAGGGGAAGCTGCCTCTGAAATGCAAATGGGGAAAAAAAATTAAGTTAAAAAAAAGGGAGTAAAAGATGAAAAGGTTCCAGTAGCTTCAAAGGAAACTTTGGGCTGAGGTACAGCGTCAGGGCGATAGAGCCTGTTCTATTTGGCCTGCTTTTAAATTGAATGGAGGACTTCAAGTGAAAGATTTTTCTTTTGAAGGTGATCTGTCAAAGTTACAGGGAATCTCTTAGGTTTTGAAATCTGGCATTTGAAAGACAGGTCAAGGAAGTTCTATAATAGATATGAAAATATGTCATCTTTCTGTCAGAGTAGACTGATATACAATGTATACTAGGCTGAACAAAGCAAGAGGATTAGAAAAGCCTTCTTTCAAGAATTTGTGCACAGCACATTATTTTTCCTTAATCAGAGTTTTAGATTCTAGAAAATTTTCTTGCATTTAAAGGTGAGAGATGAAATACATTATTTTGCCCAATATTGAAGTAGAGGACAGATTGCTACAATAGCAAATCATTATTAAATAAGGTTACTGAAGTTGGTGTTAAAGCTCCTTATGGATATCTCTTTCCCCACAGATCATGGTAAAAGATCAGCCCCCTAAAAATGCCATGTGTTTTTACATTAGTCATGTAACAAGCAGCCTTTATTATTGAAATAAATTTTCATTGTCTTTCATTTCAGGATGGAGACCAAGGAGAACAGTGATATTTGCCAGCTGGGACGCAGAGGAATTTGGCTTGTTAGGATCTACAGAGTGGGCTGAGGTAAACCAAGAGTGTTCAAAAAGAGATTTGCATGGTGGCTGCTCTTTGAGAAGTCTGCACTAGAAAGAAGCACTTCTTCCCTCCCCCCTGCCCCCTTTTCCTTACACACAATCTCTCTCTCCCTTGAGTTTCCTTTTAAACTACCAAGAATCTCTAGCTCCTTGCACTTTATGATATCCTTCTGTGAAACTGCTGTTTCTTTTGTGAATGGGAAGATAGTTCTGAGGGACAAAAAGTTTATCAGCATTTTCTTCCCCTTTTTTTTCTTGCTTGTAGGAAAATGCCAAAGTATTGCAAGCACGGGCAGTGGCTTATATCAATGCAGATTCTTCTGTTGAAGGTACATGGATATAACTTGGGTTTTACAGGAATAGTGATGGTATGACTGGGAGGGATTTTGTCTTGGAGATCCATGAGACCTTCAATGTGATAAGTTTTGTTGTATTAATTCAGAAATCAATATGGGGAGAAACTGTGGCTTACAATCATAAAGTATCCTTCAGATATTCATGTTTTTTCAGGGAAAAAGTCCTTTACAGTAGTGACCTACTGTTTGGGAGGTCATAAGAGAGACAAGAAATATTGTGCTCTGCATTCTATGGCAACTCTTTAGAGTCAGCTTCTTCTCTTATAATGTGCATATTAATCATGGGGACATAAGAGAAGCTTTTAAGACTTGCTTCAAGAGCTGGGCTCTAATTCAACCTAATCAATAAAGTGCACCAGGAAGATCATAGGAAAACTCTTCTCAGCTTGCTCCTCAAAAAGAGTGTAGCTCCCTGATCTTTTTCCTAATAAATAAATAACAGCATGAAATTTCAGCTGAGGGAACTTCCTTCTTCAAATAGTTTTTCATGTTTTTTCAGGAAACTACACACTGCGAGTGGATTGCACACCACTGATGTACAGCCTGGTTTACAGTCTGACTAAAAAGGTAATACCACTTGAAATTTTTAGCTGGTATGTTCAGTGCTCACTTACTTGATGGGGCTCTGTCTGTAAAATTCGGTGTCAGATCTTTCTTTTCTGATTGCAGTACCCCTTCTGGGTCAATAGCTAAGGAACTGGAGTTTTTCCCAGGATAGAAAAGGGGATTCCAAGCGTATACCATTAAATTAGTAACTATTTGGAATTAGGGGATTTTTCCACTCCTCCTGTGAAAGCATTCATTCTAAGAACAAAAGCATAAAATCATGCTGTGAACCAGAGGACAGAAACAAGCATATGCCTGGCTGCACAGATCAACTTCTAGAATGCCCATCGTAGTAGGAGATTCTGACTCCTTTTAGGCAGGGGAAGAAATTAGGGTGGCTACCATATTGTTTTTGTGTGATGTGACAGGTTTGGTCAATGTGCTCAGTTTCTGTGTACCCTGTTAGTTATTCTTTGTCTCTGACCATGATGCTGTCACACATTTTTGTGGCACACAAAACTGAGAGATAGGGACCTTTCTCAGGAAATAGGCACACCATCTTGAATGTAAGATCTTGCTTTGGGAGGTGATCTTAAAGCCTGGCATTTTATTTCTACGTTTTTTTTCTGTTAACTGTATTAATCAGTGAACATTTAATTAGTTTTAGATGCTGATGTGATGTACATTCAACTACTGTGTATATTCTGTGAATTTACTTTATCTGCCTTTATCTGCTTTGCGTATTCAGTCATTTGATAATTTATTCTCTTGGAAGCTGGCATTAGACTGGTGCAAAAGTAAAGGAAAAATAGTAAATCAGTATAATAATTTTCTGGCAATTAAAAGACAGCAAATAAAATGTAGCTCTGTTAAAAGTGGGTTCCCAGATAAAGAGACTTCTGTCCCAAATTCAGGAAGGGTTGATCACCTGCAGTTCCCATGGTAACTTGTGCTAAGTGAAGGTGTTCAGAACCGTCAGGAAATCAGGTCAGCAGAGTGTCAGTTTGGACACCAAGAGCCATCATTAAAATCTTGACCTAAATACCAGTAAAAATGCTTGTGTAACTATTCCTCAAGTTAAGAAGCAAAGGCTGATGAATGCATGTAACCACGGCTTGTTGGTAGCTGATGTCTGAAGAGAATGCTGATGAGGAAGCATGTCCCATGTGATCCCATCCATAGTTAATCTGTGGTAAAAAGTTTTCATGCTGATAGTTCTGTTCTATGGGCAATTTCCTTCACAGACAAAACCCCAAATAAATTAGTTTTAATTTGATTCCTATTGTAGAGTAATTTATAGATAGAAGATAGTTAGATTAATAATAGAATATATATTAATAATATTTAATGGATTCAAAATAATAAAACCTCAGCAGTCCACCAATATAAAGGAAAGATGAAGAAACATCCACAGTGTTAAAGCTGCTCAGTTACCTGCAAATTAGTCAGTCAGTAGGATTGAACTTTAGAATGATTATAATTTGTATACCTCTCTAGTAGCTATGATGACATAAGCACCAGGTACTGTTCACTCTTCCCTTCTAAGATTTCTTCTGCATCCATAAACATATTTTTGTGAACTGAAAGAAGGTAGAAACAGTTTTAAATTAAACTAAGAAGAAATTGAAATTTTCTGCCAAAGTAAAGCAAATATTTTGGTCTGTGAGGGATTTATCTTTTGAATATTCAAATTAAATGGCTGAAAATCTCATGAAGAAATATCATAATTTAAATATTGGCTTGAAGTGTTTTGCTTTCTTTGTTTTTTCTTCCATCTAAATTTACCTATTTTTTAGCAAATAAACTATTATTCTGGAAAATGCTATGCATTTGAAGTGTTAAAATGGAAATGCAAAAAGGTTGAGGGGCTTAAGATGACTCACTCATAGCCCTAAGCCATAGGTTTGGTGTGATGACAGGTTGTTGACTTGTTGTTTGGTAACATTTAAACATTTAACATTTAAAATTGTACCCTTTGTCTTTTTTTCCAGATACCAAGTCCTGATGAGGGGTTTGAAGGAAAATCTCTTTATGAGAGCTGGTATAAAAAAAATCCATCAAGTGAATATAAAGAGGTCCCCAGGTCAGTGACAAAAGAAAATTAATTACATACCAAACATTACATCACAAACCCAAACTTGTAGAGAGTGGGTTTTAAAGAAATACTCATGAAAAGCTGAGTCCTGAAGGGAAATGGTGTGATTCTCAGCTGATATAAATTCCAGAGTCGTTACACAACTGTAACTGATTGCAGCTGATACACTACTGTACAACAGGTTTGTGAACCTGTCTTTGTAGATAAGCAATATATTAAACGTGTTCTTTTAGCTTACAGAGGTTTAGACAAATAAGGTTAGTATGCATAAGCCAGTGGCAATTACACAACATGTTAACTCAAAATCTTTCCCTTGGATTTTTTGCAGTCTTCTGGAAGGCTCTGAGTTTGGGTGGCTGGGGAGCACACCAGGCAGGATTTTACAACATTGTCCTACCAGGGGGTTTCCTCAGGATCTCAAAAATTGATTTTATTCCATGAAGCCATGCTTCGTGTACTACTGTGATTTCTTCTCTGAGTTGAGAGTTTGGGATAGTGGAAGTTCATTGGAAGGAGGAAGGTCACTGGTTCTTGTCAGTGATAAAAAGACAGTGAGGTACATTCTCCTCTTGAGAACTGGATATCTCTCACCCTAAAGAGGGTGACTTTGATCCTCAGAGAATGGAATTGACGAGGTACAGGTAATTCAGGGGTCAAAGGCAGTTCATGGTGTGTTGACAAAGAGCACACTGGGGAAAGACTATGGGCTGTGTAGTGACTGACTGCTGAATAAATAAATACCTGCCATGGTATACTTGGAAGCAAACTAAAATTATACCTTAAGTATTGTCACTCAAAGCATTTCCCTCTTTCTTGTTTAAAGAATAAATAAACTGGGTTCTGGCAATGACTTTGAAGCATTTTTTCAACGTCTTGGCATTGCTTCAGGCAGAGCACGTTACAGTAAAAATTGGGTAAGTCTGTGTCTTTGTAGTTTGGTCTTCCTTGTAACTGCCTGAATAACATCATGTATAAGGAGCCATTTAGACTTCCAGCTTTTTAGAATAGGACAGTTCAATCTGTCAGAGTGGTGTCTAATTCCTACAGCTCTATATGCTCCCTCAAAACAAATATGTAATAAATAAGAATGATCAACTTGTCACTGAGACAAAAGGACTTTTGCTCAGGGTAAATGGATGTGCTCAAAATTACCTATGGCTGATGAGGGCTTCTGAGTAGCTTATGGTGACTTTTGAATTATTTTTAAGACTTTATGAAGATTTGAATTCAAAATGGTTTGTGTTTTATTGAAAATATGGGTTGGGCTCTGGAGTATACTGTGAGAGAAGATGAACTGAGAAATGTTCAAGGAGCAAATTATTGACTGTGGTCGTTTCCTCTGAAAAGGAAGGAATATCCAAGGACACAAACAAATGATTATTGAATCCAAGCAAGAGAAGAAGTCCAATCTCACCCGGATTTAGCCAACTGAAAGTTATGTGTCTGTGCTTAGGTACCTTCTTTGGGCTGTGTACATGGTCAGTGGAGAGAGATTCCTCCAAATGACCATTCATCTCAGCATAGGTTAATGGCTCTCTCTAAGGGAGCCACTACTGACCAGTTCTTCTCCTTAGACTGTTTATAGTAGCTGCATAGGATTAGTATGACCTGAACACTTTAACTTTACCATGCCTTGAATCCCACAGCAAAGGTTTTCAAGCCACACTGAAATAGACATAGCTGAATAATGCTTTTGTTTTGGCTTGGTTTTCTTTGTTTCAGAACGTGGAAAAATACAGCAGCTATCCAGTTTACCACAGTGTCTATGAAACCTATGAAATTGTGGAACAGTTTTATGATCCCACTTTCAAGAATCATCTGACAGTAGCTCAGGTACGGGGAGGGCTGGTGTTCGAATTGGCCAACTCTGTTGTGCTTCCCTTTGACTGTAGAGATTATGCATCAGCTGTGAGCAACTATGCTCATACCATCTATAATTTGTCAAGGAATCATGAAGAGGAGCTGGCAACATACAGTGTATCCTTTGGTACGTACAGTCTTTCTTCACATTCCTCCTCTGTTAATGCTAACACTGCCTTATATTAATGGATGTCTTAGTCATGACTTGGTATTTACCTTGTGCTGTATGAACAGTAAATAAAACAAGAGCAATAGAGCAATACCCTCCATTATTTGAAATGGGAATATTTTGTTACTAGCATGCCTGTGTGGGGACTATGCCACTGCCAAATAGAGCTAACACTTACAGTTGCCTTGCTTTGACCTATGTATGATTCACCAATATTGACAACAATGTATTGACAACAATGTATTGTTGTCATGTTTCCTTAAAAAAAAAATCACACTGTTTTGCAGCTTGTTGTGTTGGACAATGCTGTGTCTGAGAAACTTTTTTAAATTAGCAACATTATAGAATATTCAGTTTAGGATTTGGCTTCTAATGGCCAGTATCAGGTACACGTGTATGTGTGTACACACACAAACACAAACATTGTCAGTCTTTCTCAAAACTCTGTGTGGAGGGACATAACAGTAAAATGCAGGTTGCTGGGATTTATAAAATCTCAGACCTACCTGAACAGTCTGATTCTGATTCCATGATCCAGTTTTTGATATTTCTGTACATTCTTCAAGCAACAAATACTAAACAATATTCACAACAATACTTACTGCTATTGTGTCTAAGAGAGGTTTGCACACAGAATTACATACTTTTTAATGTAGGAATATGGGGTCATCTTCCTTCAGTGAGACTTTTAATAATTCAGGATCATGATCACAGTGGAAGATAAAGCTTTAATTGAAGAATTTGATTTGGTAAATGACATCTTCTGAATCTGAAGTTAAATAATTTGCTCCTGCTCCCTCCAGATGCTCTGTTTTCAGCTGTGAAGAATTTTACAGAAGTTGCTGCTAGCTTTCATGAGAGACTGCAAGAAATAAATCTCAATAAGTAAGTTCAACTCTTTTTTTCTTCCTGTCAAGTACTCCATGTAGTCCTCTGAGCTCAAGAGGACTTAGTCTTCATTTGCTGCCACTTAATGGAAAAAAAGAAATAAACAAGATGTATTTGTGGTGTACTTTATGATGAACTTTCAAGAAATTCTATGCACCACCTATGCCAAATGGCCTAGGTTGCACTTGACTTAATTCTTAATTTATTCTTTGTAGGCCATGCCCAGAATGACAAGCCAAACTTCCTTTTGTATATACATATATGTATGCTCCATTTCTTGGGAAGAATCTAATTTAGCCATATGCTTACCCTTATGGAACACTAACTGAGAATAAAAGCCATCTTTTTAATGGCAGCAACTTTCAGGAGCTAACAGTAATCTCTTATGCAAAAGATGACATTTATGACATATGACATGTATGTGACATTTTCAAAATGGCTTTATTGATGGATGGCCTAAATCTATGCTTTATCTCAACCAACAAGTTTCAGTTTCTGTTTACGCCACTGTAAACTTGAAAAAAAAAATCCTTAATGGTAGTAGAGTTACTCCAGTTTTACTGTGATATAAATTTTAACATTTTTTATTGATGAATGCCTTTGAAGGTCTACAAGTTACTTTGGATGTAAACCACCAAGCCCACATTTATTCTGTATAACCTCATCACAGTTCTTTTATTTACTAAGCATCAATAGTATGTGCAGGGCTATTAAAAGCACACAGACACAGATGGTCTCTGCTCTAGGGAATTTAAAATCTACCATAAGAAATACACAATTCTCAGAAGGCTTAAAAGAGGGTTTTAACATCACAGAGTTCCTTGTTCTGATATGTTGTGATTTTACATAAAAACAAATGCAATTTTATTGAAATAATTTGTGGCTGGCTGGCTTTCTGGAAAAGAGGGTCCTTAGAAAACTGTCGTACAAAAGAAGAAAATGCTCTAAGCATCCTCATGAAAAGGAAATAAAGGAATGAGAGAAAACATGAGAGAAAACATCCAAAACACTGTGTGTTGATGCTATCACTTGGACTTTAAAAACAGCTTTAAGAGACTTTCCAGTTATGAGCCAGACTCTGTCACAGCACAGATCAGCATAATTCAGTTATGCAGGTTAGCTGATAGCATGGGCTATCTTTTGTGGCCTACACTTCAACATCCCAGATCTACTGTCCTTTACAAACCCAGATGTGTATGCTGGGATAAGAGAAGGTCAAATACACTGCTAACATATTCAACATATTCCTTTTTTTTTTTTTCCTTTAGTTTGCTTGCCATCAGATCACTAAATGATCAGCTCATGTTTCTAGAAAGGGCTTTCATCGACCCTCTTGGATTACCTGGCAGGCCATTCTATAGGTGAGAAAAGCTTACTTTTTACTTTCCTCATGGAGTACACTATGAAAATTCCTTTAAGATTTACAAGTCTTTAAATGGAGTTATAATAATTTTATTCAATACAGCAAAAGTACATGAGACAGGAGGAATAAGATAAAAAGGGGAAACGACATTGGGGAAAACTTCAATGTGATACACTATACAGAATGAGGAAGATTCTTGTTGGAAGCCTAAGATTCTTGTTGGAAGCCTATTTAGATAATTTATCTTGGTTTGATTTGGCTTCTAAACAGATGTAAAAGTTTAGCCCTGGAGCAATTTAAAATAATTTTAATTGTAGGAAATTCAGGAAGCTGTTCTTATTATTTGAAAGTGAAATAGTGTGAAGACCCTACAATTTGATCAATTTTAAGAGCACAGCCATGCAAGCAAATGTAGTGTGGAGGGCAGTACTGAAACAGGAGGGAAGGAATTCAGTGGTCCTCTCATCCAGGTAAAGAAGTAAATCTTACTTAAGAGGCAGTGAATCAAGTCTAGTTTTATAATGTAGCATATGTTATTTGCTTGGACTTTAGCTACTATTGCTGCAATAATCTTATTTATTTACATCTTCAGTGTTAAGTGTTTACAGCTGGTTTATAAAACACAAAAAGTATGTTTTATTTTCCTAATGCATAATATTTTTATTTTTTCCCTCAACTTCCCTACAGACATGTTATCTTTGCTCCAAGCAGCCACAACAAATATACAGGAGAATCCTTCCCAGGAATCTATGATGCCATGTTTGATATTGAAAGCAAAGCTGATCAACGTGAAGCCTGGGAAGAAGTGAAGAGGCAGATTTCCATTGCAGCCTTCACTGTGCAGGCAGCAGCAGACACACTGAAGGAAGTAGCATAAATATGAACAATATAGTCATCAGTGAAGACTAAATGTGACAGTTTGCAGAAGCCTTAAAAATGGAACATTTGAAAACACTAGGACAATTATGACAAAAAACAAAAAACAAACAAAAAAAAATCTTGGTCTTTGCAAATAATATACCCAAGTTGAATGCATTTAGTAATGTTAACTAGATAATGTACTCCATTCTGAGAGGTCAGGATTTAGATGTCTTCTGAATTGAAACTGATAATGTTTCAGGTTTTCTCCCAGCTTTGTATTGTAAGAATTGCTAACCACTGGATTTATTTTCTCAGTTTTGAATTTTTCTAGCTTGATTATTACAGTGATCTCCATAATTCTTCAGGAAAGCAGAATTCATTTCATGTTTCTATCAGTTACTAATTTTGTTGTTGCCTTTTTGTTACTTACCCTAGGATTGCATAATTTTACCTCAAGACAGACCTCTCAGCCCTCCTTTTCCACAAAGATTGAGATGGACATGGAGATGGGAAAGCTGTCACATAGCATGTGCAGGATCTATAATAATCATAAGAAGTTTTGGGCAGCCAGCCCAGAATACTCATCCATGACATTCTTTTCACACATGCTGAACCTTGCAGCTGTTTGCAAATAAATTTAAGCAAGAAGATTTTAGTTACTTGAATAAAAACAAGGCAGTACATCTTGTCAGACATACAGTCATTTCACAAAATGTCTTTCAAGATGAAGACCCTATTGTTATTCTTTTAACCAAAATCTACCCTTGCTATGCCTTGTCTCTGTAGAGGTGTTTTTAATATGAAGACAGAATCAAAGAAAACTCATCATGTCCTTAGTTTGAAAGGATACCAAATTATTACCATTTTTGTAGAGTCTGTATATCTGATGATCATGTGCTGCTTACTCTTATGATGGACCATGGGATGACCAAGATCAGATAGAGAAGACTCAAAAAATCAGATCCCTTCATCTGAAATTTTGCCACTGGACTTTTACTAACCTCTTATACAGCTAATATTTTGTGTGATTTCATGTGTCATGTTAGCTGAGACCACTACCATGTCTTAAACTACTGTCCTGTGATCTGATGGTTTTCAATACTATGGCATATTGTTTTCTTTTCCATGAGGCTTCATTTAATCATAAATATTTCTGCACTTCACATTAAAATCTTTTAGGCAAGTTACTGTAATTAAGTCATTATTTTTCTTAACTGTTGGTCTTTCTGATAAAATAATCTAGTTTACCAGATAATGGGAAATGCTCTTATACCCATAGTTATTGACCAGTTATTTTCATATTTTTTCATGAAACTGATTGGAATAAAATGATGGAGATGTCTTCCCACAAATCAGTGCTGATGGGAGACATTGCTGACTCTGTTTTGTCACTTCTGGCTGCTCCACTGCCCCACTTTTACCAGTGGAGAATTCATTAGGACTGTCTATAATCCACCTCTGAAAAAATTAGCCAGGTTAGTTTAGTTATCTTACCCTAGACGATTTTGTCTGCAGCCATCAGGACAATGATAAGCCAAATCCACCATGCAGAGAGGGGCAGCAATAAACAGCTCCTGTTGAGCAGGTGGATGCAGTAACAGTATTTTTCTCTTGCTGAGGAGGATGAACTGAAGTGCCAAACTCCAAAATTGTGGAGATCTTTCCCTATGTTACCTATATGCTGCTTCAGCAACTTTTTCTTTCAGTCCAGAAGACATAATTTTTTAGTCTCTGGCCATAGCATTATTTCATTTAAGTTTAATTAGGGCCCTTTTTAGAAATAGTTAGCAAATAATATACAACATCCTGGCCCCGGATCACACAAAATACAGAAGTAGTTACGCTCTTAAACTACAGCAACATCCATTAAAAAAAATCTGTTGCCTGTTCCCTAGTCACTGCAGGGAACAGAATACAGGAACAGAAATTTTCTCTCCTAATGACTACGAGCTGGAGACAGGCTTCTGTGAACCTCATGAAGTTCAACAGGGCTGAGTGCCAGGTGCTGCCCCTGGGTCAGGGAAATTGCAAGCACAAATCCAGGCTGGGCAGAGAATAGATGGAGACTAGCCCTAAGGAGAGACTTGGAGGTGTTCATGGATGAAAACATCGTGACCTGGCAAAGTGCACTTGTGGTCCAGAAAGCCAGCTGGCTGCATCCTGGGCTTCACCAAGAGAAGTGTGGCCATCAGCTTGAAGGAGGGGATTCTACCCCTCTGGTCTGCTCCACCTGCAGTGCTGTGTCCAGCTCTGGGGCCCCAGTGTACGGAAGGCCTGTGTAAGGAATCTAGAGAAGACCATTAAATCACAGGCCTGGAGCACCTCTGCTGTGGAGATAGGCTGAGAGAGCTGGAGCTGTTCAGCTTGGAGAAAAGAAAGCTCCTCACAGCACCTTCCAGTACCTAAAGCACCTAAAGAAGGCTGGAGGGGGACTTTTTATAAGGATGTGTGCAACAGGACAAGGAGGAATGGCTTTAAGGTGAAGTGCACAGTCCCTCTGTTCAGTGCACAGTGCTTTACTTTCTCGGCCTCACTGGGTGCATTCACTTGTGGAAAAAAGGGTCAAAGTTTGCAAGCTGCACTTGTCAGCTGCCAGCAATGTAAACTTTTATTTGGAATCTGATAATGGTCCCCTGAAGCTCCAGATAAGAAAAACTCAGACTCAAAGAATCAACATCTACTACCATTGTAATCTAATAGAAAGACTGCAGAGGCCGTGAGAGAGTTCAGGGGACTGTGCAACTGGCAGAGTCAGGAGGATACTACTGATGTGAAGTTTCAGTTGGGCGTTCCCTGGTGCCATTTTTCCTGCCAGAGCCGTCTTTCCCACAGATCAGAGTCCCTTGATCTCTCAAGCCACAAGTTCAACCTTTAGTCAGGCAGTAGGTCAAACATAACAAGAGCAGTGTATCTTTGTTGCTGCAGATATTAACCTTTAGGGCCCAGTTACTGAGCAGCTACCGCCTACAGTTTACAAGCCCTGGCATCATTCTGTTTCATGTACCATGACTGGCTCTACTAATTGGCTGAATAGCAGAATTATGCATTCAATACACAAATGCATGCTAGTTTTGCATTTGGCATGTGTATCCTTGCCAAATATTTTTTGAGCTTTCTGGTTAACCGGGGATTTATGTGTTTTAAGTGAGTAGAGTATACATAGCTACCTGCAAGTGGTCCTAGCTTCAGCTGAACCTCACGCTTGTTTTCACTGTCAGAATGAGCAATTCTCACTACTCCTGAACTCAGCATGAGGCATATGCAGTAACTAATTTCATGATAATTCTAAAAGTGATACTAATTAAAAGAAGAACTGTTTGTTCAGGAGATTATGGTTTGGACCCTTTTTCTCATCTGCGCTAAGAAAAGGAGTCCTTTTACCTTGTAATCTTTTCACAGTTTGTTTTGCATAATTTCTCTGTCTGCTTTGGGTTGGTCTTATCTCCTTTTAGCCTCAAACTTTTGATTAAACTTAGACTGAAGTGGGTTAAGCAAAATGCTCAGCTATTATCAGCAATGCACTTGTAGAGGTATCTCACATTGGTAATATCTTAGTTCTAGCTGGAAAAGCCCCATGTAAAATAACAGGGTGATGAATGTGGCCTTGATATTGCCAGGAAAGGACTCAAAGGAAGATGAGTCTTTTGGGCTGCTGATCATCTCAAGAGCTCTGAGGTCTCTCATTGGGTATGAAATGAGATGATCAATAACAAGTAAGAGTGAGATGAGGTTTGGGTTGGAGCAGCTTCTTCCACCTTCTCACATGTGACTTTGCATTCCTGACATGCTTCATTTTGGATCTCACATGTCAGGATCATTTTTCTCTGACTTGAGTTATTCTGAGGAGCATTTGTAAGACTTCGTACTACACCTTTGGCAAAACCTCATCTCTCTTCTGTTTCACCTGGGTGAATGGTAGTTACTCAGCCTTCACATGCTGATTTTCTTCCAAGGAGTTTGTAAGTAATAACTCAGGCATCCTTTTGCAACCTGCCAGCAAGCCAATACAAAATGTTTGTATATAAAGCAGGTATGATCCCAGGGGGACAAAAAAAATTCTTGTGTAGTAATGTCATTCTTTTCACCGGCCTCCACAGCACACCAAGCTGATTCATAGAATACAATACAACACAACAGTTTGGGTTGGAAGGGTCCTCCAAATACCATCTAGTCCTCTCCCCCCTGCAGTGAGCAGGGATATTTTCAACTGGACCAGGTGGCTCAGAGCCCTGTCTAAGATGGCTGTGAATGTTTCCAGGGATGGGATATCCACCACCTCCCTGGGAAACTTGTGCTAGTTACTCACCACCCTCACTCTAAAAAAGATTCTTCTTTATATCTAGTCTGAATCTACCCTCTTTTAGTTTAAAACCGTGACTTGACCTATCGCAAGGCCCTACTAAAAAGTCTGTCCCTATCTGTATTGGGTTTGTGTGGCAATGTCTTCATAGTGAGGGGCTACAGTGGTGGCTTCTGTGAGGAGCCCTGGGAGCTTCCCCTGTGTCTGACAGAGCCAATGCAAACCAGCTCTGAGATGGCTGCTGGGCAAGGCTGAGCCCATCAGTGGTAGTGGCAGCACCTCTGGGATAACAGATTTTAAAAGGGGAGAAAAGTTACTGTGCAGAAGCAATTAGAACCAGACTAGAGAGGAGTGAAAAATGTGTGAGAGGAACAGCCCTGCAGACCCAAAGGTTAGTGCAGAAGGAGGGGAAGGAGGTGCTCCAAGTGTCAGAGCAGAGTTTCCCCTGGAGCTCATGGTGCAGGCCATGGTGAGCACCCTGGCTGCACAGACCAGTATTCAGAAGTCTCACCTGGCCTGTAGCTATTACCCCAGAGCAGGACACAAATGCTGCCCTGTATAGGTTTGCTTTGTCTAGAAGTTTAGGAGACTCTGTGAGCTCCCAGATGACACTGGCTGTTTTTCTGTTAGGAAGTGAACAGTCTCAATGCAGAATAATTCAAGTGCCTATAGTTAGGTGCTTATCACACTTTAGATACCCTAGGATGTCTGACCTGATCCCAGGATGGCCCTTGTGTTACATGGGGAAACCCTATGGCACAAAGGAGTTGGGAATAAAGAAGGTTAAGCTGAAAAAAATAGTTGCAGTGTGGGAGAAGATGTCTTAATTTTTGGCTGTGTTTCTCACTATCCAAGTCTGTTTTAATTTGTAATAAATTACTTTTCCCTGAGTGGAATCTGTTTTGCTAATGGTGGTAATGAGCAAGTGATTTGTGTTCATTTCAACCCTTGAGCTTTTTCATCTTATTTTCTGCCTCAGTCTTGCTGGGAGGGCATGTGATTGAAAACAGATTTACACTGTACTTTACACTTGCATTTAATTGTAACACAATATACTCCACCTGTGGCTGATCCATGGCATGTAAGAACATGTCACAACTAATAACTAATAGCAATAGGGCTGTATTTTAAGTGATAGAAGCCATTTGACTGCTGCTTGTTGTTCAACCTCAGCATTGCTAATGCCCTTGTCACTTTAAAAAGACATTCACATAGAAATAAATGTATTTCATACATTCTTACTGTTGCTATTCTTGCCTTCTTCCTCCACTGATGTTATTATCATGTGAGGTCTAATTTTGATAGCAATCTCCAAAAGCCCCTGTCAGTTTACTGTCTATTATGTGCCAGTCCTACACCTGTGGTGCTATATAAATGCTAATAATACATCAATATGTTCATTCTTTGTGAGTTCTGTAGGTGGAATTCCATCTGGTTTGTATATGTCAATTCAGATGCTGGTGTGAAATGTCATTGCTGTTCAGTATTTGTGATGGTTTATGAGCAGTTGGGAAATGACAGAAAAGAAATCACAGGACTGGACCTGCTTATCATTTGAACAAAGACATCCAGCTCTGTGCTTAAGACAGTGGCTGTGACTGGTGTGGAATACCCAAGTGGTTTAATTTTTCTCTGAAAAGCCCTAGTTTAAGTAATTAGGACATTAACTAGTCTTTCCTGCTTTTTCTGAATATTTTCAGCTCGTCATAATGTATTTAAGAAAGTTTTGATACTCAGAGTACTGACATTTCTTTCACAAACAGTACTTTGGGCTTTGGGAATGAGTGGTAGGAATTTGGAGCATGCCCAGGTTCCCAAAAAAGCTTTCCTGCCTTCAGTCATATAACTGGTCTCAAATGGGTAGGTCCTCAGCTCCAGAAAGATCAGTCTTAGCTTCCATGTACCCATGAAGGAACTCGGCAGCAGGGAGTGATGCAAGGTCAGAGTAAGATTATGCAAAATGATGATTCTGTGAACATATCTTTTGACTATTCCCTGGGCTGCAGTTGTTTCCTTCCCCATGAGATACTGATGGATTCAACTAAATTAGACGAGGAAAACTTGATCTTAAGAACCTTGTAATCTTAAGTGCAAGTAGCTAGAGAATATAGGAAATAAATTTGCAACTTTTCCTAGTTGCAAATTGAATTATGTCTGGCCAATCTAAATGATATTCTCAGGTGCTCTAAGTATACATTGCTTGCTAAGGATTAATGTTACCGTGGATTAAAAAGGGAAGCAATTCAGTGTTTTGATGGTAAAGAGGAAATAAGTTTTTCTTTAATTTCATCTTTTGGTCACTTCCACTGGAACAGGTTGTGAACAAGCTTAAATCAGGAACTTTCAAAACCAGAAAGTCCTGATAATTAGTAGAAATTAAGATCTTAAATACTACATTGCTTGGTGCGCAGCCTGGATACATATTTGTTACAGAGATACACACCCAGCTACACAGGAGCTGTCTGGTGGGGCGAGACTAAGAAATGGAAGAGTTTAATTGCATTTGGAAAGCTGTTTTATCACCACCACCCAGGGATTGAGGCTGCTTAGGCAGCATGAGAACTGAGAAGCAAAGAAGGCAGGGACAGCCCTGAGGCTGCGGGTGGAAGGAGGAGGAGGAGAGGAGGAGGAGGAAGGCAGCTGCTTGCCAGCCCCCAGAGCCTGCCAAGTGCCGGTCAGTGTGACAGTATGGCCGGGAGCAGGAGCAAGGCTTCCCTCCGTGCATGGCTCGTGTGCCCTGGGCTGCTCGGCTGTTTCTTGCTGGGCTTTCTTACAGGTGAGTGCAGAGACCCAGGGGCTCAGCCCCCAGCTTCCCTCCCCTGCACACACCTGTGTGCAACCCCTGTTGTGACTGACTCACCAGCAGGGAGCTTATGCTGCTCTTCAGAGGCGTGATAAAGTATTTGTCCCACTGCTTTTCTAAGCTTTTCTGTCCAGCACTTTCAGTCTTCAGGGAGTGAGGAACAGAACAGCTCTGTGCTTCAGCTCAGGACAAGCCCTGGTGAGCTGACAGCTTCCCAAAAGAGGCTGCCAGGCATTCAAAGAGAAGCAATTAGTACAAGAGTTTGAGACTTCAGTGATTGCAAAATCTCCCAGATTTTTTTTTAATTTTTATTTCCTGTTTTTTACTGAAGATATTTTTAAATGCTACTATTCTGTTGCTATTTTAATGAATGAAGAGGAGGAGTTTGACTGACAGCCAAGTTACTGAAGTTTTCATTATGCACAATGAACTTTACTAGGCATTCTTTTCTGAAGTCACTTGCAGCATTTGATTTCAAATTGAAATTGCATGTCCTTTTTAAACTTGTGTTGTAACACAAACCCAACACTAAAGCATGAAAGAAAAATCCATGAGGGGTATTAAGTATGTAAAATATTAGTTTCATTTTGGAGATCCTTGAGCTGCTAATTTCTGGTGCTTTTGCTATGCTTATACATTTCCCTGAACATCATCTTTTGGCCCAGCTCCAAAACAGGATATTGGGCAAGATGTACTTTTAGTCTGATCAAGCATCACTGTTCAGTTCAGAGTGTTACTACAACTGTATTTAAGTGTAACAGATCATATATACTGTGCATGTAACAGCACATGGATTTATCTTTCTTAGGAAAACTTTCCCACTTTGGGGTTGTCTAACTATAATAATAAAAGGATATTTTTGTTGTTGTTTTTTTTTCTTAAGACAAACTCATACAGTTGATATACCCTCTCCTACTACTATTATTCCTACTACTGAATAAACATTTTAAAACTGGCTTGGGCAACAGTTAACTTTATTCTTTTAATTATTAAATAGACTAACCCCAGCCTTCCCCAGGTCTGTAACTATTACAGTGTTGGCAGGGTGGCGGTTAAGTCCTAGACCTTCACTTTATCTGCTTACACATCTATTTTAAAATATATGCATAAATTAAATAAACTAATTTCATCATGAGTGTCAGGAGTTCAAACCTCACACTACAAACAGTTAATTGAGAATTTAAACTATAGTTTAAAATTAATGAGAGATGAATCTACCTTAAAAAGGGGATTTACCAGGGATTTAGGTTTTACTCTTTTCATTGTGTCACTTCTAGGCATTTCAGTCAATGAAATGTATTTTACTTTTCTGCTTGAGCCCTCAGACACTGGCAGAGGGTGCTCTAAGCCCTGTTCATCCTTGTTGTTTTAACTGATTAGTACCACAGGCTGCACCTGTGCTCAAACATGTGAGAAAATTCTTGCTAGGTGGGAAACTTTTCAAATGTGTTTCAGGGTGGTTTACAAAACTGACTGAGAAAAACCCCAACTCTTCAGAAGTGCATCAAAATGTGAGACAGAAACTTGTGGCTGAAATGAAAGCAGAGAATATCAGGAAATTTCTTCGGTAAGCTTCGTGCATTGTTTTTTGAACAATTTTATCAGTCAAAAAACCCAGAAAGTGATAACATCCGCTCCAAGGAAGGGCCTCTGAAAGCAGAGCTTTTAGATGCTTTAGAATGGTTTAGTTGGTATGAAATGTCTGAGGGAAGAAGGGAAAGGCTTACAATTCTTCTGTTCCCCTCTCCCCATTTTTGAAGTTGTGTTTTGAAGTGGTTGTGCAGTCAAGTGGGCTTCCCTCAGCTGCATTACTGCCAGTGCTTACCAGTCTTCATGATTTCCCATCATCATGATTTAATGAAGTGTGCCTTTTTTTTTATCTTCACAAATATCTGAAGCTCTAACCTCAGATAACTGCTTCCTTTCAGACTGAGATGATTTTACTCTGTTTGGGATACAATGATTGACATGAATTACATCTGACTGATCATCTGTTTAGTGTCTATTTAAACTTTCAGTCTGAGCAGAAAACTAATGGATTAAAAACTAATGCTACAAATTTGCATAGCACTGAGTTGCATGCATACTTACAATTTATAATTCCTTTAGTGTGATCATATCGGATAATGTGCTGTTAATTGGGAGCTCTGACATCCCACTATATCCTGTCTTCTCAGATAAAGGGCTCTGTCCATGGTCAGTGTGCATGTATGGTTGGTTAAGGCTTGCATGATGTTAGTAAATATACTTTTTTGCATTGTAGTGCACCCATGCAGTTTTTTAAAAACATCTAAAATACTGGGGATATAAAAATATCCTTTTTTTTTCATTCTACGAAAATTAAAAACCCACCTTATTCGCTATATTTATATTTTCTATAGAGGAACAAATATATTCACATGAAAGGTAAATAAATACTGACTCTGGCTAGTAAAATGTTTGTATTTAGCATGTAAGTCAGCAGCTGCATCAAGAACATCAAAGAATTACTGGCAAATTTGATTCCTGTACATTTATTCTAAACCCAAAAGGTTTCTTACCTAATATCAATAAGCTTTTCAAGTCTACAGGCCCAATCTTACTTTGTACACGTTGCTTTCAGTAGATTGGAGAGTTCCTGAAAATTATTTTTGTGTGAGCATCTAGGCAACATAGCATGGCATAGCTCTGTAATTATGCCAAAGTCTCTTGGCCGTGGGATATTAATGGTTTCTCATTTGTCTGCTTGCTTTGATGATGGGCCAAATGCTTCATGCTCGTTGGGGTTTTTTTTTGCCTAAATTCAAATAAAAATCAGGAAATGCAGAGAGATTGTATTAACACACTATCCAAAAAGTTAGTCAAAAGCATTAAAAAAAGAGAACTTGAAAATTTTGATCCATATTCTTTATTTTTCAGACTACTACATCTGCTTTTGTCACATAGGGAAAAAAAACAAGAGTCTCATTAAGTGCAGATGATTTGGTCTTAGCATTGTATCATAGCTCTGGAAAGGGTTAAACTGTTTAGAAGGGAAAATTTGAAAAAAAAAAAACCACACGTGTTTTTCCTGATGGCATATGTAGCATTTAGGATACCTAAAGAATTAAAAGGTACTTAAAATACTAGTGGGAATTAAAGTGCAAGAGGCAAACAAACAACAGGGTTGGGCAAAGGTTGCTTCCAGACTTTGGTGCATACCTTCACAGTTTAAAGAGAAGGAGTAACAACAGCAAAGAGCAAAAGGTTGTGGTCTACTTAGAGAATCTGGATGCATTCAAATTCTGGGGCCAGGTGGGCCTCATGTGAAAGACTTTTATGTTATGATTGCAATGTTGCTGTAGATGAGAAGTTCTGATGATTGCAAGAGGCCCCAGGTGGCTGAAAAGGGCTGATAGTGTGCCCATCTTAATAAGGACAACCTGGAGGACTCTGAGTTGGTCAGCTCCAGGTCTGGAAGGGTGACAAAACATCCTTCTGGAATCTGTTTTCAAGCACGCGAAGGACAGAAGAGTCAGCATTTATTTCCTGTTTGTTTGTATGGTCAGCATATTGCCTTCTGTAAGGAAATGACTGGCTACGTGCATAAGGGGAGACATTATAGTGGCTGTAACAGCCTTGACTTTAACAAAGTTTTGGACATCATACTCCTTTGGAAGCTGAGGGAGTGCACACTGTAGAACAAGGGTTGAAAACAGTGTGAAGTGATATTAATCATGGTATTTGCTACCACTAATTAATGGTAATTGCTGGTATCTGACATCTGTGGGGCAGCCATTGATAAGTAGCCTGTTGGGAATTGGAAGCTGATGCAAAGTACCTGGCTGACTGATGAGCTTTCACCATTCCTTACTTGTTCACTGGGCCAAACAAATTGTGCATAGATTGCTGTAGGGCAGCCCAGAGGGATGGATGGATTCTGTTTGTGACTGTTTATCAACATTGTGTGTTATATCTGATATGGAAGTAAATGTTGTTAAGAAGGTTTTGCTATTCAGGCTTTTGATTAAGAAAAAAGAGCAAATCTGTGCAGATAATTTAATGTAATGATTTTCAAGTTAAACTTATTAGGATATTAGGGCACTGCTGTGACAATGGTACAAATCATGATCAGATACCAGAATTATCTGGAAGGCTCCTTTCTGAATACTTAGCTTTCCTATATTTATTCCTGTTTTTTGCATACTGTTAATATTCTTTTGCTGAATCTTTGACATTGATTTTCATTGCTTGTGTGTAGGTGTGGCTATTCCGTTGTTATGCAAAGAAGAAAGTTCAGTTGACTTATCTTAAGGCCTCAGGAAAGATCCTCTGCTTTGAGTACATTTTGTACATGTCCTGATGCAGATTCTGATAAGCAATTGTGTTTTACAGCTCACACTTTAAGACCTTACTGTCCATGCAATGTGTCTTGAAGATTAGCTTTATAAACACTGATCCTATTTCACTATTGGGTATCTCTGCATTTGCTGCTTACCAGTGGTTTTCTGTTTTGTTCTAGTTCATTTACCAAGTTGCCTCACCTCGCAGGAACTGAACAGAATCTTCTTCTTGCCAAAAAAATTCAAGGCCAGTGGAAGGAATTTGGATTGGATTCAGCAGAACTTGTTAATTATGATGTGCTTCTTTCATACCCAAATGAAGAGCAGCCAAACTACATTTCACTAATTGATGATCAAGGGAATGAGGTGATCTTTTCAATGACAAAACATTGTTAATGTAAAACCTAAAAAACCTCCAGTGATTTCCTGTTAAAAAAGTGTCATCTTCTGTATTCTCACGCACTCAGCTCAGCATGTGCTTTATGTTATTAAAAAATAATCCAGTGCAAAGGGAGTTAGTGTTTAGAAATGGTTTTCCAGGCTATGCAGAAAACACAGCAAAGGGCCTGAGATCTCAGTGCCTCATATGGAAGAGTGAGGATGTGTGGAGAAGCTGCAGTTAACACCCATAGACCATAAGGTGTTAGAGGGATTCAGCTTAAGGATACATCTAGGCTAATATCCTTAATATCCTGTTTCCATAAACAGCTTTAAGTGAATGCACAGAGATGTTTAAGGACAAAGAAATCTATTTCAGGCATGCAGCTCTTTCAGTGTCTAGCTCTTTTCAGCTCAGGGCTTCTCTGAATATGCTGAAATTAGTGTCTTGAAAAATTCTCATTAGACCTTTTCCAAGTATTTATCCAGTCAGTGACCCTCATTACATCTCTCTTCCAAGTACCTATCCAAACCCTGCTTGAACATCTGTACAATATTTTCTTCCACTACATGCTGAGGTAAGGAATTGTGGAGATACTATCAATTTTACGTAGTATTGCCTTGTTTCCCTTGCTCTGAACCTGATCTCACTGGCTTCCTATGGTGTCTTCTAAGTTAGTGTTGGAAGTACTAATGAACTAGT
This sequence comes from Molothrus ater, assembly GCF_012460135.2. Taxonomy (NCBI): domain Eukaryota; kingdom Metazoa; phylum Chordata; class Aves; order Passeriformes; family Icteridae; genus Molothrus; species Molothrus ater. The sequence continues at coordinate 80,915,797 of NC_050479.2, read as the reverse complement.
CAGCCTAGAGACATCTTCTCTCTTTTGAAAACCTGGGGAAATAAAGAAGTAGTTGTAAATTCTGACAAGGATCCTGAGCAAGGAGAGAAGGTGGGACTTCTAGAGAAGCATCATAGCACATAAATAAGGATGAAGAGCCAGGGTAGAAAGTAAGGAATGTGTGCTCAGGGATGACACGAGCTTAGAGGTGAAAGAATGAAGTTCTTCCAGAAACCCTGTAACAGTGTCTCAGCTACAGTCTCACAAGGTGACAGAAGGTGGATGTGCACCTTAAAGCAACATGAGTGTTACAATGCATAGTGATGAAGGGCAGCACGTTTAACTGGAGCATCACTAGATAAGAGATAAAGAGAATAATAATGCAGGTGGGAGAAACCACAAAAAGACACCTGAGATGGCATGGATGAACCAGATATCTTTTTCTGTCACTACCTCTTGGCAATTTTAAGCTACTTCTTTCCTTAAGTTCAGGGAGTGACTGATGAGCAACTTCTGACATGTGATGTGTCTCTTTGTATTCATATCTGCATTCTGATACAGAATTTCAGCTCTGGATCCCTACCTGTGTTTTTGTTTGAACTTATGTGTACTAGTTAGAACTGTATTTTTTGCTATCAATTCATGGAAACTATAATTTAAGCTGCTGACAAAGCTAACTAACTTGGCCAAAGCCAAAGCTTTTGATACTTTTCATCTATAGGACTGCAATATTTTGAAATAGTAATTATTTGACAAGGAGTCTGCTGCACAGAAACTGAATAACTGTTATGAGTTTGACTTTAGTTTAAACTATAATTAACATTTTTTTAGTGTGTGAATTTGTGCCTAGAATGTTTGATCAAAAACTACTGTTATTTTATTTTATAGGTTTTCAATACATCATTGTTTGAACCACCTCCACAGGGGTATGAAAACGTTACTGATATACTACCACCCTATAATGCGTTTTCAGCACAAGGAGTGCCAGAGGTAAGAAAAGAAATTATGTAATGGTACTATTACCTATTTTTTGAAACACTTTCTGGGACAGATTGCTCCAACTTCTCAAAAATTTGTTGCAGTAGTTTTAATTACCATTTGTCTTAATTAAAGAACACTTAGGCATGGACAGACGTCATATTATGCAAAGGTTGAGCTTTCTCAAATAATTAGAACTCTGAATCACATAATAAGTGAAAAATTTTTATCTTGATGGAAAATTTTGGATACATCTCAGACTGTTCCATATTATTCAGTCATATGTAGAGGACTTGATTAAGACACAGGTAGAAGTAGCATTTAGTAGAATAACACTAGAATATTTATATCAAGTTGGAAGACATTTTGGATTAAATGAATGGCTTCAAAGGCCACAAAAGGTTCTCACTTAATCTGCTAATTCATTATGGAACAGGTCAGGGACAACATTGCATTGCATGAATGAATGAAATTTTATAAAAGTGAGTGTTTGTGTATGTAAGTCATACCACTGCTTTGTCACAGCCAGAGAAGTTTGTCAGTTTACCAAAGTACCCTGGTTTATTTTCCAGCCTGTTTTTAGGCCTGTTAAGTGCAGGATAATAGCCAATCAGAATTTTGAGCCAAAGCTTCCTATGGAATATTGTGGATATCTTTTGCTATTGTTTTTATGGGCACTGGATCTCAGTTGTAGAAATGAAAAAATAGTTAAAAATCCTCTGTCATACATAGTGAATGAAACATTATTTCTGATAAGAGTATTTTGTTTGTTGACTGACCAGTTGCCAGGACACTGCTTTTCTTTTCTGCCCAGGCAGATCTGGTGTATGTGAATTATGGGCGTACAGAAGATTTTTTTAAGCTGGAGCGTGAAATGGGAATTAACTGTACAGGAAAGATTGTCATTGCCAGATATGGGAAGATCTTCAGAGGAAACAAAGTAAGGGTTGAGTTTTAATTTTTCTTCTGTGGGTCAGACACTGTTGATGGTAGAGCTTGAGGGAATTAATAAGGGCTGTTGATTGGAACATATGAGCAGAAGGAAGCCTGAATATATCCATTGTGACTGCAGTCTAAGAAAAACTTCCAAAATAATAAAACCAGATGAATGTATTAAAGTCCTGAGACAGAGATGACTGCAAACTCCCTAGGCAGTTCTTGCAAGAGAATAGTTCAGGGAGCGGAGTAGTTTGTAGAGTCAAGTCTATTGACACATGCCATCTATAGAACTGCACTACTTTGAAATAATAGCACTTTGATGAGGAGTCTGATGCACAGAAACTGAGTAACTATCTCTTCTGATTTTAGACAACAAATCTGGCAAAACTGGTGATAGTGGGGGATGGTAGTCAGGTTTTGGTGGGCCTCATTTTTATGTTCTGTTCTTCATTTCATAGCCTTGAGCTATGACAAAAGGTTTGACACAAATAATGAACATACTGCATTTCACTATGCTTGGTTCTTCTGCTAAATCTGGGGTAATTTTCAACTCTTTCACATACTTGTCTTCTAAAAACATGCCTGCATGGAAGCAAATCTCAACGTTCAGATTTATTGCTGCATTAAAAAAAAAAAAAGCTGCATCTTAAAGCCAAATAATTTCACAGGTTAAAAATGCCATATTAGCAGGAGCAAAAGGGATCATACTTTACTCAGACCCTGCTGACTACTGTGCACCTGGAGTAGAACCTTATCCAAACGGCTGGAACCTTCCAGGTGGAGGAGTCCAGCGTGGGAATGTTTTAAATCTGAATGGAGCTGGGGATCCTCTGACTCCAGGTTATCCTGCAAAAGGTGAGTGAAAGTTCTCTAGCCTGGGCCATCAAGTACTTCATAAACTGCTGCTGAAAGTGTGGCACTAGAAGTTAATTAATTTTCAGTACAGATGCACAGAAAAAAAAAGCTGCTTGAAATTCTTATTGACAATAGTTAATTTTCTATTGCACACTAAGTTCTGTCTGTGTCATTCTAACTGCATTCAGTTAGGCAGGGGAATAAAGTTTCTAGGAAATTCTTTATATGGTACGACCTTTGTGACACTTGAAAAAGCAGGATGTGTAAGTTTACAGACTGTGAAGCAGCAGAAAACAACTGAGAATTATAGCCATTTTAAAATGTCTATGTTTCTCAAGAGGACCACTTTTAAACAAGGTTATACTTTGCCATCAAAGAGGACTAATAGCTTTACTTGGAGGTATGTTTCCTTGTTAATCAAAAGTTCCAGGAAAAAACAGTTTAAAATCCTTTTTAAGGGGAATAAAATTCCTGTAGCAAAAATAAGAGCAGCCTGGAGTCTTTCAAAAGTTGGCACCACGTGCTTCTCTTGTCCTTGTTGGCATCCTAAACTTGGTCTGAGCTAAGATACCTGCCAGTGCTGGGTGCTGGTGGGATGGCTGTACAGGGATGCTTCTGGAAACCTCATGGGCTTGTGTGGTCACTGCTGGGGACATAGGACAACCTAAACCAGGAGAGGTTGTGTGTGCCAAGCCCAGCAGACTCAGAGAGACACTGGCGGTCTTCGACCCAGGTAAAGGCATCTGTGGATGTCCTCTGCAGCTTGTCAAGCAGCTGCACAGGTGCCATTTTCACCTCACATGCCAGCTTGGAGGAAATGTTATAACATGGTTGGACAGCAAATCTAGCTAGCAAATCATGCATCAAGCATGGCGACATCTTTTGCACTGCTGTGCAGATGGTTCTGTCATTACAGTTTGGTTTTCTAGAAGCAGTGTGTGAGAAATGATGTAAGAATTAAAAAGAATCATGTATGCTGGTGGCTGCTCTGCTCAGAAGTGTTTCCAGTTTGGTTAAAGTTGCTAAGAATGCCATAAACTTTACATTTTCTTCTGTTTTCTCAGAGTACACTTTCAGGTACAAGGTTAATGAAGGTGTAGGGATTCCCAAAATCCCGGTTCATCCCATTGGATATCATGATGCAGAAGTATTATTGCGGTGAGTGTACATCAGCCCTCCTCTCCAGAAGTCAGGGTTGACAAATGTGCAGACAATTTTTTCATATTAAGATGGCAAAGTCTATGTTGTTACTTGCATTTGCTACTCTTTTGTAGTAATGAAAGTAATTCAGAAGTAATAATGTAGTAATTAATGTAGTAGTAATGTAGTTATTCCAGAAAATGTGGAAAATTTAAAGCATTCTATTTTTGCAATAATGCTTTTAAAATTTTGTAAAACCACCTAGGTTTTGGCTGCAGTAATTATTAAGAGAATTTAAGGTTTCAGCCTAATGGTCAACTGCATTTGTCTTGGTTTTCACTTCACAGTGCAATGGGAGGACCTGCAGCTCCAGACAGCAGCTGGAAGGGAAGTCTCAATGTGTCTTATAATATAGGGCCAGGATTCACAGGCAACTCTTCTGCAAGGTCTGTTTTAATACTTTTCTGTTCATACAATTTTGCCAAAAAAAAAAAAAAATCCCTCTGAGGAAAAGACTCTCAATCAATACATCTAAAGATACTCTGGAGATATTTACTTCCTTCTGCTAGGATACATTTGGAGATAATTATTAGAATTTGAAAATAAATTCCATTAGAAAAAGATAATAAATTAGCAGATCAAGCCACATGACACTGACATTTGACAATAAATTGCAATAAAGCTAAAGCTCACTTTTTTCTGACTTTTCCACATAAATATAGTTTAAGTTTACAGAAGTTATTATTCAGTGAGGACTGTTAGTGGACCCCAAAAAACAGTGTGTAAAAATGGTGTATCATTATCACTACTCTATCTCCTGGAAAACAAGAGTATGTCTGAATATATATATATAATTTTATAAAGACTTCATTTATCATTATTCTTTTCTGCTCTGCTTTAACACTAGCTAGCTGAAAATTAATAAAGTGGGAATAACTAAATAAGAAAGCATATTTGACATAATTACAGTGCTGTATGGAGTATCTTGAAGAGCAACAGTGAGAAAACAATATGATTCATCCACAAAACTTGTATTTTTGAGTAGGCTTTTTAACATCTTCCTACTTGATAGAGTAACATTTTTGTTGTAAATATGGATTAATTCTACACATAGTTCTTTCTCAGAGCAGTTCCATATCAAAATGAACCTTTTGATTCTAGGTAGAAAGTCTCTTGCACATGGGAAGTGTGCGCATATATGCACGTTCAAGGCACTGGTGCCTGTTACTTTCTGGGCAAAGATCCAGTGGGTGTCCTGAAGTAGGTTTTGATTTTGACAGCTATGCAGATTTGCTGCTGAAAAGATAACTTCAAATGTGGATCTCCTGAGGTTTTGCCAGACACACAAACCCCCCCATTGTTTGGTGCTTTGTTTCTTCCACAGCTTAAGGGGGCTCAACATGTGTTAGTTTTATCTCTCCAAATATCTGGATTCCCTTGGTTGTTATAAAATTTCACAAGTGGATTTTACTGGTAGGGGACAGGGAAGAAAAAACTGTGCTTCTAGTAGAAGGTTTTCTGGCTCTAATGGAGGATTCCCTGCCCATGACAGGGAGGTTGGAACTGGATGACCTTTAAGGTCCCTGCCAACCCAAACCATTCTGTGATTCTGTGACTGACAAATCTTAATCACTTAGATCTACTGTCCTAAACACAGATTTCAGTTTATTCCTGGATGAATATTCCTAATCATCTTTTCTTCAAGTTCTGTATTGTTGTATGGGCCTGTGCTAGGAAACCAAAGTGTATTCTTTATAAACATCTGCATATCCACAATTATAATTTTGGTCAAAATGTAGTTTGTTTTTTTTTATCACTGTGCATGTTTTTCAGTTTATTCGTCTAATACACAATTATCTGATGGGTTGCCATTAAAAAAAGGTCTATAAATTCTGTAAATCTTTGCAAATGTATAGACTAGAACAGCTCATAGGCTTTTTTCTAAGGCATCAGCAGTAGGCTTTACTGAAATAAAAAATGGGTCTCTGAGACCGCATGACAGTGCTGAACACACGTTGGATGAGTGCTGAAAACTCAAGGCAGGACAGAAGCACAAACTCTCTGGTTTGCATGTTATTAGCATTGGCTATTTATTGGCTTATCAATCAGAAATGTATACTCCACCTTCCATTTCAGAAAAATCAGAATGCACATTCATACAAGCAATAAAATAACACGAATTTACAACGTCATTGGCATCCTCAGAGGAGCTCTGGAACCAGGTGAGCATCAGGTGCTTGATGATTTTAATTCCTTCTCTCTTTTGTATTTGTGTTGTACTTGTTTTATATTTCTATTGTACTTGTGTTGTAAGAAAATTAAAGTGTTTTAGATAACCATACAATACAGAGTCTTGAGAAATTCTCAGTAGTTTTTCTGTCCTTCCCATCACACTATTTGTCATTGGCATTCCCAAGAATAGCATTCCCTATAAAATACAGTGATAGACATCAGAGAATGTTTTTTTATAATGTCTGTCACTTTACAGTAGGCTTCACCTTACATCATTCATACATTTTGCCTTTGCAAAAATTAACATAATTCAAATTACAGAAACCTAGTGATGATTTGGAACATTAACATTATACTATGGATACTATTGATATATTATATATTGATACATTATGCTCTTGTAGCAGGTCATACAGAGCGAAGACTTTTAGATGGAAAAATATTTATTAAATATTTATTGTCTTTAGTTGCAGACCTTAGTAGAATAAGTGAATGATTGCAGTTTCCCTTAAGAAATAAACTTGTAGCACTGGTATTGAACTTCATATTTGATTTCATACAAGTAAAGATGCAGTCAAAGGAAATCACAGGTAATCCTAGTGCATTTTTAATTATTAATTGATACTGTATGTTTGTTTCCAGACAGATATATTATTTTAGGTGGTCATAGAGACTCTTGGGTGTTTGGTGGTATTGATCCAACCACTGGTGCTGCAGTTCTGCAAGAAATCGTACAGAGTTTCGGTAAAATGAAGATGGAAGGTAACTTACTACAGATGTAAAATGATGGATATGAAAAACAGCAGCTTTGAGGATCAGTGCTTCCATAAGTTGTTCTATTGATTTAACTTTTCACCTCTACAGAAAGTTTTATTTCTCATTATGAAAGTTGTAGATTCATTGAAGAGATGCATATGTGGCATTGTGTGGTAGTTGGCTGAACTTATCCCCTCGTGAGTGTAATGGTACCCTCTTAGCTGTGCAGATTGAAAATATTGCATTAAGAAGAAATGCCTCTGCAGTAATATGTTCCTCTAAGGATTTTAGAGAGGATTTTTTTACTGTTATATCAGTTAAGTGCTGTTTTTAAAGCAATTTCAATACACTGTGGTCAGTAGACTTTTAAAGTATAAGTTGAATTTTCAAGTTTAATGATGTAATTGCAGGTTGGAGACCTAGGCGAACTATTATTTTTGCTAGCTGGGATGCAGAAGAATTTGGATTATTGGGTTCCACAGAGTGGGCTGAGGTAAATAAAAAAACCTATGTAAAGTAAAGCAAAACTTGAAAGTGTGTTGCAGGTGACTACAGTACCCAGGATCTATACCTAAACTGCAATCAAAAACTCTGTGGAAAAATTGGAGTACAACAGACTCCTTCAGGTGTTGTGAGGCACTCATGTATTTATATAAATTACCTACCTACCTAGCTTCTTACAACATAAGTGCACTAACTCTTTTAAGATTTAAAAATATACTTTGATTCAAAGCTAATATCCCACAGTGGTCTCTATGTGGAAATATATCTCATAATTTAACAGAATTATACCATTTTATTTAATCCAGATTGGTCTAACTTTCTATTTGAGAAATTCCTTAGTTTCTATAAATTCAAGTCCAGATCCTGAACTTCTGATCTGTAAGCATGCCAAGCCTTTGTATAAAAATCAATCCTACTGTGCAAATGAAAGAATAGATCATTTATGAGTGAATAGAATCAAAATTCCTGTGAATTCCAGCATTGTAGAGGCTCGGGGGCAGGACAGTCAATTAATTCTGTAGGAGGATCCCTGACTATATACCTGTCTGAAAGAAGAATGTTGGCAAATTCAGAAATGAGGTTCTGGGTATTTCTATCTTCCTTTTCCTATTGGGCATATTCAGTTCTTAGTAGATTTGTTCAACCCCAATAAGAAATATAGGTCTTACAAGAGTTTTCATTGCTTTGTCTGTAAAATCTAAATTAGAAATAGAGCAGGAAGAAAATTGCCTGATAAAACACATTTCTGCTGAACTATGTCAATTTATTAGTACTGAATAGTTTAACAGAAATGTGTTGTCTTATTCTTCTATTGGAATTTTATTTACGAGTTAATATTTAGCTGTGTGGATATAGCTTTCAGAATCTATAAAATAAAAAATCTTTCAGTTTAGTTTATTGCCATGTGTTTCAGCAAATCACAAAATTACATAGTAAAACGGCACGTGTCAGAGGAGATAACAAACCCAGAAAAATGCTTCCAAACAGCAAGGGGATTCCATCACTCTTCTGTTAACAAAGCTGAGATTTCTATTCCTTCAGATTTGCGCTACTTTTTTCACTCATAAACTGGCTTCCAGCTTTAACAATGTCTTCATCTTACTGCTGGTTTATGAAACATGAAGAAAAAGTAATTTAAATTATTTTAAATAATTTACTAAGATATTTTAAAGAGTTGGCATTAAATTTTCATCCCACCTGAACTCCACTGGTGGCAAAAATATGCTGTATGTAAACTTTGTGATTTCTTTGTATATCTCTGCATACATAGAGTTGCTGTCAAGAAAAAAACCACACAATTGTTTTCATTATGAGGAATATGAAACAATGATACTAAAGAAACCAATTTCTCTTGAACAAGTCATTAATAAATTAGGGAGTTTTCTTATTTTCTATTTGTTAAATATTGCTACTACTGTTCTGTAATGGGTTTTTTGTAATAATTTGGTATCTAGTAATCTATCGTTCATTATTTCATGAAATGGCAGCTGTATAAGGTTAGAAAACTGTAAGCACAGTTCATATTTGAACGTGTCTTTTAATTTTATTTTTCCTTACTTCATCTTGGTGGTGTGCATTACTACTTTTTTAGACATGAATTAGATTCAGTTTCTCTAGAGACATTCCTCACAGCTTACATTCCTCTTCTCTGCAGCTGCCAGATCTGTCATGTATTAAATCTCGAGGAAAATTAACCCATTATATTCACCATCTTCTGTGTAACAGAAAGAATTCAGCTGTGGCAACATTCTTTTGATACACAGATGATCTCCATAGCTCATAAACACAGATATTTATTTATGCTGCAAATATGATTTTGCATATATGCAAGGCTCCATATAGGCAAGTACAGTCTTGCTCCCTCCCATCATATTCTTTTGCATGATCTCCTCTCCTGTGTGGTTTTGTTTTTTTTTTTTACATGATGTAATTATTAATTACCAATTAAATTTTTAGTTCACGTGACTTACAAATTATTAGTTGGGTTATAAATTGAATGAATCAAGTAACAATTGCTAACCTAATTAAAATATCTGTCACAAAGCAAAAATCTTGTGAAATACCACTTACTAATTAGAGTATCAATTTCAAACATAATTACCAGTTTGGAAAAAAAAAATAAACATGTCTGCATATAATTAGCATGAAAGCAATGCTTAGTGAACTCAAAATAGTCAGTCAACTGCATTTAAGAAGAAAATTTCAGTGCTTTGGCTTTCCCTTTTGAAAAGGAAGATTGTAGATATGTCAGGAGTGCTTGGTTTATCAGTGTTAAAATTGAGTTCGGTGCTGGGAGCACATAATAGAAGACTAGGGATTAAAAGCATGGAGGAGTTCTGGCTGACCTCACAGTCACATGTTGCATGTTCAGAAAGTCCAGAAGTGCAGAGCTAAAATGCATGTAATAACCTAATTTTACTGTGCTACAATTCTATCCAGTAATTTTCCTGCTCCATTTTGCTCGTGTGTGATGCAGCAGGCAGCACCTACACTTTTGGATGTTTTCCACAACAAATTAAATTAAGTCCCAGAAAGGGTAATAAATTTCATATGCTCAGAACATTTACCATCCTCAAACAATATAATTAGTAAGGTACGCAGTAGTAATTATCCTGACTGAGATCTTAATAGTAATGCTCTAAAAAACAATGCACTTGACATGCTCTTGACTAAATGCCACTAACTGGAAGTAAGGATTTTACATTTACAACCCTAGGAAAATGCCAAAGTCCTTCAGGAACGGGCAGTCGCTTACATCAACGCAGATTCTTCTATAGAAGGTGGGTCTTTTATTTTAAACTTTGCGTGACTTTACAGCTATAATTTTTATTAGTTCTCTGTGAATTATTTACTGCATGAGATAGGTATTATGGTGTACAGAATAAGTGTAGCAAATATGGAGTTAAGAGGAGAGAGAGAACAATTTAAGTTTTCATGTTGCTTTCTTTTGCAAGTAGTGGCATCCATGAGCTGCAGTCCACGTGTCTGAGTCCAGAATATCTCCTCTGGAGGAGTTTATTATTCTGTGCTAAGGAACTGAGCATTCTGTATGTTAAACTGTCTCTTAGCTGCATTAACTTTAATTTACAATTGTAGTTTTAATATATGACAGTCTGCTCCTTGTTCTGGTCATAGCTCCAGCTCCTTTCCCTCTGGAATTATAATATTTTGAGACAGTAAATTATTATGATGGTAAGATCTCAGGCTTAGACTTTGTGGGGGTGAGAGATACTTTGGTGCTTTGAGCCAGTGCGCTCACCTTTGTTGATTGCCAGGAGCAGGGGGTTATATATTTATTACAGCAGGACTTTTTTAAAAAATAGACCCTGAAAAGTGTTTCACAAAAAACCTCAGCCACCATTATCCAATTTACTGTGTCCTTCAGATTATGAGAAGAATATGCCATTCAGGAATGCTGCTTAGAAACTGGCCTTTGTTTTTTTGAGAGGGCCCAACTGTATGATCTATATTACAAAATCCTTCTGAAATTGTGCTGGACTTTATTACAGAAAGACCTTTCTTCCTGTTTCCTGTGCTGAAATAATAGTCAGAAGGGTCCTGTGAAGCTGCTCTGCATCATAACCTCTGTTACTCGGGGCATTAGTCTTCCCACATCAAATCCATCTTATTTGGGCTTCCTGTGTGTGAATAAAATTGATATCTACAGGCATATTTAGGAACTCTTTTTATTCCTGTCAGCTAAAAATTTTGTCTATCACAAGAGGATTGGAAAGAAAGAAAAGCCAAACCCAGTTTCTAAATGCTCAGTTGGAGCTGGGAAATAAGGAGGGTTAGAGCTGTTCCTTCATTTATGCTGCCTAGATGCTGTGTAAAAAGTAGAGCAGAATTTCACACCTAGAAAATCTCACAAATGAAATAATAGTTTACAACTGCTTCATATTCTCACCATGGATTGTAACGCATATTTTTTAGTTGGTTTGCAGCCAACATCCTGCTGCCTTAACAATTTTCTTCTAAATCTTGATTATTCAAACATGTCTCTTGCTTTATGCATTAAAGGAAATGTGAAAGCAAAACAACTGGAAAAGAAGTGTGTAATAAGGAAAAGAACACCATTTTCAGTGCACTGGCTTAAGTACCTTGGACATCTCTCACCTGAGCAGTAAAATCCCCTGTGGACTCATAGCATTCATCTACTCTGAAAATTATTTTGTTTATCATCATATGTTCTCCACAACACTTCTTATACCGCTTTTTGGACAGTGAATTATTTCTATTTATTGTCCTATAGCAATGAAAAGAAGAAAAGCAAGTCATTGTTTTAAGCACTTTTGTGGCTTGAATTTCCAGTTTTCACATACAGACTCTCCTTGGAAACATCATTAACATTATCTTGTATTTTTTCCATCATCTCACTGTCTGCCTTCTGTTCAATGAAAGCTTTGGGAAGTTTATGAGTGACAAGGGCTTGTAGCTAATGAGGGATAATTAGGCATACTTTAGAGCTATGGGAAGGCTTAATTACATTACTGTGGATGTACTATAACCAATACTTTATTGCCTTGTAGTGCCAGTAGCTTACAAAGTGAGACCATGCAGTCTATTGCTATATATCTCTGAGGCAAGATCAAAATTTTTGCCTTAGTCAAAAAGTTTATCTATGAAAGGACTGCAGGGTTTAATCCATTAAGAAGATAAAGCCACTAGTACATGAAGGGAAAATTTCCATGTTTTTGTTTTATTTTCAGGTAACTACACATTAAGAGTTGACTGTACCCCTCTTCTCTACAAACTGGTGTATAATCTGACAAAAGAGGTACAGAACCCATCTACTTTTCTGCCTTTCTAAGAATAAGTAAGACTCCAAGTTTATTTGATAAAATTGGACTATCGAATAATACCAGACTGTTTTATTGCTGTACTAGAAGATTCCACCAAAATCAATAGCAAAACATCCCATCAGCAGTACACAGTCCATGCTCACAGTTCCTCAGTATTCTTAAAAGGATGGAAATGTGTCACTGACATAAGTGGAATCTTATTTGCAATATAGAGTAAAAATAGTAATAATAAAAGCAAAATGCTTGAGCAAGATCAATTCTCTAAAGTTATAAACATTGAAGGGAAATATTTTTGACATTGGCTGGCTACCATTTTCTCACTGTCTGTTCCCCTGAATCTCCTCCATATCTCACTCAGCCCCTGAAATATGTGATAAATATTGAAGGATTAAGAAGGTTTTTTAACAGGCCTGATATGTGGATTTGCTTTGTTTCAAGTGGTGACTTGAAACAACCATGACTCCTTTACTTTCACCTCTCGGGATATGTTACCATAATGCTGAAAGGTTGTGATCCACTAAAGCATGGAACTTTATTTTCCATTTGAGTTAACCAGATTAGACTCCTGTCATGAGCCATTGCCACTACCCTCAGATGAGGATTCATCTCAGCTAACAAAAGACAGAACAAGAGCAACAAGGCTCCCTGTAAAGGCATTGGGTAGAAATTGGTTCCTTTAGGATGAGATTTGTTTGACCAAATGTGGTTGTCTACCTTTGTATGTACTGAACTCAAACTATTCCCCCCCTAATCTTAAGGGAACTCAGGTCACTTGGTCCAATGTAAAAATCTGCCCTGTAATGGCACTTAGTAGGATGGCTCCAGCTACCAATCTCCCATCCTGCTAGATGCATTCATCCCAAGTTATTTTCAAACACGGCACACTTCTCCCACCTGAAATGCCATGGTTTAGATCTGGGAAAGTTTATCTGTGCTATTCCCATGATTTTCTATTCTTTTCTACATTTTATTTTCCTGTCAATTCTGTCTTAATCTTTCATCCTTGCGGAGGGAAGAAGCTGTGCTGTTCGAATATTAGCTCTGACTCTTGGCACACTGAAGAGCATTCTCTTTTGTCTAAAAAACTTTTCGTGTCCTTAGTGCTGCAGGGCCGTTGATAAAATAATTTACTTTCTCTCTGCAGCAAGCCACTAACTCAGGAAGACATTTCACTGTAAAAGATAAACAAAGTTACAAAAAAGTGCTCGATGCTAAAATTAGTACCTAGCTCTGATCTTAAGTCAACTATCCAGCTATTGCTGATTTGAGTAGAAAACTTCCATTAAAGTAACCAGGCAAAGTACTTGAGACTGACTTGTAAAAATAAATGTCATATTCACTGTTATTTTAGCTTTTAACAGTAGAAGCATGATGTAAACAATAGAAAACCTGGCAGCCTGATTATGCCTGTCCTAAGGAAAGTTATTTCTGTTCCTATTAAGGTGTCCAACACCCAGTTATCCAACATCCAAAGACCTCTTTGCTCTTCTTGTTTTTCAGTGGGCCAGTCCTCACCAGAAAGAAATGTAGTGTACACATGAAGTGTTTTCTTTCAGGGAGGTCTGCCTTTAAGTGTGGTCCAGCATACAGATGGGACATTGAGCTGTTGACTCTCTTCTTGGCCCTGCTTTACTGCCAGGGTTTAGACATTTGGTCACCACCAAATGGTGTCTGCAATAGTTCAACTCCAATCCTCCTGTGATTATCACTGCTTCTTTTGCATTTATAGTTAGAGAACTCTTCATCTTCTCTTGAGTTAGCAGGAAGCTTATGCTGATCCTAGATTTGGATCTAAGTCCGGGCAAATATGTTTTACTATGCTCTCAGTGTTGTATGAAAAAGCTGACCAATGTTTTTACATGACCAAAACTGTTAGAATAACATCTTTGCCAGAGCATAGAGTGCTTTTCCTCCCACATGCCAGAGTTCAGCTTGCTCTTATTAATGTGCATTTTTCACTTTAGCCCTAGGACTTGACCAGAGTACCCAGAAATGACAGCAGCCAAGCAGTTATTTCACAAAGTTGTTATTTTCCTGCTAGCTGCTGACAGAATCTCAGAGGTCAGAACTCTTTGCAATTTCAATTTGGAGTCTGAATGTTTTTCAAGGTCGAATTTAAGTCTCAACAACATGGTGGGACCATGTAAGTGTCCATGAACATTTATGCTTTGTACTTTGGAAAAAAAAAATCCAATCCTCTGCACATAATAGCCAATCTTATACTTAAAGGACCATGTCTATTAAAGGTTGTTTAAGTGTAGGTGAAGACCAGGGTTGGAGTCTTGACTTATTTCTAGTCTGCCACAGATTTTCTAAGAGCTTTCGTCAACTTATTTTATACTCTTTCATAGTTCTGCTGGCAGCATGATGACAACACTAATATTTACCTTTTCCATCCTGGTTACAGAGCTTTTGGGGGTTTTTTTGAGGTGAGGGTGAGACCTACATTTGTACATACGGTGTCTTGCACAATGATTCTCCAGGCTTGGTTGAGTTCCCTTGGAACTGCTATAATTATTTTGTACCTTTCCTGCAGAACATGCAGTCGAATTTTAGGTTTAGCCTTGTTGAGAGAATATTGCTGCTGTGCAGGGTAAACCTCAGGACAAACAGGCTTGTGATTGTCATCTCCCCATGCCTGCTGAAAGGAAAGCAGGTTCCAGTAAACTGAGGAGTCCCACAGTATTATATTTGCTGTTGTGTGTGTACATGCCCATTTCCCCGGTAGTAGATGAGCTCCAGGTAGCATCCTTTTAACCTGTTCTTTCCTGCTATCTGTGGTTGGTTCCAAGTGCCTGTGAGATGCTTTCCTTGTTTGGGAATGCATAAATGTGAGTAACAAATGTCAATATTCACTTCCCTGCGTGCAGCAGCACTGCTGGTTAAGAATGAAGCAGGGAGCTGCAAAGATCTCCTTTGATAATGAATCGAGTTAGAAGTATTTTCAATGAGATTATCATATTTCCCTCTCCAGATTTTAAGCCCTGATGAGGGTTATGAAAATAAATCTCTTTATGAGAGCTGGCTGGAGAAAGATCCCTCATCTGAAAATAATAACTTTCCCAGGTAAGTTAATATGTTTCGGGGTTTATTACCCCAATATTTTAATCATATCATGGCATGGCTATTCACTAGAATTTTTTGAGATGTGCTATTTATGGCAGCAATAAAAAATCTTCTAGTGCAAGGTGACCCTCTAGCAATAATATTTTTAATAGTAAAATAAAATAGTATTATTTTTATTTAATGATGGTGACATTATTCCTGTGATGAAATGAAACCCCACACTTTCTAAAGACCTTTATATTAGTAGAAAAGCAATCTGAAAAGCATTCAAAAAAAGCAGGGTAGGGAAAGGGTTCAAAACATAGTTTAGTCACCTACTAGATAAGAGAAAATCAAAATTGTTAGGATAAGCAAACAGTTGAAAGAACCTGCCTAGAACAGTAATTAAAAAGCAGTAATTAAAAATCTTGAGATAATTATTTCTTGTTTATTCAATGAATGTAAATGTATTACATTACAGATCTATATATGAGTGTAGTAGCACTTCATATTTCAAGGTATTGCAAGTCCAAAACACTCTTTCCACCTGTGACTCAGAAAGGCTAAACCTCATTCCCAGTGTGGCGTTACTGACATAAGGTAGACAGAACTGCCCACTTCTGTGATTTGACAAAAATCTTCTGCATGTTTCTGGCTCTGCTAAGATGAGTTTCTGGATTCATTAGACCCACTGAGATTTCTTCCTTTTGAAAAAGCAGCCACATTTGATCTTTCTTAGTTGATGCACATCATTCCTTATGTACACTAACTTCACCTGGAAACAGAGGAAACTTTTTTTTTTTTTAGCTGATAAACACTAATTATTCATCCGGCCAGACATATAAACCTGAAACTTAACTTCAAATATAAATATTTGAAAATACTTCGGGTGCTGTGTCTGTCTTCTGCCGTCTCCTTGCCCCTGCCACGCCGCAGCTCCCCATCAGATGGCAGCGGCGGCCCGCGGGTGCCGAATGCCGCCCGTGCCTTTCGCAGCGGGAATTATTTATCGGTCTTGGATTCTGCTGCGGAATGTGCCAAGTACACAAACACATCTGTCTTTACACATACTGCTGCCCAATTCGTATTAGTTTGGAAATAGATGATTGATGTTTTAAGACGGCAGAGACATGGCTGATACAATTTTATGGCTCCTGTGCATAAATTGTTTGTATTTTTAATGTCAGCTTTGCCATAATTAGGATTGCTACAATTAAAAGATCTTCCTAGCAATATTGGATACTGAATCAGTGTTGGAATAAAATCAGTTAAGTAATTAAGCTTGCTATTAATCTGGCCTTTGATCTTGCTAGTGTCCCTGATGTGCCCTTCAGAAAAACTGACCTCAATTTCTCTGAAAAATCTGCATTTTGCATAAATTACTACCATACTGTTCAGTAAGTGCCCTCACTAAGATGTTGTCTTTTCTGCTTGCAGAATAAACAAACTGGGGTCAGGCAGTGATTTTGAAGCTTACTTCCAGCGACTGGGAATAGCATCAGGCAGAGCTCGTTACACCAAGAACAGGGTAAGTCTGACAGACTGCTCAAAGAAGTTTGATAGTGCTGAGCAGTCATCCTGTTAAAAGCATTTATTCATAATTAATAAAAAAGTTTCAAAGCATCTTTGACTGGTTTGTATACAGTGATGTTTCTTAATTTAACAAGAAACCTAAATGTTTGGAGAATAAAACATGTTACAGTGATGTGTATATTCTATAGGATGTCAAGTTCACAGAGAGGTATTTATAGAGTCTGATTGAAGGTGGACAGTTTGTTCCACCATGCTATTAATAGTCCCCTTAATATACAAATCTTCCATAGCTGTGTTCAGAAACAGCTACACAAGGTAAAAAGGGGCTATGATTGATGACTTTTGCTATCCAAACTCCAAACTGTTTTCACTCTTGGAGAAGGCAACCTCTGTGCAATGGAACTGAAGGCAGGTCTGTGTGGGTAGAGAGAAGGAAGCGTGCTCAATCCTGTGCAACAGTCCATGGATTCAGACTGGTTTAATTTTTTAATACAAACACATACAAATGAAGGATATTAAATTGTGTTTTGTAGCAGATAGCTTTTTTGATTTGGAAACCAAACAAAGCATCAGGGTCATAAAGGGATCAATACATCTTTTAACTGCAGTCAGAATACAGGGCATTGACAAATTTGCTTGCTCTTTTCCAGAAAGCAGACAAATTCAGCAGTTATCCTGTTTATCACACTGTGTACGAGACATTTGAGCTAGTGGAAAAATTTTATGACCCCACCTTCAAGAAACAGCTAACAATTGCCCAGTTACGAGGAAAACTGGTTTATGAGCTGGCAGATTCCCAGGTCATTCCATTCGACTCTAGAGACTATGGAGAAGCCTTAAAAGGATACAGCAACAGAATTTATAAATTAGCCAAGAAGCATGAGGAACAGCTGAAACTTCACAAAGTATCATTTGGTGAGTAGCAGCCACAGGTCTGCATTATGTGCATTAATTAGAATCGTGCAGGGACATGTTACATCTGTCATAGCTCTGCAAATTAATTCCTTTCTTTCCTGTTTGAAATTTGCCCTCATGGTAAAGAGCCTCAAATTTTTTTTTTTTTTTCTAAACACAACACAGGTTTAGCTCATTATTGTCTTGATAAGAGGGTGTGGTGGTCAATTACTAAGGGTTGATAAGAGGGTTCAGTGCTGGTCAATTACTAAGGGTTATAAGAATTTTCATGCATATTATTAATTACAGTGCTGACAGGCAGTCAAGGACGTCAAATGTAGGACAAAGTGGTATCTCAGCCTGGTCCTTACTTCCTTGCTTAAAAAATACAAGTCAAGTGCTTATGGCAACTGTTTGAAATCGAGGGACATAGGTGTCCATTCCTCTTCATCCAAAACTTCAGCTGACCCTGGGGAGCTCCACCATCTCCCTCAGTGCCTGGCTACTATTTTTAAGCCACAGGAGCACCTTTCCAGCTCTCCTACATGAATACATCTGTTTGCTGAGCACATAGTTCTGGAGCCCATAAAACAGATCTAAAGCAGCACAGTGCTCAGGATCCCAGGCTGGGATAGCTTCCACAGCCATTTTCAGTCTCCTCTTTTTTTCTTCTTTTTTCCTTCTTGCCTTGATCACTCCTTGTGTTTCTGCACCAAGGAGATATTTCAGTCAGTCCTAATTCACTTGCTATCTGATGAACCCATGACTTAGAGATACAAATCACCTTTTGGAGATGCAGTCCTCGTTTGGGGCATGTGAAATATTGTAAGAAACTCAACTCGAACCCACATTTGGGGGAGGTTAAAAATTATGCTTGAAACGTCATTAATGGTTTAGGTGAAAAATTGTTGACTATTTTGAGAAGACACCCTTTTTTGTAAAAAGGCCTCTTGAGACAGAGGAAGCATCTTGTTTGATGGATCATCTGGTCTGAGATTCTGTAAAACACCCAGAGCTACTTCAACATGTTCTAGTGTTCACTGCAGCATGTCTTGTAAGATCAAATATTTTCTTTTTTTTTTTTGCAGTAGTAGGACATCTATCAAAATATCTGTGAAAATATTTATTTTCATTGTTTTTTTATCTATTTTCAGATTAAAAGTTGCACAAACTACCTCCTGACCAATGCATCTATTCTCATTCCTAGAATTTAGAAGCAATTCTACTTTTAGCTTTTTTTTACCCAAATAACACTGAGACCACTCCTTAATATTTTATAAATCTGTTATTTTGACTATTTTTTACAAGGCATGTTTTTCAGTCTCATCATTATTTTCATGGCTCTTCTCTGATGCCTGATGAATTTTAATTTATTTCTTGAATGAAGCTAAATTTTCTAATTTTTTATTTATTGTATTGCACCAGAGTACATTAAATAATATAGGTAGGCTTTACAATACTGTGAAAATTAAAGTTTATTTCACTCAGCACTTTTATAGAATTGCTTATTGTCAACACTGAATGTCAGAAAATTGTTGATTAATCCTAACTAAATCATATAGTTGTCCTTCAAAATAATTGATTAAGGTTCTTATTTGCATTTGGATTCACATTTTGGCTGTTCATCTGCAACAATGAAGGCTGGAACATTTTTTTTTTCGTAAAATTTGTGCATGTAGTCATATGCTATCAGGAAATAATGTTTTCAAGTGGAGAAAAAAGAAATGTGATGTTTTCTAAAATAACCAACATTGACAACACTGAAGAGCTAGGGAACATGAACACAAAGTTTCTTACATTATTTTTCAGATGGTCTTTTTATTTTTTTCCCTCTCTTTAATCCCCTCCTACTGCTTCTGAAATATAATCTGTTGCTGTGATATGGCCATGATGTCAGCAGAGCAGGACTCTGCCCCAGGCAGACTTAGAGCTCTTGCCACAGGGTTGTGGACAAGTGTGAATTCTCACCCTCACAAGGTGACGTGTCCCTCTGAGCTGCAGTCTGTAAACAGCTTGCATGCATAAAATCTGTGCCTCCAATTGCACCAACTAAACAACAGCAATAAGACAAAAATAAAGCAAGTGTAGGCTTGTGATGAATAAATAAGTTTGCTAGAAACAGGAGAGGAAATGAGACTGAGGAACAGCTTTCAATAGCAGTCCTGGGAACAGAAAGCCTGTCACGTGAAATTGGATGATAAAGCTATAAACAATGAAGGGATAATAGTTGCCAACAGAGGACTGGATTTAGGGGATGATCTAATCCTATGTCCCATCTTCCTGCACAGTTGAAGAGATAATACTCTGGTTTAGCCAAAGTTTTCTGAAACTTGTGGGCAAAATTTACATCAGAAAGTTTAAAACTTTCTTTCTAATTGAGTTGAGTGTTGATGGGGCCAGAATTTGGTGTCATAACCTCCACCTGTGATTTATTCTACAAAAATAACTTGCATAAATCAATACTTTTCCCAGGTCTGTATTAATACAGCCCTCCACATCACAGCTGCTACTGCCATTAAAAGGAAGGCCTGCTGCTTCTCTAAGTTATTCCACATGTCTTGGATGTACTGGGCAGGAAAAAGCAGCAGCCATTCCTGCCCACCTGCCTGCACACAGTCAGGCAATCCCCTGGGGTCTGAGTGGCAGTGCTGGGGGACAGCATGGGGGAATGTGGCACAGGCACCTCCTGTGCTGCAATTCCAGCGTGCAGCAAGCACAGGACTTGGCTGCTGAAACCTGCTGTGTCTGTCCCTGTGTGCCACGACAGCTGTGCCTTCTGTGCCTCACCTCACACTGCTCAGAGCATGTATCAAACTCTCCTGTTGTGCTGTGAATGGCACATCTTTCTCCTCAGCAACATCCTGCTGTTCTTCTACAGCCTTCTGGAACAGCTGGTGTTTCTGATGGAAGCCAGGCTTTTTATACCTGAACACTGCAGTGCATTCGTTTAACAGGAAGTTGCAGAGCTCTCAGTTTGCAATGACAGCCAGTTTTTTGCTTGCAAGGCAAAGGGAAGATGTATGGTTGTGAAAGCTTTCCCAAGCACTCTGCTTTACTGCTACTCTTATTGCAACAGGTATTTGCTAGTAGTGCAGCTCTTTAAAGTCTGCACTAGGAAAACTAATAATTATGTAAAAATGACAAAATTAATGCTCTTATATCAGCAAGACAAATGTAGTTCTTCTCCCTCTGGGCAACTGAGAGGTATATTTGGCTTAGTGGATACTATGAAGTTGTTCATGTAGTCCTTCCATTCCTAGATCCTCTTTTTTCTGCTGTGGTGAACTTCTCAAAGGCTGCTTCTGAATTTCACAGGAGACTTGAACAAGTTGACAAGAAAGAGTAAGTCAGAAAAAAAGAATTTGTATATATGTATATATTTATGTCCTGGTTTGCCTTAGGTAGCCAGAGTGGCAGTTCTTTATTTCTTCTACTACACAAGGATTCTCTCTGATGAGTGTAGAACAAAGCTCTGAGCCCTGAGACAGGCAGTATCTTTTAAGATGAATTAGCAGATACAGGAATATTTGCTGTGATTGATAATATGAGCTGTAGAGCTTATTACTAGTATCAGGTTGTCATTAAAATTACTGTAATATGTGGAAAGGCAGGTAGCAATGAAAATTAGATTTGGACTGAGATCTGTTTAGACTATTGTAGGCGATGCCATTTGGAGGGATAGAATGTAAGAGAATAGTGCAGAAGGTAGTCTCACACCTGAGGAATTGCAGCTGTACTAATCACCAAAGATTAGGAACAGGCCTGCCCTTAATAGGCCACAGCTGTGTCCAATAAGAAGAAGAGTGCCACAAAAGAGTGGGTTAGCTGGGTGAGGAGAGTTGGAGTTTGTTGGTTGTGCTGTGAAGAAGGAGTCAGTGCTGCAAGGAGCTGCCCATGAGAAATCACTGGTAAGGTATGGGACTTTTGCAATATGATGACAACAATGTGAGAACTTTTACTTTCAGCACACTTCAAAGACAGAGGATGATGATTCAGAATATCTGAGATATCCATATGATGCTTGACAGCCTAAGGCCCCTTGCAGGACTCCTGTGCCCTCTGAGTGCAGTCATTGCAGGCCACATATGGTACCAGTTGTGTTTAGACAGCTGAATCCCATCCTTACTATGTTACTGCATAGATTGGAACAGGACTATGGACATTTGGCTTATGAATAGACACTAAACTTTAGCTGTCTTCATCTGTGTAAATCTTGGTCTTCTCCATTCTCTTAAGTGCTATCTTTCCAGTGCCATTTAATACTAAGCAAGTATCTGACACTCTCAGAAAGTTTCCCATATTTCTTTTGCATAGTGTGAAATGTTGTTTTCTAACACAGAAATATCAATTCATTAATAAAACGTGGTTTCAGAATCTCCATTTGCAAAACCTCACCTTTTTCTGTGAACTGTAGACTCCACTGGTCTTTTTTTCTTTTTCTATCAAAAAGAAAAAAAAAAAAGAGAAGAAAAGTATTTTAAATGAAACTGGGAGGTTCTGTTTCCCTGCTGTGTGACGTTTCTCTGTTTCCCTCTCCTGCAGTTCAGTTGCAGTGCGCATCGTGAATGATCAGCTGATGTTGGTAGAAAGAGCTTTCACTGATCCTCTGGGCTTGCCAGGAAGGAAGTTTTACAGGTGAGGCTGAAAGTTTCTTGACCTGCTGTCCAAGGCACCCTATTTTTGCAGCTGACCGGTCAGTTGAATTGCTGTATGGGTCTCACAGCAAGTACAGTTCAACACTTTGCTTTAAGTACAATTCAGCGAGTAGTGGACTTTGTTTATAATCCTTAAGGAGAACTACTTGGCTACTTCAGTCTTGTAGAGCCAAATTCGTCTCTTTTGGATCTATTTATCAGCTGTGCTTAAACTACAATAGCATTGTACTCTGACTTTTACTTGTAGATGTGCAGTACTACTGCTGTTACAACTTGCTCTTGTGATTGTCTGCAAAGTGAGGATTGAGTGAAGAATGAATGAACTGTATTGAAAAAAAAAAAGTGAAAAGAGGGTAGAGTAAATGAGAACAGATATGTAATGAGGGTCAGTTGAAGAGAGAAGCCAAGAAAGGAAAGCTTGGAGAGTTTGGAGAGGGAGGGACCTTTCAGCACAGGATAAAGGCCTGTGAGCTGTGCTGGAGAGCCCCATCTGTCCCAGTTTTGGCTGCTTCTGTAGGTGCTCCAAAAGGTTAAACCACTAACTACTACACCCTTTCTAGAAACCCAGGGGTTTTATTAGGAATACCTGACAAGATGCCAGCTTTCAGTGTCAGGGGTGTAAGTACCTCACTTTGCTTTCAGTATCCCCCTTTTCCTAACAACTGGATACGTCTGACTCACTGATGGATGGCTTTCATGCCGTGCCAGAAGTCTTCCAGGCAGGTAGAACTGGAATCACACTTCCATACTCCTTGGATAAACTGTCATTCACACTTTGAGAAGAATGAAGTAATTTCTTTCAAGAAATTTTCTGTTGGGTGTTGGGTATCATTTGGAGCTGTATTTTTTTTTTAATTAGTTCTTACTTGTTTGCATTTATTAATGTAATTTTAATGTTTCTTTTCATTTGGAAGGACTTTTTCACGTGGTGTAAATGTGCTTTGATACTTCATAGTTAAAATAAATTTAATTGCAGACCTACAGCTATTATTAGGAAAAAAAAACGATACCAAAAAATAAGATTGATATTTTGTGCAGTTCTGATCCATTATGACCACTTCTCAATAATTCATGCTTTTCTCAAGAATTTGCCCAGAGATTTTTTCTCCCTCCTTTTACATTCCTTTCCCAGGTAAGTAATCTGCTGACCATTATGCAGCTACTTAGCTGTTTTTGAGGTTTCTACTCCATTTCTCACAACACACCTATAACTAGTTTTATTCATATAGTACACATACAATGAACACACACCCCATTAATAGTTTCTTTTACTCAGGATAATTGCCTTTTTCTTCTTTTCCCACAGACATGTTATCTTTGCTCCAAGCAGCCACAACAAATACGCAGGAGAATCCTTCCCAGGAATCTATGATGCCATGTTTGATATTGAAAGCAAAGCTGATCAACGTGAAGCCTGGGAAGAAGTGAAGAGGCAGATTTCCATTGCAGCCTTCACTGTGCAGGCAGCAGCAGACACACTGAAGGAAGTAGCATAAGATGAAGGCTTTGAAAACTCCCACAGCAGAGCGTGGCACACAGAGCTGTCAGGCTGCTGCGATGTCCCAGTGTCCCTGACTGCCTGCCTGCCCTGCCTGAGTCTCCAGCCTCCCAAACCACATGGCAGGTGAGCAGAGCTCTGTGTGTCAGAGAACTCCTGAGCTAGGAGTTGCTGCATCTCTGCTACTCACAGAACTGTAGCTTCATGAACAACCCTGGGTAGAAGCAAATTTGGGTGTGGGGAGAAGTGGGAAGGGGGGGGAAGCAGGAACAATCAGTTTCTGATTAGAATTTTCTGAGAGATCTACCAGCTTTGAGGACCCAATGTTTTGGATGTAAAGTTATGAAAACAATTATTTGCCAAGCTACCTGCAAATTTTGTCCACAGCAGTGATCAACAGCATGCATTTTGATGGAAAAAATATAATACTCAGCCTGTATTTCTTGTTCTGATACTTTTATAATTAAAAGGCATCTCTGCATATAAGAATCTATTCTGCAGAACTGGTGAATGCTCTTTACACTTATTTGCTTTCTTGAAAAAAATAAATAAGTGACTCTCCTACTGGTTGCCAAAGCAGTACTGGCCATTCTTGATAATCAAGGAAAACAGCTGCTTATGTGCAGAAATCCAAAAGCACGCATTCCGTGGAGTGCACACCCATCCCTCTGAAAGTCTCTATGCATCTCCTTCCATTGGAAAAGTGCAAATCTCTCTCCCTGCTCTTTTTGGCACCTTCTCTAGCTCTGAACCCATGGCATTTTGTTCCTATTTTCTCCCAGGCAATCTACTTCATATTTTTTCATCTGAAGGAGCTGGAGGACACTTACTATTAGCATGGAGCTTGAGATAATTCTGTCTTCAAGTAAGACCTGAATGACATTTCCCAGTAGGAGCTGATTTTACATTCAAAGAGGAACTGAAATGCTTGAGAAGGCCAGTTATACAAAACTGTTTAGTTTGTATAAAAAGAAAAAAAAATAAAATTTCTTGCTTCATTTGCCCCTCAGGTGTAATTTTCATCTACATGCTTTAAAACTAATAAAATTGCTAGAATTTTACTGAATTAAATTCCAGCTTGTGGAAACTGACATTAGCCAATTTCATCTCTTATGTAAAATATACTACACTTTTTCTCACTACCATAAATTGCACCATGTTGTAGGAATAAAATCTTAGTTTTATGGGGAATAGAACAGATGTTGCTCTAAAAAGGAGAGAATTAGAAAAGCAGGCCAGAGTTGCTGTTGTCATCTCAGATGCCTTGAATTCAAACACGGGAACAAGAAATAACTTGTGGGAAGTTGTTTTGGGGGATATATGCCACCAAGACGAGAGGCTTTCACTGGCATCGCCTCTAATATGCCTCTGTGAAAGATGAAGGACTGCGTGCTTGTGGATGTTTTTCTCATACTTTACTGCTCAATTGCTTTTTCGCAGATCAAACCTTAGGCACATGAGGAGGAAATTACACTTCCACAGTCCATGCTTTACCGCTTCTGTTGGGAAATGGAGTGCAAAACTGACCTTGCTAGCACACACGTAAGAGACAGGAGTAGCTGATGCTGGGGCACAGAACAGGTGATTCTTTCCCTCTCCTCTGGCAAGGCTCCACCTGGAGTGCTGCTTCCAGCCCTGAGGCCCCAGCATAACAGCCATGTAGGCCTATTGGAGCAAGTCCAGAGGAGGCTATGAAGACGATCAAAGGGCTGGAGTATCTCTCTCTCATGAGCACAAGACTGAGATGGCTACGGTTGTTCAGCCTCGAAATGGCAGGCTCTGGAAAGACATTATTTACAGCCTTTGAGTAGCTAAAGAAGGCTGAAGAGGGATTATTTACAGGGGAGTGTAGTGATAGGACAAGGGGGGATGGCTTCAAACTGGAAGAAGGTGGGTTTAGAGGAGAAGAAATTCTTTACTGTGAGGGTGACGAGGCACTGACACAGGTTGCCCAAAGAAGGTGTGGACGCCCCATCCCTGGAGGTGTTCAAGACCAGGCTGGAAGGAGCTCTGAGCAACCCAAGGTCTACTGGAAGGCACCTCTGCCCATGGCAGAGGTGCTGGAACTAGAGGATCTTTAGGGTCCCTTCCAACCTAAACCATTCTATGATCCTATGAACAGTGGATACATTTTTGTTGTTCTCTTTACTTTTACCTAACTGGGGACACTCACAGTTTTCATCTCATCTGTAGCTGAACTTACTGCTTAAGAATATCTTGCAAAGATGTGACTGGTACATAACTGCACTGGGTTTTTCTTCCCTTTCTTTGAATCGTGTGCCCTTTCTGCTCCATCATAACTCTACGTTAACTGCAATGGGCAGTACTGAGTGTGCCCCCAAGGGAGGGTTAGGATATCTAGACGGTAGAAAAAAGCCATGAGTGCCTCTTCCTCATGAGCAGCAGCCAACTTTGGATCTGCCACTGGTTGCTGCTGAAGGATCATCAGAGTATAAGGCAAACAAGGAGCTTCCACATTGTAAGGAAATATTTGTTGAAACTTTCTCTTCCTTCATTTACAGAAATGTATAAACCAGTGAACAAATGTTTCACCAGCAAACATAACTCTTTCAGTGGTAGCTAGCCTTTGAGGTTCTGTACTATTACCTTGCTGCTGCAAAGAGCATACAATCTCTCCTTGCTTCCCTGTGCAGTTTGAAGCTGTAAGAATAAATTACAGCTCACAGCAGGCTGAATGCACAGCTGGCATTGATTGCTTTGTTCCTCTTGTCAACTTAATTGATAACTGTGTGAATGCGAGATTCATCATGACCAGCTACATCCTGAGAAGTACACAAAATATATTAAATCTATTTCCATTCCTGTCTTTAAAGTTCTACTGAGGCAGTGATATCCAAACCCTTAAAATAAGGAAACCAAACCACTTATAAATTGCTTATACTAACTAAATTCCACAAAATCCCTTATTCTTGGTATTTTAAGGATCAGTTACTCAGACCTCCAATTGTCTTTCCTTCCTCAATGAGTAGAATCTTAAGTTTTATAGATAAGCAAACAGGACTCTGTTGCTCTCCCCCAGTGCAAAGTGTAGCTCTGCTTTCCCATAATTTTAAAGTACAGATGGGTAACACAGTCCTTCCCCAATTCCAGTTGCCCAGTTGCTTCACTCAGCCTGGCTGAAACAATCAGTGAATCCTACGAAGGGGAGAAACTGACCCTTCAGCCTAGTAGACT
Source organism: Molothrus ater (assembly GCF_012460135.2). Taxonomy (NCBI): domain Eukaryota; kingdom Metazoa; phylum Chordata; class Aves; order Passeriformes; family Icteridae; genus Molothrus; species Molothrus ater. Next base: position 80,888,792 of record NC_050479.2, on the reverse strand, counting down.
GGAGCTGTGAAACAATCGGGCAAAATTAAACTTGGATGGATCAAGTATCACTTGGATATCTGGGTTGTCAATTTCCTCTTTAGAAAATCAGTTCCAAAGGGACAGTGCCTGGAAGTTTATTTCTGCTTGGAAACAAACTTTTTAGCAGGACCTGTTGCATTAGTACATGAGGTAATAATCTTAAACTGGAGAAGAGTCAATTTAGATTAGATACAAGTAGGATTTTTACAATGCAGGTGTGGAAACACCAGAACAAGTCGCCCAGATTGATGGTAGACACCCCATGCCTGGAAACATTCAGGATCAGAGCTCTGAATAACCTGATCTAGCTGAAGATGGCAATGGGATTGGATTGGATAGCCTTTAAAGATCCCTTTCAACCCAAACCTTTGATCCTATGATTGAGATTCTCTTATGGTTGAAATACCTTTGCCTTGACTTTGGAAAGAAATCTGTAACCTTAGGTGCTGGAATCTCCAGGTGACACTCTGTCAGACTCCTCTGGGGACCCCCTCTCTGCAGCTGGCAGAAATTGGACATGCATGACCTGTTTTTTCCTCTCTAAATTCCCCTAGTTTTATTCATAGGATTTCAGTGTACAGTTAACAGTGCTACTGAAAAAGCTGACTGATGGTAAACATCAGGAGCTTCCCTATGGCAGAGCAGAGAAGATAACACTAATTAAATGAAATGCAGAAATCTTGCTTCTGCTGTTCAGAGAGAACCAAAGTGTTCTGTTCCTCAAAGAACAGCACCTGCTCATATAAAGTGTCCTTAGAGAAACCAGCAGGAGCTGAATTTAGCAAGCAGTCTTTGTCAAGGTAAAAGATTGCTCCCATTACACCACTGAGACTTGTGCCAGTTAGAATCTATAAGGTCAAGGATGCTTCTGTCAGCATCAACAGTGCTTCTCCTGATGGATGCTGGACCCTTAAACATCTTCTTCAGCTCGGGGAGCTCAAGGAATCTAGGAGGAGTAAGAGTGCTTTGTTAGGCACCTCACGCAGGAAGGGCTGGACCTGGTTTAATTAAACTCCAAACATATTCCAACCTTTCATTAAGGGAAAGAACAGGAGAGGTAATAATAGAAAAACATTTCACAGCAGGGTATCGGATAAGAATAGACTTGCTAAGTTTACATGGCACCTTCCCCAGATGTGCTTTGCTAGCCTGCTGACAGTGCAGCTGACATGTTCCTGATGCTGCCATCCATACTACTTCCAAACTTGGCTGTACTCTTAGAAGGAAACCCAAGTCAGAGTTGCTGGACACAGTGACTGTTGTGACAACACACCCTTATGTAACCCGTAAGAAGCAGGAGTCCAGGCAGAGGAAACATGGCCAGCTGTGAACACTGAGCACTGAAAGATTTAGATCTGAGGTCACTCATCCCTTCAGATATTTCTGCAACCACCACCCCCCTACTGAAGCATTGCTTTTGTTTTCTCAGCTCTGTCTCCTAAGCCATCTTTCCATACTCTCCACCAGAGCCTGCATGCCTGGACAGCACCTGCGTGCACTAAAGCTCTCTTCAGTTTGCAGCACACACCATATTATCCTGGCACTACCCTTACAGGAGTGTGGGTACTGACAGCAGTGATAGTGCTGTCCACTGCCATGGCAGAAGAGTCACACATAAGCATCCTGCCAATCTTATTACAAGCAGAAAGAAATACACTTTGTAACTAAAGATAGGGTCGTTCTTGGAATGCTGGAAATCTTAACTGTGTGATTGAAGAATGATTAAGTTCTATTATTAAAGAAAAAAAAAGAAATTATAGTACAAACCTTTCAATGGAAAAGCAGTTATATTTATAAGCTATTTCTCTTCCTGGGATCTCCATTATCCAGCAGTGCCCCTTCTCCAATCATCCCATATCAGTAGTCCTCTACACCACATCCCATGCCTCAGTTTTCAAGGCCCCCTGCATGTATCCCTCTGCAACAGGGCACTAGAGTCAGCTGTATGTTGCTCTACACAGTAAACTTGCTTTAGTTCTAGTAGTTATTTTAAAAAAAAAAGTCTATAACAAGCAACTACAGAATGAGAAACAAGTAAGACAAGAGCCACCTGGACATGGGAAAAGTTTTAACAGCCAAACAAGCCAGAACACAGCTGCAGGCAGGTTAAAAGAAGATCAGACAAAGCAAGCCTGGCAGGTTCTGGAACCCTGCAGAGCTGGAATGAAGCTTCTGCCACGCTACCAGCCACAGGAATCCCGTGTTCATTGGACTGTCAGCAGAGATTGGCATCTGGGGACTACGTGGGGGAGGGTCCCAAGTTTTTTTAAGAAAAATCATTAAGCACAGCTATTTATCCATAGTCATATGCACACTTAAGTGTCCAGTCCTGGTAAACCTGAGAAATGGATTAAATTAACCCAGCTTTTCTTTCTGTATTTTCAAACCACCTCTGCTCACCCAATTCAGCCAGACAGGAGTTTGGTTTTGCAAACACCATTCTTGTTATCTGTAGTCTGATAAAAAACAACCTGCCTGAGGACGGGATATTTGTATAGGATTCAGAGTGTGACTGCAGGACTTGGCACTTGCCTCTCAGGCAGCATTACACTGTTTTGTACTAAAACACAATTACTAGAATATGGAGAACCTCTGGCAAAATCTTTCAGCTCTCTAAAAGCTACTGCTCAGTCAGCACAAAACTATACTTCAAACTTCAGTGAAGAACATCTGCAATGCATGGAGGAAAAGGGAGGATGTACAACACCACAGGTTGCAATACACTTCTGAATAGTTATTACGCTTACTGAAGTACCCTTATGGGGCAGTTTAAGGTAAAACATATGTGCACTATATAATACAATTGTGAAAAGCAGAAACTCACTAAAATCACACATGGTTTAGCTTAAGAATTATGTGCTCAGCATTTGGGTATTACCACTAAACCACACTGAACTTTTGGGCACTTTTCACTGTACAAGTCCCAACCGTACCCAAGTCTTCAGGCAATGTGAGCCAATACAGCTGTTTAATTATAAATACACATGTTGAGCTTGTTGTTGAGCAAAACAAGCACTGACCAATGTCACTGTGCTCACACAGCAAGTAGGTGAACCCTTACAAAGGTATGTGAGAAAAGTGTAAAACACTGTTAAGTTCAGCTGTAGGGAGTTTTCATTTGCATCATCCTTAGCACGTCTTCTCTGAATTATTTTTCAACAACAAACATGTGACAATCTTTTTCTTTAAAACTTATTTTCACCTACATTTCAATATCCTCCATTCATCGTACCAACCTTCTCTTCTTTACAGCTGTTAATTGCTCTTGCAAAGTACAAGCATCCCACTTAAGTTATCCAGTAAAGTAAAACTCTGGTAACAGTAGAGCCAACAAGCTTCCAGTTCACAAAGCTGCAGTTAAAGAACTTAAACTACCTCTTTACTGTAGGCTTTGAACATGAGTTGACACTCAAAATGTTAACTGCTTTCACTATGAGCAGAATGTTTAAAATTTGGGTTATGTACATAATGATATAACCTGATTACCAGGCATTCCCTTAAAAAAACCCCTAAATTAAGCCCCTTGGGGTATAGAAGCACACTGCATCAACTCCGCCTTGTTATACACAAACCTGATTTCCAATTAAGGAGGAACAAATTAGGTTAAACACATTAGGCTAGAAGTATATCAGGTTAGTCTTTTCCCAAGCATGGAATTCAGTAATAATATTGCAGTATCAGTATTTATCATAGGTTTAAATCACATTTCAGAGAACAAGGTTTCTGGACTAAAAATATTTCATAGATCATTGTAACATAAAAGATCTGCCTCTAGGTAGCTTTAAATGAATTTTGTTGCAATGCAGCTTTAAAATTTAACAAGGAACTAATTCTTCAAATACTTGTTTCTAGCAGGTAACAAAAATATTTTATTCAAAAGGATGCTTAATTTTTTGTTAAACACTCATTTGACTGTGGATTAGTTTGTAATGTCTGTGACAATACCTTGGTTACCCTCTGGTCAAAACACCTACACAAACTTCGGAAAAGCGCAAGTATTTATTACCACAGAAGATATCAGGCTTCAAGAGGAGAACCCTTTTCTACATTGAGTGAATGCCAGAAGTTTTGGAAAGTTAATCTTCTTCTCCTAAGAAACCAGAAAAACAAAAATATCAAAGCAACAGTACCCTCAGCAACTTTAGAAACAGCCACTGTATCTGGAATTACTCCACTTCCGTTAAGTTTGTGACAGCTCAAAAGTCTTGGACCTGAACTATTTCTGTGAATGAGACAGGCCCCCATCTCAATAACCACTCTCAGATTTCTGCAAAACTCATATCCTGACTGGGCTGGAGCTTTAGAAAGCACCAAACAAAGAAAGGAACAACAGGTGGGAAAAACCCCTTGGCGATGCAGTTTCCCTCCTATTTAGACTTACATGTGGCAAATGTCCACTTACATTTTACTTCAACAACCATGCTGCAAACTAACAGGGAAGTTCACACCCATAAACAAAAGCAGTCAAACACAAACCCCAAATGCAGCCAGCATGTAATAAGAATTTTATTGGATACATTTAGAAAAAAACTAGAGCATGAAGACACAAGATTAATTTCTGCCTGCAAGTTTTGTGAATGTGCAGAATCAAACAGCCATGCGAAAAGTCATCTCCTCTTCAACTGTAATTCAAGACTCTTATAATGGCAAAATTATTACCACCCTTAAACAGTGTTCCAGACACATAACTCATTACTTAAAAAAGGATCTCCTTCCTGAACAGAAGTAAAAAAAATTAGTAGCAAATCGGGAAAGACCAATCATTAACAGATACAGTATTTAATCAATACTCATGCCATGTTTAAAGAATGCAAGCCAAAAATGGATCATTTGTAGAATAGGTATATTTTTTTCCCAAGGAAAAAATTCCTAGTAAAACTAATTCCTAAACTACTGAAATGGTGACTTGATAATCTACACAATCCAGAATACCACCCAATGGAAGATTTTTCTGTCAAATTGTATTAGCACCTAAGAGTCAAAGTAGCTGATCAGCCCTGTGCTTAGCAATGTATTAACATTTCACATAAATTCCAATTCCTCCAAGAAATGTTGTTACAGATACATGACCATAGAATTGTTAAGATTGGAAAAACCTCTAAGATCACCAACCACAAGGTAGCACCACCACCATGTTCACCATTAACTCATGTCCTTAAGTGCCACACCCATGTTTTTTTAAACACCTCCAGGGTGACTGCACTGCTTCCCTGGGCAGCTTGTTCTAATGCCTGACAACCCCTTCCATGAAAACTGTTTTTCCTAAAAGCCAATCTAAATCGCCCCGGCACAACTGGAGGCTGTTTCCTCTCAGCCTCTATCACTTTTTACCTGGGATGCAATGTTAGATAGGAAATATGTTAAATAGGAAAATGGGCTTATACATGAGGGAAAAGATAAAGATTTCTGTCATAAACTTGTATACCCATGCAATCTTTTGTATTATAAAGAGATCGTGAAGGTGAAATTATACATGCACCTGGACAGTAAGCTCTGACTCAGGTAACATGCTTGTGTAACACATAAACAACCCATACTGAAACACACTACAGCTCTTAAACACTTATTTATAAAAATATAGTTAGATTGTATCAACTTAATTTGATAAATACAGCACAACATCCAAGAGCATGAAAAAAGGATGAATTTGACACTGAGTATTCCTGTTCATACTGGTTTGCAATATAGTGTCATATTATTAGACAGGTGAATGCCTGTGATCAAATATCACTTTGCTTACTTGACAGATCTTGCTTTTGGGAAAGTATCCATCACGATTGGTTTAGCACATGACAGCTGGTCTTACCTTCTCTCCACACTAATAAAAGTTACAGCCAAGCCAATATTCCATCAAAGTGTCTGCTACCACTATGCATGTCAAGATGTCATTGCATGAAACACCAGGAACAACCCTTGGTGTGCTGAAGCTTGTTGTGAGCAAATCCTCAAAACACACAAATTCAGTGAGTGATACAGCTCTTGCAGCTTCAGGATAGATGCAGACATATGGTTATAAAAAACTGCTAAGAATTGCTGCAGTTAAAGAGACAGCTTATGGCAGTCAAGGCCATGTGAAGGTTTATACTTTTATTTTGAAAAGCATCCCAGGCCACCGAAAGTATGCTGTTATTGTACAATCTATACCTTCTTGCCTGACCAAAGCTGGTGGGGTTTTCATGGGTTCTTTAATTTGTTTGCTTGCTTTTTTAAACAGGTAAGCTTTAAAAGTGGTTGTTTTGCCACTGATGGGAGGAGTCATTATAGAACACCTGAAGCATCTTTAGCTTTGTTCTGAAAGTATGAACAACAGGAGAAGAGTGGGAGGAATAAAAAAAAAGCAAAAGCAAAACTTGGGGACTGTGTTCACAGGAGCTTTCTCCCACTTATGGCCAAGGTGACTAAGCTACCAGCAGAACATAGTTTGAAAGAATGTAAGTAGTAGTTACAGGATCCCAAAGCCTGCAGCATTCACATGTGACGGCCCATTCATCCACATTTCTCTCCATTTCTTAGTGCACTAAGGCAGAATACGACTTACTGAAAAACAGAAATTGTTTTCCCAAGGAATTCCATTTTCCATGTAGTTCTTTAAAATAGGTTTTACATTACATAAACCTAATGCACATGAGGATGCAAATTAAGAGAAAATATGTTTTCCATATTTTTTAACATATTTAGGATATTTATATATCCATATGGATAGACACATTTGAACTTGCTTGTTAAACAAGAACTTTATCCTGGCATTTAAGCACTACTAATTTTGCTGTCCAAGTTCAGAGTTCTGCACCCACAAACACAGATGGCATGCTAGTAGCTACAGCTATCTAGAATTTCTCATCCACTGATGTTCTCAGTGTCACACTATTAAGTGCTCCACTTGTTGGTTCAGAACACATCAAGGAACATCTGTTCAATTTTCAGAGGACCACGTGGCAGGCATGTATTTTATAAGCTTGTACCCTATCACTTTGCAGTACCTGACATTTTCAGATTTCAAAAAAAAAGAGGAAAAAAAAGGCATTATTAGAGGTTAACAGAATCTATACAGCAGAACTTAGAGCTGAAATTTTTTATAAGGGCCCAAAGGACCATACAACCATGCTCAAACTAAGTAATTGAAGACAAAGGATCTTGAAATTAAGGTAGTAAAGCACCAAAACAATTTTATGTATGTGTACATACATATATATATTTCTATCACCAGTGTTACCTTCTTGGTGTTCAGGGATGGTTTCTTTGGTAATGTATTTCCTACTACTTTAAGCATGAAGTAGGATTTCAAGTATTGTTAGAGACAAAAAATCTGAGTCAAATCGTACCTACTGGAAAACAGCAAGATTCTCAGAAATCTGTATTTCACTTCATAATGCCTTTACTACACCCTGTGTTTCTCCTGACACTATTCCAGGTCTGCCAAGGCTGATAGATGAGCATCCACGTATTTAACAATCCATAAACCCTTTTGTCTATGTATACGGGAGTAGGCACAATAAATGGTGTGCATTTTTTATTCCTTTAATAGGAAAACATTTTTATTTCAGCTGTAAGCCAAATTTAAGAAACTATTCCAACCAGAAATAGAAAGTAATGTTACTGTGTGTGTTGCTGCCTGGATTAAAAAAAAAAAAAAAAAAATCACATTTTTACAGCTATCCTGTTTTCAGCCACACACCTTTACTGATGAACTGAAAACAAAACCAAGGTCTTGACTTCTAATTACAGCCTGCTCAAAAGATACAGTATTCTTTCAAAGTATTTTGAGTCAAAGGTACAATTACAATATGAGACAGAGATTGTAAAGCATGTTGTTTCTCCTAAGTTTTGCTCTGTATATAACTGCAGTTCTTAAATGACCATCCTCAGAGCCAAGAGATACACATATCTATATGGAAATTGTTTTACCAAGACACCTACAGTGTGTCCTGGCTTCTCCTACTACACATATCCATCTACTTTGAGAAGAGTCTTGAGATTTTCAATGTTGTAAAATAGGACAGACTATACATTCTAAAGGCTGCCAAATATATACAGCACTTTGGTAATTTTACAATAGTTTGCTGTTTGCATACTCTTCACAGCTGAAATGCTAAGTTATACAGCCATTTCACTGTCCATTTGCTTTTATATTTAACTACTGAAATAGCAAATGTAAAAGAGTAAAAAAAAAAATCCCTTCTTGCCACCTTTTTTAAAATTTTAACCTGATCTGCTTTGATACATGAAAGACAGCAGGAGCCAGCAAGTACTGAAATCCTTGGAATAACACCATTCATTTCATTCCTACATAAGCCAACAGGTATTGAAAGAAATCTTCGTTTCAGAACACAAAAGTCTACAAGAGTACAACTTCCTATTTCTGTTTATGTAACCTTTTACTCTAGATGTAGAATTACATGCCAATCAGTTCAATCTCAGATTTTTGTATCTGCATTACTGTAAGCTTCATAACAGTGTTGAATTTAACACAGGCTACCAAACGCATCCAGTCTAAACAGAACAGCTGAAAAACAAAGACACTCACTGTGAACAGAGAGCACATCTACTGGGATAGTCAGTGCATGGAAGGGAAGGTTGCAAGCAAAGGGCAATAGCTGTTTTACGCTAAATTCCCATGGAGACATCGCATCTAGCATAAACATATCCATGGGAGCAAGAGCAGAAATAACTGTTACCCTTTCAAGTTTACACCCCCATTTGCTGTGCATCAAATTTCTTTCTAGAAGGGAACAGATGAACTAGCATTAAAAAAAGAAATCTATATAAAAGTTAAATATTTGATTACAGTAGCAAGTCACCACTTCATTATGGGAAATAACTCGTCTCTTGGAACTGTTATTGATCCGAACTCTCCTGTTTTGGTTGTGTGTTGGATACTGGTAACTCCAGACTGGCCCATAGCAGGGGCTCTGCTTTTCTCATTGTGAGCTCAATCTTTGTAGCAGTCATGTTCACATAACTCCTCTTTACATCGATCACCTAGAACAGTAAAGGTATTTCATGCTTTAATTTAACAGACACTGGGGATTTAAGTTAGGGAGTACCTCATCACTAAATTTTAGCAGATGTTTAGGTAGATGAAGATCCCTCTAGTATCTTGAAAAATCAAGACCGTTTCCCATTCCCAAGCTATGGATTGCTTATGGCATAACCATATGCTGATGCATATCTAACATACTTAACCAAGGGTTTTCTGCAAAACCACTACCATGGTGTTGAGATCAGAAAGGACCTTGGAAGGCCACCTTCTGTACAAAGCAGTGCCCATTATGATGTCACACTGGATCTCTAGGGTCATTTTATTCAGATTTAAATGTAATTACTCAATGTCATGCAACAGAAATTCTTTCAAAAAGCAGAGTAATGAGGAAAACCAAACCATTTTGAAAGAGAAGAAGCTAATGGCTTATGCTTACATTTCCCTCTGGGGTTTTTTGTTAGATTTTTTGTTTGCTTCTTTTTAATAGAAAAAATATTTTTATACTTACTCCCCATAACTTCACACTACGATGAAACTCCTTTTCTCCTTCAAATACAATATGGATATTTACCTAAACAGGAAAAAAAACAAAACAAAAGAAAAGTTTATCATGACAATAAAACATCTGACACCTTGAGCATGTTTAAACAGAATATACCACTTTAGGACTTGGATCCTACAATGACCAAAGTGATAAAATTGTCCCTCTGAAATAGAGATGAGTATCTATTTTAATAGATTATGATACAGTTGCAATCAACAGTGACCACTGGTATCTTATCATTTTAGATTAAGAAATCAGAGAGACATTTTAACACCTGTTTAATATTAGTAGCTGTGAAACAGCATACAATGAAGAATGGTATCAAATTACATTAAGTCAAATACAAGTAAATGATGACTCTATAATTATTTATACATATGGTGATGCAAACCCATCATGCTTGAATTTTAATTATGGAAGTCAAATCAAAGATTTTTTTTTGCATACTTTATTGCAGCTTTAAAAAAACCCCACACATTAAAGTGCAGATGTCCAAACAGAAGGGAGAAAAAAGCTATACATACTTGAGCAAACACAAATGCCAAGAAAAAGCAGTTACTCAAAAAAGAGTCTTATGCTATCTCTGCCTTGTAAATAAAACTGAGCAGATTTTCCTAGGTTCAAGTTGCTGAACTTGGTAGAGGCTTACCATTGTGCTATTAGCTTCTACATAGCTCAGATCAGGGACAGAGTTTTTAGCATATACAGAAACAGTCACTTCTCCTCCAGTCTGGTGCCAATCATGCCTGCATGGTACTACTTTAGTACCCTATATAAGGAAAAAAGTACAGGAAAAAAAAGACTTAGAATTACATTTGAATATTTTTTTACAAGATTAACAGCATAAGCACCCAGAACTTTTTTAATAGCTAATTAGCATAGCTAATAAAGGACTGTATTTCATCTTCACAGGAGACTCAAGACTCCACTTGCAATTCTTTTTACTAAGAATTTCAGTATCTCCCTCTCAAACAAACTACAACAAAAAAATGTTACTTGGTGGATCAACTTCCTTTCCAAGACTACAGTTAACCAGCAGGTTATAAAAAGGAACTGAACACAGAAAAGAATGCCATGACTCCAAGAATGCTTCATAGTCCTGCAAAAAAAAGTATTACTCTCTGTTCTCTGATGCAGAAAAAGTAAGTAAACTGTGAAAAAAGCCCTCAAAATAAAAACAAAAAGCTAATGTAGAAAAACCTCTTGTTGGATAGAAGCCCATTATCTCAATACACATACAATTAATATACTCATGGTTTCTTTAAATGTGGATAAATTCTTTAGTCTTTTTCTACAGTCTCCTGCTTTAGACTCACCATTTCAACTTTTTTTAATCCCTACTTTCTGCCCTTGCAAATAATTTTTGAACAAAAATATAAATATTCAAAGCAAGCAGCAATTGTAAGATTTAAAAGAAGTAAAGGATTTATGAAGTAATTCCTCTGGAATGAAGTAATGAAACTACACTCCTTATAACGTATCTTTATTTTCTTTCGTTAAACATTCCTGATGTTTGCAGTGTCAAACCCTTTTTGCCTCAGCAACAGACAACATATTCATAACAAGAACTTTTTGTTCAGCTGCATCCATCATGTGACCAAATACAATATTCTTAAAGAGTCAAGTACTCCTGTACCACAGACTACTTCACACTCCATGTCTCAGTTTCCCTGCTATGTACATTATGTATCCTCCACCTTATATCAAAGGTGGTGATCTGTAATAGCTCAGCTACAATAGTAACTCAATCAAGCTACAAACTACATTCTAGTATTCAAAATTCAGAATAGCCAGTTACAGAATGCAATCCTAATGCTACTTACTGCATCCTTTTTAGTCCATATGTGTGTTCCTCTTGTGCAGCCTTCTTGAGCTAAAAATGTATTGAAGTCAGAAGTTTTTCTTTTACAACAGCTCCAATACTTCATCCTTGAAAGTTTGCAAAGTAATTAACAAACAATATTTAGGACACTATTTACAGAGAACATTTAAGCTCTTTCCTTTATGCAGTATTACTGTTACTTCCATATACTCTTTTCAAGCATTGTCATTTTTGACAGAAGAGGGAATAGAGAATAAATCAAGACAACATTTACAAAGAAAGCAAGAATACACAATAAACTAGTTAAAAAACCCTGAAGTTAACTGAATACTAACCCTTCACAGAACACAGGTACAAAAATGGAAGTTAGCTGAATACTAACCCTTCATGGAAAATAGGTACACCAGAATGGTATATACATACTTCTTCTGTGCTGTGCGGTCCTTCGTATGTCTGGTGGGACAAAGCATTTAAAGTGTATTACTGCTACAGGATTTCGAGCAAGGAATAAAATAAAACACAACAAAAACCAGAAACAATCACCTAAGCACGACAAAGCTTTTGGGTAAATACTCTAGATTTAATGGTTTGTTCTAGCTTTTCAAAGTAAGTGTTCAACCTTCCTTCACAGAAGGTTCTCTGGCACTGCTAAGAAGCTGTACTTTATATTAATTCAATGGCACACATCAGTGGTGACACCACCTATGCTCATAAAGGTTACTGCACATCCTCATAGAGATTTTTGTCTTTAAAATACTCTGAGCATTCAGAGAAAACAAGAACTTAACTTGAAAATAGATTAAATTTGTCATTCATAAAACACATGGATTCTCTATAGAAAGTAAAATAAACAATATACAACTTAGCCACAGAATATCAGATCAGTTCTTCCCAACACAAAGACTGCCAAAGTTCTCCCACCAGAGCTTCAGTAGATAATGCAAAATCTGCCAGGTAAAATAGCTATTTAAATTTTACTGTCCCATTTTGCACAAAACAAGCCTGTCAGTGTAACTTTCACTTAAAATGACTACATAATATAATGACTAATTTTGGTACTAGAAGTGTTAAAACACTGACTTTTTAATTCTTCTTGCAGGAAGCATTAACTGTTAAGATCTGTAGATACTTCTTATCTATACACATTATCAAGAGCAACTCAAGTGTTATCAGTAAGCCACCTCTCACCAACACTATATTTATTATGTTAAGTTGAAACACCTCAGTACCATGGATTTGACAAGCTTACTAATTAGAAGTTCATGACAGGTTTAAGAAAAAAAATCTTTAACTTTCTGTGAACAACTCACATTTGTTCATACTAAAGTATGTTATCAAATATGCATTTGTTAAACCCAATGGACTTTGTGCCATTTCCAAATTAACTTGTAGCACACAAAAAACCAAAACTGCTCACTTAATAGCTGAGCAGTGGCATTTAGAGTACAGCTGAACCACTTACTTTTGAACAGCCTGCATTTTTACATGCCGTCCCAATCTTGATTTCATCACTATCTTCCTCTGTAAACAGATTATTAGAGAAAATAGCAAATGAATTGAATAATTGACTGAACACTTTGCTTTTATTATGGACTAAAATGAGCCAAGGAGGAGATTAGAAAAATCTTCCTCTTCAAGATTCTATTTTCTGCCTGACAGTAAAATCTGCCAGAGAGGTAGAGAGAAAAATTCCAAATGCTGTATTACCTATGCATCAAATTCTAGGCTCTGTATCTTTACACATTTTAAGTGGGGTAAATAAAAAAAGATTAAGAGGATCATTACAATCACAGGGGAAGTGAACAATCATTCACCTAGTTCAGTTTTGTAAAACTAAGAATGTAAAAGGCTTCAACGGCTGTCTATAAATACACACAAGGAAATAATTTGGATACCATGGAGAAAGAAGAGCTAAATTAGCTTGGCACAAGAACAAAAGAGCATAAAATAGCCACAAGCATAGGTTGAAATTATAAAGTTACCTAAGGAGCAGTGTAGTTCTGGAACCAAATTCCAAATAAAATGTGGGAAGAAGAAAGAGGAAAAACAGACAAGGGAGAACCGACTAGTCTTCCAAGGAATTTCACCAATTTATGAAGGCTTTATATTATACTGTCTCTGCAATAATAGGGAGTAAAGTTCATTTCTTGGTAACTCTGCCAGTCACACATTCAGAAATGGATGTTCCCATTACATCCATTCTAACCATAAAATCTTAGCGAAGACACAGATCAAATAATGCTAACGACAATGAACTGCTCCTGACAACCAAGTCTCCCATGTTACCCACATCTGAACTTCAATCATCATTTCCTGGACTGGAAGGTATTTCAGATTATTAAGAAAAAGAACATAATTACAGGAAACTATCACTTCAGAAATGACAAGATCAGCATTTATTTTTGTGACACTTAGTATCACATACCTACTTAATCTCCCTGTCTCCTTACCTTTTCTCCCTTCATTTTCTGATGACAGTTTCAGTTTATCGAGAGCTTGTTTCAAGGAAGCTGACACTTTCAGCTGCAAATTTGTCATTGGCTCATCTGGGCTAAAAAAATCCATGTATTAGTGTCAACTTACTTCATAAGAAAGAATTTAAAGAAGACAAAGTAGTAACTTTTAATCTTCCTACAAGCTCTTCCTTTCAAACCTCCCTTCAAGAAACAAACTACACTTGTAAATGCCAATCTGAATTGTTTATGAAAAAACAGACTAGAAACTTAGAAGGCAGTCTTGGCTTTCAACTGGAAATCCTATATATTCTACAAAAATAAAAATAAATCAGAGATACTAAGGAATTGAAATACAAGCATTCAAAAATTATTTTTATTACTGTTTAAAACACTTAACACAGTTTCTAGTGGCATTTTAAGCTATGAGGTTATAGACTTCAATTTTTGCTTCTTGTGTTGAAAGATCAAGTACTTCTTTGTCATAACAGAATTCTTTTCTCGTATTTTGAAGCTCAAGATAACAACATCACTTCTACCAAAACCATGGTCTTCTAAGGTTAATGTCAGAATTTCTATACTTCATGAAATGTACAACACTGAATAACCAAGCAAGCTTTAACTTGGCCAACTGACTACAAATTTGGAAAACCTTAAGTTCCATATACCGTACCTTGGTCTCTTAATTGTTTCCAATGGTTTTGGTGCCTGAATTATGTGTTCTTGAAATTTGGGTTTCAGTTCAGCTAGCTCCTTTCGCTCTGAGGTAGTTTTGACTTCTGGTTTAACAGGCTCAGGAGGTTTCTCGCTGTTATGGAAACCCTTTGTACAGCCCTATTGTGGAAAGCATATGTTTTTATTTATATATAAATGCAGTGTAGTTCATATGCATTAAAAATTAACAAAAACTGCAACAAGTCTTCTTGACTCACTTCTTCAGCTCCATCATTTCCTGTAGCCCACTCTTAACACTGGCTGCAAAGGAAACCCTACCACTAAAGTGGAAAATATTCTCATTTTCGATGTAAGTTAAAAGAAAAATGCATACTTTCTGTAGTCAAGCCAAGAGGCAATAGATACTGACCATCCTTCTTTATTAGCAAGCAGTTCTATCCAAACCTACTTTGATAATTCTAACAAAGCTTGAAAATGAGCTTTGACTTCAGCATTATATGAAAAAAAAAAGGATATAAGAATTAAGACAGTTTCAACAGAATTAGGCTAATTTAAAACACGTAAGCACATGCACCATTTAATATTAATCACTGTCACTTGACAAGTATAGAAATTGTAAATAATCATGAGTACATACCACAATGCTTAAGAAGTCAGAAAAGTCTGTTGTTCTCCTCTTACAACATGACCAACCCTATAAACATTTTGGAAGAGAAACAACATAGGCATGACTACTGAACTTGACAACAGTTTTAGAAAAGCAAAATATTTATTATATTTATTTAAAAGATGTGGCATATCAAAATTAGCAATTGTTTCCTTCCCTACTGTGGACAATAGTATCATCTGCATTTTTAAAAGTCAGAGAAGTTTTCTAGTTTGCTGGTGCTGCCTTAATCAGAAAGTTCAATAAATGTGAGGCAATACTTCCATGACAAGTTAGGAGCCAACTCTGTGCAACAGAAAACAGAAATGCTACTTCATCCATTAAGTAACACATAAGCAAAACAAAGACTACACCTGAGACCAGGCTCATCTGTGACTCAATATTCAAGGCCTTCTTCCAAAAATGAGAGGGATTTTTTTTTTCCTTTTTCTTGAGCACCACTCAGATCTTTCAATTTCTTATTTCCCACCAACAGAATTGGATATGTGCATTGCACAGCTATCCAACTACATCAATCAAGAGCACTTTTTATTATATAAACCAGAAATTCAACTTTAGAGTAAATTGCCTTGCCACTGTGAATAATCTATCTTAGAACTCAAAGAAGCTTATTAGAGGCAACAGACTGACTAATGCACCACTGCTTGAAAGCTTAAGTGGTGCAACACAATGGGTTTTAGGTAGGTGGTTCTAAAATACCCTCAAAATATAAACTATTTCCACAATTGAGGAGACAAAAGGTTCATCCTGCCCACCTAGATTATCTAGAACTCATAGCACGAAGAAAACTGCTCATTTGCAATTATGATAGATTTTTAATTAAGAGACAAGAGGCAGGAGAAGGAGGAAAGTAGTACTTGTTTGTAAACAGTGAGTATGTAAGAGAAAGAGGGAGTAAACATAAGTTTTTGAGCTAACTGAATAACTTCTCCCTTCATAATTATGTAGAAGATTTTTGTACTGTGCTCTGAGTACAGCTCTAATTTTGTACAGAAAAATTTACCATTGTCTAAGCAACTGTACAGTATTTGATCTAAGAGTATTTGCCCCAATTTGCCAGTGAAACACGATGGCTGATTCCAGAGTCGGGTACTGCAACATAAGCAACAGCTCACAGCAAACACACTGCCCAGCACAAATGCAGAAGCTTTCACAAGGCCAAAAGACACCACATTGTTGAGATGAGATGCACTTCCAGTAGAAGTAGTTCTTAAGTACCAAGAAAAAAAACCCCACTCACTCCCTCAAAGCTCAGCTAAACAGCAGTTAAGTGCTCTAAGAAAAGTCACTTAGGCTACATCAGTATTAATAAAGTGCCAGGCTCCATTTTTGGACACCAGATTTTTGACTACAATTAAATTATTAGAATGATTTCCAGCACTGTTTCAGCAGTTATGTCAGAAATGATCCCTGTAAGCACTTTGTATGCATCCAGTAGATCCTTGAAGAAGGAAAACAGTTTAGCACAAAACCAAGGATGGGCTGTGCCGTCGGCCTAAGCACTGTGATGTACCATCACAGGTATATTTAATTCTTCACTGAAGATGGAGCCCAAGAATCCTGGGCAGGTGCATAAGAGGCATGGGTGACCAGTCCGAATTTAACCAACATCCTCATTTGGCTGATTAAATGAACATGACTGTTTTTTACAGCAGACAAATGTCACATACACATTAGTATCCTGGCCACATTAGACCACAAGCAGCTGCTCTGAATTCCAAGCAGGTTAATTAATTTAAAGAGTATGAAACCTCTCAATGGCTCCACAGTCCTATTTAGAGGACCCAATTAAACTGCTGAGAGACCTAAAGTCAGTTAATCAACAGGAAACAGTCATCTAGACTTGCACGGCATTTAGACCATATGAGTGGAGTTTTTAATTTCTTTTTCAGGAATTAGTAACTGTGCTTTTCTAATTTCATGGGGTTGTTCATGATAGGCTGAACATCAGTTTCTCAACACTGAAAGATCTGAAATTAAAAAGATGAAAAACCAAGCAGATAGATAATACTTAATAGAATAGATAATACTTAAAAGGACAGTTGCATACTTACTTTGAGAGCATCATGAAAAACAGGCACACCTGGATGGTATGTGCATGAACCTAGAAGGCAATGATTATTGTTAATATTGAGGCACACCAAGAATATTTATTCATATGATTACAAACCCAGCAAAAATGCCACATTCACAATTAATGTATGCCATGAGCTGCCCCACCTCCCTGAGGGCACATCATTACTCAGAAAAATCCAGATTCCTCCAAAAAAGCTATCTGAGTGCATATATGAAACATAAATAATGAGGTCTTCTTTCTTCTTAAGGATTATACTACATAAACTAGAAAGCAGGTATCTAAGACAAACTGCTATTTCCACGTGGAACAAGGAAACTCTCTGTGGATCATCCCTGGCCTCCATCAGCAATCAGGCCTTACTGGTAATTTTGCAGAAGTAAGAAGGTGACCCTATGGCTACCTGACGGAAAGAAAACACTGATTTTATCGCTTCAAATACATCTGTTTGAACTGGATCAGAGATTTCTGTTGAGAAGTATTCTGTTAAAAAAGTCTCTTGATGCAAATGATGAGTTCATGATTTGAATCGTAATTACCTTGGTTTTTTTTCAATGTTTGTAGTATCCTAAGCCACCTAAGGATTTGAACCCAAAGGTTAGTCTTCCACACACATGCAGTTTTGATGCATAAATACTATTTATTACTAATAGATTCTGTACAAACACTACACTGGAACACAACCTCCATTAATGAAAGTGTTTGTATTCACAAATGTTTATCAACATTACACAGCTGTTCTCTTTTACTTTTATTCCTTTAAAATGTAATAAAACTGCTCTGATTATATAACTTCGCACTGACATTTACTGCATGGACAGTATATTACTGGCTTGACTCTAAGCACTATCTTTTAGCCTTTAAAGCAAAATTAGAAACACTTAAAATTAAGTGACAGAAACAGTAACAATGCCCACAATAGGAAGCAAAAAAAAAAAAAAGTTATAAAGAACAATATGCCTACAGATATTTAATAGGCAAAAACCCCAACCCAAATGGTTTTATCTTTTTTATAAATATGTAGATTTTTAAAGAAACCTCATTTAGTATAATTTTCTTTGATTTTATATTCAGCGCCTATGTTTAAAGCACTAATAGAGTCTGAGGGACATCAGTTCCCACTTTAACTCAAAATGCACATATTTTGGGACATTAGTCCTCCAGCAAGGCTCACAAATACATCCATAAACCTCTATCAATTCCTTCAGTTTCAGGATGAAAACTAATGCTGGTAAACCTTACAGGAAAATTAAAAAGAAAAAGGTGGTTAGTTTGCAGAGAGACCAGGACTTCACTGTTAAATCAAATAAAAATAAAAGCAAAGGTTATTCTTTTCCAAAAGTATGAAAGCATATCATTATAAGTACCATGACAGTAAAAATAAACTCTGTTTTGCAGCAAAGATTATTTCTGAGTCAGAAGACTTAAATGAGTATTTCTAATTATTCACTAGAGAGATGCTGTTAATAACAGCTACCGTTTTAGAGACCAGAACCATCACAAAATCAACTAACTCAAGGGTGGCTATGCTCTACCTCAAGGAAGACACAGACAAGTGCCTGGTGGTCCATCTGGCCAAGTGCAATCCTTTTTCCTCTCTCCCTGGAGCTTGCCCTGCAGTAGGTACCAGGTGGAGCAAATGACAGCCCACTTGGCTGCTGCCTCCTGAGAGCCCTGCGTGCTCCAGGAGAGAAGATGCCAGGAGAAGGAGCTCTGCAGTGCCTCAGCAGAGCCAGCGAGATCTGACCACTGAGCGGTCTGACCATCGTGCCTGCTAGAGGACAGTAAAACACCAGCCCGTCTGTGCTCACACTGAGCCCAACAGAAAATTAGGATACAAGCAGATAAAAGCATATCCTAGCTCTGATTCATATGAGATCAGATTGCTGCAGCTTTTGGTTGCTATTCTACGCTTTCACTGAAAACAAACAAACAAACAAGTTACCTCTCCACTGCTGTTAATACCTTTCCTTTAGCAGGAAGACAAAAGTATTTCAAAGCCGTTTTCTCTAACCTTCAGATAAGTTTTGGAGACACAAGTACCATAATTTTTCAGGTTTTTGTTTGTTTGGAGCTTTTTTGATGTCAATTTCATAGTCAAACCGATCCTACCATGCACTACTATCACCTTACTGCCTGCATCCGTATTAAAGCACTTCATTAGTCCTTTCATTAAATGTCAAAGTAGAAATTTGTAGGGGTCACCCATATGCAAAACTGGGTTCTCTGCAGTGATCTGTGAATAATTTCATTTACCTTCAGAAATGCTTCATCTAGGACACAGTGATTCCACTACATGTTCCAGCCACTTACTGAAACAAACTGCATGCTATGAAATTGTTTTCCCCAACCCAAGCACCACAGAGCTAGCATATGGCCATGCCAACCTGACCTAGTTTACTACAGCTTGATCACAAACTGTAAAGAAGCGTTACTTTTATAAGGAGCACAGCAGGTCACAAAGTCCGAATAGGATTTCTTTTTTTTAAACAATATCTGGTTTGCCTTTTGGGGCAAAGGGGTGTAGAGGATGGTGGTGGAAGAGATCACTAAATGTAAGCATTCCACAACTGTGCCTGCTTCTGCTGTTACTCACATTAGCAAATCCTACTCAATATGTTGCCCCTCTCTATGCAAAACGATGTAGCTCAGAAAAATAAACACTCTTTATTGCCACGGTTCTAAACCACGAAAAATGTACAAGCTAGAACATATCAGCCTACTTCTACCCCTGGGGGGGGTCACTAAAAATTAAATTAACACAAAGAGAGGATTCTAGAAATTCAACCAACACAGTTACTCTATAAACCAGGTGAGGGCAAGCCTTCTGAAAACTCAACTCACCCTACTGCATCTCTGCGGAATTATGAAACCCCAAACGACAGAGCTTTAAATACACTTCCCTAGCATTCCCAGCAAACACAGAAGCACTGCAAGAGCTCAAGGCACTTAGAAGAGCAGACACACGTGTGCAATTCAGGCACATTTAATTACCTGCTGCAAATACACACACTTGAATTTAAAAAAAAAACCAAAACAAAAACCAAACCAAACCAACCAGCCAACCAATCTAAAAACCAAAAACCCGCTGGTAACTGCGATAAATGCAACGCCCACAGAGGCCCTGAGCAGAGAAGCCTACGCTGGCCTAGAGAGCCTTTGGCACACATGACAGCGCCGTGCCTGCCCCGGCCCCACACGCGTGTCCCCGGGGCAGCCGCACCCGGGGCCGGCTGAGAGCCCCGCAGCGCCGCGGGGCCCGGGCCCGGGCGGGACGGGCTCACACCGCCCCGCAGAGCCCCGGGGCCGCCCCCGCTCCCCGCGCTGGCAGCCAGGGAGGCACCGCGCCCCGGCCCCTCCGCCGCCCTCACCCTCCGTGTTGTTCTCGGGGTCGAAGCGCTGGCCGCAGCCCCGGTTGTAGCAGAGCAGCGACATGGCCACAGCACCTCCTGCCCCGCCGCCCGGGAGAGCCGAGCCCGCTGGAACACGGCGGAAGGAAGAGGGAAGGAAGGAAGGAAGCCGGGCAGCAGCACCGGGGGCGGGGCAGCTCCGGCGGCGGAAAGAGCCGGCCGGAGCCTTCCGGAATCTTCACGAAGCTTCGGGGGCCGGCGAGAGCGGGCGGGCGGCGGCGCAGGCGCTGCTGCGGGGCCGCGGAACCGCCGGGCGGCGGGGCCCGGCCGTGAGTGGGGCCGCGGCTCTGGGGGAATGCTCGGCCTCCGGAGAGTTCCTGCCGCTTTTATTTTATTTTTTTTTCCCTTTCCTTGCATGTGAGTTTGATTTGGAGTAAATGCTTGTGTGTACGTGTTAAATGGTCGTCTCATCTGCACTGAAGCACAGATGCCAGCGTCAGAAGCCTATTAGGAAAAACACTAATTTATGTTCTCTTAGTTCCCCGAAAGTTTGCCCGGCTGCTCCTGACAGCTGGCCAACTTACATACGCTCTATGTAGTGTGCATTATAGAGGTTGTATTTAAAATCATAGAATAGTTTGCAGTGGAAGGGACCTTCAAGATCATGTAATTCCAACCCCACCACGATAGGGAAGGGCACTTCACTAGACCACGGTGCTCCAAGTTCCATCCAACCTGGCCTGGAACACCAGGGATCAGGCATCCACTGTCCCACTGCCTCACCACCCTCAAAAAAAAAATGTTTTCCTACTACTGAGTCTAAAATTTTCACTTTGAAGCCATTCCTTCTCTTGTCACTACATGCTGTACAGACATCTACATTATTGTGTACAATTACAAACTATTCCTCCTAGTTAAACACCTACAGCACAGCTTTTAAAATAGAATTGCCCAGGTTTTTTGTACAGACTATGAGAAATCCTGCATGTGTGCACAGAATGAACCAAAAAAGGTGCGTCTTAAAAAAGAGTTTCAGGATGCAAAAGGATCATCAGGAGACTGCTTCTGATGTAGCCCTGATCTTTTGCACGCTTGTGAGTTGATGCCTGATGGCTGCTGGCATCTTTTTATGTGTGTTGCACATAAAAAAATACACATTTGTCTGAACCATCGAATATTGAGTTCTTCCCTCTGATCTGCAGCTCCTATTGAGGCTTCTTATAGTTTAAAGAAGAAAAAAACGCCATTCTCTTGCTATTTACCAGAAGCATTTCAATGTATAAATGCAGGTGGTAATAAGGGTTTGGAAAGAAAGGGGATACCTAAGAATGCTTCTCTTTCTATATAAAAGCATTTAATTATTTCTTTTTTGTTAGATGCCTTATTAAATAAGTTGAAGATGGACAGAAATGTTGCATATAGGTGTATGTGCATCATTACATTATCAATTCTTCATAAGGTGAAGAATTGTTAAAACATAAAAATCATGTTTTGAAGAATTGTTCTTAAAACATAAAATTCATGTTTCCTTGTCAGTGAAAGTGCCACATGAAAATAAAATGTGATTTATATCCATAAAATAAGTTTAGTGGTATTTCTGTGACTGTGGTTGCATTTCAGCCATAGCGTGCAAGCATACATCCATTTTAGAAGGAGCCAACATTTTGCAAAAATGCAAAAAAGTTTTGCTTCTGCAGAGGCAGCTTCAATTTCTGTTCAAAGAATATTTTTTAAAAATTCAAGAGGAGTTATTTTAGCAGTGTGGTATTTACTGGATTAAACAGTAGCATTCCTATGACATTAGTAATGGAGTTTGCTTCTAACACTCAGAAAAGACTTGTGAAAAAAAAATACAATCCATGTGTTCCCAAAAAGTATCATGTGTATATTTCCAACCTAATTGCTATCTCACTGATATGGAGACCTGCCTTTATATCTTCCAGACAGAAATCAAAAAAGAATGCATTTGCTTCATAATTCAAAATTCTACAGCGTATGGCACTAAAGAAAATTCACCTGAAAACTCAGTTTATTGGTAATTTTAACACACACAGTCAGATCTCTGAAGGTCACTGAGCTGTATCCATCATCTTTGTATGTGACACTAAATAGAATGAGGTGTTTTGTTTCCCAGAACACTATAGAAGCAAATAATGGTTTGTAATCAGCTCTTGAAATTGTGTGTATTCAGCACAAAACAATACTAATTGACAGTATGTAATCCTCATCTCACAGAAGTCTGCACAGCTTCAAAAAGGCATTTTTTGTGCTTGATAGGAAGGCATGAGAGGCTTTCAACACAGTTTTGGAAAGGTAGAAAGTAACTTGTTCAAATAAGATTTAGATAATCATCTTGTGGGCATGACAGACTTTAATTTATTCCTATATATTTTGTGTAGAAACCTTTCATTTGAGATTCAGAGTGATAAGGAATAATGGTGTGATGGATGATCACTGGATTTTGGTTCCGTAGAACTTAAAATATGAAAAGTACGTAGATAATTTTTATGTGTTTTGCCCTTTATTTTCAGTTTCAAAGTCTTCCAAAGTGTTGGATTCCAGAGTGTTAGACAAGCTTTTATGGTGCCTTTAGTGATTGGATCTTGTATTAGGTGTTATAACACATCTTGCCTGAGAAATAGTGAAAGATTTGTGAGTGCTTGCTTTTTATTTTAAATACATCTGCTCTATTTTTCTCATGTCAGAAATGTTACAGTTAAAAAATTTTGGGAGCAGTGTTCTACCTTGAACAGACATAACACAGGAGAATATACACTCTAGATTTTAGGTATGTATGATAGCAGAGGGATTAATACCCCCCCAACCCCCTTTTCTTCCCTTTTTTTTTTTTTTTTCATTGAGCTAGATTCTGTGCAAAGATTTCCCTGAAAAAAGCCACCTTGAATTTCTACCAGTTAAAATTAATTCCATTTCATCCATGGTTAATGGGACTTAGGTATATTTCCAATGCGTTGGAAATGGCATAGCTTCCCTGTAGAATTGGAATCTGTAAAGAAACAGAATGTCTCAGCTCACTTCTCAAAATGCAGAATCTTTGTAAATTGGATTTCCTTTCCAGTTTGTTGAGTGAGGAGTGTTTCATCCTGGAGTCTTCAAATCAGGAAATGTCCTGATTTTGTGCAGATCTGCTGAATATGGGATTGCAAAAAAGCCCCAGACTAAACCAGTTTTCAGTAAATCTGAAGGAGGGAGAGAAAGTTTTCAATACTCAAGCTTCAGGTGAGAGCTCTGTTGCATCACACCAGAATATTTTTTGTTTCTAATCAGAGGCAGAGGGCATTTTGGGCTCCTTCAATTTCCTTGGAACAGAGGGTGAGTCCTTGAAATTTAAATGGATTCTAAGGGCTCATTTAAAATCAAGGCAGGTAGCTCTGTTTCAGATCTGAAAATATCAAAATGTGAAATAATTAAACAAATCCTTTCTTTAGGAAGCTTAGCAGACATTTAAAATACAAATGTAAATCCTTGTAAAGCTAAAAGCCAAAAGCCTGCAGAGTTTGCAAGAAACTCTCCTGTTCACCTGAATATGTTCAGATTTGATGGGCAGAACATCTTAAAATGTCACGTTTCATGGCGAGGCAGAACAACTGACTTTTTGGGAGAGAACACTTTTCTCCCCCTTCTGTAATTTTTTAAATGCCAGGTTTTCCCAGGAGGTAAGAGAGATTAAACAGCATCCGCTTCTAATAATCTGCCAGAGTGCTTGCTGCTAAAGCACGACCTGAATTTAAGTAGATGCTTCATTAAGGCTCACCAACTCCTTTGATATCAGACTTTAGCACAGGCTTGCTGTGCAATTGTTGGAATTCATTTAAGGCAGAATTTTCAAAGGTAATTTTCTAAGTAACCTAGGAGCCTGCAATATCTAGAAAACACTATAATGTTTTAGGCAGTTTTCAGAAGTCTGCTGTCAGGTGCTGCAAAGGAGACTGAAAATTTCATTACTGAGTTCAGTAGGATATGGGATAATATGTTGATGCTTCCTCATTTAAATTTTTCTATGCCTTTGACCTCGCTGCAGAAAGTAAAACCCGTTTGATGCAATATGTACAGCCATTCTCCAGAGTGCTGCTTTGTCATAACTTGTAGCAATGCATGTATTATAATGACCTTTTTCATCCTTCCTGCAGCTGAAACAAGATTGAAATGCTGCATAATCTGTGAATTATTAAACATAAATGCTATGTTGAAATTTAAAGAATTCAACTCCCTAGAAGACAGAAAATAGTAAGATAATTCATGTAGCTCATATAGCACACTAATGCTGTGACCCAAAGCAGTTCAAACACAAAGTTGATGGATTACAGGAATATTGGTGGGAGAAGAACTGAAACTAAATATGCCATCCAGAGGGACTTTAGCAGACTTGAGAGGTGAACCTTATGAAGTTCAACAAGGCCAAGTGCAAGGTCCTGCACATGGATCAACGCAATCCCAAGCACAGGCTGGGCCAAGAATGGAATAAGAGCAGCCCTGAGGACTGGGGTGTGTTGGTGGCTAAGAAGCGCAACACAACCTGGCACTCACAGCTCAGAAAGCCAGCCATGTCCTGGGCTGCATCAAATCAGCGTGGCCAGCAGGGCGAGGAAGGGAATTCTGTCCCTCTTTCTATTTTGATGAGATCTCACCTGCTGTGTTCAGCTCTGGGGCCCCCAGCACAAGAAAGATGTTGGCCTATTGGAGCAAGTCCAGAGGAGAGCCATGAAGATGCCAGAGGGCTGAAACACCTCTCTTTTGAAGAAAGGCTGAAAGAGCTGGGGTTGTTCAGCTGGAGAAGAGAAAGCTGCGGGGAGACCTTAGAGCATCTTTCCAGCACACAAGCAGGGCTGCATGAGAGCTGGAGAGGGACTTTCTACACAGACACGTAGTGATGGGACAAGAGATAATAGCTTTAAAGGGAAAGAGGTCAGGTTTAGATTAGGTATTAGGGAGTTCTTTTCTGTGAGGGTGGTGAGGCACTGGAACAGGTTGCTTGGAGAATGGAAGTGTGAGAGGCCGGGTTGGATGGGGCTTTGAGCAGCTTTTTCTAGTGGGTAGCATCACTTCCCATGGCACAGGACTGGGAGATGTTTGGAGTCCCTCATGCAGCTTAATGGTTCTGTGAGTCCCTTGATCAGATATATAAAAGTTACAGTATAGTAACATGTTCACTTTAACTTGGTGGATATTTTCATGGAGTGTTTGAGCTTCTATCTCCAGCTTTTTGTCGTTTTTTCTTCTTTTCCTTGGAGGTGGTTGAAATCTGGTTGAAGTTCTGAGCACCAGTTTCAGCAACAGAAAGGGCTTACATTAGAAGTGACCTGGCCTTAGTTCTGGTAAATAATGATGATCTTTACTTTGCTCTTCTACACTTTCCTCATGAGTACTCTCACTTGGTCAGTATTACCAAACTCATTTAAGGTGCTCTCTTGGACAGTTCCCACATCTGATGTTGTTTTCAAAAGAAGGGTATTTTAGAAGGGCATTTTAAATGTCTAAATACACAGTGTAAATTTGTTTGTCATAAGGATTCTGAAACTTGAATCTGACGGCTTCAGGCTTTTCTGGAGCTAATGTCTGGCTACTTACTGAAGAGCAAAAGAAAAAAAGTGCTAATTTTGTTTGGGAGCTACAGAAGTTTTAAGAATAAATTGTGGCAACGGTAGAAAAGGTCATAAGAGCTAAGGAGGCTATGATCTGGTTATGCTCTTTTTTTCATTCAATTTACTGCAAACAAGTATATTCAAGTAAAAACAGCTCTTCAGCATACTGATTACATTTGTTTCTGATGCTGTGAAGTTAGTGGGACTAATTGAACATGCAGTGGGAGAAGTGTGCAAAAGAATTTACAAGATCACTTTGTGTGAAATATTTTTCATAGTGGTGTTAACAATGGATTTCTCTGTTCATTGGTAATGAAATAAATTGGATTGAATCGCAACCCTTTTTTGAGAGGGATAAGACGTGGAAAAAGCCCACTTAGTTTTATGCCAAGAAGTTTAATTTTGGTTATGAAAAATACAAAACAGAAGGGTTTTCAAAATGACAGTTTGAGTTTTTGTGTGTAACTCCTATTTATGTATTAAAGAAGATGGGGCAGTAACATGTGAAGAGTGCAGACTGAAAAACAGCAAATGCATTATGAACTCAGTGTGTGCTGGTTAAATAAGTGCTAAGTATTTCTGTCAGCCAGAAGGTGGTAGCAGAATTCTCCTGTAACAGCTCTGGATTGTGTTCCAGAAGGCATTCTCAATACAAAGTGATTTTGAAATGCAGTTCAGAAAACATATTTTTTTTAGTAGCAGGAACAAATAGCACTGACTTTTTTTCATTTGGCAGCATCTTTGAGTAGAAAAGTGTCTGCACTTACGCCTGAGATGTCATGCATTGGGAATGCATGTAGGATCTGTTACTTGAGTTTTGTCTCTGTTTTTTTTTGCAATTGTAATCATGGCTTTTACAGACTTTTTAATGCCAAAGGGAGCCATTTATGGGCTGGAATGACAAGAGATTTATTTTCCTCATAGTATCACAAGACTAGAAGATGTCAGTACCATGAGAAGCCCAGATAACACATTATTTCCATCCAGAGGAACTCTGTCATTCTTTCACAGATGTAAACACAAATGCAAAGAGTAATATCCATCGGCTGGGACTGATGCAACACCCCAGTCATACTCTTATCAAGTGTAACAACTTGAAGATGCAAAGGGATAGGTTTTTATTACTCTGTTTTATTGTTTTGTGATGGATTTTGTCCATCACAATGGCTTTGTGCACATAGCCATTCCTATTTCAACAGAGACACTCTTCATCACTGCAAGAAACTTGCAAGAAATTCAGGCTCTGGAGCACAGCCTGTCCCTCATTTTTTCTTAACCATTGTGTCACAGCTCCGATGATACACAGTACTCCTCTGCAGACTTCTTTAAGAAATTGTTCTGTACCTAAGAGATAGTTTCTATGGTAACTATGATTTTTGTGGTTTCTTGGGGTTTTTGTTTTTTTTTTTTAATTTTTTTTTAACTTACTGGATAGTTTGGAAATAGAGGGAGCAAGGCTTTAGTGTGACATTGGGACGAGTCAGCGCCATAAAATAACCCAGAAAAATAAAACATTCTGTGCTTGATCTAGCTACCAGTAACCTGAAACAGCAGTTCAAAAGAGCATCAATCTCTTACTTACAAGCTGCCTGGCTTATAAGCAAGCAGGCTGGAGCTGCTGGAGCTGTGCAGGAAAAAAAAAAAAAAAGGAGAAAGCCCAGAGCAAGCTCTGCCACTCTTACAATTTTGCACCTGATGGTCTTTTTAAAATTGGCTTTTTACAGTGACTGCAGCAGTCTCCTCTTACTGAAGTTTTGATTTAGAAAAACATTCACCTAGAAGATTACTACAGACTATTTTATCATATGTGCTTCTCTCCCCTTTCACTGTTCTTACAGTACAAATATGAAGTTGTTTGGGACATTGTGTGCAGAATTTCTAGTGGAGCCTCAGCAATGACAGTGATGAAGATATGAAATGAGCTGGTTTAGAACACAGCAAAAGATAGCAGGAAATACAAATTATAAGTAGGCATGGATATCAATAGACATATAAATATTAGAATACAGATATACAAAACATGGCAAAAACCAGGGAGTATATACTGTGTGAAGAAAATTCCAAGATACTGAGATAATCACAAAATTCAAACATCCATTTTGCACATATGCTGGGAAAGCATATTCGTAGGAAAGGTCTCTTTTAGGCAAACATGTAATAAAGATGCCAGAGGTAAGATTGTAGAATACATTTCAACAGCTGGGCATTTGAAAAACCCAAGTTTTGCCAACAGCCCTGTTTTCTCTTTAGGTAGAAGATAGGAGAGGGTTAACTCAAAATGAACTTATCCAATGAAAATTCAAATGTTTATGTAATAAATTTCCTAAAACTGTATTTAGAGATCAGTGCTGCAATGCTTACCAGTTCTTTGTCTGTATTTAACTGTTTCATCTCAAAAAAAAGGAGACAAAATGTTTATTTTGTGGAACCGAAATAATGACATGAATCAAAGGGAGCTGATGAAGAAGAAGATGCTTTTAGTGGAGAGCTTGGATATTTTGTCAGTACTGTTTAAAAAAATGCATTATCCTTCTATTTTGTTGAAAAATGGGGGGAAAAGGACCACATTATTCAGAAATTATTTGCAGATATGGAGTTCAGCACAGTTCTGAAGTGCACAGTGACTGCAATTTCAAATGTGCAGGGTAAGAAAAGTGTAATTTCTAGATAGGCAGAAGTGAATCTTTTAGAAATAATATATGATTTTTTAATCTCAAAGTCTGAGCAGCCTTAATGAAACCCAAAGATGTTCCCATTTACTTTAAATTGGTATTTTGCATCTCCTTTGAGATTATTGAATGTTATTTTAACTTCATATAATGCTGAATGACTATCTGCTGAAAAATTGAGGTTCTTTTAAGGTGCCTTAGGTTGGACACTAAATTAATTGGGTTATCTGAACTCTATTAGTCATCTGAAACAACTTGGTCTCCATTTTCTGCTCTTAGTGACTTATTAATGTGGCTGTGACAGGAGAGGAAAAGAGCAAAGGAGTAAATGTCAGTGCAGTTATTTGCGGGTAATGCTTCCATCTGGAGAGCAATTGCCTCCACAGTTCTTGCAAAGAGCTTGAATTCTACAAAAGTTCTGGAGAGTCACTTTCCTAGAACTGAAATTAAAACCCTATAGCAGTAAAAAGTGGAAAAGCTCACATTCTGTAGGGTGTCCTATGTTGACCCCTTTGAAATTTTCCATTGAGACTAAGTGAGGAATAAGGACACCCAACTGCCACATGTTCTTCACACAGCTTGTATTTCCCTTTATCCTATTGCAATGATGTAAGTGAAGCCTGCAGCCTGTCTATTAAGCTGTAAATAAATGGAACTGTCAGTCAGTGAAAAATTTTAAAAATAGGAAAACTGTGCATTTGATCATATATAACCACTAGGAGAAACTTAAATGCTGAAACTGCTGACACTGATCATGTTCTCAGGACTGAGTAATTAGAAGTAGAACCAGCAAAACCAGGGTATGCATTTGTCACTTCAGCTGCTGGGCTGGTCTCAGAACTCTCCAAAGTAGCATGTAAATAGCTGTGTGATCAGCTATTTTAGCCTAAATCCATGGTAAAACTAAATTATTTCAAAAGATATGTGAGCAGGCACTTAGTTACTAGAGGTCTTAACAAAAAAAAATCCATATTAGTTGTGCAAGGGAAGCTGGAGGTCCTTGTATCCAGACTTCTGTGGTTGTAGACTAGATCCCAGTGGATGCAAGTACTTTGCACGCTGAACTTGTGCTGGCAGTAGAAGAGCACAGAGTCTTTGGAGCAGCTCTTCTGAGAGGATGCTCAGCTGCAAAACAAGTGATGTGATGGCCAGGTCTGTCTTAGATCAAAGCCCTCCACAGGAACAGTGCCTTGCAGTAATACCTAGTGGCAGATAAGCATATGGGCAATGGGGATGTGTAAACTACACAGTGTGGTTTCAGCTCAACAGCACCTGCCAGAGGATGTGTTCTTGGTCTAGAAAGGCTGACACTCTCAATGAAAAAAGTATGACATTATGTGGTACTAGACTGACCACAGATTTTACTAGTTTTGAGCTTATTTGGCAAAATTGTCTGCTTTGGTTTTTTGTTGGGTCCCCCCCCCCCCCCTCATATTGTTGCTCAGATCTCTACAGTCCTACAGTCGATAGCAGTTTCCTTTCTATGTAATTTTGCCATTATTACAGGGTGCCATAATCTTTGCCTAACATCTCCATAGAAAACCGCTATTAGCAAGCAAAATATTTATCTGCACACTGGAGCCTGTTTCAGAGTTAAGGTGAGGAGATTGGTATTTTCCTTATGATCTTCTAGGTATTTGCATTGCTGTTCCACATTGGAAAAAACATTCTCATCAGTAAGAACTGTGAGATTTCCCTGTTTTCACAGTTACGTGAATCCCACCCTTCCTCAAGTAATAATCACTCACTAACCTTGCATTTGTTGCTCTTTCAGATTTCACAGCCAGAGCTGACACTGCCGACAGCTTGATAAACTGTTTGCCACTTATAATGGCTTTGCCTCTTCCAGGAACATTCTTTCCTGTGTATACTCACTTTGAAAAACCACCTCGATTTTTATCTGAAGCCTCTGCACAAATTAGGCAGCCTTTGCTCCTGCAAAATTATCCAGGGTAAAAAAAGTGAAGTTGTGGCTCAAGGAAACAGTGCCTATAATAAAAGAACAGGTTCATGTGGAAGAAGAGTTCTGTGGCACTAATAATGCTGGTAACCCTTGATGTGGATCCTAATTTCACATGGATCTTGGCAGTAAGGATGATACAGTTGAAGATAAAGTTTGCAGGTTATAACTTGCAATTCATTTCATGATCTGCTTTGGTAATTTTCTATTTGCTTTTTAGGTAATTTGGTGACAAATTTACCGATAGGTGGTGCTGCTGCTCTAAATCCTCTCTGCTCAGTCTTGTATTGAAAAAGGAATGCTGGCACTTGTGTTTCAACATTCCAGTGATTTCTCAGGCTCTGAAGAAAAATACTATGAAATATTACTCAGGTATAATCTTTTCTAAGTATTCCTGGGAAGATAATTACAATAATGAATCAGGCTCTTTTA
The DNA here is from genome assembly GCF_012460135.2 of Molothrus ater. Lineage (NCBI taxonomy): Eukaryota > Metazoa > Chordata > Aves > Passeriformes > Icteridae > Molothrus > Molothrus ater. The sequence continues at coordinate 80,857,542 of NC_050479.2, read as the reverse complement.
TTGTAACCATGTTATTGTGCTTGTATATAACATCTCTCAAAACAATTAGACTCATCCCACATATGCAAGATCTTGGGCTGTCTGACTCTGCTTGCCATAGTGTCAAGTAATATGCAATGAACATTTTCTTAATACACTCTGAAGTAATTATTTTCATACATTTCATTCAATGCTTGGGAATAGAGAGGGAGATATTAAGAATGGCTTGTCTGAGTCATGTGGGAAGTCTTTATCATGACAAGGAATAAAATCCAGGTAACTTGTGTCATACCTAATTTATTTGCTGTTGGTCAGATGCTCCTTCCTTAAGAAATAATTTGAGAAAGGATGTCTATCTTGTCTGGCACTGACAGAAAAGTCACTGTAACATCAGAACAAGCAGGAATGTGGTTATGCTACTTCTCTTTTCTAGAAGCAATGAGGCATAGCTATTTTATTGCGTTTGTTGTCATTAGTCAGGGCTACTGCTTGTTTGTCTGAGGCTACCAATAAACACAGTGTGATTCATGTAGAACTGCTTGAGGGATGGCTTGACTCCAAAAGCACAGTTTAGCCTTTATTTGGCAGTTGTTTGCTTAATGCAGAAAAATGTGTATGAAAGCTATGAAAAATGAATCTGTGCTTTAACACCCAGCTTGTAAAATCCACTTGATTTATCCTGCAGAAGATATTGCGATATAAAGGAATAATAAATACAATGCCTGCCTTCATTTTATCTTATTTTTTGGTTATGCTGTCATCTTCAATATTATTACAATGGATTCAGGCCTATATGGAGTCATCATGACTAATAAAATGTCTCTAAAATCAGAGATGATCTGTGACGCTGAGCTTTGAAAGGGCATTTTTTAAATCTAATTGTAACATATGTGGAATTTTCTTTCCCTTGTATGATTACTCTGATTTAATCATGAACTGTAAGGAAGAGATGCAGTGGAATAGAGAAGTAGAGGATTTGAAGAGGCATTGTTGCCTCTCCAGAAGTAGGTCATCCTCCGTAAGTTCTGTGCTACTGTTGTAGGCTGATTATTGCCTCTGTGCTTTCCTCTGTAAAACAGTGGTTTCCCTCTTGTGGCCTTTGAATCTCTGGAAATCTTTGGGCCACTTCCTTTAGGTCCTTGGTCTTAGAGAAGGTGTGAGAAAAACACAAGCGTATTTCTTAAATGTGATCTACAGGGACTGCCATTTCCAATGAGAAAAATAAATATAACAGGGACAAAGTAGGAAAAAGACAAAGTAGGAGACTTTGAAGTCATCAATATAAATGATGGTCCCTGTAGAAACTGGGCACATGAGGGTGAGGAATGCGAAAGCAAAAATGCAGAAACAGAAGAGATTTGTGCTGGGAATAAAGCCTAGATTTTTCTATACCCAGGTGAAGAGGACTGAGAAGGCAATTGCCTGGAAAGTTTGAGTAATTGGATTAATCTCCATTAGCATTTAAATCTGGATCAAGAGTTGGCTTTTGAATTGAACTCCCACCATCCACATTTTCTCTGCTTTCATTCAGAGTGGTCTCAGAGCGCCTAAACTAGAAACATCCCAGGTGAAATCAGGATGGAAGAGGGACTCCAGGAGCACACCTGGTCCATTTTAGTTGTTGGCAATGAGCATTCAGGAGACAGGAATAGACTAGATGTAGTCTAGTCCAGTAACCTGAAAGAAACCTCCTGAAATTGTGTAGTGCAGGCATCATATGATAAGGATCATATGAAAGCCCTTGATGACAGGGTTTTTGTTCTGCTGATGCTGGTCACTGCTGAGTGCTAAGGACGGTGCAGCTTGGTGGGTGGTGTGCAGTGGGATTCTACCATTGACCACGGTGAGGCTGTGGGCCAGTCTTCACATAGAGATGCTCCACAGTCTTCATGCTTTCCAAGCGGCCTTCTCTGGCTGGCCAAGGTGATTTTTGTGGGTGGAGGGTGGGCACCCCACTGAGAGAGGGGACAGCTGTCTGGGCCAGAGGGCCTACCTGGCTGACCAGCAAGGGAGCAAAGGTTTTAAGAAACTTGAAGAATGTGGCAGTCTCCCTGCTGGAGTCCTAGTTATGCAGTACTGATCCCCTAAAATGTTCATATTCTCTTGACGAAGTAGTTATTTTTTTATTTTTTTTTAATTTGCAGGTCCTGTTAAACACAAATTGGTGTAGCTCTACTACACAGTGTGAATAACTCTCTACATTCCTTGATATTGCTTCCTTCAGGGTATTTAAACTGTGTTATCATCTCCCTTCAGGCTCCTTTTATCTGACAGTATATATTAGACTCCTGTTTTCTCTAATTTTTACGTCGCAGTCTCAAATCTTGTCTTCATTTATTTGCCTGTTTCTGTCCTTAAATATGTGGGATAAGCTAGCATACCGAATAGAAAATTTCTTATAATTGTAGTTAGATCACTACTGCATTATACAAAGCTTCTCAGGAATTGACTTAGACTTTTAAATATATCTACTGTTCCAGCTTCTTTTATATACCAGCTTTGATAAATTAGGGATGTTAAACTATATCTAACGGAAGGGATTTTAGGGGGTTGTTTAAACTTTGTTGTTGTTGGGGGTTTTTGTTGTGGTTTTTCTTGTTTGTTTGTTTTATTGTTTTGTTGTTGTTGATTTTGGTGTTTGGGTTTAGTTTTGCGTAGCAAGTGAGATCTTCAGTAAATGTGTTTGTTTAAAAGGCAGCTTGAAATTCTATGAAATATTTTTTTAACATGATATTTGTTCTCCTTTGCTTGCATAGGAGGTCTGCAGAGTCTGCAGTTCTGCCCTGGGAATGGATGCCTTTGCACTTGGGCATTATCTAATTAGTATCACCAGGACTTTCTACAGGCAGTAAGGTACACCAATATAAATCCAGTTTAGGGATTAAAACATAGCTATGACAACAAAACAAACCAAAGCCTTAGCTAAGGAAGTGGTGCATGGTTGGAGGATAAGGGACAGTGGGAATACATGGATACAGCAGATTCACAACCTGCACAGAGGCATTGTGCAGCTTCTGTGTCTGGAGGTTTCCAAGAGCAGACTGGATAAAACTGGGTGCAGTGGAGAGTGATCTCAGATGTGGCCCTTCTTTGGGCAGAAGATTGGACTAGAGACCTCTCAAAGTTCCTTCCAACCTGAATTTCCCTATGATCCCATGGAAAAGAATGATGATGTATGAGACAATATTAACAACCCACAGGAGTAAATCAGTGTTTACTGATCTTCCTTCCATAGTTCTTACTATATTAGATTTGAACAACCTCAAGAAAGAACATATTTTCATTTCTTTAACAGTTGGGATCAGCCAATTGCTCCCAAAATACACGCTACAGAATATTTTCTGGTCATATCTTCAAGGTGGCAGAATCAAGTTTACAAACATCTGTAGATGTTTATGTTTGACAACAGAGCCTGATTTTGGAACCACAGTATATTTTATAAGCAGTTTGCTGAAGCAAATAGCCTTTTATGTGGCCATTTTAATCAATCATGATTTGTCACTGTGAAAGGGTCAAGACCTTAAAATTTAACTGTATATAGACTCCCAATTAAAGAATCTTCCAATCTGCTTTAAAGTCTTATAACCTTTTATAATCTACATATAGATAACATCTTATATAATCTATAACCTTTTATAGCATCTTTCTGTAAATGTTCAGAATGCCTGCTCACAGAATCTTGTGTTCTGAACTACCAAAATGGGGATTTTTATTATTATTTTTATAGATATATTCTTCAGAAGGTTTTACATCTAAGTATAAATTTAGTCCAAGGTTGCTTGGCATATGAAGTCAGAGAAGATCATGGCACTAGACAGCACAGATCAGGTTTGTGACATAATTCTAAATGTGCTTTAAATTAAGGAGAGGTCAATACCCACATTGGGTATTACACCATGGCTGAATGAGGTGAAGGATATTGGTGTATTTCGTATGAAGCCACTGGAAAAAAAACCATGTTAAATAAACACAAATAAGGCAGATTTATCAGAGAAAAAAAATGTAGATGTAAACATTCTTGTTTTGCACAAGTGCTTCCACAGAGATCTGACTGAAGAAAACACCTCATGACTTGTTCTTTGACCTCAAGAATTCACTCAGCATATCCCAATGCAATCAGATGTTGTTTCCTGTAGCCATGGGGTAGCTGCCCATTTTCCTCCCTTCCTCCCTCTCTTGCCTGCTTCTGCCTCTCAATTTTCTTTTACTTCACTCCTGCTTTTTCTCTCTCTGTTCCCCTTCCTTTCCCCATGTCTCACACATCTGGAGGCTTACAGCCTATAGACATTTTCCTAAATATCCAGTATGTTACTACTATAATAATACAGAAGGAAAGGGAATGAACCATAAAATCATTGGCAGATCAAGGAAAAATCTGGTTTGTATCACAAGGGAGCACAGGACTCAGAATAATGCGGGGGTTTTTATTTCTAAGGAAGAATTGTAATGATATGTAAATTAAAGGCAGAAGAATGGAAGGCCCAGACTGCTGCATGAATAATACTTCTGTAGTTCTGAACAATGAGGATAAGAGTTTTTCAGATGGCTCATACAGGCACCTTTACACTGGCTACATAGAAAACCACATCCAGTTTTGTCCAGACATTTAAAGTGTCCATTTGGGGATTTGTGTTCAGGAGGTGTTCCTGATGACCTAACTCCTTGGTAGAAGGAAAAACAGAAAACTGAACACAAGCAACATTCTTGAGTCCATCTGAATGAGTGTAGGAGATGTAGCTACTCACTTTTCAAGACAAGTCAACTGTGAACATCAAGTCTAATGTTCTTCAAATTATGAAAAGAATTATTAATTGTCTTATGGCTAAAGAATATTTATTGGCATATTCAGTGGCAGGGCTTTTTGTTTTTATGTATAGTGTTAAAATAATTGAGGAGTGAAAAATTCTTTTTAGGACTGTAATAATTAATCAAAATTGAGCACATTATAAAATATGGCTTGGATGTTCATCTGATGCAAATAAGCTCTTGTTTGAAATCAATATTGAGCTGTGGCAGTTTATGCCAGCAAAGGGCTTGGCTCTTTTTCTTTTGAATGAATAATATACCCAAGCAATAATTTTTCTTTCTTATAGTTAAGTGCCAGATATCAACCTGTTCATTCACAAAGCTGTGGAACATAATCAGTTGTAAACTACCCTGTCTCCCGTAATTCAGTGCTTTTGAGGATAGGGTTTGTCACTGTACATTTTTCTCTTTAGTGTCAGCCAGGTGAAATAATGCAATTGTGAGTTTAGTCATGCTTCTAGTCTGAAATTAAAAGTTGAACATGACTGTAATTTCTTCTTAACTGTGCCTCCAAAAATCTGGTGTAATACTCATGAAGTCGTCAGTGTTACAGTAGTGTCAAATATTTCCTACCCTTGGATATTTACTGACAGGAAAGAAAACAGTGGGTCTCGGCTGATGAGGAGCGGTTTTTTGACAGAGATGCAGAGGTATTTTGTCAGAAATAATGCTGCAGCATTGTAGCAACAGCATAGCAGATCTCAGCAGGAGATTTTAGAGAGGCAAGAGTGATTAAATTTTGAAACAGAGCTGATTTAATTCATTAATTCACACATTTCCACAAGCACGCACAGCACCAAATCATGTATGTTCAAATATTCTGTCTTCCCTTGCAGCACCATGTGCAGGCAGGCAGACTGAGATTCCCAGTGGTGCTACAGGGACAGAGTTGTATATCACTCCCTCAGGTAAGAGACAAAAGGACAAACAGAAATGGGCTCAAGTTGTGCTAGGGGAGGTTTAGATTCAACATTAGGAAAAATTCCTTCACTGAAAGGGTGGTCAAGCATTGTAACAGGCTGCCCAAGGAAGTGCTGGAGTCACAGTCTCTAAAAGTATTCAAAAAAAGATGTAGATGTGGTGCTTATAGACATGGTTTATTGGTGGACTCAGCAGTGCTGGGTTAATGGTTTGACTCATTGATCTTAGAGGTCTTTTCCAACCTTAATGATCCTGTGACACAGAGGATGAGAGAAATAGGCCAGGTTCTCTTCAAGTCTTTTGGATTCGGCTTAGGTTGATGATTTTGGATATGGCTTTTTTGTTCCACATATAAACTGGGGATTACTCTGCATCCTGTTCCACCTGTGGCCCCTCACTATTTTTACACTGTCTTTTCTTTCCCAGTTTGGGTATCCTGAGAAGAAACATGGAGATGTGCTGGGATCTTGATGACCTCCTGATCTAAGTGCCATCATTCTTCTAGCCCTCCTCCTGCCACGTGATCCTTCGTGGTGCTTCCACGCCTGTACATTTTTGTCTATTCCAGTTTAAACACCTCTGCTCCAATTCTCTACGCAAGACAGATGCTGTTCTCCTAATATTTGATGTAGAAATTCATGATGAACTGTGATGCTGAAAAATATGTTAATAGGTGCATTACAGAACTGATAGTGAACTCTTGTCATATTAAATAGAAGTATATCATCACTGGTGTATTACTTCCCACTAGAAGGAATGTTGCAGTAGCAGGAGTATTATGGGCTTGAAAGCAAAGGAACATTAAGCTTGTTTTTCATTTAATCCACAGCTGAGTATACCTCATAATACAGGTAATTGCTGTTAAGAGTTGTTAACATAATCTGCATATTTTATTCTTGGAACTGAATTAATCTCATCTAACTATCTGCAGTGCTGACATTTACTTCTCAGATACCCTAAGTTCTGGGTTACTGGTGAAGAGAAATGTACACTTCTAACTAAGATGCAGGTTTTTTTGATTTATTTTAGATACCTACTTTAGCATAACAAAAATAACAGCTGCATATGTTTATTTTTCCCTCTCTTCCCAATTTTGAAGGAAGCCTATAGAGAGTAGTTCAAATATAGAAATCTGCATTTAGTTAGTAAATACCACCCCAGATATCTACTTTCTGTAATAATGGTCCCTTAACTATTATTGTGACCACATGTGGACAAAATAAAATTTGCCTGCTGTCCTCCAAAGAATCAAATCAGTGATGGAAATACTTCTGGAATATAAAGAATTTGAATTAAAATAAATTTTTTCTTTTCCATGTGTACAGAATGGAGGGATTGATTTCTTTTGTGATGTAATTGAATGTATTTTCATTTATTGAGTGGCGACAAAATCTGTTTTTATACAAGGGAAGAATCCGATCCAGAATCACAGTTTTTCACCTGGCACATGATAAAAGTCAATCAAATGTCTCCTGCACATGACAGCATTTTGTATTCCATTTTCTTCTTACTGATAATTGAGTTGATAACCTATTTAGCTCCTCTGGTAGGTAAAGATCAGCACCCAACACAACCATCCAAGGCAACTGCCTTCAAGCTGCTGTATCTTTAATATATTGATTTTCAGTGGTTCTGACCTACTGCTGCTCTTGCTAGTTTAAAGCCTCAGATTTCAACTTTTCCACATGTCCAATGACTCTCTGTTATCACTTCTGGTAAGTTCAATGTCTGTGCAACTCCTGTTCTACCATTATAGTCAAGGGTTACAGATGTGGCTACTAATTTTCAGCGCTCCCTCAGGAATACTTGAATCCAGCCAGAGTGGCATGGGTCTTCCTGATGACATGGCTGACAGCTCCATACTGATGTTTGAATATCCCAGTGGATCCAAAACAGTGCTTTATGCTTAGGTTTAGGCATTTGAACCCTGCTCCATCTGGTTTTGAAATTCTTGGACTAAAATGCTGGACAGGGGGTTTTTTGAGCCGCATTTCAGTAAGGTAAAGGAAAAAGTAAATAATTTGTCCTGAATGGGATTCCCTTTGAATGACTCAAGGCTCGTTCTTCTACTGAAAGCCACCTTTCCTGCCCTCTCAAAGCCCCAAACCCCAAGCTCTTTTCAACATGTGTAATTGCTATTAAATCTGATCCAGATGTTAAGAAATAACAAACTGCTATTAAAAGCTAGTGGAAACATTTCCATAATGGAAGATGGTCACAAATGTGAAGTGTCCAACACTGCATTGCAAGTGCTGAAGCATTTTTCAGTTTCTGACTGCAGCCCACATTAGCAAACCAAGCCTGATTCTTTCTTTTTTTGAGGTCTTATATTTTTAATGTTAATTTCTTTGTACAAAAGACCTTAGGAAGTCATGCACTTGTGATGTTCAGAGAGCTTTCCTACAGGAAAGACTTGAGTTCTTTGAAAAAGCATGGAGGATCAGGAACATTGGCTATATTTACTGGCTTATAACTGTAGATAATAGTAAAATAATAACAATCTAAGCTAAATAATAATCAGTTGCGCAGCAACATGAAAATCAGAGTATTTCACAGAACTACAATAAGTCCTTGAGCCTTTCCTCTGTTCTAACAGGTCCTGTCAAAGCAGATAAATAAGAGACAGGTTCAGAAACAAGTGCTCTTTTAAAATAAGAGTTGACAGCAAAAGGAGTGACTGTACTGTGGAAATGGATTTTGCTATTGGAGATGGAGAGAAAACATGTAGGAAGAGTTAAGATTATCCCTAAGATGAAGCTGCTGGAAGCAGGCTCAGTCACAGAATTCTGCTGCAGAATCCACCCCTAAGAAGTGACAATGGACAACAGAACAGATGTTCAAGTGCAATGCCCTTAGTTGGTGGCAGTGTGAACAGTGTATTTGAAAGGGAAGCCCAGCAAGGACTACTCAGTTACTGGGGAAAGCTGTTTGTAGGAAGAGTTACTAATGCCACTGCATCACAGAGGTTTGATGATGGCTTACAGCCTTTCTGTAAAAGGATGAACATATGCTATGGCACTGCTCCTCTTACGACCCAGCATTCCAAATGAGTAACACATCTCTGTGTGTAGATGAAAAAACATGGTTTAACTTTCTTGTCAGGAAGGCCTACTGGCACTCTTCACTCATCTCTCTTTACAGCAAAAATTTGCTGTATCTGCAGATTGAAAGCCTTGACAAAAAATGAGAAAGAAAAATGGGGAAGAAGAAGGTCCTTGAACCAACATTCTCAATAATGCTTCCCATCATGTTGACTCTCTTCTAATTTGCACTAAAATTGATGGACTTTTTTTGGTGCTGATTTAGGCCTCTGTTCAGCATGATTACAAAGTTGAAAACTACAGCTTTAACTGCACTGGAGAGTGCTGATTACAGGCTCTGTTACATTATGTCAATACTCTCATGTCTTTAGTGCTGTGCTTTCATATTGCTTATTGTAATGATCCCCCTCCTGTAGTCTATGCTGAAACTTTGCACACAGATGATCAGGCCTTGCTCTTCTTATGTACACAGTGCATTAGAGCCAATGGGTCAATAGTAGCTGGCTGAAAGATCAAGCCCTGAATTTTGAAATAACCTTTGCCAAATCTGTAGTCTATGAAATCAACATTATTATTCTTAAAATACCTTCCATCTATAACCAAAACTCTGAAGTACACATTTGGGATAGTGCAATACTTAATGAAATAATTTTATATGTGATGGATACTGTCCCAGAATGAAGAAGGAAGGACTTATTCAGTATTTTTAAGAAGAACATGTAATTGATACCAAAGACAAACCTTCCTTGACTTCAAGACATATTTTGTAGAAGTTGTATGACAATCTCCCTTCCAAAAACCTATCATTCTTGATTAGATTACAGTGAATATTGATAGAGAATGGAATGCATATCCACATGGCAGTTCTTTCTTAGGACCTTTCTGGATCTCTGCCTTCATTATGTTTTTAGTTTTGCATGGTGAAATATGTAGAAAGAAAATTTGTAGTTGTTGTTGTGCTGCAGGTTTCATGTCAGAAATGCTGGGAAAATATGCAGGAGTCGAGGAGGGGAAAATCTTCTTTCTGCAAATAGCCAATATAAGCTACCACCATGACTTAAATAACTGAAGGTCCTCTCCTAGCTGTCTTCATAAAGTAACAAATTTTACCAGCATTGTTAAAGTGAGCATTTTAAAGTATGAATAGGCATTTAAAAGAATGCAGTGGAGTTCTTACTTTGCAGTGTTTCACAAAACTCTGAATCTGTGGAAGTTATTGAGTGGTAGGGGTGGAAACAGGGTAATTCCCTTGTCCTAACTCAAGCAGCTCTGAAGACCAAATCTAAATGAATCATCGCAGGCTCTTTCTATAGTTGGGGTGTTACTCATATCATGCTAGCACAGAGACTTATCAACTTAGCTCCCAGGACTCCAAAGTTTCCAAATTCACCTGTTTACAACATTCAGCTCTGCATATTTATAGTAGCCTATTATTACATCCATTAATAACTTTTTTAACAAATTCTTTTGAGTGCTTGAAGATAGCTATTCCATAATGTTAATGAGCAGACTTTCCCTGCTGACAGATGTGGTATGAATGAAAGTTATTGTCAAGACTTCTGAAAACTTGAGATAGTAGACACTTGAAGAAAAGGTATTTATATAAATGAATTAACACAAATGAATAACTTACAGAAAGGCATTAGATGATATAAGAAGGAAGCAGTCTAAGTCCAATGCATGCTCTTTCATTCAAATCAGTGATTTTGCATCTCTTACAACTTGGTGTCAATAGCAAGAGCCAGGGCCTTTGTTTACCACACACTTCACCTTTCACAGAGATTTTCACAGTGGTGATTACGATTTTTTATTGCCAAATATCAGCAAGGTGTCTTAGGGCTGCACTTTGCCTCTTTCCCGCTTTCCTAAGCAATATGTTGCAAATTAAGTCTTGCATTGGGTGCTTTGCCTCAAAGGCACTTTTCTGTCATCACTGTGTATAGAGCCAGGATCTGCATACTGTGGAAAATAGCATAGGTTAACTCTCTATTAGGGTACCACCTGATTTTTTTTGAGCCAAACTACCTCTGTAGTTAAGATGACGAAGTTCAGCACTCCTGTTAGGCTGGTTGAAAGTGGTCTGCAGTGCTTTTTTGCTTGAAAATCAGTTGACAAAAGTAGAACCAAAGGTGGACTTTTCTTCCTCTTAATATTAAACTCTCTTGCTTTAGAAAACTGGTTTAATGGTTTAGTTACTAATTATTACTCCTTTTTCTTTGTAATGTGGTTTAGCTCATGTCCTGGTTCAGAGCAAATTTGGGAGAGAATCCCCAAAGGGGCTCCGGTAGGAAAGAAGATTGAATCAGCCCCTCCCCCCAACCGGTCCAGGAGAAACTACCTCCTTGGAGAAAAGTGGAAAAAACCTGTTTATTAAACAATAAAACCTAAACAATATCAAACAATAAAACCCCTTGCCACTCCAAAAGAGATGACAAACTGAGAAAGTCCCATCCCCGGGTTGCGGCTCAGCTCACTCAGTCTCTGATCAGTCCCTCTGGTGCTGGAGATGTCGCAGGCCAGGCCCGGCCCGGTGGGCCACAGATGCAGCTGCTGGTGCTTTCTGGGTGTTTAGTTTAGAGCAGGTTTCAAGAGGTCCAAAGAAAAGGGAAAAAAACAAAAGTCAAGGGAACTTCTTTGCCTCAGGTAGGTAAAACTAACTAAAAGCAAAAGAGAGCTCTGTCCCGCTGTCTGTCCATCCACAGACTAACAGTCAGGAGCAGGAACGTGAAGGATTGAGAGCAGTGTCTGAAAAAAACTGTGCGCTTCTTCTCTCCCCCCCTTCACTCTCTGGAACACTCTTAAAGGTGCAAACCTTATTATTCAACATAAACAGAACGAGACAATTGGGGATAAAAGCATCATATAGTCAACCCAGGACAGCTCGGCATTTCATTTCACAGTACCAAAGTGAGCGAAAGCTGTTGTGCAACAAAGCCTTCCCATACAATAACAGTACCACCAACTGCTCTTTTGGGGGAACAAATAACTGAGAAAGGTTTACACAATAAATAAACAAACATCAGAGCTATATATTATTTCTGGTAAACAGACACATAGATCCTCATGACACTATAAGTTGGTTTCTTAATAGTAAATAAGCCAATTTCTCCCTTTGTGAGTCAGCAATGCAGTCTAGTATTCTCACTCCAACTCTAATAATTTTGTTCATTATATATCTCAAAGGCTGTTTCCATGCTGATCTTACAAGCATTAATATCAACCAATCTACTTGGTAAATATCTCTGAGATGCTTTATTGCTTAGCATCCTGGTAGTCTAATTTACTTATGTGCTAACATTGGCCACTTTTCACTTTCTCCTTACAGAGTAAGTCATGGAAAGTCTCTTTGTCAAACAGGGGCATGCTGTTTTCATTTAGTTTCTTTTGGAGAGAAATTTGATGCCCAGAAGTGGTGGTTTTGGAAGCAAATGGGATGCCCTGGCTTGCACCAGCCCAGAACTCAGGGAACAGGGATGTGCTGTTGGGCTGCAGCACTCCAGCCTTCCTCTCAGTTCAACTCAGTGCTGGTGGCAGCAACCATCAGGGAAAGAAAACAGCTACCTCCCATCTTCTCATTTCATGCTCTCCTTGCTGAGATCATGCACAGAAAAAAAAAAAAAAAAGTTTTTCAGTCTGCAGTTTGAATAATAGGGTTTGCAGAGTGAATCCTTTTTCCCAAGGCATTAGGGAAATGTCCTCTACCTCCCACACATTGGCTGTGCTGAATGGAAAATACTCTGTGTCAACAGAAGAAGGGAAAACTATGCCAAGGTGTCATGGCAGGTTAGGAGGAAGACAGAAACCTAATCTAAAGGCAGATGGAGGCTTATGGATAGAAAAAGGATAGAAAATGTCTGAATAAGGCTGGATGACTAAACCAATGCTGACACATTCTTTTATGAGGGAAGAAAGGAAACAAAAACATGTCTCTTTGAACTATCATAAAATGAATTTTTATTGCAATAGAAAAGGGAAACCTTGGCCTCAGTGAGGCCTGAACTAAAACTCCAATCTGTGCTAAGAACCATTTCTGTAGGGACATAGATGGAAGAGCCTTAATATCAGAGCACATGTCTTTGCTCAGGACCCATCTGTGATGTGGGAAGAGATCAGCATCATTCCTTTTGCTGATGGCTGTCATTCCTTTAGTTCTGCTTTTGTGAAATAATTGCCTTTCAGCAAAAGTATATGGATTATAATAATTAATGTTATATCCATAATCCAAATAGTGCTACTGTGAATGAAATTGAAAAATGCCATGTAAACCTCTCAAGTGGTGGATGGAGAGAGCATCCAGCTGGTGTGTGGTGACAGCCACCAGAGGTAGAATCATCCATAAGGCAGCTTGTCTGCTCTTGGCTTTGAGAGTCAATGAAATTTAGCGATTAGCCAAAAAATACCTACTCCATGGTGGAAAGGCTGGTAGAGGGGACAGCTGACTAAAACCATGAAAGATTTATGTTGTTTGGTCTCTGTCTCTTCTCCCATGTTGTTTTTGTGCTTCCTTCCTGGTCCTTTTCTCTGATAGAACCTCTCCTCTTCTGGCCTATCAGGAAATATCTTTATACCTTGAAATCCTTAAATTAATTTTCTTTTTTCACTTCCTTTCTCTGAATTTTTCTGTAAAAATGGTAATCTCTCGTGTCTTCCCAAGATACCTAAAATTCCTCTGCTAAAATGAGCTATTATAAACAAGACCTTTGCTTTTTGATTTTTTATAATTTGTTTTCAGGTCTAGGATATGGCTTGTAAGGCCTGTATGAACAATAGCAGAATACAAAGACAATCCCTGATACCTATTGACTGTGTTCAAAACTGGCCTGACTGGAGAATTCAGGTATATTGTTTGTGAGAGAAAAAGAGGGAAATCTGGTTTTGTCTAAATAGATAATTTAATTTGCTGTAGGCATGTGGTAGACAGCATCTAATATGTTTAAGCAAGTACTACATATAGAACTGAGTACCTCTAGGTTTTTAGAAATCTGGGACTTGAGTTGTATTTGACCAGGGAATTTTCACTCACGGAATTTCTTGGTCACACCAATAGATGGCAATCTGTCTTCACATCCCTTCATATCTTCAAAAGTGAGCTAAAAGGTGAGGAGGAAAGAGAGAAAACAGTTTTCCTCAAATGCTTTTTTTTCCCTTTTATGTGTCAGAGTTTCAAAGCTAAATGTTCAAATGCCCTGGAAATGAGGAATTATCTGAAAACTAGTACACTGCATGCTACCACAGCACAAATTACCCCATGCTGTCCTGTCAGATTTAATCTGCCTGAATCATTTTTGGAAGTGATGATATGGGATTTAGTTTCCATGTGAGCTAGCAAATTGAGATTAACACTGTTCTTGATACTATTGCATATTTTAATCTAAGATTCAATTTATTGCCCAAGTTCTACATTGTGAAATCTTCAATAGATATCAAAAGATAGGAAAAATTAAAAAATAAGATAAAGAAATCTCAAGTCATATGGAAAGTACTTGATCTTCCAGTCTGATTGTGTTTTGTGCTACAGCACTGTAATTCAGAAATAACTGCAAATGAAATATCTCAGTGTCAGATTAGCAAATGTGATGGTAAAATTGAAACCGAGTCTCATTTGCTCTGCTGCCATTGTGGGAGTACTTGTGGACTTCAGAGATAGCTTTTCCAGGAAAACTGTTTTGATTAGAGAATCTGATTGTTGAATTAACTTAACCTTTTTACTCCCTTTATTTACTCGTATACTACCACTACTGCCACAGAGCCCATGGGCATATGAGATAGTTTTTAGGAGATATTTCCTACAAAAACTGATTTAATTGTTGCCAATTTGTTTAAAAAACTGAAAAACACAGGGAAATTAATGCTTTTGCCCTGGCTGTGCAGTTCTCTGCACCCAGGAGTGGTCTGGAACCAGCAAGTTCAGTTCATTTGGCAAATAATAGTTATTTCAGCTGCATTGTCTTGTTGATCCAGGGTGTACCTGGATAAGGCTTTATGTGGAAAGTGGCTAAGCAGTTACTCGCCTGATAGCTGGGACAAAGTTCCCTGGGTCCCAGGAGGCACTGGGATAAATAATATCCCACTGGATAATCAGAGCAACATCACGGGGAGCCACGCAGCCCTGCCAGAGCCGCAGAGGCCTGGGGCTGCAGCGGCAGAGCTCAATGCTCACTCCATGCCCTGCACGAAAGGCTGCCCTGAGCTCAGCACCCACTGCCCTCTGCTTCACCCCAGCCCTTCCCCTGGCCTCCAGTGGCACTGCATGACCTGCCTCCCTCCTGCAGGGCTTGAATCAGGCTTTGGGAAGATGTCTGTGCAGCTCTCTCATTCTGCCTGGCACCATCTGAAAGCCCCACGCTGTTTGGGAAGAAACAGTGTGCTTCTGCAGTACATACTTCTCCCTGAATTCTTGGCATCCTGTAATTTATTCTGTCCTTTCTTGTGTTAGCAAAAAAAAACACTGCAAGTCAGTAAACAGGCCTTAATCTAGAGTTATTGTTAACTAAAGAATGCAGGTAGTGCTGAAAATAAATTGCATCTACTAACAGTGCATTTATGAAACCAGGCATTTCTTATGGGATCCTCCCCTTTACCAAAATTAGTGCCTGGTGTATAAAGAATAGCTCTCCTATTTTTGTTGGGTGTGCTCATGGCTGATGAACAGAGCTGAGGCTCAAGAGGTTGTTGTGGATGCTAAGGACAGCAATAGGGCAGCTAGAGCAGCAAGCTAAAAGAAAATTAAGATTTACTCATTAATTACCCATTCTTCTGGTTTCCAAGTGTAAACACGCTGTGCTTCCACAAGCCTACAGGAACAGAAAAGGGCATAAAGTGCCTTGCACTGTTCCTACCTTTCATAACATTTCTGCCCTGATCATATGCTCATATTTTATGTAGGCATTTTATGTATTTTATGCGCTTCGAAGTTGGGCTTTTGTAATAGGACATCCATTTACTTCCAGAGGGAGTATTATTCTGCCTCTTTGTATTTTATGAAGCCTTTTCCTTTAAAAAAAGAAAAAAAGATGCCCCAGACACAGTCTAGGATTATGTGAAATGGGTAGAGAATACACAAAACCCAGCCTTCAGCCTCAGGGATGAATCTCCATAATCTGAAGCCAACACCTGATGAACTGCTGAAGGGTTGCTGTTTAAGCCTTGATACCATTACCTCTCCTCTTTGACCTGAAGGGATTGATTGTCTGCTCCTGGAGTATTAATGAGTTTGCTGAGCTTCTCTGCAGCAAACCTGTGGGCATGAACTTTCTCTTGCCTGGAGGAATGGAGGATAAATCTCTGAGCTTGTTTTCATGGCTTCAGTTTAATTGCTGATACAGGGGATTTTGCCATTTCTTCAATGAACAGCATCAGAATCTATGAATTTTATATTTCCTCAAAAAAAAATGCAAGGGAGTCAGGTAAATGTAAGGAATGAATGGGAAAGAGGGGAAAACACACTAGCATTACTTTTCTGGTCTCAGAAATGTATTTACTAACACAGTGAATAAATTTTAACAAGGTACAAGCCTCTGTGCAGCCCTGGCCAGTTCCCCATTAGATCCAGAGCACTCTGATCCTAGTGAAAGGGTGTCAACTTCATTAATGGCAGCATTCTCCAGATACACACAAATTAATCAAGCATGTATGAGAAGTTAATGAGTGTAAAATTAATGGGGTATTTTTGATGTCTTTTGTAGATATTTCTCAGTAAACAAGGATGCTTATTTCCGGAGCTAGAGAGCAAAGTTAGAAAGCCACTATGTCAATAGTTTTTTTATTCATTTTCAGTGAGCTTCTGAGCAGCATCTAGTAGTATAAGCACTGCAGAAAAATGGGGCCCTGGGTACAGCACGAGGCTAAAAGTTACAACACTCTGCTTTAAAAGTTAAGAGTGTTAATCTACTGCAACTTTATAGGTCACTTTACTCTCCATGCCTCAGTTTCCCTCCAAAAGCTGCTGTTTTTCTTCAGGGTGGAATTTACTCTTCTTGTTGAACCCCAGTTGTGGGAAGGACATGGACTTTCTGGGAGATCATTGTGGTACTGGAGTGTAGAATATCTGACCTGTAATCACAGGATAGGAAATTCCTGGGCATCAATAGAAGCCCAGGGGGCACTGCTGACATTAGTGTGCTCTGTTCTGTGTCACTGCAGGCCTTTGGCATTTCCTCTGTTTGGGTTCTGGATCCTTTCTGAGCATGGGTTGTCAATTTCACCAAACAAGGGCAAAAGGACTAAATACAAGCAATTTTCAAAATAAATGCTGAACATATCAGTTCACGCTACATTAAGTTCACTATTATGTGGATGTTCTTTCAGCCACTCTGTGTGTCCTGTTTATTTCACAGCATGCTTGCACATTTAATGTATGAGTTTGAAAGGGAGAAGGAATGTAATTTCACCTGTCACCTGGGGAAAGTTACCTTGTTAATTTTCTATTGTTTGGCATTCTGAGCTCTTGAGGAAAAGCATCATGAGGTTTATCCCTGCCAAAGGATATGACCTTTAGTGAACTGAGAAAAATATCATGCAGTCTCTGTCTTAAACCAACTGTTGCATTGCTTTTCATATTTATTTAAATGTCCTCCAGCATAACACGAGAAACCAGGAAGGATCACATGAAAACTCACCAGGATTATGTTGGTTCATTCCCAAAGAAATACATAATTTCACACAAGCACAGCTTTTCTCATAATGGAAAAATAGGAGGAACCCTTGTATGCAATTGGAAAGACTGTTAAATGGAAGCTACATCTTCCACTGACAGGAGCAATGGGGCCATGTTTGGCCCCACAAGTAGAAGCTGGATTTATTCTGAGCCATCACTCCTTTTGAAACATTTCTGTTTAGCCAAGGACCTGTATATGGGAAGAGGAATGATAGATAGTCATATTAATTCTATCTTTAGTCTAAGCTGAGACCACCAACATTAAAATGCCACAGCATTTTTTTCTGTTGCATTTCCCTAGGCTAAGTTTCTGCACAAGCCCTAAATGTAGATTTCCATAATATAGTATATTGTGATGTCTTTAGCATGTTGCCTTGGCACTGATCACTGAATTTTCTGGGTTTATTATGTTGCTTGGCTTAAGGAAAAAGTCCCCTTAAGGAAGAAAACTCTGTAAAGAAAAGTAAAATAATGATTCCTTAAGAACCAAAAGGGCAATACAGGCTCCATTACAATCCCTAGAAAGAGATTATGCAAATCAAGGGAAGGAGAAAAGGAGCATTGCAAGAGAGATGGCAAAATAACTTATGAGAAAGGAAAATTAATTCTGTCATACCAAGACCGATCACCTTTCCTTCATACTATCTCCTCAATGCTTTTTCCAGCTTCCTTCCTTATATCTCTTGTGTCAGCAATAGGTCAAAATTTATGGAGGATTTGGATACAGTGAGTATCCCTTCATTTTCCCTAGTGTTTTCATGATTCAGTATAGTACATTCTTCCCCTTCAGCCTTTAAATTTTGTTCCCCTTCAGGAAAACCTCTGCTGCTTTCAGAGAATCTCTGGAGGGTTTTCCCAGTCTTCTTTGGCTGTTTTTCTCAAAAAGATTGTCTCTTGCATTAATATCTCTGTCCCCAAGCTCCAGTGAGCAAACTTAAGGTGGCAGTTTATGTCCAAATGATTTTGATAATGGGTTTTATTTATTTGAACTTCTTCTGCCTAAGCATCAGGACTTTAAAGCATCCAGCAAGGGTGGAATTTTTTCAGTAATAGGGATATGACCCACAATTTGTTGTTGTTGCATGTTTTTATTTTTCCAAGAATATCTTATACTTTCATTAATAAAACTTTTCCTGGCTGTTTGGGGATAGGGCACACAGAGTACCAGGCATGAAAATAGTGAGTCCCTCCTGAACTCTTTCTAATGGCCTCGTACCTTAGCAGCCTCTAGCTTCCAGCAAACCTGGATTGTGATATGGAGAGTGAACAGAGAGGGAGCAGAACTACTGAACCTGGGCAAAGAAACTACAGAGAATGAGTGAAAACATGACCTGAACGATATGGATTGGAATTCGGGCAAGGAGCAGGTCACTGGTGCACTGAAGGTGAGATGGGCATGTCTTAGGCAAGAAACCAAGCTGGGAGGGAGCTGGGACTGACTGGGCAAGGAGTCTGGTGCAGGAGAAAGAGGTGCTTGATGTCTGATGGCTGGGATTGGGGTGAGAAACTTGGCTGGAAACTGGTGTAGCAAGGATTAGGAGAAGCAGTGATGATGAGCCATGTAGAGTAGGAGGGAGAGCAAGAGGAGAGCAGGGTAATGTTGGAGTGAGGCCAGCTGGGGCAAGTGAAGGGAAGGGCAAACACTTCATTCACTCACTACTTGCCTTCCCGCACCAGGCAGGGGTTCCCATACCATGTTTCCTTGCTCTCTGCACATGTGAAAGCTTCCATCTCCCCTATGAGACAAACATATTCCCCACCCTCCATGCTGATTCACATCAAAGATGACAATCAGCACTTGCTTTCAATTACTTCATTAGTTTGAACTAGTTGAAAGCTATTTTTGCATCCTTCAGGGATTCAGCCTGGCCTGAGCTCTATGACTGACACCACATAATAAAAAAGCTTCTGCCTTTTTCTATTTTGCAGTTTGTCTGCATATTGCAGCAAGAAATACTTTCCCCAAATTCCACTCCCTTTTGCACATTTCAAATTAATCTCCTGGCCATTCTTACAAGCTGAGTCTGGTCTGTTTATTTAGCTAGATAAATGTCTTATATAAAATCTCATTAGCCCAACAATTACCTTTGACACCATAGATGAATAAAGTCTCTTTGCCATGTAAATTAGGAAATCATACTAAGTCCCTTCCAGCTCTGAGAAGGCACACTTTTGAAAGACATTCAAAATAAAAAAAAAAATCAGTTAGAGTTATTAATATTTCTGTGGTGGGTACAGTTCATATCAGACATCCTAGATACCACCAGACACAGGATTTTATTATTACTCCTCATGATAAAGCTGTCCCTCTGCATCATATGCAGACCAAAAGCCTAGTTGCCACATTAATCATTCCACTGGATGATTCCGTCAGTTCTTCCTGTATGGCATTTCTTTGGAAAATTGCAAAAAGAATAAGACAAGAACGGGTCTACAAAGGAAAGGAAAATCAGAAGGTGAGTCCATTCTTTGCAGTGCTTATATTATCAATAATAATTTTAATAACTAGTATTAAGCACTATAAACGCAAAAAATTATTTACAGTATTAATGCAAAAATATTTAAAGTGCAGGAAATTTGGATTTCAGTTTGATTTCCTCCTCCATTTCTCAGGTATTCTCTCTGATGTGGTGAAAAGACTCTCAGTGAATGTGGAAGATGCTCACGATTTGGGTAGTGAGGGAGCTGGCAGAATTGCTCACTGAGCCATTTCCATCATTAGATTCAATATTAGGAAAAATTTCTTCATGGAAAGGATTGTCAAGCATTGGAAAAAGCTCCTCAGGGAAGTGGTTGGGTCACCTTCCCTGGAAGGATTTAAAAGAAATGTAGATATGGCACAAGGGGGCATGGTTTGGTGGTAACTTGGCAATACTGGGTTAACTGGTGGACTCAATATTAAAAATCTTTTCCAACCTAAATTTGATTCTTAGATTCTATGATTTCAAAGAAGCCCAAATCCCATTCAAAGCCAATGCCTTTCAAGTGGCTGTGAGATTTTCAGAAATTTAGTTGAAATACTTCTGAAGTGACAGACACTGGAATCTTCATTGTTTGGTTTCCCAGTCCCTCAGGTCCTTTTACAAATATTATCCAAGCAGAGTGCTGCTTGGAAATGGGAGCTTATAATGGGCTATATTTGTTCAGAGAACCTGTAAAAACGAACATGAAAGTGTGTGTGCACAGAACAAAAAGATCTTTGTATGAAGTTTTCCATTCATGTTGCTGTGTTGTGTCATTCTTTCATAATAAATGGAGCTGTGTAGGTTTTCCTACATGGTAGAAAAATAATTGGATTTCAAGTAGACATGCTAGAGCCTTGTTTACTCAGATGTCATTCCTTTATGGTACAGCACCTCTAATTCTGTAGGGCTGTTGTGGCCATCCAGGTCACCAGCAGCCTCATTATTGTGTACAGGTTTGGTATGGCCAGAGTGAAAAATGACTGGCAAAAAGAACACATTGTCATTAACCCTACCATGGTTCTCAACTAGGATGATGGTTTTTAATATTGCAGCAAGAAATACTTTCCCCAAATTCCACTCTCTTTTGCACATTAATATTGAAATTACATTTAACCACTCCAGTAGAGATGAGCAGAAAAGCAGGAGATGTAGAAATAAGCAAAATAATGAAGTGATTAATATTCATAGTATAAAGAATTCACTCTTCCCATCTGTTAGAGATCACTATGCTTTCCACTTATCTGTCTGTAAATTAAAAGCAGACTGGTGATTTAAAAAAAAAAAGGCATTTTTTCAGAGTACTGCACCTCTCTTGATGTTTTAGCTGATTGCCCATTATCTGGATTTTACAAATGTGGTTAATTGTCCAGAAATCTACTGAATTTTTTGTGAATATATTTTCATGTTTGGTCAGAAAGTGTTGTGCAAGATTATCCTAATTATTATAGTAGAGCTTGACTGTTAGAGTGCACCTCTAATTTCTGCTGAAGACAGTGGGATTTACAGCAATGAGCTTTAAAGAGGGTTCTCCTGCTTGGCCTGGATCTCTTGCTTAAGCTCTACAAGCTGTATGGCATTTACTAGAGTAATTTCTTTGATCACTAACCCCTGGCCCAAGCCATTAGTATTTGGGCACTGGCCAGGTTAATGGTTCCATTAAGAGGAGAAATTGATGACAGAAATCAGACAGGTTTTTTTGGTACTGTCCTGCTTATTTACAATGAATATTCACAAAGTTATGCTTCCCTGAAGCTGGCAGAAACCCCTAGAGGCACTACCTGAGCACAGTTTGAAAATCTAATGCCTCAAATGCCTTTAACTTTGTCCCCTTTTCAGGGCTGCCAGCGCAAACGTGTTTTTCTTTGATTCACCACTTTCTTTTGCCTTGCTCCTCTGTGTTTCATGTTCCACCTGAACATGAGGTACTGTGCAGATGACTGAGCACTGGAACATGATGCCCAGAGACACTGTGGAGTCTCCTTTCCTTGAGATATTCCAGGAAAAAGCCATTTGGACACAAATCTGAGTAACCTGTACTAGGGGATCCTGCTTGAGCAGGGAGGTAGGACTAGATTACCTCCAGTGGTCCTTTCCAACCTTACCCATTCTGTGATTCCATGATTCTGTCCTTGCAAACCCTGCCTTGCTGCCTTTGGGGCCAGACTCTCAGCCTACATGTGCCAGTTGAGCCAAGGTCCACTCTGGCTCATCTTGACCATCAACTACCATGGCCAGCAGGTACCATATTCCATAAAAGAATGTAATTTCTTCTCCTGTGGGTGAAAGATTAGTATTTAACCATGCTGTAGTAAATGGCAGCTGCTGAGACCTTTTTTCCACATAATACAAATTTTCTATCACTCACCCAAAGTTATTATATGTATAAAATCTGGTGGGAAAGGAAAACAAAGCCATGAATCAAGACTGATGTTCTTTTATAATTTTCAGATAAAGGGGATTGCAATTTTTTTAGATGAAAAATCAAAATGCTATGCCTTTTTTAAATCTGTTTAAACTCTCTTTCTTTAGCAACAGTCTAGTAGGATTGCTTTAGTTTGGGTTCGTTCAGCAGAGGTGAAATTGTTTTATTTTGTTGAGTGGCCTCAGAAGTTTTGGCTTTCTCTGTTTAGTAAATTTTTATACTGCATTTCCAGTTCATGCATGAGATGGCAGTTTGAGATGTTATCACTCCTGATGGTCTGGAGGCCTCCAAAGAATGGTTTCCTTCTTTCACAAGGCAAAATAGATTTCTTTCCAAGTGCACTCTATGTTTCAAGGTAGAAATCATCTGACTCCAGTGCATAATAGCTGCCAAAATAATCAACTTGTTAGAGGAAGTATGGTCATCCGTCTCCTGAGGTAGAAGGCCTGTGCAGTGAGGTGGTATAAAGAAAAAGCCCTATGGGTTTATTAAGCTTGTTCCAACCAGATCATGTGAGACCATATCAGTAAGTCAATAGTGAAACTGTTAAACTGAACTTTGTCAAAGTATTTTATTCCAGATAACAATGTCAAAAAACCCACCTGATTTTTATTAAAATATTCTCACTTTTTTTTGGTCAGGCTGCAGCACAGAAGACACTGGCATGCCTGCTTTTTTCCTTCAAGATGAATTTCAAACTTTATTAACATCTGAGTGTAATCCCTTGTTTGCAGATATAACCCCAGTGACTGTCTATATTGTAGTTTATTTTTATAATAAATGTTGACTGTGAGGTGCCAGTAAAATATAGGTTTCAGATGAATCTCTGAGCTGTTACCTTATTTTTTTCCTTAGCCTTTGAGCTTGCTGTTCCTTGTGGGTCCCTTCCAGCTCAGGATATTCTGTGATTCTATGATTCTCAGATTAGAAGTCATCTTTCAGAAAATGTGTATTTGCACTGGTTTTTCTCTAAGGCTTTTGGATATTAACAATTTTATAACTTATATTATCAGCCATTCTGTCTCTCTTTCAAATGCCTTTCCACTCCTGCGGCTTTCAAATTCTTTCTATTTCAAACTCTTACAAGATTTTCTGTGGAAGTAGACCTCTGTATACCATATTCTAGCCTACTGACAAAAGCCTTTTATTTCTTAGTTACCCTTTTCAGATTCCTTAGAAATTTTCTGTGGGCTTCCAGACTGGAAAACCACAGATCTGCTGTCAACCCACATCAGCTGGACTGTCCTTTTCCTTTTCCCTACTACATATGCATGCTTTTACTTGGACTAGATATATTCTTGGCAAATGCACAGTTTGTCTGTGGCCAAGGGATTCCAAAAGAAAAGCCTTTACCACGATTACCCTTTTCAGCTTGTATTGATTTTGAGTCTTGAGAGATTTCCTGCTGAAGACTGCTGAGGTCCTGTGCTAGCTTGAAAAAGAAAGAAAGAAAAAAAGCTTTTTAAAAAAATCAAAAGAAAAACCAAACTTGAAACAGTCAAACATCAGTATTTTCAAGGCAGTCTTGGCACCAGGAGACTTTACATAGCTCAGAACCAGTAGATTCATTTTTCAATTCTTCTTTACACTATAGTCTTCAGCCCAAATACTGCTCTGCTACCACAGTTGTTTTCTACATCATTGCAAGGTCTTGTATGCTTTCATAAATATTAACAAGGATTCTCAGATTCTGAAAACTTGTGTCTTACTGTGAGCACCCTGCCTAGACACCTGTCTGAGCCAAGGCTGCATCGAAAAAATATTGACATCTCTTTTGTGTCCAGTTCAGGTGTGTCATCAGTAGAACTTCAAAGCTCTTGTGAGACCTCTAATGGTGCACATGGAGCTATATATATTATAGAAATAACCAGAAATAAGACAAGAGAGATTGAAAGTATATTGCTAGGAATGGCACGTTTGTGTATTTGTTGTAAAAAGTTATGTGCTATGACTATGCCCTTGTGTCTCCTTTGCCTTGATTTTTTACTGTGCAAACAGCAAAAGAACACAAATAACCTGCCTTTTGTGCACCTGTTTTATGGAGAATCCTTAAAAATGATGCAGTATATGGTGTGTGGGATGGTTTTGTGGGGTCATAGGGACTTTTGTTCTCTCCTTGGGGTCTCTCCTTACAAAAGGGTACTACCATATTGGCTAACAAGGAAAGTACTTGAAACAAACTGCATATACCCACTCCTCCTATTTTCGTGTAACAGAGGGGATACTCCTAGCTGTAGTTCCAGGCTCTGCCCGAACCCTCTTTATCCAGCATTAAGTCTTTTGAAGTCGTCCACAGCATGAGCTTATTGGTGATTTCAATGCTCTTTGTTTCTGGATATAAGAAAGTTACTAACTATAAACTGGCTTCCCAAACAATATCAGGAAGCTTCAAAGCAATGTGTGCAGTTCACTGTAGCTATTGGGAGTGGCCAAACTGGTCCAAAGAGGAATTTGGAAAAGTATGTTCTTTCCAGCATGCTGAGAGTGTCTTAGAAGGCACTGCAGGAGCTCTGCTGATTATTCACCCTGTCCAAACTTAGAGGGGCAGTTTGAGACAAGATGGTGTTTATAGCTTTTTAACAAGCTGGAGGAATTGTAGTTCAGACATACATGATTATGGTGACTGTGAGTCCTTGACACAGATCTTTGAATAGGGCAAGATGCATGGAGCACTCATCGTACCCCATGACAGTGGCTATGAGGCAAATTCCAGTCAAGGGGAGTACAGACTCAGGGATCTTCAATTTTGCAAAATAGAAATATGAAAAATTGAATGGAAAGAAATCCAGTTTTGAAGCTCTGAGAAGGGAATTGCAAAAGAACAGATCTGTTTTTAAAAACCTTAAATCCCCTGAAGCTTCTGATTAATTTATTGAAAAAGTGTTCATAAAAGATGTAACCAAACCCAAATCTGTTGCTTCGGTAAAGAACACATTCAGGATGAAAAGCCCAGGGCTTCCCTTACCAGCACAGAGAAAGCATTTCAGCTGTCATCCAAGTAGGCACCTGTCACTCCCATCACAGCAGGAACAGCATGATTTCTGGCCTAATTTCTAGAGCATCACTGGTGTTGAATTGAGATCTCAGACACTCTGCAAACCAGGACCCAAAACTACAAATGCTGCTTTTTTTTTTTTTTCTTTTTTTGCTTTTTCTCTTCCCCTATGAAAGCCTCAAGGAATATGAAGTCATCCTTAAGTCTGTTTCTGTTCCCCAGGCTTTTCTTTCCACAGTGGTGGGCTGATCCTCATATATTTGCATGATGGTGTGACCCACTT
The DNA here is from genome assembly GCF_012460135.2 of Molothrus ater. Taxonomy (NCBI): domain Eukaryota; kingdom Metazoa; phylum Chordata; class Aves; order Passeriformes; family Icteridae; genus Molothrus; species Molothrus ater. The sequence continues at coordinate 80,831,974 of NC_050479.2, read as the reverse complement.
TGAACAAAGTTATATGCGGATCAGTGAAAAACAGAATATGCTTTCCTGGCTTTTGGATTATTATTCAAAAGGAAAGGAGACCCAGAGCAGCATGCCATGTTCACTGTTGCATTACAACACATCTGAGTAGCCAAGCTTTAGTAGAACAGACCCATGGAGGAACCGGAATCTGCCTTAATAGTATAAAAACTTTCTGCAGGTATCCGGCTTAGTGCCATCCAGAACAGCTGTGTGGCAAGGGCTGTGGGATGTGAGTTCTCTGTAGGAAAATGAAGTTTGCTCTTTGGTTTAACTGTGGTTAGCTGTGTTTCAGGGCTGTGAAATCACAATGCACACATTAATTCCAGGGGTAGTCCAGCAGCTCATCCTGGTTTGTCACCTTCACAGACAGGACAGTTGACAGCATTATTGTGCACTGAAGGTCTCTTTCTAGTGATCTTGTCCATACCTGCTGCTTGTACAGTCGAGTCATGCTGTCATGTGGTGTTGTTCATCCATGCTTGGAATTCTGTCTTGGAATTTACTAATCTATCTTCTCTACTGAATCTGTAAGAATTAAAGGATAATTTAATTGCTAAGAAGCATTTTGCTCTATCCTAAATTTGATTTAACTGCAAAGCAAATATCTTTTGTGAATGTTTTTGGTTTGTTATTTTTTCCCCCTGAGCAGCGATTAATATAGATTTAAAAGCAATATTCATAAATAAATCAGCTCTTTTATGTTTCATGCCAATGATTTTGTGTTATGTTTACATCACTGCTCTTGTGGCTGTATTAATTGCAGGGATTATACAACATCAGGGGCTGAACAAATATACATATCATGGATCCGCAGTTCACCAGATCCAGTGGAAAGGCTCCTCTTATTTTAAAGCAGAAGTAGAGGTGCTGCATGTCATGTACAAAAAAAGGACACGATCAGCTCCATCTGAAAGGTCCAGCCCTTCAAGAATTTGCCTCCCAAGGACTTTCTGTGTTGAAGGTTCCACATTTAGTAGCATTCCTAACAGACATCTTTGCAGAAACTCATATAATTGTTGTCTTTATGAGGCCTAGTCATAAAAATAATAATAAAAGCATGGATTTATGACAATTGTAATGTGACAAACATTTGGCAGATCTCTTGGAAAACTGTCTGTATTTGTGCCTTATATAGACTAGCACTCCTAAGTAAGAGCAGAAAACCCCAGCAGAGATTACAGAAAATAAAATTATAGAGATTTTCCTAAGTTAGTTTGACTTGCTAGAGGTATCTGAGTATTTTTGAGGCAGTCCTATGTATGTTACAGTTTCTGTAAATGAAAAATATACTGAAGGATTACCAGGACCAGATGAAATATTTCTTCCAGTTATGCAACATAAATGTATTAGGGTCAGTCCCACATGCCCTAATATAGCAAACCCCTTAAACATCTGCATACATTTTAGTCCAAGTATATTTTTGCAACTGTTATTTGGTACAGAGTAGAATAATTGAAAAATTACTCACAGATAAAATGCATTTGGCAAATTACAGATGGGTATCCATAACCAAGCTACTGGATTTCTGTTTTGGATCATGAGGTTCAAAATCCCTTACCACATTGTTTTAGGCTGCAGTGTACCTGATCCATAATTTAGATAATAAGGAGAGTTAAGAAAGACTTCCTTTTATATTTACATTTATCTTGCACTGTAAAATTTGCAGTCAGTGCTATTGATGAGAAATGTACTTGTGGCAGTTGTGTTACATTCCCGAGTGAACACAAAATATTGGAGCCAGAAAGTGAAGCAGGCAAGAGGCACAAGAGACCTCCTTGTGCCTTTCTCTATCTGATGAGTACAATCATAGATTTTACCAGCTCTAACTCTTACCAGGTGTGCATTTTGGACCTAAATTTGACACGTTTTTGAGATGCCACAAGCTAAATAGTTTGAAATGGCACTTAATCTTCTGGCTGTGCTTTTGAGGACAAATATGATGGTTGCCATGTTTCATGATGAAGTCAGGGCTGCCAGCAAATGTGCATGTGATCTCAGCCAGAGATCAGACCTCTCAGACACCTGCCAGATCAAACCTCTCAGGTAACTTTACACAAAAAGGCACCCAAATTTTGAATCCCAAATAGCCTGCAGCAGGAGGTTTTCTTGAACCTGAGCCAGGATGCTGGAGTCCAAGGTGTGCAGCATCACAGCTTCAGGCACTTGTTTGTAGGAGGGAGAGGCAGGGCTGTGGGTGCTCAGCTGAAATAACATGTCAATAGCCAGCCTGACTGGTTCTTGGACTCCTGCTCCACATGCCCTCCTGCTCTTGCTCCGCAGAAATGAGGAGTTCTTGGTGTTTTTACAAGGTGGCATTTAGCCCTGTGTCTGGCCTCCTCTGGCAATGTTTCCTGGCCAAGCATCAGTGACAACAGCTTCTTGTCATTGGTATTCAAGGTATGTCTTGAGTGTTCAGGGTGTCACATTTCTGCACATCCTGTATATTTTCTACTTAAATGTATCAAAATTAACCCCTTCTTCAGGAATGATCACTGAAGAGAATCACTGAGTAGAAGTGAAAACAACTAAGCAATGTTTATGTTAGTCATTAATTCATACGAATGGCATAGCTAAATAAATGAATAAATACCATGGCAAAAACAAATAGGGCGACAATAAATTGATTTTTGTTGTAGTTTGTACAAAGAGTAAGTACTCATTTGATATCAGCACTACAGCTATGACACAGGCAACTATTTATAGCCTCATTTATTATGTGCAATATATAGTGCAGAGATGATGAATTCTTTACCAAGGTCAAGGATTAAGTAGGGAAGGAAGCTGCATGTAGGGCCAGACATCTTGACACCTGTATGTGAGCACCCATGACTTCCTTATGATTTGGTTAGTGTCTCTGTTAAGTAAATTAGGAGTGAGATTTTTCAAGCCTCCATAAGACATTAGTTGCAATTAAAACTATGCCTAGAGTTCCTTTTGTCCACTTAGGAAATCCAAGGCATTTTATTTTTATTGGCTTTGCAGCATCTCCAGCTATAGACTGAGGGCAACTAGTGAAAAAACAAAATGCAAAACAAACTAGCAAAAGCAAAGCAAAGCAAACAAACAAACAAACAAAAAGACAATTCCTGCTTCCAACAGCAGCACAGAGCTAATCCCTGCAGTGGACAATTGTAACAGCCAAAGCAATAAAGGCTTCCACATATTTTGAAACTATTTCACAACCTTTACTGATTTCCAATGAGGCTGAATTAGCAGCTTCTTTATTTTCTAGGGGCTGCAACTTAGCATCAAGGTTGTTGGAGAGGTGAGTATGAAATCATGTAGCTGTGCACAGAGAAAGAGCAGCCTCTGAAACTGCTCATGCTTGGCTGGAGTTCACAGAGCGTAAGCCAATTTTTGCGCCCACAGAGCAGTTCATTTCTTGGCAGCTGAATCAGAATAAAGCTCCAAGGCTACAGCGGCCCACAGCCTGCTGTGACTCGGTGACCACAGAGCCTAATTTGTGCTGGATAAAGCCCTAAAGAGATTAACTGACTCATAACATATGCTACTTTACCTTCTACAAATGAACCTCAAATGCAGTGCCATGTTTCCGATCCCTCTCTAAATTTTGCAAATACCCCACCACTTAGTCACAGATATAGGGGAACCTGAAGAAGAAAAAAAAATTATCATTTATACATTTTTTTTACAAACACTTCAAAAAGCTATATGCTTTCTCTGCCAGGAGTGTGACATTTCACATTAAGGAATCCATAAAAAATGTGTACATTCATTTTAGGAAATCTCTGAGCAGCAGCAGTGCAGGTGTCATACCTGCAGCACAGCCACGTAGGAGAGGCAGCTACATCCAGTGTTGAGTTTAGCAAGGGATGGCCACATATAAGTCTGTAAAAGTAACTGAATCTCTTCAGTCTCCTGAGGCCCATAAAGAGCTCCTTGGAGATGGTCAGCAGCTTAAAAGACAGACCAGCAGGAGCAGGAGTGCCAGTCAGCAGAGGCGGGGGGTTTTTAACCAGACTGGTGAGTGTTTGCACTGTGAAGCAGATACACTCTGTGGTGCATCTCTTCCTGACTCCACACCCTGGAGCTGGCTGGGATGAGTTATTCTCCCCTGGCAGCCCACACACAACAATATTACACTGGGGACAAGGATGCTGTTATTCCAACATGGACTTTGAATGTGGGTCTGGGGACAAGCAGTTCATATAGCATACAAGACTGCGAGACTCAATTAATTTCCATGTCATGAAACCCTATCTTCCCAAAGGATTTAGATGAAGGCAGCTGGGATGGTCACATGTACAGGTCATCTTCAGCAGAAGCAGTGGTCTCACGTCATTGGTCTAACATTTCATAAATTCTTTTGAAAACCCAACCCCACTGCAGAGAAAGGCGTTTATTATCAGTGATTTCAAATAGAGCTAACTTCATTAAATTCAAGGCATTTCGTCTTATTGAAATAGCAATAAATATCAGTTTAAACAGCCATTTTAAATGAGCTAATAAATACTGGATCAAATAAATGAGTTGCTGATTAACAGCTCTACATTTTTAGCCTGCTTTATTATCATATCTTAAAGCCTAATATATCTGCAGACTTTAGGAACAGTGTCCAGAGGAAGGTTAAATAGGAATGAATCTGTATTAAATGTCATCTTAGAAAGGTTTTGGGTCTTTTAAGATAGTTCAGATCTTCTACACTAAAAGCTCTGTGTGTCTCCTCAAAATTGGAAACGTCATGGTTTTGAAGTTAGCAGTTAAGATTCTTCCTGGTGTCCTTTTTATCTGAAATTTTCTGGATGCCCTTAAAAATCACATCATCCAAATCCAAGTGAGAACTGAAAACATAACACCTTTAGTGCCTTTTTAGAAGCATAGTCTTACACTGCTGCTCTCAGCAGATATATGTCAAGAAATTGAATTACTGTCTTTTACCTCCTAGGCATTTGGTCCAAAGACTGAGCGAAGCATGTCAGCTTCCATGATGCAATTGCACTCACTTTGGGGTTGTGATCATGGTCAGTGGCTGTGGGTGAGCTGATGAGCAGGAAATCATGCTCAAGTAAAAAATTTGCCAGTTACTGCGTGAATGCAGTCTAAATGTAGTGAAGTTCCCAGTAGTGACATAATATCGTGGTGAAGTTCCCAGTATCAATGGATTTAAGGGGGCAAGTTCAACACCATATTCTACCAGTGTGCCTCCAGGATAATCCAAACCCACAATTAATGTTCTATCACGGGTAAGACTTGTTTTCAGCTCAGACAACCAGTCTGCAGAGGCTGCACATTTTTACACTAGCAAAGCTGTTTGATTTTTATGTCTGGAATCTTAATTTTGGTATTCATTCCTCTCCTAAAATGCATATGGGCTGGGCAGATCAAGTCCTTACCATAACTGATTAACTGGTGATCTTCTTTCTCCCCCTTTTCTTTCCAAACTTCTCCTGAAAATGAAACTAGATCTTGCAGCCGCCAGAAAAAAAAAAGCTCAGAAGGTGTCAAGTTGGTAAGATGTATAAAATTGAATTATTTGTGCAAATTAATGAAGCTCAGAATTTCCCCCCCCACACAAAGCAAAGACCCTGTGCTCCCCAATGTGTTACATATTGAGTCTAGGCACAAGTGAATAAGTAAATTCCTCCAAGACCATAAAATTGGCACAGGCCCATTGGACTCAGTAGAACAATGCAGCCAAGGATGCTTATTTAGCTCAAGGGGCAATGATATGATTTTAATCTAGGAGGATTTGAGTGTTATAACTTCTCCAGTAAAAAAAGGAAAAGAAAAAGGACAAAGGGGAAGGAAGGAAGGAAGGAAGGAAGGAAGGAAGGAAGGAAGGAAGGAAGGAAGGAAGGAAGGAAGGAAGGAAGGAAGGAAGGAAGGAAGGAAGGAAGGAAGGAAGGAAGGAAGGAAGGAAGGAAGGAAGGAAGGAAGGAAGGAAGGAAGGAAGGAAGGAAGGAAGGAAGGAAGGAAGGAAGGAAGGAAGGAAGGAAGGAAGGAAGGAAGGAAGGAAGGAAGGAAGGAAGGAAGGAAGGAAGGAAGGAAGGAGGGAGAAGGAGAAAAAGAAAAAGAAAGAAAGAAAGAAAGAAAGAAAGAAAGAAAGAAAGAAAGAAAGAAAGAAAGAAAGAAAGAAAGAAAGAAAGAAAGAAAGAAAGAAAGAAAGAAAGAAAGAAAGAAAGAAAGAAAGAAAGGAAGAAAGGAAGAAAGGAAGAAAGGAAGAAAGGAAGAAAGAAAGAAAGAAAGAAAGAAAGAAAGAAAGAAAGAAAGAAAGAAAGAAAGAAAGAAAGAAAGAAAGAAAGAAAGAAAGAAAGAAAGAAAGAAAGAAAGAAAGAAAGAAAGAAAGAAAGAAAGAAAGAAAAGAAAATATTACACTTAATATGTATTGAACTACAAGTTTTCCATTTGTTTGGAGTCAATCAGGGATTTATGCTCAAACAAGAACTTTTCTCAGCTAGGCTTTGTTCAGAAAGCACCATTTTCCTGTGGCACCAGCATGTGAATGCCAGGGTGCCACATGGAGCATAGTCAAACCATGTTGCAGGGAGGATTCCTGATTTCACAGCTTTTGGTCACACAGTCCTGGCAGTAAATGAAGATGTTTTCAGAATGTGCCTTTCTCCAAGAACCCAAAGTTTTCATTAACCAGGCTGAAGTGGCAATGACCTTGCACTTTGGAAGTGGTAGTTGTTAAACCATGGCACCCGACAGCTGTTCCCACTGATAACTCCTCAGAACTCCTGCAGGCAGCATTCCTGAGGGGGACTTCACCATCTGCCATAAACTCACAGGGGATGCCAATCAGGCCAGGGACTCAGACTCCTGTGTCCTCCTTAATAAGAACACTGTAAGGCTGTAATTTTTGCCTTACTAACTCTGTCACATTTCCTCCCTATTTGATTGATTTCTTTTCTTTTCAGCTCTTCCCTCTGTTCCCTATGTAAATGCCTTTTTTTTTTCATTTTCATATAGCACACACACACTGTAGCATTTTAATTCCAGTGTTTAAGGCCTTAAATTATATAGTACTGCTGCTGTGTACTTGCAAGACTGTCCATGGTCTCTTATTGTGTCACAGCTGTAAATATCAATTGCAAGGAGAATGTAACATGATAGAATGTAATCATGTCTTGGAACCTTGCTCAGATTGCCAGCACCTGCATTCCCAAAGGAAAAAAAAAAAACAAATAAAAAAATTGTGTGGACAGCACTTTTTGCTAGTCTTCAATGTACCTCAGAGCTTTCCTTTGCCAGTCTTAAGGCTGCTTCAAGAATGTTCAAAGTCAGGTTGGACAGGGCTCTGAGCAATCTGATGTAGCTGGAGATGTCCCTGCTCACTGCAGGGGGGTCACAGTGAATGAGCTTCAGAGGTTCCTCCCAACCATCCCATGACCATGGTCCTGTATGCCTGCTAGTCCCAGCCTTGCTGGAAGGAGGCTGTGTGCACTTTGCAGAGCTGCTGTGCCACAGATACAGTTATCTGTAAGGTCTCACAGTGAGATTAGGAGAAAACTGCAAATCTCTATGATTATAAATGCAGGAAAATGGCCTGATGATCTTCTTGATTTAGGGTTCACAGAGCGTTAATAGATGTTGTTTTAGTACAAAAGCAGTGGAAGGTGTTTGCTTTGCAAAATAGATCATTTCACTGATCTGTATTACAGTGTATTTCCACCAGAATACAAGGAACAGGCATCCAGGAATAGGGAAAGGCAAACATCTTTTATGCTGGTTTTGCCTTATAGGGATAGCTCAGCATAAAATTATGCCCTGAGATACCATAATGTGAAACTGCACTGTCAGGCTCCTGAAGATCACCTCAAGATAATATGAGACAGATTTCTCAAAAGGGGTTGAAAACATTCCCTCAGCAAAAATCACTCTTGTTTTTAAATTACTCAACTGAAAGACTGCTTCCTCAAATGATTACACACATCAGAAAACCATGTTCTTATTAAAAAAATCACAATTTTGTTTCTCATTCCAAAAAATAAATTCATATTGGCCTGCTATTTCTGTGTGTAAGCACCATGATAAATCCCCATGATACATCCACAGATGAAAATAGCAGTTCAGAATTTGCTAAAACACTGTGGTACTGTGGAACACTTTCTGCAGTGTGGATTTGTTTCCATCTTTTTACCCAGTAATAAATGTTAGACTCAACAGTAAGGGCTTAAAACACAGCCACACCAGTACTGTAAAGTGGAGGATTTATTACCCAGATCTGCAGAAGATAAATTTTCTAAGGGGTGTAATTGTATAAAATGCTACATGAATCCAGCAATGTGAAGAAATATATTTTTAGAGCAAAAATTTTTTAGTTATCAGGGTCTCAAACTTTGGCTGGGAATTAAAAACACTAGAGGACTGAGGTGCTCAGCAGCTTGTTGGAACTGGCATGTCTTTTGTTAACTAAATACAAATCCCTCTCAAGTTCTGGGAAGACTGGGAAGACCTCTCCCATTGCCTGAACTCATCAGTTCTGGGATGTCTCTGGTGCCAGCACTGGTGTCAGCAGAAGAGAGTCCACCTCAGGGGTAAGTAAAAATACTAGACCTCATGGAGGGAAGCAGTAGTTCATAAGAAGAAAGTGGTCTGCCTGAAATATTTTCATATCCTAATGGTTCTCAAGTGTTATCAAGTCTACACACAAGGCTTCACAGCACCTCAATAGCTCCAAGTTGTGTTCCTCAAGCAGATAGCTGTTTAGATTAAAACAAAGTCATACTTTTCAGATCAGCTTCAAGAAAATGCCAACAACTCCTACTGAATTCATCTCAGTGGAGGAAACTCTTCATGAATTGCTGTTCCTCCCTTTCCATGCACTGGCTCTGTGCTGACTTTGCAAGGAACAAGCAGATTTTACTGTTCTTCTCTCATCTTGGATCACTAGTGCCAGTTGTTGTGATTATTAATATTGTACTGTGTAATCCACTTGAAATAACCCCAGAACTGCAGGCAGTCAGTGGTTTCTCCAGGTCAGTGTTGAATCTTCCTAGGAAAACCTGGAGCAGTGGCTGTAATGTAGAAGTGCCCAGGCTAGAAGAGAAGTAAAGAACCAGCCACTTCCAGCTGTCCCGACACTCCTCCGGCGCGAAGCTAGGGGCGTGTGTCGACCGTGGGTCGGTGAGAAAGGGCAAGTAGCCGCAGATGATAAAGGATCCAATGCCGCAGGAAAAGGAAAGAGGCGACTCTCTACTGACTTGGGGTAAAACGGGTTTAATAGGGAGAGGCGAAGTAGGGAGGGGGCCAGAAGGAGAGAGCCAGAGAGAGCCCCGAGCCCTCAAGGGACTCAGGTTTTAAAGGCAAGGGGTGGGGTAACAACGAACCAATCGCGAACTGGGAGAAATGGATACATTCAAGATGGATAAGGAGAAGGAACCTATAGAAACTAATCTAGGGTGGGGCCCCGGCCCCTCAGCCAATCACACGACATTCCAGCCAGAAGATTCTGGAAGAAAAGGCTGGGTGCCGGATGACAGACAGGGGACCAGGCGAGGGGCCTGGGGTATTACATAATAGGTAACCAGGGAAAGAGGGGAGGGGTATCGGGATTGACAAAGACCAGGGTTCGGGCTAAACCATTACCTGAAACATGGGAGGGGGAAACCGAACGAACCAAACGCAAACTACAACAAAAACCCATTACTGTTTCAAAAGTTCACCACCTGTGTTCATAGAGTGTGTGAACATCTTGTGAAATATCTCAAAAAAACCTACCCCTCCTCGCTCCCCCACCACCTCCACGAGAATCATCATGGCCATAATGAGTAGTTTGGTGTAGTTGTTAGTAATCTCTTTTTGTAAGACTGATTTACGTATCTGGAAAAAGATGTTTCAGGTCACCACTCTGTGACACTTATTTTTTTGGCTCTTACATGTGCTTCTCTAAGTCACACTGGAGACAAATGCATAAAGAAAGCCAGGGATGGTTGTGATCATGTTCAACAATGTATACCTAATTTTAAAGAAAAAGCTAAAATAAATCTTAAGAGGAAGTGGTCGTAAGCCACGCATTCAGCTTCCATTGTGTGCTTTCAGCTCTTTCTCTTTGATTTCTCAAAACACTGAGTACAGGATTGTCCCACCTCACACACTGGTCTTGGTAATAAATGCATTAAGGTGTAAGATGTGGATGAAGTAGCAAAACAGAAAACACTTCATACTTGCATACATTAATTATTTCATACTTACAGTTTGTAGACAAACATAAAATAAAAACTCCAAAATACTTAGTCTTTAAAGTGACTCTTTTTTTTTTTTTAAATACCAATTTCATAGTTTTCTGAAGCCAAGTTCATGAGATTTAGAAGTGATTGCTTCTAAAGTGATTGGTTTGAAGCAATCTTCAGATATCCCCCAACAATTCTTTACACTAGACAAACCTCTAGTGGAATCTTCCCTCTGAACTTTCAAAGGATATTAAAATCTGCTTTTGTGTTCTTGCTCTTTTTTTTTTTTTTTTATAATTTTATTCTACCATTTGCCATTTGCACATTTGTGATTCTAAAAAGGCCTATGTGGTACTTTCCCCTTAGAAGCTGTGTTTTTTTTGCCCTTCATAGATACTATTTGCAAAGCTTCTGTTTGTCACTCTAACAAAGCAGAGCTGAAGGAGATATTTAGCCATATAATAAATGAATGAAGCAAAAGGACCAATTGAATTGGCGCTATTATTTCAACAAAATCCTTTCAGCAATTGTCTTTCTCTTCATAGAGGCCTTCATGGCATTATTTCTCTAAATGACACTATGAATGTAATTACTTTGATTCAGAGTGTTGGAATCACACAGGTAACAAATTACACTGCCCCCTGATGAGTAATAATTCAATTATTCAGTGGCCTTATAACAGCTTGAAATAGCCTATTCTCATTTCACAAACTTCATATTTACTGCTGGAAATAAATGATTTCTCCAAAATGAAATATTAGATCTATATATCTTAGCACATGTGAGCTCCCAAATGGATCACTGCAAAACTGCATATCTTTGGTGTTTTTTAAAATTAAAGGGTCTGCAGAGATGCTGAGCCTCTTGGGTTACTCTGCCTCAGTAGATGTGTACATATATTTTGTCTATTTGCTACCTGGTGAATCAAGAGTTGATTCTATAAATATCAAGCAGCAATTGTGCGCAGAGTGAGGTTTGAGAGATCTCGGTGACACCAGCACTGCTGGCATTCATCCCAAACTGAAAGCAGAAGCTAAATGTGCATCCAAAGAGACATTCCTTGGACATGACTCTTCTCTTCCGTGCTCCAGTACAAATGAAGCATACAACACTGCTAATGACTGTATAAAACAGCAGTGAAGAGGGGAAGAAACAGCCCTGCTTGCTGAAAGGTCAGTTAAAAGCTGGTTTTGGGGTAAAATGTGTAAAGCCCAGTGATATTTTCAAATACACTAAGCACAAACTCCTTGTTATGCAATCTCCAAATTGTATTTAGGTATATAGGGACTTGTGAAGATCCCACAGACATGTCTATCTTCACTTTTATGTGCCTAGATATTTTTAAAAACTGTAGGTGTTTTCATCTACTGTGATGCGATTTATACAACTGGTATTCAGCTCAGAAGTGCAGCATTCCCTCAGGCTGTCTGCAGGAGGCATCAGTAAGGAATTTCCAAACCATAATTGCTGGGTTTGGTCCTAAAAAAAAGCAGCAGCAGATGAGCAGCCCCTTTTTCATCTGATACTTGGCTGCTCGGGTTTTTTCTACAGGATATGGCAGATATATATTCCATTTCTGAATTTTTTTGGAGATGTCCAAACTTTTGCTTCCTTGGGGACTGCCTTGACACCCAGCTTATCAGCAAATTGGTGGGATAGCTTTCAGTCTTTCCCATGGAAGCTGTCCCATTATACATGAAATATTTAGAGATGTGTTAATATTTAAAAGCAAGATGTGCTCCACAAGTTCTCAGCTTGATTCTTCAGACAGCATACACCACTGAGAGTGGAGGGGCCAGAGGGCTGTCTGCCAGTCACTTCTATTAAATTACTTTTACAAGAAGGAGGCGATTTTCCATCAGGTGAGGACTTAGCCCCTAGACAATGGAATCATTCTGTCTCTGTCAAACAATTTTCTCAACCAGAACTAAAGTCTGGTATTGTAGTATATTTTTTCCAGCTTTGTTTCAAAGCAATGGTCATTTAGATGGCTTTGTAAAAGTCAGTGTCACAATGTGGGTGTAAAAACATCAGTTTACAACTTGAAAGAACTGAATTCTACTAAGGAAATCTACCAAAACTTTGCCACAGTTATAATAAGATCAGGGATGAATCCCTCAAGTGAAACTAGGAAAATGAAAACAGATGAAGAAGAAAATTAAGCTGATTTTCTACCAAGACTCAGTGCTGCTCACCAGTGCTCAAACACACATGTCTGTAAGCCTTAAAAAAAGTCTTCAAGATTGTGAACATGCATAAGCAATATATCTAACTGTCTACATATAGAAATGCAAATCCATGTGCAAGGGGGGGTAATCAAAGACCTAAACTTTTTAATGTATTTTTCAGATGAAGAGAATTTTTGGTGGCCTCGTGTTTTGAGTGCTAGTGCCAATCATCTCTAGAAGTCCAGTCATGTACTTTAGTATTTAAAACTCTGAAAACCCTTTCTTATATGATGAATTGCAGGCCAAGATCTCAGTACAAGTTTATCCTGAAATGAAATTTAGTTACCCTGATAAAACAGCTATGAAGTTCACAAATTCAGTTGACACTTTATAAAGAGCAAACTGAATAATGAAGATTTCAAGACACCAGATTATTGCAATTAGCACCATGGAAGAGAGTGGAAAAATTAGTCCAAAGTGAGCAGCACCTCTGTAATGCTTCACAACCTTATATTTAAGCATATTATATGTCTTTGTAGGATTAGAAACTAAACTTCAACTATGATCTACCATGCCAAGAGCTCTGTTTAGCAGAGAGATTTTTAAGTAGCACCCCTCTTATTAGAGAGGTAGAAACTAAGTCACTCCTCTAAAAGTAAGCCCAGGGTTTAATCACTCCTTGAAAGCCAATAGCAAAACTGAGTTAGTGAAGCTGTGAATTCATAGAATCACAGAATATTCTGAGTTGGAAGGGCACCTACAGTGTGCATCGAAACCTAACTCCTGGCCCTACACAGGACTATCTCCAAGAGTCACACCATGTGCCTGAGAGCATTATTCAAACACTTGTACTCTTATTAGGCTTGGTGCAGTGAGTACTTCCCTGGGGAGCTGTTCCAATGCCTATCCATTCTCTGGGTGAAGAACCTTTTCCTGATATCCCACCTAAACCTGCACTGACACAGTTCCAGGCCCTTGGGTCCTGTCACTGGTCACCACAGGGAGGAGATCTGTACCTGACCCTCCTCTTCCTCGCATGAAGTTGCAGACTGCAACTGTCTCCTCTCAGTGTCCTCTTCTCCAGGCTGAACAGACCTCACCATCCTCATTGTCCTCCTTGGGATGCTCTCTAATAGTTTAATGCCTTTCTTCTGTTGTAGCACCCAAAACTGCCGCCGGCCCCCAAGATGAGGCTGCCCCAGAGCAGAGCAGAGCAGAGCAGAGCAGAGCAGAGCAGAGCAGAGCAGAGCAGAGCAGGACAATCCCCTCCCTTACCCAGCTGGCGATGCACCCCAGGACAGGGCTGGCCCTCCTGGCCAGGGCACTACTGACTCGTATTCACCTTGCCATTGACCAGGACCCCCAGGTCCCTTTCTGCAGCATTGCTTTCCAACCTCTTGCTCTCCAGTTTGTACATCCACTGACAGTTGCCCTGTTCCAGGTGCAGATTTGGGCATTTCCTCTTGTTAAACTTCATACAGTTAGTATTGCCCAGTCATCTAATTTATCAATGTCCCTTTGCAGGGCCTCCCTGCCTTCAAGGGAGTAAACAACTCCTCCTTTTGTGTCATCTGCAAACTTGATTAGTATCCTGCATACAAGTCATTAATGAAGATGTTGAAGAGAGCTGGTCCCATCTATGCCCACAAAACAGTGTGGACTTTTCCCAAACATGCAACATCTAGAACAGTTATTTCAGTTCTCAAAAGCTGAAAAGTTGACTTCTGTAAGATAAACATTTCAACTGATCAGAATCCAGAAAAGTCAAAATTGTGTGTCTGCTGTTATCTGTCCTGTCATGGTTACAGTTTAAGGATCTGTGTCCATTCCTGGAGTAGGTTTGAAATAGAATTCAACCCCAAAAACTAGTACTGTTGCCACCCAGTTCTTAATGTGAGCAACCCCAGCATCTATCACAGTTTTTTAACTTTGATGTATCTCAGACAGTGGCAGGGCAGCTTGACCTCTCTGCTATTCTTAAGTTTGACTGTGATCCTGAGACCAGATAGTCCCTCACATGAGGGATTTTCTCAGGAACAGAAGTCTGCCACACTTCTGTAGGAATAGTTTTCATTCATAGAGGAATTAGGTTTGCTGCTGTCCTCTAAAAGTCATTTGAAAAGGAGTGTTTGATTGCTTTTAAACAAGAGCAATTTGAAGCATTAGCTTCCTACTTGCCATTACTCTTTACCTATGCAAGTGTGCATAGCAGTTGGAGCGAAATCAGGAAGAGGATTCAATTGTTCTTCTCATTGCTTTGCTGAAAAATTCAAGACTCATTGCCTTGGTGAAGCAAATGATACAGAATATATCTATGTAGTTTATTTAGTAGGGCAGTTTTTCAGGGTAGGAGAAATTTGGAAACTCTCCAATAATTATTCTAACATTTTCCCAGGTTTTTGTGCAGTGTTAAATTCCACTCTAGAGCCAAGCACATAAAATTGAGATGTCTGAAAAGTCATTGACTAAGTTTATTTTGAGAGCTAGCACTAAATAAAATGTGTTTGAAACCTTGTATTAGCTAATTGAAGACATTTATGTACAATAATACATTTGAAAACACAGTTTTGTGGGAGGGAATTGTCCCACTGAATACCTTTCCCTGCTTGGTGAGACTGCCTGCCACCAATACTACTAGGCTTGCCAGGATGCATTTGACAGTCTTCCTTATCAGCTTTTCCTCCCGATCAAATAAAATCACCCCCTGACTGGAATGGCACTGGTGACCTAAATCCCAGTTCTAGTGAGAGTTGCTGAAACTGAGGGAAATGGATTGAGGAATGAGAGCTAGGTGTTTGCAAAGAGACATAGCCTAGCAGCTCAATATGCATTTTAAATATTTCCCATATTTCTTTATGGGGAATCATTTGAGGGTTGCTCATCCATATTCCAAGTGGAAAATAAAATGACAATAAACAGGACTGTTATATAACAAAATAAAAAAGAGTCTTGCTAGACTTTTTCAAAACAGAAATCTCAGCTTTTTCTCATGCATTATGCACTTTTAGTATCTTTTAGATCAATATTTTATATGTAGTGTAATAGCCCTCCTTTTTCTTTAGACAGAGTTGATTGGAGAAAGAAAGGCAGAAAGGTTTCACTGCTGTGTAACTGGCATTGATTTTGTAACTGCTGAATTTAGAGTAAAAGAGGCTCCAGTAAAGAAATGCATTTTTATTTCATGTGACATATATTCCCTAAGGAGAACACAGCAAAAAGAGGGCAAAGAAGGATTTGGGAAGCTAATTAACACAGATCATAAAAATCAAAGAAATCAAAGGGAGAGAATTTAGGAAGGCTGGCATGGCCACTTCAGAGGAAGGATCAGCCATATCTCTCTTTCCTGACAGATGATTCTCTGAGCTGCTGTTGAAAATCTCCAGTGACAGAGAGAATAAAATCTTCCTAGGTGATCTGTCCTCATGTTTACATAACCTTATAGTAAAAAAGATTTCAGAATCATAGAATATTCTGAGTTGTGCCTGAGACCATTGTCCAAATGCTTCTTGAACTCTGTCAGGCTGGTGCTGTGACCATTTCCCTGAGTAGCTTGTTCCAGTTCCCGAGCACCCTTTGGGTGAAGAACCTTTTCCTGATATCCAACCTAAACCTCCCGTGACACAGCTTCAGGCCAATCCCTTGGGTCCTGCCACTGGTCACCAGAGAGGAGATCAGTGCCGGCCTCTCTTCTTCCCCTCATGAGGAAGTTGTAGAATGTGATGAGAATTTATCTCAGTCTCCTCCAAACTGAACAGACCAAATGACCTCAGCTACTCCTCATATGGCTTCTCCTCGAGTCCCTTCACCATCTCCTTTGGCTACTCTCTAATGTCTTCTTTTGTGGCACCCAAAACTGCCCCCAGCCCTGGACGTGAGGCTGCCCCAGTGCAGATCAGAGTAGGACAATCCCCTCCCTTTCCCGGCTGGCCATGCTGTGCCTGATGCATCCCAGGACACCATCAGCCCTCAATGACACCTAACCTAAATATCTGTGGCTTCAGTTCTTCCACTGTAGACTCTGACATATTTTCTACAGTTATGAATTGAGTTTGTTATTTTCTTGAGGTCCATTGTCTCTATTCCTCTTCCTTTATTTCCTGAGACAAGAATGCCATTGCTCAATGGTCAATGCTACCTTTCCCTTCCTCCAACTTTCAAACCATCAATTTCCTGGTTTTGTAGTACACTGTAGAAGACTATTTCATCAGCTTCCCATCTCCAGTTTATTTCAAGTATTAGATAGTCTGTGTTCTGCTGTATTAGCTGACATCTCCATTACACCCAGCTCTGATAGTTGTTCTGTTTGCTCTAGCTAAACCTTTGTTCTTGATCTTTCTGGCTTGGTAGTCTAAAGTGTATTGAAAGACTAAGACACTGTGGGATACAGTCATATAATTAAATTTCTCTTCTCATCATTATTCAGACCCTTTCAGTCAGTTTATTCTCTTTATCTGCTGAATACAGAACAAGTACAAATATCTTTTATAAAGAAAAATTCTTCAGATTTTTGTGGTTTATTCCTCTTGAGAGGTAATTTTCCATATTAATATTTTTAGCTACATCAGTAATTCCACAGTTTATACCAGTAATGTTGTAATTTTTATTATGCTTGGTACTTTTATTCCATGTGTCTTGTTCTCAATACATCTTCCATTGCAATGTAGGCAAAAAAAATATGGTCATCAAATATGTAATTTTAAGCCTTTATTTTGATATTGACAATGGATTTGGACCTCAGTTCTTGGGTCAAATGTGCACATGTGTCTCCATGTACCATGTAGGTACTTGGCAGGATAGTGAAAGGTAGGGAGAGGCATATCCCCTGCTTCAGTTTCTGTGAAAAATCACCTTTTTAAAATGCAAATAGTGCTGTTAGACCACACTCAAATATCATAATGGCAATAGCAGTTATAATAATTTCTAATTAATTAAAGTTCATAATTTTGGTTTAAAAAAACCAACTAGAATGTACTTTTGCTTGCTTATAGCTTAGTCTTCCTTAGAGATTTTTCATTTGAAAGTGTGGATATTCAGCTCTGAGCTAATTCCCCATAAAACCGCAAGGTGTCTAAACCCTTACATTAATAAATCTTAAGCACCTGAGTTAGGAGGCCTACTGATCCCCTGGCTGCACTGAATGCAAGATGTATATTTACTTCTCAGAATGGGTGAGGTCAGGTGGACTGCGTGCCTCCCTATAGTACAGGGAAGTACTTGAAAATGCATACTTGAAATCTATAGGCCCTTTTGATTTCAGTGGGATTTAGGCAAAGTTACCTTTGAAAATCACATTCTTAGTACACAAACAGCAGCATTGCCAATTTTCAGTACAAGATACCTTCTAAAAAGAGGGTATTGTGGTCACAATGCATGCAAGATCCAGAATGATCTTCTTTGTCTCAGTAGGCAGTGCCAGAAATAGTTTTTCTTGTTAGAAGACCAACCTTTTTTATTTAAAAACTTTTGATAAATATTGTTTTATTTAAAAATAGATAAGAAAAGCCTAGAGAAACTTTCCTATTCCATAGATTCCTCTGACAGGTTAGAAGTTCACTGTGAATCAAGCCAAGAAAATGAACAGATCTAACGAGGAATTTCATATCATATCTAAACCAAAATGTTTCATATCTCTTATTCAGAGAGTTTCTGGTTGGTTTTATTCAGTTTCTGAAAATCACTGCCAATATATCTTTTCAAATTAATATTGGTTGAGAAAAATTGAAATGTCTTTGGAGGTTGCAGTTAATAAATGGAGGAGTTTCATCTCTATGAAAGAATAATTATTCTTCCAAGGAAATTAGGTATCCAAGGAAAGTGTTATACTTTGAGACCAATACTAATACTATTATGAGAACATTTGGATTTACTTTACCAATTCTAACTGTCCAAGATTCAAAAATTATTTGACAAACTAATAGAATGCTTAGTATGAGCTTGAAAATAAAATTCTGTCCCACAGTAATTTATGTGACTTTTATGATTTTATTTCATCTCAAATTAAAGGCTGTTGGTTTTTTTGTGCTTTTTTTCCTTACAGATCACTTCAGAAGATATTTCATTGATACTCATCTACATTGTTTTAACTTCCATCATATGTTCTGTAATAAATCTTCAATGTCAGAATAATACCACTCAAAACTTTTTAATTATATCAAAGTGTGAAAATTAGGAAAATCACTGTTTGATCTTTAAATGTTTTTATTGCATGGAGTCAGCATTTTCAGATGGAAAATCATGCCTTTGCGAGACGTTTTGATCATATTTTATTATTTTGACATGTTGTTATAGATAAACCTCTTCTCTTATGGTGTTATAAAAATATTTCTGTGATCAGAATGCTAACTAATTAGAGAGCCTGGTATACACACCAATATTCTGAAACTGCCTATTCTCCTTCTGAAGAGTTATATCTCTTATATTCTTTAAACAATATTCACAAGGAATAGGAATCCGCAAATAAAAAAAAAGTATTACCTTTTTCTGGGGTTTTTTTGGTTGCTTGCTTGGCTGGTTTTGGTGTTTTGGGGGGTTTGTTTGTTTGTTTGTTTGTTTGTTTGTTTTGTGTTGGTTTTTTGAGGAATAGCTTTTATGGATCACCTTTGGTCCTAACAGTTGAGGTTCTTCCAGTGAGGAGCCAATCACAAAGAAAAAATCTATGCATGATCATGTTAAGAAATTTTATATTGCTTTTTATCAGTTAATTTCAGAGCATGCTGCAGCACATCTCCAGGAAGGTGGAATTAAGTCAAAGGGTATAATGCTACTGAGCTTTGTGGAGCTGTGTGTCCTCAAGCAGGTCAGTACTCTTTTTATTATGCACTCCAACATAATCGCACAATGAAATTTTGCACTGTCACAGGAGGATATTTTGATTTTCTTGTCTTATCTATTGAAATGCCATTCAGTCTTTATGGAAAAATACCCAAAAGTGCAGGTGTTACCTCTCATTATTCTATAGAAGAGATATCTGGATCAAGGCAGATTTAGCCCAGAGAGATTAGACAGATGCAGTGTTTTATTTCTCAAAAGGCATTTCATTATAGCAAAATCTGTGTAGACAATAAAAGTGGGAATGGATGGTGTTTCTGGACTGTATTTCAAACCTGTATATTATGTGCGAATAAGTTTGATATGTAAAAGTATTGGAGCTGAAATGTCAGAAGCCTCCATTACTAGCACCTTGGGCAAGTTAAAGAGGTAGATAATGATATTTTGCCCTAGTATAAAGTCCAAAGAGGACCTTCTACAGCTCTGAACCTGATGTGCTTTCACATTAGGAGCACAGTCATCCCCTCCCAGGTGGTGTGCCTGCATAGTTCTGTATTGCACCATTGCTACTTAGAGACACAGGGTTCCTACAGAGTTTTCAAGTTCTCAGGGGGAGATTTGTCAGGCTTCCTCTATATGAACTTTGTTTGACCTGCCTGCATCTTTGTTTGACTTTATTTAGCCTTGACATCAATTCCTTTTAATGACCAGGTGTAAATGGCTAAATTGCATCACTTCCTTACCTTTCTATGATATCCCCTGACTTTTAGGTAGATAGCAGAAACAAAGTGTCAATAAATATTTCATGTAAAGTGAAATACTTATGACCTTAGCACAGGGATGTTTTGTAGAGAAACACAAGCCTGCAGAAGTGGAGACAATGTGTGTGGTGCAGAGAGGTACAGGCATGGGATTATTAGAGATGGGAACAGGCTGACCCTATAAACAACTCAGTAATGGTAGTAAATGAAACTCAGACCTACAGCTGAAAAAAGAAGACTTTAGGGATAGGAAAAAATATAAAGAAATAGTATCTAACATGTAAAAGTGCAAAATTATCTAAATTAAAGAGTCACAGAAGAGCAGAATAATTTGGATTGGAAAAGACCCCTGAGATCATTGAGTACAACCTTTGACTGATCACCACATTATCAAATAGAACCTGGGACTGAGTGCCGCATCCAGTCATTTCTTGAGGACCTCCAGTGATGGTGACTCTACCACCTCCCTGGGCAGTCCATTCCAGTGCTTGACAACCCTTTCATGAATAAATTTTTCCTGATGGCCAACCTGAACCTTCCCTGGTGCAACTTCAGGCTGTCTCCTCTTGTCCTGTTACTAGATTCCTGGGAGAAGAGGCATCTTTTTTTCTTTAGGGGAGAAAAAATTTAAGAGTGTTTGTTACACTTTAAATAGTAATATTGCCATTGCTGAGGTTTCTAACTTGATTTCTATGTGTTCTTTATTTTTCTGTGTAAATTATATCTAGAGTAATAATGATTCTTGAATTAGACTGTTAAAGCTTCCTTTATATTAAGAATAAAATTTTGCCTTTACATGTGTTTCTCTTTGCCCATGAACAAGGTTTTGAACATAGCAGAAGGAGATGGTTTTGGGGTCAGCATGTGTTTTAGAGAATTATTTTTGCCATAGATTTCCAGGCTGTTTGCTTCTGATAGTGCATAAATCTGAGTTCACTGACACCCTGCAGCTCTGACTTGGTTTTTAGCTGTGATTTATCCCGCTGATATACTGGCAGAAATACTCCTTTATTTTAGTTTATTTTTATAGACATTTTTATAACCAATCCCTTTAATAATTCAGATAAATTGTTTATCCTATTTCTAGGATGTTGCCAAAATAAGAAAAATATTAATTTACTGTAAACATGATTGAAGACAGAAACAGATTGCTGGCAGATATTGTGGACTCACCCACCCCAGCAATATTCAAAAGCCAAATGGACATGGCCCTGCACAACTTGCTCTGCTTGAACTTATTCTAGACAGGGAGTGTTGGACAAGGTAACCTTCAGAGGTGTGTTCTTATCTCAGTTCTCTATGATTTTTTATATTTTGGCAAGTGCTGCAAGGAATTCCACAGAAATCTGTCAGGATTCTGCTTCCTTGCTGACTGTTTACAGGCAGTGTAAACACAGTCCTTGGCTGCCAAATGGTTTTATTTTATTTCCCTGGGAAACAAGTTTTGCAAAGTATAAAACTCCTAACAGCCTCTGGCTTTGGTCAGAATGCAGATTACTCAGAACCTTGATGGTTACCCACAGCTTAAACTGGCAGATGACTGCATTCTTATTTTATTTGACATATGAACCTGGTCATGTAAGAAGTCTTTGTTCCTTTATATAGAATTATTAAGAATTATGCCATGAATTTTGTAGGAAAGAGCTAGTAAAAGAGGTGCAGGGAATATATTACTTAGGGAATTTGAGGGGTTTTTATCATGAGAAGTTATTAGGAGCAGATAACACAGGTGTAAATAGTTCTGATGAAACTTGGGGCTTGACTAGGGAACCTCTACAGACCATTTCCTGCCTTTTTTGTAACTTGTCCACACAGGGAAGCTGAAGTATAGCCTGTGGCTATGTACCTGAGGGCAAAATATGTCAATTCTGTACAAGGGGAGTTTTATTTTCCTGAAGGACTAGCTTCAGCTAGAGTCACTGACATAAGTAACAGTCATGTGAATAAATCTTCTCAGTTCTGCCAACAGCCATTGCTGACCCAGTCCTAGCCTCACTGACAGGGATATAGAAAATAGCAAATCCAGTGTGCAAGCAGTATAATATTCTGAATTTTCTTATGTAGGACAACGCTTGAATTTTTTCTTTTTTGAGGAATTTTGCACCTGTATAGCTGCTAGTGATTTAAGTAAGTGTTCAATTTCTGATGACAGTTTTCTTCGTAGATACTTACAAGAAGAAATAATAAGAAGTCTGAATTATAAAGAGGCAGGTTTAGGCTTTTCAGTAGTAGAAAAGTGCTCTTATCTCGAGGAGATTGGGTAGTGTCAGTCTTACAGGCCATTAGTGGAAGGAGACCTGGATGGCCTCTTCCACAATGGAAGACCAGCAGTAGCTATGAGCAGAAAATGTAACAATGAACTTCTGATAGGTACCTTGGATTTAAACAGTGGAAACAAAACTTAACAGTCCTTCATTCCTGTTTTAGTCTATATAACAGAAATAAGGAATCATGGCAGCATAGATGATAGGGTACAGTGAGAACTGGTGATCAGGGACTTGGGTTGCCTAAAGCTTCATTTCTTGTAACTGATGGCCATGTCTTTTGGATGGATATCATGAAGACATATGCTAACATGGGACTTGTCAAAATGTTAGAGAGCTGTTTGGACTTCTGTAAATATATGGATTGCCAACTGTTAGAAGAAAAGAAGTGAAAGCACATATTTTGGCTGTGGAATACTCTATGCCAGGAGCTCAGTGAACTAAAACTTAGAACTGGCTGTGGGAAACAGAGGAGTGGATTTATGGATGGTTGTTATATTTGTGTCCATGCTGAATACCCAGCAGCAAGAACATAAAAAGGTGGAGTATTAAAAATCAACTTGCCTGAGTCCTAAAAGCTCACTAAGGGAGGCCGTGCAAGGGTAAGTTATGGAGGCTGTTCTTTCACATCATCTTCAGGAGCTATGCCAGCTTCTCCAAGGCAGAGTTCACACTATTTTTAAATGCCATCTAACTTTCATGTAGTCTATGAAGAGGAAGAAATCCATTTGAAGTGTTAGTTCGTAGAGGGGTTTCTATTAGTATTCTCTCTGGAGAGGGCAACAATGATCTTTAACAATGGGGGAATATAAAACTCAGCAAGACTGAACTGTTAAGTTAGAAGCCCTGAAGGCAGACAGTGTGAAAGCCCCACATTCCAGCTCCTAGGAAATACATCATTACCTTTTGATTGCCATTTCTATTGACTGCTAGTGTGATATATATATCTTCTGTAATGTTAACAATAAGAGAGCAGTAGCAGAAACAAACTATATATTTCACAGAGATACATCTCTGGCCCCTGGAATCTGTCATCCCCTGCTGTGTTAGGGCTTTGTCTGAAAACCTTTGGAGCCAATGGACACACTCATGCTGTCTCCAGCAGGCTTCAGTCAGTCTTGTGAAATCCAGCACACCTTAGTATCTGTAAAAAAGTACCTATTAAAAAGAGAAGCAATAAAGAAACTGTTCTGTAGGAATGAGAGCTAATGAAGCTTGATTGCCCTTGAATTTGCTGTTGGTGAGTTGTGTCTGAAGCAACTCATAATTGTGGTATTTGGTCGTGTTTTCCCCTGTGTGTATCTTCTTGTGTTTTGCAAAGATGTGAAACTTCCTTTCATCTGAGCAGTTAAAAGTCAAAAAAGTACTCTAATTTAGTTATTTTAAACACTCTTTGCCACATTTAAACAACAGATTGGAATGTGACGAGAGAAGGACACAGCAATCAAAGAAAATATTACTGTGATCATGAGAGCCTCTTTTCTTAAAGAAACTGAGCTAAACATTTTTGTCTCCCTTCCTTGCTGTGGCAAATGCAATACACTGGGTAAGGGCTGGGACAGTAGAAGTTATCCAAATCAGCATGAATGTTTTTAATAGCCTGCAAATGTGAGAGAAAAAACATGCTGGGTGAAGTCCCTCCAGGTCGAGGGATTTATACTTGTTTATACTTTTTTCTTACCCAGCCATGCCTGTTTTCTGCTAAATGATGTTTAAAACTAGCTACAATTTTAAAAAGATCTTCTGCTGTTGCTGTTTTGATTACCTTTATAGGTATACCAATCTTAATATCTCCCAGTCTTTGTGTTCTCTTTTTCCTAGATGAAGATTCTTCCCTGCTGCAGACTTGTTCAAAACCTGTTCAAAGGTTTTGAATTCACTAGGTTAGTATAGTTCAAAACCTTTGCAGGTGCCAACAATGACTATTTAGACTTAAACAATAAAAGCAACCCAGAAAAAACCTCCAAGCTTCAATTCAACTTACAGTAAAATATTGATAACCCCATAGCAATAAATATTCATTTGCAGGTAATGTGTTAACTGAGCTATCCAGAAATGTGCAATAATCACATAAACATAACACATTAGTTAACCAGGCATTAATTTCAACCTGTTCTCCATTCATAGTTTCCCTTCAGACCAGGTCAAATGAGTGGCTGACCACCCAGCATAGTGGTCATGAAATGATGTTTTATCCCAAGGAGAAAAACGAGTTTGAGTAATTGGAATTCCTCTGTCTCCATTCTCTTGCCCCCCACCCTTTTGCCCTTCTATTTTCCAAGAAGCTTCAACTTAAGCACATCCTAAAAACTCTTCTTGGCTTATAGTTGCATGAATGTAGTGAGTATTAAAAAATACCTTTCTTAATTTAAAAAGACAAACATAAAGCAGGAAAAAAAGCATTTTTATACTGGAGGTGAATGTCTAAGCCTCATCACACTGGCATGATCCAGGTGTTACCTGAGATTATAATATTTCAGATATTTTCATGTTAGTTCATCTCCCCAGCCCTAAAACATGAATGATCCATTAGGACCAAAAAGGACTGACCAACATCTTCTGGGAAAAAATAAACCTTCCTTGGGTGATGTTTGATCAGGATCTCAAGACTCATGCTTGGGGAGCATAAGTATTTTCTAAACAGGAAATGTGAAATTTCTGTGATCCTAAGTCTCCTACCTTCCAGCTCACCCTCCTCCAGAATCAGAAGTGAAATTACTTCGCCTGCTCTGGTATTATGAAAAGGAAAAACATCCAGAGAGATTTCTCTTCTCAAAAGATATTATGTAAGTTGAAGAAGGTCTTGGTGCTAAATATCACTGCAAATTCAGAGATATGGAAGCTGATCGAATTTCTCTCACAAGTATTTTGGATCTTTTCTGTTTCCTAGACATTTACCATATGTTACCTTGTGTAAATTTGCTTGAGATAGATTCATTTGGAGCTGAGCTTCAAAGCCAATAGATGCCTGCCTTTTGTGACAACAAATCAGCTGTGTTCTCCTAATGTCTTCAAGTATTATATAAGGAAAAATTTCTAATACCTTTGATGTCCTGAATAAACTCTAGCTGAAATCCTCTTGCACCTTGACTTGACTCTTCAAGTCACACCCTCAAGCCCTCTGCTTCTACCCACCTAGTATCTATAGGCAAATTTTGTCATCTTTTATTTAGGTATCTCTGACTGGCATTACCTTGTGTAGTGCAGACTTCTTTGAAGCACTTAGATCCAGCTGCTGAATAAAATTATGCATAGGAAAATAAAGCATCATTATTCTTTTCCAGTAATAATAAAAAATGAATGCTTGAAACCAGAAAGGACCTCTCATGGTGTGTTTTTAGAAGATGGTGATGCAGAACCATAAGCCATATGTCCTAGTGACAAGGATGCCCTCAAGGTTTACCCTGAGTTTTTCAAAGAGGCAGTTTACACCATGATTAAAATAGTCTGTTTGCCTGGAACATCCATTTAAGCAAGGCAATATCTATTTCTGTCTCTGAAAGTGATTTCTAGCATGAGCCTTTTGTAATTTCTATTAATATTACAGAATGGAGAAGATTGATGCTGATTCACTCACTAGCTCAGTTAATTTTTCTTCAAGTATGGATTGCTATTAGGAATGTATCCATGTAAAGTAATAAAACTTGCTCGTTCCATTTGCAATCAGGTCTTAGTGCATATATATTTTCCAGTGTCTCCCCTTTAATAATAATTGTCAGAAAAAATGGAGGACATAAATGAATACTGGTTGATTCACTGCCCCCCTGATATTCTATCCATTGTGAATACAGAAAATACTGAAAGTTCAAGAATAATATTTACTGTAAAAGAGGAGTGCACTCATTGATATTGTAGGTTCTAGTTTTGCTTTCTAATATGTAGAAAAGTATAAGTAAGAAAGAAAAACCTAAATAAAGGCTCTTTTACTGCCTTACAGTTTTACTCCTATAAGCTCTGTCTCTTGCTTGCTATGCTGAATGCCATCTGTGTCCTCCAGTTGTTTAGATACTTTAATCTGATATTTTCTGTGATAAATAATAGATATTATTCAGTATTTACATATATGCATGTGCTAAATACATATTTATATGTGATACATACATGTTATTATTTAAGATAATCCCTCCAAAATGTGCTGCTTTTCTCTTATCATGTATCCCCTCTTCTGAAAATCATTGTTCCTGTGCTCTTCTCTGTTATTTGTGGCAAAGACCAATGTAAAGTCAGTGTATATAGACAACTCCATGGAGCAAAATGAAAACAGAGGGTCATAGCTGCTCCTTTGTCATTGACATGGCAAACATTGAGCTGTTGGCACTGTATCATTTTGCCCCTTTGGATTGGTTTTAATAACCACCTCATCTCTTCTGAAAGATTCATTCCAACATGTTTACGGCTACAGAAGCCAAATTTTCTGGTCTATTACTCTCATCTCTTCATACTTTAACATTGGCACCACACTTAGATTTCCTCTGGTCTTTTGGTGACATCTCTGATTTTAATGAGTTTTTGATCTATGCCAAGGAATATGTTGACTCCCAGTTTTGCATCCCATGGTGAATCCCATCAGGCCTGGCAGATGCTGATTTGATGTTTGCATGTTCCACTAATAAGCCTTGTAGTTTGGATGTGATCCTGGCCTTCTATTCCCAAAGCAGTAGTTGCCTTCTGCTCTGTCTGATCTGTTATGCTAATGTAGCTTGTGAGTAGCACAAACCAAAAGAGAGGTGATTTCCCCTTCAGGGGACATAATAGATTCATCAAGCCACTGCTCTGTGCTCAGCAGTGTTTGATACAGATACATCTGTTCAATAAATCATATATCCAGGACAACCAGTAGGACAGAGACTTTTTTTTCCTGGAAGCATGAGATTTAATTACCTTAACATGTGTAATTCCAGTTTGTATTACCAACATTAAAAAATTTATCGCCTTAAAAACTGAATCTCAGTGCTCGACTCTCTTACCACTGAGAAAATCAGACTTTATTCTTGGATGTGTTCTAATGTGATTTTGTTGAATGCAGGAAAAATGCAAGAGCATAATCAAATTAACAAAAGAATAGTTTGAGAGGACACCCTTCGCCAGCTGAAATGTGATAATCAGTCATGGGTGTGCAGCTGACCCGCCACAATGTGCACCAGAGAGAGATTAACTTAAACCAGTGAATGTGGAAGGGCTGATTTGCTGCTGATAGAGGCATCTGGGAGAGCCTCAGGAGGTTTTTCCTTCACTGCTATGCATCCCATGGCCTTTCCAGGTCAATAGAAAGCCCTGGCGGATACTCTGTCTATAAATGAATTAGCTCATAATGGTATCTGCAGAGCCATGATGGCATCCCAGGAACTTTCATATCCTTGTCTAATAGCTTAAACAAGTTTTATTTTCCTGCTGGGAAGAGTAGACATTCCCTTCTTGTGTCCTTGCAAATAATGCTCTTATCTCCATTGTAATCTTTGGCTGCTATAGTCCTCAGGACAAGGATGAAAAAACTGATAGAAAAATCACATTACTCTGGAAAACTTTCAAATAATAGGAAATGCATGGTGTGTGGTAACCACTGGGAATTGGCCATTCCACCAAGTGCTGTAAATGCAGCCCATGAAATGTGGGGACTGGGACCTGGGAGCAGCTGCCCTTGTGCAACATTTCCTCTCCCACAGGAACTTGGTGGAATAAATAGCCATGGGACCCATTTTCCCAGAGACTGTCCCATGGGAACAACTGGCTAAACAGCCCACTAATATTTCACTTGTTTGTTGCACACTGACAAATACAGCCCTTTATTCTTGACTCCTCTCTAGCACTTGGCTAAATCATTCAAATGATTTAACCTTTCAGTTTATGGCCTTCTAGGAGGTATTTAAAAAATCTTGTCTTTCCTTGCGATTTATTAGTCTTAAAAAATATTAGAAAAAATTACTAGTAAAATAGGCTGAATGACACCTATTTTTCACAGATTGTTCCTCACTGTAGACTGGATTGTAACAAAAACTGTCCTAAATCATGAGAAGTACTATTCTCCCTTCTGTTCCTGCCTGATCTAGCTAGTCTTCAGTCAGAATGTGGGGAAATAAACTACACTAATAACCCAGTTTCTCAACCTCTAGCCCACACAGTAACTATATGCCTCATTCTGACTTTTGTATTCACTGGTCAGTGTAGTTTAGCTGTGTTCAGTGCAGTGTCAGGTATTTCTGCTCAAATGGGGCAAATAATCATCTACTGATTGTAATAGTAGCATGGCTGCTCTTTAGTTTATCAAAATCTCTGCCATGGTAATACACAGAAGTCAGCATAAGGTTTTTCACATTTAATGATATAACTTTTCTTTTAAACATATTTCTAAGAAAAGATCTTGTTGAAAATTGAGCTATCAGCAGAGCTATCAGACTTTCAGCAAAGCGTTGGCCTGCTTTTTAGAATGACCTGTGGAGATGCTACCTTACAATGACCAAGGAATTTGTGCTTCCATGGTCTTCAAATAAATGCTTTAATAACTATAGCAGGAAAGTCATATGACGGCTCATATCCTAATCTGGATATGAAACTGACAGTTCTAATCTGGATTCTGAAACTGTCAGTTCTAGAATTTTGTCAGTATTGCCTTTATCTTAGTTTGTTTTAGCATATCAATATATAATTGATATATTTATATTATGTTTTCATTTTAAATGTATACATGTATATTAGTTTAAGATAAACAATGTTCTAAACTGATGTTGAGGACAATTGCTGATCAAATGGAGTTGTGAGTCTAATCCAAGTGTTTTCACTCCTGAACTGCAACATCGTGACCCTGATCAACAACTTTGACATGCTGCTTGGAAAGAATCTCCTGAGTGATGAAGGGTATGGAATCTCCCCTACAGCTCCAAAGGGATTTAGAAGCAATATTTCTAAATACAAAATTCAAATGACCACATGTGGATTTTGTTCATTAAAAAATAATGTTTGCCATGGAAAGCAAATACAAGTATTTTGCTTTGCTAAATATTAAGTGTCCTGTCAAAAAGAAATAATTTGGGAGGAAAATTTGTTGCATATTTTCAGGGCTTCTCTTCTAAACTGAATTGTCCAGCAGGTGTGAATTGTTACTAACAGATGTCATATTATTAAGTTAATTTGAATATGGGATTTGATGTTGAGGAGTTTGTAAGGGAGGGCTTGTTATACCCTGACTCTGAACTTGGACTGGTTTTGTAAATGTGAATGGTCTCAGTCTAATTTATTTCTGTTGCTTCTAAGACTTCATCACTTTGGGCTGTGTCTACCCAGTTGTTACAGACTTTGCTAATTAGCTTGCAAGACATGGTAGGTCAGGTCATGCAAAAGACCTATAACTTCTCAACTAGAGCTGAATTATATCTGATTGACTCAGAAAGTGAACCACAGAATGATGAAGTACATCTATTGTTGCCTGGGATGAGTCAGGCAGACATTGTGTGAATATTTTGTGTAAAATGGAAGAACAAAAAAGAGCTTGCAAAATTATGAGAATGAGCATGGGCTTGTTTAAGTAAATTTAAGAGCTGTTTCTCTGACTTCCTCAAATATTTGAATAAGAGGGCATCTATCAAAATTATAATGGAGAGCAGTCAAAACTGATAAAATACAAAATTATCTACAATTACAATTATCTACAAAATGTACAATTAGCCTGAAGAACTCATTGCCACAGGAAATTACATCTCCACTGTAGAAGAAGGGGTGTACTAGGGTTGCAATTACAGACAGAGTTATCCTAATTAACACTACAGCTAAAATAATTAACATTCCAGGTTACAAGGCTGGTTTCAGCCAGTTACTAACACAAGGGGAATATGCTATCTAAAATGAAGGGTGCTTTATTCTACATTGCCTGAAAGTTTAATTTTTGCTCATGTATCTGCTGCTGATATAGAAGACAAGATATTAGACAAATCTTACACCTGATTAAAAGGGCAAACCCGTGTTCATGTAATAAAATCTCTGAAAAGCAAGAAAAAATGAACCTAAGATAATTTAGTTCTTGATGCCTCATTCTCCATTTTCAGTGAAACATGAAGAACAACAGCATGTAATTTTTTAAGACCAGTTGTCAAAATTGGAGAACTTTGTTACTCTTTTGAACATTTACTTGGAGCCTTTTGGTCTTTTCCTGTCCTTTTAAAATTTATTTTTAAAGCTCACAAGTACAACTTGCTAAAACCACCTTTCACTCTTGATACTGTCATCAAAGGAGTTACTGAACTACAGGTTTGTTTGGGATTTTTTTAAATAGTATTTTTAAGCTATTTAGTGAATAAAGTGCCAGATCTGCTTATTTCTCTACTTTTCAAAGTAGTTATTGAAATACAGTTTGAGTATAGGTCTGGAATAGTACAGCTTTCATTTCTACCGGTGTTAATTTCAGTTAAACTGTACTTGCCTCCTCTCTACTTAGTCTTCAAAAGGTTTAAATGGTAGGCGTCACCAGACCTAAATTTAAGTATGGAGTCAGTACCCAGGCAAAGAAGGTAGCTGCTGTAAACTGGAGATTTTTATCAAAGAATGACAGAATATTTCAGGTTGGAAGAGAAGCTCTGGAGGATATCTAGTCCAATCTCCTGTCCAAAGGAGGTCTAATTAGATGAGGGTCTCAAGGACCATGTCCCATTGAGCTGGAATGCCTCCAAGTATTCTGGTATTTGACCATTTTTATGAAAAATATTTTTCCTAGTTTGCAACTGGAATTCATAATGATTTCCTGAGCATCCTTCTCTCCATACTGAGCAAGAACATCAATCTTAGCTTGTCCCTGTGTGTTCTGTTCTCCAGACTCCTCCCAAGCTTGGTGGTGGAGGGCAACAGCTGCTCTTCCTCCAGTATTACCAGTTTTTATTGTACTGGGAAGTCCAGAAATGAGCACACTGCTTCAGATGCCCAGGTAAGGAACACAGGATCACTCACCTGGATTAGAGTCTATTGGCTTGCTCTGTACTATGGTGCACTGCTGGCCCCCATTCAGCTTGGTATCCACCAGGAGCCCTACATGGAGAAGCTCTGTGGAGTTCCTTCCTAGAAGGCTGGATCCCAGCCTATAATGTTACACCAGTGTATTCCTTCCTGGATGCAAGACCCTTCACTTTTGTCTGTTTTAACAACATGAGATTCCTCCTATTCCATTTCTCCTGGCTGTCCAGGTCCTTAGCAGTAGCAGCCCAGTCCTGATGCTCTCCCCAGTTTGGTATCAAACACAAATTTAGCAAGAGTATACTTTCTCCCATCATTCAGGTCATTAATGAAGGCATCAAACAGTGATGATTCCAGTACTGGTCCCTAAAGAATACTGCTAGCTGCTCACTGACAGGTGAATGCAAAATGTAGTACAAAGCACAAAAAAACTATAAATACAACTTCACTAATATTTACCATAAAATGGTGAAATGTAATGGTTTGACTTGGTTGAGATGCTCCATTTAAATTTTCTTTGAAAAACAGAGGGAGCATTATTTTCTACTTATGAAGTCCTCCAAAAGAAAATGGTTTTCTTGTAAGTATTTTGCTGCTGTTAGTCATTTGCAGGATTTCATTGGAACATGGGCAGTTTAGGTAATCATGAGTGTGGAGCTAAGGAAGAGGTTGAGTCACAAGTCACATGAGATCCCTGAAAACTTAGAAATTGGTGCAGAAGGGTGAATCAGCAATGTACTTGCTGTGGTTTATTCTGGCAGGTAGCTAAACACCACACAGCTGCTTACTCCCCCCAGGTGGAGTAGGGGAAAAAAGTGGAAGGAAGAAAAAAGAGTAAAACCCATTTTGTGATAAAGGCAGTTTATTGGACAGAAAAGGAAAACAACAGTAATTAATAGCAACAAAGAAAATTATAATAATAACATTAAAAATATACAAAGCAAGTAATACAGTGCAGTTACTCACCACCTGCTGAGTGATGATCAACCAGCTCTTGAGCACTTGCCCCAAGCAAGGTTTACCCCTGGTTTACAAACTGAGCATGACACTATATATTATGGAATATGCCTTTGGCCAACTGGGGTCAGCTCTCTGGCTGTGTCCCCTCACAGGTTTTTGTGCTCTCCAGCTTCCTCACTGGTAGTTTGGGGTGAGAAGCTGAAAAGTCCTTGACTTAGAATAAGCATTGCTCAGAAACAACATCATTATTGTCATCCTAAATCTGAAACACAGATAATTAACTGTATCCCAGTTGAAACAAGGGCAGTATTTTATTCCAAACTGATTGCTGTTGCTACGAGAAAGAGCTGTGGTTTAAACTAATAGGAAATTTTGATGGTAGGTGATTTTATTTTGTAATATTGTGAACTGAAATAATGCAGACTGCAGGTCATAGTTGTGATGTGTATGTGTAATAGAATGGGCCTAATATCTGATCAGCTGGGATAAGAGTGAGCATATTCAACTATAGCAGGATTGCTTTTCTGTTGGCACACTTTAGGAATGTGGGATAGAGATCACTTCTGTACTCTTCAATTTTCTTTGAAGTGATTTGGAGTGCTTGATTACAAAATACAAACAAAATTCACTTACAGGACATTTTAAATTAATTTTAAACAACAAAAGAAAAAATATTGTATATAAAAACCTGTTAATATATTTGAGATGTTTAAGCTGAATTCTGTATTTAATTGTGAAAAGTGAGATGGGTAGCCTGGTAGCGCTTTTTTAAAATTCTTTCCCAGACATGTCCAAATAGCATACTGAGAGCAATTCACATGCCATACCAGGAGCCATGAAATGGACAAAATGAACTCAAAAGAGCAATAATGTTTCCTGGCATAGCTGTGTATTACCTAAACACAAAATCAGGATTTCAGGAATGGGTGCACAGTACACATTCCACCTCAGACACTGGTCTGCTACAGTCCAGCTTAAGCCAGAAAATGTGATCACTGAAGAAAAGCTCTTGTCATAGTTCTTGTTCCTCTTCCCACTCAGAACACATTCAGCATACATTCCATCCTTTTATATCTTTACAATACTCCTGTGAGCAGTGATACTGATCATATACATTCAAGTAATAATTCAGCAAAGTGCTTTAAATCATGAAGACATGATTTGCCTTCTTTAGTGTGATGTTCAAACCATATCCCTTTCTTCTTTTCCTGATTTGAAGTATTCCCCACATGAGAAAAGCACATCTCCTCAGTAAATTGCTACAGTTCTAATGGGGTAACAACTACATTTATCATAAACTGTGTATTTCTAAATATAGGCATGTAAAAGTAAATGCAATTGAAAGTACTGAAAATTTGAGACTTCTCCATAGGCTTGGTCCTACGGTGCTGGTTGTGTTTTAACTAAAGCTGGTGTTGATGTTCAGCTGGGTGTCCTCTGAGCTGATGACCTCTGAGTTAAGTGTCTTGGAGGGTCCTGTTGCAATTTAGTGGAAAACTTGCTGAATTCCAAAAGGTTTGCTACAGTGAGACTCCTGTTCAACACCTTGTATGCAAATTTTGTATCAGAATACAAGACATTTTTGAGGGAAACTCACTTTGGCTGCTGAAAACTGTAAGTTTTGCCATTTTCAAAATGAGTGACTCAACTTCCATACTTTCAAAATGGATGACTTTTTGAGGGAGCTTACTTCTCCTTGTCTTGCTTTTCTCCTTGCCTATACTGAAAAAATAGCTAACCATAGAAATATTCTTGGCTGTGAACTATGATCTCAGAAAACACATTTGATGTTCATAGATGGTCTCTTGGCTGCCTATACTCGAGCCCATCTGCTGGGATGGCACGATGCCGGCACACACAGGGGCACGCCAGTTTTTTGGGGCAAGGAGCGCCAACCGTGAATGGCTGCACACAGGCAGGATGCCGAGTGCTTCAAGCAAAATTTCTTTTGGAAGAATCCTTTTAATTTTCGTTATAGGATTTCCACACTGCTGCCATAGGACTCTTTAAATTGCTGAGAGCTTTTTACAGCTATCAGTGTACAACACAAGACTGTCATGGAGGAACGAGACAGAAGAAAATCAAGTATCTCTTGAAATGTTATCTGATGCATGTGAAACAAAACAGGAGCCCTGACTGGTTCTGGTTCCATTTATCATCTTTTTAAATTATGAAAACAGAAATCCTGGTCTTGTGTGGCACAAGAGAACTTGCCAATATATGATAAGTGGTGTGATCAATTAATCACAAAGCTTCAGTGTTTCTACAACAGTCAATAACCAGTTAGGTAATTCTGAGAAAAAAGTTGTCTCAGTAAAAGGGGGGGCCATATCAGGATAGGAATGAAAGGTTAGATCATAAAGAGAAAGGAAATTTAACACAGGATTTAAATTTGAAAAGGAACCAGTGACCTGGAGAAAAATAGCATGACTTTCCAAGAAGTGAAGCTTGGGATGAAATGAGAGGCCTGCTGTAATGATGATCAGACACTGGTGGGTTGAGAATGTGATGCTGAGGGTGTGAAGAGAAGAAAGCAAAAAGAATAATAAAGTTCAAGCTTAAATAATTTTATCACTTTAAGTGCAAAGAAAAGCTTACTGTAGTTTGAGAAAGCGTCCATTTTACATGCATTTTCTATGATATCTACCTGGAGAAGTGGAATTTCCCCTCTGCTTCAGAAATGTTTTGAAATATCAAAGCATACTTGCTTTATATTGGATGAGTGCCTCAAACCCTAGGCTAGCTTCTTATCAGGACTGGTAGAGCTGCCTTTCTCATTGTGTCAGCAGAAACTTCTTCCATGTTAGTATATTTATTTCTGAAGAAAGTTTCCTGGTTTTTGAACAAGAAGCTCTCCTTCAAAAACTGTACTGAGAGAGAAAACATGAAATTGATAAATTGTCCACTGCCAGTCACAATCAGAAGACTGATGAAGTCCTGGCAATGCAGTAATCTTGTATTGCTCCTCACCAAATATCTCACAGACTTTAGGAGTTTCTGATACATTGGAAACTTTTTTTCTGTGCTTTGGTTCTCAAGCCAAATGATTTTCTTCCCTCTGACTCCCATTAAAGTCCAGTGATCCAGTGGTTTGTTCATTCTGCTGTGGTGTGGAAGACTTCATTTCCTCTGCTCTGCATACATGTACAATTCACAGTTCTTTTAGCAAGAAACATCAAGGGACAGCCACTAGAGAATCTTATTTCTTGGCAAAAAACTAATGAGACAAATCTGGTTTTGAATTCTTCCTCCAACTGGACACTTGTTAGACTTATGTAAATGTAGAGACCTCTAGGATTACATTGGACTTCTGATCTAAATTTGTGTTTAAGTACATCTGACTAAAAATAATTTAGCCATCTAATTCCCAGCAACTGCACTGAGAGGTGGGTACCACATAGCCTTTGTGGATTTGGGACATAAAGTCATAGCTAATTTCCCTTCCTCATTCTAAATCTCCTTGCTCATAGGTACCAATACCACCTACCAATACCTAACCCCTACTGGCCACAACAAAACTAGTTAAGATGCAGCTTTAGAGGGAATAATGATGCTTATTGTAGCTCAGATTGTATAATAGTTTCTATTGCAAAACTTTCTGAAGCTGAAATTGCTGAGGCTTTGTCTAAGAGCAGCCTTATTGCTGAAAATATACTCAATAATGGGTCAACAGTTTTACAATATGAGGAGAAAAACTACTTTGCTATTATAAAAATTGAGATCTCTTATATTTTTAACAGTTATGCAGCCAAACTGTCCTATAATAAAAGTTGAAGGTTGGCTTGGAAACCACCCTCTGAGAAGGTCATTTGGATTAGTTTTTATGCCCTTGGTAACTTCTGCACCAATTTCCACTTTTGCAATGCTGAAAAAACCTACAGGTATTCAAATAGTTTTGTGTCTCAGCTTGAAGTAGGAGTTAAACATGTTCCCTCATTAGTTTTATCAGTATTGGCATTATATTTATTTAATTGGCAAAACCATGAAATGAGAAGCCGCTTCTGTGCATCAAGATGAAGCTTCAAACAAATCTTTTTTCCAAATAGAATTATCTTATTCAAGTGAACTGAGAACTTAATGACTTAACATGGTGAGGGGAAAATGAGAAATTAACTCGTTAATGCTGTGGCAATAATTACTGTAAAAAATGCATTTTCAATACTGATTGTTGATTTGCTTGGTCACAATCATCCCTTTAATGTGCTCAGTTACACTTGCAGTCTCCAAGACATATAAAAGATGGTGATGCTTTTGAGCTAAAATGAAACATATTTGCTTTCTACTGATAGCCTAACATAATTCCATCAAAGGTGATGGAAGTATATTGAATCAAACTGGGAAAGTGGTTCTATCTCTGCAGCTATGCCATCAGCATATGCTCACACCTATTGCAGAACATTACTGTTTTCCAAAAATCTTACACCTGCCACACTTGTTTCCTGCATTTACAGTGTCATTCATAGGAAAATCCCATGCATCAGACTAGGCTCTCCGACTGGCTCTCTGAGCTATTTCTGAAATTTAGAATGGTTGTTGAGTGGACAAAATGAGGAGAAAGTGTTCACAGTGTGTTAGTACACATTACAGCTCCTGGAGCAAAATACTAAGTGCAGGAAAATCGCATTGTTGGGAAGATTGAGGATGGTCACAACAAGAGTCCGAAACTTTCCATCAGCTAGTCTGAAAACTTTAACACTAGTCCACTTTAATATGGGAACTCCTGTAATTATAGAAACAATCTAAAAGCTGATTTTTCTTGTCTCAAGCCAGCAACTCCTCAGGTAGACGTTGGCAAGCCTGCTGTCCAGTTATTGGTGTGAGGCATTTGCAATGTAACCCTTAAAGCTAATGTCCAGCTGTTGGCAGTGACTGACTTCTGCTGAGTGCACTGAATGCCACTATCTTGAATAAGAGAGGACATACAGTAATTACATAGAAAAATCTTTGCTTCTTTTTCAAAACACTGCAGAGATGGGCTTCTGAACATGACTATATGTTGTATGGGGAAAGTGGATGGTGGTATTTCTCCTACAAAACAGTTTGTATGTCTATGTTTCAAATGTTTTCATCATTACTATGGATCTCTGTTCTTTGAACAGCTTCCTGTTTGCCAGGTGTTGGTTCAAATTTAGAGAGGGCAAAAGGAAGTGATGGTTTCTTAAACAAGTACAGTCAGACACTATAAAGCAGTGTCTAATCTTCCCCTGCCTCTGACTGATTTTAAATACAGGTCAGAGGCGCCTTCAAGAGGCCATTCTATCTGTTGATGAAAGAATGACTTGGAGCATAACCCAGGGTGCCTTTGAATGCTTAGATTTGTTAATTTAGTAATTTTTGATATTTATTAATTCTTTAACTTCATTCTTCTTTTAAGGATGGATGTATCCACTGTTGTATGCTGAGGAATCCTGGAAATGCATTCCAGGATTCCAGGGGTATTTTGAGTAGTAAATTTCAAACCAAACATATTAAACCCCAAACTTTACATTCCTTCTTTGTGAAGGAATGTGTGAAAAAGAATTTAACTTCATTTGGTAAAGCTCCGTCCGAGTTGGTCTTTCTAACTTGGTGGAAGGTGTGGGGTCCAAGTATTGCACAATGACTTAAAGCAAGTCAGAGAAACAAAAGAGAGATGACAAAACTTTGTGGGAGAAAAGATAATCTGCAACAGCATTTTACAATGCAAACATAATATGCTTTTCTAGATATTTAGGAAATAAATGGTCTTTACCTAATGGTCTTTCAACAATCTATCCCTTATTCCTGCCCCTTTTGGTACCTGACATTAATTTTTTTTCTGCAATGCTGTGGAAGTTATGTACACACATTACTACAGCTTGAAACTCTTTAATTAGTTGCCTGGAAAAGAAAGATAATGTCTTATTGTTTATCTGGGGTTAGTCAACTTATTCTGTGTTTGGAGATAATCACCTTCACTCTGGAGTGAGAAGATATCCTGCAATTAGCACAGAGCTAAAACGAGTTCTTTGATCCAGGGGAGGTGGTGATTCCTGAAGGCAGTAACACATTCTAAGTCTCAGCTATCATTAGAGCCTGTTAGACACTGCAAGACTCCATTTCATGAGGTTATTCTTTAGTGTATTTTTAGAACTGCCTTCTCCATTAATTGTTTCACGTTGCAGTCTTAAAATTCCTCCTGTCTGCAGGAATCATTAGCAGTGTCGTTTTCCTGCACACACTTATGCAGGCTTTGTGTGTGGTCTTCTAGGATGCACAGACCTCCTTTCTATCTAAGGATCTGGCATTCTTAGCCCATTAACTCAACTCCCATACTACACTGCTAAAATCTTGTGCAATGTTGGAGAGCTGTCCATTGGGAAATGCTGAGCCCTTTCCTATCTTCTCATCTTTAAAGTGTTAGGTGAAAACATCACCATTTCTCTTCATCATCATCAGCTCTCTTAACCTGTTCCCACATCTATAGGTAGGACCCGAAGAGCTGGCTCTTAAATGAATGAAATGTTTCCAACTATAGGTCTGGACAAGTCACTTAATATGTTTCTTAGTGTATTTTACTCCAACCCTGTTGAGGCTGCACAGCACTGTCTGTATCTTAGTAATCCTAGTAATTGGCATCTACCACTGCAGAGGAGATGCAATTACTCCTAATAAAAATTCATGTGACTAAACATTTATTTTTTTCTGACAATGCTTAAATCTGATTTTTCAGTACCTTTTATGTCTGTACATGGTTGTACTTTGGTTTACTTCAAATGGGCTGCACCATCTTTTTCCATCCTGTTGCTGGACCACAGTACCAAGTTGCATGGGGACATTTCACTTTGCAGTATGGTTTAGTGGATGTGGTTGTATGCGGTCGATGGTTGGACTTGATGATCTTGGAAGTCTTTTCCAACCTTGAGGATTCTATGCTACTATTATAAGAGAGGTGCTGTTTACAGTGAACGTCTAAGGGCATATTTTACCTCATGTCATGTCCAGACTCTGTCCAAACAAAGCCCTTTACAATGCACCAGTTTCATCTCTGATACAGGTACCATGTACAACAATTCAGTGTTCTTTTCATCCAGGTCAGATTTCCTTGGTAACTGTGGGAAGTTAAAACTAAAGTGCTTGCAGGTAGAGTGGATGAGGTACAACAGTCACAAGTTATAATAAGACGAATATAATGTCTCACTGGACATTAAAAAAAACCCACAAGAACTTGAAACAGGTTGGCTAAAACACTTTTAGATTCTCCATTCTTAGAGACTGTCAAAGCTCAATGGGACAGGCTCTGAGCAATGCAATCAGTGATGGTCCTGGTTAGAGCAGGGGTCATACTGTTGGACCTTTGCAGGACTTTTCTGTTCTAAATCATTCCATGATTCAATTAATTAGCAATTATTAGTGGAGTACAATTCTCACATGAAATCCTGAGTTCTACATTTAGAAAGTTTGGGAGCACTCAAGTGGACTAAGGAGGAAGAATGTATCATGTCACCAGAGCATTTTCTCATCAACACTCATCAGGTATTGCATTCAGCCCTCATTAATAGCCAAAAGAGGTGCAAGATTTGCTTTCAAAATTTGTAGTTGACCCTGTATATACTCCTTAGGAAGAGATTTAACTTCTCCATAAATCAAGACAAAATGTCCTTGGACAGATAGAAAAACCTATGGATGAATCTTTGTAAAACCGTCTGCACAACTAAAGAAGTATTTTGAAGAAAAATAAGGTGAAAAATTGTTCTGCCAAGCTCTGTTCCACTCCATGAAAATAGACAGGAGAAGTTTTTTTCTGTAAGTGGAAAGTATTACCCTTTTGCATTGGTATGTGTATATGCAGTTCTAGACAGATAAATAGATTACAGTTAGGGATATACTGACTTCAATTTCCAGAGTTAATATGCATATATAACTTGGATAGATCTGGCAGTTTGCCACATGTTCTTTTTCCTGTATATAAAAGCCCTGAAAATGATAAAGGCATACAAAATTCAAAGTATTTGTTGTTTCTAACTAGAGATCTTAATAATTGCAGCCCAGTTTTACTGCCAGAATATTAATGGTAAATGACATTCATTTGAGATCTTGACCAGTAGTAGGTCATTCCACTGATTTTATTTTCTTTAAGCACTCTTCATGTGGAAGAGGTTGAACACATTAACTGGAAAATTAATGATATTTTTACATTTCAACTATCAATAGATGCCTGAAAATGGTACTGCAACTCTAGTAGGAAAAATGTTTATAGCTTCTGGAAATGAGCCATGGTGGGCTACACTGCTACTTTACAGTTCAAGATAAGCAACCATATTTTAGTTAATAATCCTGGGAACCAGCCAGCCTAATCTTTTTTTATTCATAAACTTGATTTTCTGTAAGCCATATATGTTGTTATCTCAGGACAGTTGGAGGGATTTTGGTTATATATATAGCAAAAATTATTCAGTCTTGGGAGCAAAGACTTCTACATTCTAAGAATATATATATAGTGTTTTGGGGCTTTGCCCAAAAGGAAAGATATCTTTGTCTTAAAATCAGCTCAAGGAATTGTGGTATAATTCTGAACTTTAACAATTGAGATAAACTGCAAAGTGAAAAATTTTAACACCTTAAGAATTCATGAGGGAATTCTGATTGCTGGTGTGAGCAGTGATTTTACAAGAAATGTCTTTATGCAGCTCTGTCTTTGTTGAAAAGGCTGCCAGCATGTGACTATTTGATTTAAAGTATTTATATATGCCAGGATTGCGTGTAGCTTACTGTTCTGTCTCTGGTATTGGAATCATCCTGAATATTTTTGTGCAGTAGCCCTCCTCGTCTAATTGCCCTGAAGGGATATGTAGAGTGATTAATCATAATGACTGTATTTTGATATGTGCATCTTAGATGCATTTTAATGTGGCTTTTTAAAACTGTGTTGAGCCAGTGGATTCCAAATGTCTGCAGGAGGCAAGGGTCTGTTGCATGGCAAATTCCTGAGTATAATGAATCTAGCTATTGAGCCAGAGGTTTAGAAAGTAGGGGAGGCTCTCAAAGACATAGGGAAAGCCAGATTACAAAGGATGTTCCTTTTGGATATGAGATGGGAAGAGTGTTTATGGTAATAGTGGGCTAGTTGGACTTCAAAGGAACCTCTGAAAGACAGAAGAAGAAAAATCCAGATGACCTTGACCTGACCCCAAAAGTTGAATTTGATAGCAATTGTAAGTTTGACTGGTTTTTGCTTGTTCCTTGGATTTATTCTACTAAATAAAAAGAAAATAGTATTTCTAAAAACTCTGTTGAGTCATATAATGTTTGTATTAATATATTGACAGAAATGGTATGGAAAATTCTACCTATATAGCTAAATATATTGCTGTCTCAAGTTGTCTATCCTGTCTCTCTGCTGCTGCTTCTCATCCTTGTAGTTCCAAAAGTCAGCAGAATCTGACGTATGCCTTTGTCCTTGTTGGTCCAACTTACCACCCCTGCAGCTCTCCCACATCTCAAGCAAACAATTGATAAGCCCTAGAAGCTGGGCTCTGTCAAGAAATCATCATCTCCTGGTACAGACAGCCTGAAAAGCCACACTCTCAGTGGTGCGTGCTTTGAGCAGGAAGAACACCTCTGATGCCAGAGCTGTGTGTACCATAAACTCACCCATTGTCTAAACAGCTTTTTGTTCCTCTAAGCATCCTGCATTGGCCAGTGTCAGAGTAGGATATTGGATAAAAAGAAGCAGAAAGGTGAATCCCTATCAAACATGACCTGACTATGGCTGTACTCAAATGTACTCAGATGACAACAGCCAGCTGAGCTCAAGGTCTTATTAGTTAAAGTTAATAATAGTCTCTGTTTAAACAATAATTCCTCCATGCAGCTGTTATGTAAAACCAGCATAAATCTTCTTGGTGGTTTGCCTGAGGAATCAGCCATATAAAATCTATTCCCCAGTTAGGCTTAATTATTTGCTTAATATACACTTTTCTGTGTGCTTCAGTCAGCTTCCAATTGAACACTGAAGAACTGTGAAGCCATTGAGGCCAAATCCAAATAGTTTGTGGAGGGGAATCATTCCAGTGGTTAAAAAAAAAAAAAAACAAAAACCAAAATGGTGTTCTTAAGCAGTCAATATTTGTTTCCCTGTGCAATATTTGCTTCATTCAAGAGTCATAACTTTTTTTCAGGATGGATATCTGTCTCTTTGTCTGCCTCTTTCCTCTGATATTTTGTGTGATGTTTATTACTGAGCTTAGTTATTACTGAGTTTAATGAGCTTTATTACAGGTTTAAACCACTCCTTGAGTAATTTAATCTAGAGGTAGAGTCTTAACAATTAAAAACAGGTACATATTGATCATGTACTAGAAACTGATTGCCAGAAATATTAGAAGAATATAGGTATTTCTCAAAGATATTTTATGTTTGCACTTAAGTGACAGTAGACAAAGCAGTATATATTTTGATGGATCTTCTGTTAAAGTTTCTTCTTCTGTGGACCAGGCAAGAGTACTAACTTTTTTGGAGATGGTTTTACTCAAGTTTGCTGCATCCTAAGAAAGCTCAGGTAACAGTTTGAAAATTATTGTCCTGAGAAGTCTATTGTGTCAGGCAAAGAAGGAACCATATTCCAATGTAATATTCCATTATATATAAAGGTCATCACAGCTACGCCTAAACTGGAGGAGCTGGGAAATGGCTTTGATATTATTCAGCAGTTACCCTCTCCTTAAAGAGGAATTAGCAGCTATCTGCCCCCTTTGTCAAATTAACTTCTGTAAAAGTAAGCTTTTAAATATTCACAAGGTTTATGGCATGAAGGGCAACACAACTCTATAAGGATATAGGTATCTCAAGAGTCACACAAATAAGACTGATGAAGTTGTGTCAGCTGTCACTCTTCTGGATCCAGTCATGGTTAACTCCCAGTCTAATTTTCGGGATAGCATCGACATTCAGCAGTAGCATATGGTGAATGCAACATTCTGTCAGCACTGATGGCCTCCCTTTTTCCTTCTCAGCCTCACTAGCTCCACATCTGCTGAAAGCAGATTATTTAATATTTCCACATATTGGATTCACTGTTTCTATATTTATTTTTTAAAAATTCTTGGTTTTATTTAAGTGAAAGCAAATTTTATCAACTTGGAGTGGAAACAAGTTTACTATTATTAGAGGGAACATTGTAATCTGCCCAATGTGATTCAAGGTAAAACTGCATTGAAAAAAGTAAATTGTGTGGAGATATGTCTGAAAGAGTCCTGAGGTTACACACTCTAATGTGAGGGTCTCATGAAATGTATGAGAGGTCAGTTTTATCAAAGGCCCTGAGGGTATAATTGGAGTTCCTCCTCTGGTACCTCAGGCCATCTGCTATGGCATCTAATAACCTCGTGAGAGCAATGAACAGCTCAGACTGTGATTTAGGGCTGTGGTCTGGCTGCCTATTCTGGCTTCTATATGAAATGAAACTCCAATTACAGTGTCTAAATTCAGAAGAGAAATAAGCAATTCAAACCTCTGGCTATTAAGGACTGGCATCCCTTACTGCCTGTGGAGCAAGGTAGGAGCAATATTTAGACCACCAGCAAGAGCTGCATAAGTTAACCATTGTGGATTTCTTGCCTGTGATGCTACTGGGAATTAGTGCCTGACAGTCCCAGCACAGCAAAAAATCTCAATTGCTCATTTTAAACTTAGGTACTGTGACTGTCCTTAGTCCATCTTAAGTGTTGTAACATGCAGGCTGCATACAGTCCTACTCTGTTGGAATTGTGTGAGGAGGAGGCAGGGAGTGAAAGAAAAAGCCATCTGTGCATCGCATCAAGTGGTGAAACAGAGGAGAAAGATCCTGCTGCTTTCAGCTCTGTTTCCATGAATGCAGAAATGCTGACAGAGGTAAGACCAAGAAAGAGTGATGGAGAATGAAATTGGAAAGGAGAGAGTGAGATCCACGCACATTTTGCCACCAACCATAATGATATTATGATTTAGGCCAGTCTGTGGAGATTTTAATGAGTCAGATGAAGACAGCTAAATAGTTTAAGCAAGCTACATGCAGACTCCTTTTTCAGTACCCAGCATGCTGAGTAAGCATACAAAGTCACATCCAGTGTCTATTATCCAAAGGATATCATTATCCCCCAAGGAACACTTCTCTCCTGGCAGGGCTATGTGACAGGTTGATGCCCAGAGCACTCTGCAGCTTATGGCAGAGTGGAGATGGTCATTAGACTGCAGTACGGGAACTCTTGCAATCCACTTGAAAATTTGTATTAATACGTATGCAGATGTATTTGAACAGTACAAAAGTCAGACTGTACTTCTCCAGTTTTACTACGTGACCCTAGGTTTCCTTTTCCTTCCTCAGTGACTTGCTATTTGAGAGTTGTGCAAGCTGGGAATTCAGGCTCTTAAGTTTATCATTGCACAGTCCTCCCTGTGCTCATTCTTGAGCACATTGACAATTGGCATAAACCTGTCACACAAACTGTTGAGTAAGTTTGTTCACATGGGCCAATGTAGTTTGATGAAACATTGATCTGGGCCTTGAAGCAATATAGTCAAGTGCTATATCCCAGCACAGATCCTCTGAGGGGAACTGTGTACTCATCTCACCATCTGTGACACTATTGGGTACTATCACCTGTGTTACATAGGTCAGAAAGTGAGAAACAACTGCTGTTCAATGACTTGCCTGAAGTCTTCAGTTCTGGGTTTTAGAAATCTTCGTTCCTCCTGACATGTTCCCAAGATCCTGCTACAGCAATCTCTCAGTTCTAGCCACAGGCAGAGGTACATAATTAATTTGGCTCAGTCATTCTTGTCCCTTCCTTATAAGGCATGCTCTCAAGTTCCTAGAGAATGCAGAAAGATCAAGGAAAAATAGGCATTTTTAAATGACTTTCTGCTTTATAAAGAGCACAAAGGACTCAGTAGTCAGAAAAAGCTTTACTGATC
This sequence comes from Molothrus ater, assembly GCF_012460135.2. Taxonomy (NCBI): domain Eukaryota; kingdom Metazoa; phylum Chordata; class Aves; order Passeriformes; family Icteridae; genus Molothrus; species Molothrus ater. The sequence continues at coordinate 80,787,050 of NC_050479.2, read as the reverse complement.
CCAAGCATAGGGGATGTTATGCAAACGTACTCAAGTAGACTTTTATGTTGGAGCTTATCACTCTAGCTTTAAATTCAATGAACAGAAGTAGACAATTTCAGAGTATGATTTCTCTCTTCCTAAAATAAGTTTCAAATTTAATACAGATGAATTTTCCTCTGGAGCTGCCTATGTCTCTGCCTTGACTATAAAGAGAACCCAGGACACCGATCTTATCAGCAAACATCTGACTTCGAAGTGCCTTAATTAGGTGAGACAAGATGGGTCTATGACCTTGGCAGTCTCCTTTCAGGAGGGCTGCCCAAACTGGAGGCTTCATCTCTCAAAACTGAGTGTTTCTGAAAATAGGAGGCCATTGGGATTTTGTATGTGAGAAATAATAATAAAGAGGAATAGGAGAACAAAAATGAATGTACTTGCCAATGAAGTTTAACATTCCAAATTCTGTATTTATTCTTCAGATAAATATAGAAGACATAGAAATATATAGATATATGTTATATAACTCTGGGACTATATTATGATCTATAATTCTGTCACTATTATATGATATATAATTCTGGGACTGTGATATCTGTTTTTTATCTTTATATATAGAAATATAAAGATAAAAACCAGATATCACAGTCCCAGAATTGACAGTCTATTCTTTACCTTGCTGTAGATAATTAAGAAGTGGGAAAAATTGATACATTATGTCAAACAACTCCTATGGGCAAGGGGTTGGGAAGTATTCTAGCTTCTCTACCACAGTGGTGTTACACAGTCCTCAACTGTGCCCAGTATCCAGTCCTGTACAACTACTGCAGGACTCTTTTCCTCACTTAAGATCTGTTCAAATCTAGGAAACAGAGACTTGTGTGGGGCATAAAGCCTATTCCTACACCCTGCTTTGGTGGAGGTCCTTCTCCCATTGTTTATTACCTTTTCTTATCTTACCTTACCTAGCAAGACCAGGGAGATGGTACCCAGTATCCCACAATAAGATTCATCCCAGTCATAAATATTTTTTTAACAGTATGGTTTGAAATTACAACAGCAGGACAACATTAGGCTCATAAAAACAGCTGAAATACCTGACACATCACTTGGACAAGGAAAACATGAGAGTCAGGAGAGTTGTTTTCTGCTTAATACTTTTGAGGAAGAGGAGTTTCTCTTGCTGGTTTTTATTTTTTTCTCTTGCAAGAGGAAAACCACTGAAAGGAGCACCTGAAGAGCAGTTGACATCAAACATATTCACATTCCCCGAGTGCTGATGAGAAGGGGGCCGGCTAACAGCTACATTCATACTCTGGCTCTTTGAGGAGGTTTTGTCTTTTTAAAAACCTTTTCTGATGACCCTAAAAGGAAATCTGTGTCTGTCAGAAACTGAGAATTTAAATAAAAGTGTGTTTGGCAGTCTTTATCCATCTTCTCTCTTGATATATGTTGTGCACAAAAATACTAGGTAGCCCTTAAAATTCCTTTTCCTCTTTCAACAGTTACACACCTAATAAAAACAGTAGTCACAGCGGGTGGAGATTGAATTCCCTTTCCTTTTAAGAGGAAAGACAGCTTGGTAAAAAAATAAATGATGTTAATTAGTTGAATATAATTGCAAATTCCTTGGAGTTAAAATGTGCTGCATACCAGCAGAAAATGCTATTTGCCATATGGTATCAGAACACTCTGGAATGATGTCTTTCCCTCTACTATTTTCTGCAGACTGCCCATGGACTTGGATTATTTGTAGCTTCCCAAGTATTTATATTATGCCAGCCAGCTCACTAAGTGTCCCAAAACAGCAGAGAACCATGTTTGTTCAGTCCATATGTACTAAAAATAAAACAAACAAAAAATCTTGGTTTTGCAAAGCTTTTAATGAAAGACTAAAGCTTCATTTTTTTAGTGGTTTGGGTAAACTCTCAGAAACCTTTTCCTTTGAATAGTCAAGACCCTCTAATTCACTACTTAACAGTGTTATTAAGAGCAGTAAAAGAAACTTTAAGGAGGCTATCAAATACTAGTAAAAAATGTTGAGCACATTGTATGAAATATTATATAAAAATGAAGATTTAAAAATAAGGAAAACATAGTTAAATCTTTATTTAACGTGGTTTTAGGATTAAAAAGATAAAAAATAGGAGTTTGCAACTATGCATCTTTATTTCATTAAAGTTTATGATCAAAAATTTCAAGTTTGCCACCTTTGCTACAAAGTCCTTAGGAATGGATTTGATAACATTCCTTACCAGTGATTTTCCACTCTTCATTTTCAATATACACATCAACACTCAGCCCCTCCCCCCCCAAAAAAAGACACCAGAACTTGCTAAGAAGTAGACCTTCTGTTCACATAGATTTATAAATCTGAGAAATTGCTCTCTGAGCAATTGTGAGGGATACAAGGGGATTCACACAAGTCCTTTTAAATTCTGACTTAAAAATTACATGAAAGCAGTTAATTTTCCATCTGTAAATATGTATTTGTATGTTACAACAGTAACACTGCCTTAATTACACTTGTAGCTCAGTTTTTTAATCTTTTCTTCAGTTTTATGTTCATGTTAATGCTATCAGGTTGATAAAGCTAGCAGCTTTAGGTGAAAAATTTGCAGTAAATTTTCAAGCATCATTGCTCAAATAGGATAGTTTTGGTAAAGTACATATTTTTCTCTTGAAAGTAAACACTGACATCACATGAAAAAGTAGGCCATTTGAGTTGTTAGACCTGTCAAATGGACAAGTTGGTTTTTTCCATACAGTTTGTAAGCTGAAGATGAATATGTTTGAGGAAATCCAGGATTAGGAGTCCTAAATTTCTCAAAAAACTCACCTCAAGCCAAGACATAGAGGAATTCATGGAAGTACTTCTAGTGTCTTCATAGAGTCATAAAGTCACAGAACAGCTTGGTTTGGAAATGACCTTTAAAGGTCATCCAGTCTATCTGCCCTCCTGCAGTGAGCAGGGACATCTTCACCTGGATCAGGTGGCTCTGAGCCATTTCCAACCTGACCTTGAATGTTTCCAGGGATGAGCCATCCACCACATCCCTGGACAACTTGTGCCAGTGTTTCACCACTCTTGCTGTTAAAAAATTTCATCTTTGTAGCTATTCTAAATTGACCCTCTTTAAGTTTACAGCTATAATCCCTTATCCTTTGGCAACATGCTCTTGTTAGAAGTCCCTTTCCTCCTACAGGCCCTTTAAGTATTGAAAGGCCATAATAAGGTTTCCCTTGAGCCTCCAGCTGTTCAACCATGACTCTCTCAGCTTTTTCTCATAGGAGGGGTGCTCCACCCTTCTGATCATCTTTGTGGCTCTCTTCTGGAACTGCTCTAACAGATCCATGTCCTTGTGTAGGGCGTTCCTCAGCTGGACGCAGCACTCCAGGTGTTGTCTCACCAGAGCAGAGCAGAGCAGAGCAGAGCAGAGCAGAGCAGAGCAGAGCAGAGCAGAGCAGAGCAGAGGGGCAGAATCCTCTCCCTCCCCCTGCTGCCCACACTGCTTTGGATGCAGCCCAGGATGAGGTTGGCTTTCTGGCTGTGAGTGCCCATGGCTGGGTCACATGGAGTTTCTCATCTCTTAGAAACCCCCAAGTCCTTCTGGCCAGGGCTGCTCTGATCTGTTCATCCCCCGGCCTGTGTTGGTACCAGTGATCACCCCAGCCTTGTAGGACCTTGCACCTGGGGTCAATTCCCAGTATCAATCCGTTTCAGGGTGTTTGTGCTTCAAACCAATAATTTACAGCATACAGTATGATAAAATATAGAATTTACAAATTAGGGCTGGCCATGGAGATTGGCTTATGCTGTTTATTTAAAAATTTAAAAGTTGTAGCATCTTTCTACTGAGGTTTCCAATGATGTTCACAAAACCAGTACAGTTTTCCCCCATAGTTCTAACATGTAGCCCTGACAACTTCAAGGCAAAATTTAACTGTATGAGAATAAAACCAGTTATGAACATAACAAAAAAATATTAATATATTTCTCTCCTCCTGTTTCAGTTTATGGGGTGTATCAGTGACAAGGTTCCTTTAAGTTAAATATTCAATGTGATTAAAGAAGCAAGAAAAAATAATTTCCTCTGTTTTTTAATTCTGATTTCATTAAAGTAAAATTTTTGCTTGTATTTAGAATGTGCTTATATTTAGAATGAAAGTTTGGTCTTACTGAACAAGTGGAATTATTTTTAGGACTTCTCTAAAGTCTTAGAGAAGTGAGAAATTGTTGGAAGGTAGAAGCTGTCAGAGAGGCTTTCTAGGCTTTAAAAATATTATCCTAATTTTCCATTTTCCATTAAAAAAATCACAGATAATCTCTTTCTGGCTTCCCCTTCAAGTCAGCAGCCTAAAGATTAAGCTGTTAGTTCTTGCTAAAGAAGACTTTCTCAGGAATCCTTAAAAATGTTTGCATTTATTCCAAATAGGATGAAATTAAACCACAGACAACACTCAGCACTGTACACAGGATAGAAATTTCCTGCTGGGTTCATAGCTTACATAGAATCTTACTCTATTCCTTACAAATGATGTAAAACACCATCGTTTGATGTCTCCATGCTTTTTGATCCCACAGGAAGGGATGTGCATTGTACCACAAAAATCTCAGTTTCTAGAAACCCTGGCCAGGGACTGGGCTTAATACAATTAGGTCTGCTTCTTAACTTTGCTAACGAGGCAATGTGCAGCCAAAATGTGTTTGCTAGGAGCTGGTGTCTGGGGCAGTTCCTTGGGGATCTTCTCACCTATCCATTTTGCAAAGTGCAGACATGCTCTTTGATTCTTTCCAGTCACACTCTGCTCACAATTCAGCCACACTAGAGACCAACCTGCTGAAACAGTTTAACACCATCAGCCTGGCTCTTTGTTGCTTTGCACAGAAGTTGTCATTGCCTTGTCAGATGTTGTTCTGACCTGCACAAAATGGGTGTAATTTCCCATAAAACAGAGTGGTTAGTTGTAATTTCCAGCAATTTCTGTGTGAGGATCCAGATTGGATGCAAATGTATATCATAGCACAATACTGTGTTAGGGGTATGCCATACTGCTCTTTGAACTATCTCAGCTAAGGATATATATTTTTTTTTTCCTTTTAATTCCCAGGTTCATTGAAACTCTGAGAAACCTGGTGTAGTGAAGGGTGTCCTCACCTGTGGCCTGGGGGTTGGAGCTAGATGATCTTTTAAGGTCCCCTTCAATGTAAACCATTCCATGATTCTATGATTCTTTCATAATGACACTCCAGTTATATCTCTGTGAAAGAATTCTATACCAAACATTTTCAAAAGAAGGAAAAAATTCTTTCTATGCCTCCTTAAGAAAATGAAAATCCTGTGCTCTGGTGCACTAGATCAGCTGAAAGACCCTGTTCAAGCATTGCAAATTCAGGAATTTACCAGTGCCACTCATTCTGATGGAATCTGTTTAGTTGCTATTATTATTGTTATTACTACCTGACACTAAGATATTATAGAATGTCCCATCCCTGCCCACAGGATACACATGAATTAATTCAATCACCATACTTCTTTGATTAATTTACAGTTTCCTGAAGCCTCAGTTCAGACTGCTGAACTGCCATTGACAAGACAGTAAAAGACAAGTTTCTGGAAAACACTAATGTAGCTTAAGGTGATGGCAGGTAAAGGGAGATGAGCATCAGTTTGCATTATGCAGAATTTATCCACTTGTCTCAGATCAACCTTGAATACAAAACAGGAGATTTGATTTGATTATAGCCTTATCAACCCCAAAAGTTGGGAGAAAAGTGTTTATCATAATTTACCAGATGGTGAATAGTGGCACAAAACATTAGGATCAGATTTTAAAAGCCATTTAGAAGCCTAAGGAGGCAGATGAAGATGAAATGTTATTTTTGAGGTTAAATTTAGTGTTTATGTGTGTCATGAAGTATCTATGCACTTAGATACTCAAGAAATTTACCCAAGGTCACTGAAAACATCTGTCTCAGGGTATGTGGTAGGATTAGCTTGCACACATGACCTGTGAACACAACAATATCTTTCCTGCCTTGAAAATCAAAATACTTATTCATTCTTCATAAGTTCAGTAGTAGCTTTCCATGCTCACTGCAGCATTGCAGAAAGGCTTGAGAGACTTGATACTGTCTCCCTGCCCAGGGGAGTTTCTTCCATTGTGCACATATAGCAAGAAGATGGGTTTCCACAAATAAGATATGCTTTTAAAGGCCCAATTATTGTTTAATAAACATTTAAAAAATCAAATGCTATTTGATTAGATGTCTGTGCACCAGCAGTGACAATGAAATTTCTCTTTAAGTTTTATTTCAGCCATTAATGGAATTGTAACAGTGATAAAATACATAAAATCCACAAGTAAGTACACTGTTGGGGAAAAAAAACCCCAGTATTGGTTAAGCAATTTCAACACCTACAAATCCTGTTGTAGTGGGATCATGAAAGGAGACAAGCTAGACAGTAATTTCATTAATATTGTGTGTATTTCTGCTCATAAAGACACTAGAAATATTTTCAAAGAGGCTTAAATATTCCTGAGACTGTAGACCATCATCAATGTGATTGAGGTAGGTAACCAGATAACCCAGCCATCACAAGCAGTGGGGATCATTTGCCATAGGTTTTCTTCAGTAAAAATTGGGTCAGATAAAAGAATATGAGATGTCTTTAGAGTTCCAACTTGGATAGCTCTGCACAGGTGAAGCATCTCTTCCAGCTTTACTATGTCCTTCATTAGCAGATTCCTCTGTTGCTGTGTCAGACCAGTGCACCGAACAGACACATCAGGCCCTGTTGCTCCCACAACAGAATTGCCTTTTCAGCAGTCCCAGGGCTCTGTGGTTCCAATCAACAACATAAAGCACCTCTGCAGAGCCCTGTCACACTCCTAGCAGCTGGAAAGTGGTCTCACTATCGAGGCAGGCAGCCCCTCTCTGCTGGGCTGATCTTGGCTGGCTCCCATACCTCCACTCAGCCAGTCCTTCACTCTCCTCCACAACAGAGCAGAAGCAGGAAATAAGATGAAAAACTCATGGGCTGATGAGATAAAGACAGGACCATCCCTTGGAAATTGCCATCAACGGCAAAGCAGACTAGACTCAAGGAAAAGTAATTTAATTTATTGCAAACTTAAATAGTCTAGGGTAGTGAGAATCAAAGACAAAAATGAAAACACCTTCTCCCACACTGCACCCCGTGTTTCCAGCTTAACTTCTCCCAGTTCCTCTATACCGCAAAGCTGCCATACGCAACACAGGAGCACTCTTGGAATCAGGAAATACACTCTAAAGTGTGCTAGACAGCTAACTTTAGGCATTTCAATTATTCTGCATTGAGATTGTTCATTTTTTAACAGAAACACAGCCAGTGTCATTTGGCAGCTTGTGCAATATCCAACACTTCCAAACAGAGCAAGTAGGTACAGGGCAGTGTTTGTGTAAGTCCTGTCCTGCTCTGAGGTAGCATCTACAGGGCCAGTGAGACTTTACGTGTTGTCGTAAAGTGACACAAATTGTTGTATTCCTATTGCCCCATTGAATAAAGTCACACACTGAAACCTCTTATTGTCATACATTGGAAATTTTAGATTCTTTCCAATCATAAATTCTTCAGCTTCTCTCCCAGCTGAAGGGAGAGAGCTTATTTGCTTCTTCTTTATCAAAGTGGTGATGGTCCTGGGATACCACTAAAACAGTAGGGGAAAAATGGCTCATCTGTTGCCATTGATAAATTCCTAAATTAAAGGCTGCATGTAACATGCAAAGTCTTTTATTAAGTCATGATTTCAAACCCTCCTAAGTAAATCTACAAATACTCTGAAACTCAACAACACAGTTTGTTTCTTTTTACTTTTTATTCACTTAAAAATTAACAATGATCCAAGTCTCCATACGTCAAACAATATGTTCTATATATACAGAGTCTTAAATAGTGTCTCAACAAATTTAAACACTTTCTAAATGATCAGTGTTATTCTGTGATTAAAGCAGAGGCTGACATTTACTTATCGATATTTCAGTTGGAAGCTCAAGGAAATAATGAGGTACCTTAGACTGTATTCCAAAAGTTGTCTCAGAAAGTTAGCTAAGTAATGGAGGAAATCCTGCACCCAAACCGGGCAGTGCCAGCCTCCTCAGAGATGGCTGAAGAGGGAAAACTTAATTGTCCAAGACAGAGAATACCACTGTGTTAAGTTCTTCCTACAGCTGGCAATCCTTTGAGTTTAACGCTTGTTAAATGATGACTTTTTGACTAGAAATTCAATATATGATCTCCCCTGAAAGCTTTTAAAATGGCACTCACTCACACATGACCTCCCTCTTCTACTTTTCATGTAGGGTCACAGCAGAAAGTTCTTTGTATATCTCCAGCTTTGAGAAAGATAGGCTCAGAGGCAAAGCTGAGAGCTTTACAACCTTTTTTTGCTCAGGTTAGCAAAGTTAGAAAATCTGAGACAGTTATTACAATCTGGTTCAAGGTATTGCAACTCACTTGTAACCTCCCTCCTGTTGTTTTTTGGTGGGTTTTTTTGGTTTGGTTTTTGGGGTTTTTTGTTGTTGTTTTGTTTTGCTTTATTTTGGTTTGTTTTCCCCCCATCTCTAGTATTAATTGATACAACATTGTGAAAACATATGGATGATTGAAGGGAGCAAAACAAAGTGATTTATATCTTAAAAGCTTAAAAGGTGAAGAAACTACCATATGGAGCTGGTCTGTCATCAGCTCTGCTGGGTTTGAATTAAGGTATTGACATATCAATGAAGGAAGTGAAATGAGTGAGGGAAGCCCAGACACTCCTGTGTTTCTGTGTACAGGAAATGCCTTTGATTTAACTTGTTCTTTCCAAGCTTCTGATTTCACAGGCATCAAATCACAGATTTTTTTGGTAACTTCTGAACTTTACTTGATTGTATTGACTTTTGATTTATAAAGCTCAGTTTCATTTGTGTCCTAGATAATAAGAATTGAAGCATGAAAGTTAAATTAAATTAAATGAAATTTCGAAAAAATCAATTTGTTGTTTAAATGAGCAACTGAATAACAAGTTCTGCCTGAATTGGAATAAGCTTTAGATCAAGTGGAGATGAGCATCTTTCCAGAGATGCAGTATACCAAGAGGTATTTTGATGGAGTTCAGTAATAGAAAGACCAAAGGTTCAGTAGCTTAGTGAGCTCAATCACACATAGACACATCAGATTACAAACAGGGAGAAAGTGGCAGTAATCTTGTATTTAAGAGCTTCATGTTTGAATCCAGACACTGAGATAAAGCAAATACAGACAGTGACAATCAAGAAAGTCCAAGGCATTCCTCTTTTGAAGGTTTTTAGAAAAGGTATGTTGAAAAAGATCTATTCTGCCAAGAGGTTCAAAACAGTAGCTTGGTTATGCGTTTTTGTCAGAAATCTAAAATCAAAAATTACATATACTCGAGTCACTTGAAAACACCATACCAGTGTTATATCTGATGGAAATCATTGGAATAATACTGGAAATAATGAATTTGGCTTATACCTTCAATGAGACACTTTTCAAAATGACTGTGTCACCCACATTTTTATGGTTCTGAATTAAAATTAAAATCATGCTATGATGAACTACATCCCAAGGTATTTAAACTCTGTCTTCAAGTTAAGCTCAATTTCAGAGTGTAATACCTGAAAAATTCCACTGGGAGTTATTTAATTTTTTTATGCAGGTTCAACATGTATGAGATCACTTATACAGCCATTTAAAATCAATCAAGTGAATACAGTGATCATCAGAGGTGAGCAATTTGCATTCCACATGTCTGAGGTTTCACTTAGCTTTATGCCTTTCATACACTGACTCTGTGGTTATGTTTCGGGTGTATACTGGGATACATCACTGCTATAGTTGAGTAAGTAGTTCATCACTTCCATCAGGGGCATTTAATCCTGTTGTGAAAAGTTACATATCCCATTTGAGAGTTTAACATAACCCCTGGTAGTGGAAATTCTATATCTTAGTGATCCTCAGTCCTTTTTCACATGAGACCCAAACATCACTTTTGTTTCTACATCTTGTCTATTTCATTTTCATGAGGCAGGATGTGGGATAGAGGCTGTGGCAGGAAATCTGGCATGATAAAAAACTGGCAAGAGAGATTCATATCTTTACAGGTCAGATACTGAGTGAAGTGCATACTTGCTGGAGAGGTGGGAAAGTGAGAATTAGTCTTTGCTTCAGCATTACTCCTACATAAATGGGCTGTAGAGTTGCTAAGCAAGTGGTGTTTGTCATTCTGTATGCTTCAAGTACCATCAGCTCAACTTTGCTGTCAGTTCCAACAACAGACTCTGGGGATGCTACTGAAATGGTGAGGCAGTCCAATTATATTCCCAGTCACAGATGGATTTCAGCTCCCCTCCCCCAAACTAAAATATTTGCTTTATTCCTTTCCAGACTATGAAAATATAGAACAATTCAAAATGTGAAAATTGAGCTTCTAAAAACCCTGTTCCCAGTATTTGGGCTATGACTTTGAAATTAAAAAAATAAATGACAGCTGTCTTCGCTCTGCACATGTGTTTACTCATACATTAGTTTGCACATTTGAATAATTACAGTAGTTAAGGGGATTAAATGCATATTGTTAAATCTGTTAATTCTCGCATGAGTGTTGTCGTACTAGATACCATGTGTTTGTATCATCGGTAAAAGAGGGTAAGTTCTCTCACTTCAACTTTTACATTACTGTGGAAGCTGCATATATGGAGATTTGAAGAGATGGCTTCTAATGCAGGATGCAGTAATTGAAAAACAATTATTTATTCCGTCAAACAGTTGAAAATATTTTCTGACCAGATAGTTAAAACTTCTGAGTAGCTCTCATTATTTTTTTACTTGCAAAATATGTTTGTTTATATGCCTAGTTCCTTGGACTGTTTTTAGGTTACTGCTAATGGACTGTAAGTGCCTTTGAGATGTTATTGCTCTTTATCTTATGAAGAATGCTCAAGCAATTTTAACGTCAAACTATAAACTCACAACTCATCTCCACTGAGTTTTTTCCTTTTGTCTTCACACATATTCTTTCCACTTGCACTTCATTTTGATGATAGCAGTTACATCCATTTAATTCCCATGTGTAAAACTCAGAGAATTTTCAGTGTGGGTTTTTTATTCTCCTGTAATATTGTAGTTCCCTAGGTGAGGTCATAACTGATGCCGTTTGCACATATGGGTTTTACACTTGACTTCCACTTGAATCTCAGGGCTTGTCTTCCCTGTCTTTTGAGATCTGTCACTGCTTCTACAGCAGCTTTGGCCATTAACTATGGCATCTTTGGCCATGGTGTAAAACAAAAGGTAGGAAAAAGCAAGAAAATTGAGACAAAAAGTAGTTTTCTTTGAGATGATCTCTGCCTTTCACTGCAGGTCACAAAGACAGAACAAGATGGTACAGATAGCTCAAGTCTGTTTTGCAGGCCATTGGAACACTCTGTGTTGTGCTTTTCCTCCTTATTCTAAAAGGGAATTGGAAAGAGCTGAGAAAAAAGATAACAAGGGTTAAAAGATATTGAGGCTTTTTCTACAGGAAGCAGCTGAGTAGGTGAAGATTTTTTTTTGTCCTCAAAGCAAATATTTCAGAGGAGATACGATAAGCTTCTATAAAATTATGTGTGGCATGGAAGGCATAGGTAGGACTCAATTACTCATCATTCTTTTTAAGACAAGAAGTATTAATTGCCAAATAATGAAAAATTACAGTAAAAGTAATTTTCATATAAACAAAAAAGCAGTGGTTTTACACAGAACATGTGCTATCATTGTGGGTTTTCCTGCAAAAGAATGCTGTGTACAGCCAAATTTGACATTGGTTGAAGATCTTACTAGACAAGAACATGACACTGAAATTCTCAAAAGATTTCAAAATATGCAGGATAACAGCCAGTTCAGAAACTCCCCTTAGCAGAAAATAGTTGGAAGATGTAATAGAATTAGAGAAGCAATCAGCTACACACTGATTTCTTGCAGATCTCAATGCACTGACTTAGGGTCAGGGCTCCATCTGGTTAACTTCTTCTGGAAAGTCATTAGCTCCTGACTAAAATAAACAAAAAGAAAAAGTCTACTTAAAAAGAATCTGAGCAAAACAAAATAAATTTGAGGATCTGTGAATGATGGTGGTGAAGATCTTAGGCTCAAAAGAAGATCATAGGCTCAAAACCCCCCGTAGTTTGTGAAGACAAAGTTACCAGGTGTCAGACAACCCGACATCATCTCCATGTTTCCAAAGGTATCCAAGAAGCTGGTAGAAGGTTCCTGGTCATATTCTGCCTGACAATATGTCAAGATACAAGAAGAGAAATGTGCCACATGCCTGTCTTCCTTTTCCTGATGCAATAGGTGTCTGGCTTGAGTAAGGTCAAGAAGGGTGGGCAGTGAAAGAGGTTAAACAGAGCTTTGTATAAAAGGTGAAGGGCAATGTACAGTGAGAACATCAAGAGATTTTGGAGAAGCTTTGAAATGGACTGTAGCCTAAAAACCTCACTATTTATGTGTGTAAAACAGATGTAAGGCAATCCCATTGTAATCCCATGGCCTATTCCACTATCACTCGTCTACACACTGATTTATGGAGATAGTTATCCTTTATGGGCACTGTTGATGAACTCTTGATATGAGCCAGTACAGCTGCCTTTACAGTGTAAATGGGAAAATATTCAACGAGTGAGATAATGTTCAGAAATGCACAGGCAAGAAGTTTAAAATTAACAAGTGATTTTTTAAGTTACCTTTACATATCTTTATTTTGAATTATTAGCCCCTTGCAGAACTGAATTTTCTATAAGGATGAAACATGACTGATCTTTGAATATATGAAGCCTTACCCTGGCATGTGACTGGATATACAAAATTTCTTCTGTCAGAGATCTGAATATAAATTCAGGATATACACTCAGGCTGCAGCAGAGTACATCAACATTTCAGTTATTCAATGGAAATGAACTTGAGACATGCCACCTTCAGTTCTTCCACAAGAGGTTTTTCTTTGAATCCAGCTGAAATACAGTGGTGCGAGATGTGATAAATGTTAAAATTTTTATAACAACCAATACATGACAATGTCAGATTACTTTTACTTTCTGAACATATCAGTTTCTTGTTTTCTCCTTGTCTCCACTGTGACTAGTGGTGCTGGTATGCTCTGTGTTTTTTCTTTGCAACATACTTCAGCTTGGAGATATAGAAAATGGATGGGGGAATTAAAGTATCCCTGGAAGTAAAAGAAATTCCTGCTGTGGCTTAAAAAACAGAACTAGCAACTACTGCAATGTAAAGGATGTGCTGATAATTTTGCATGGCCTGATATACGTAACCTTGACAATACACTGAGCATGATCTAGGTTTCAGACTGAAAGGAGCCACCCTGATTTCAGATGATTTCTTCAAAAAGTATTCAAAGAGTACTGCAGCCAATTCTGCTCAGCAGTAAGTCTCATTGAGCTGGACTTTTTAACATTCAGGACACTGCAATTAGCTCAAAATATGAACAGGTTCTCTGTGGTAATTCAAAATATAGCTTTCAAACAAAGGAATGTTTGCCTTTTGTGGATAAAGCTTTACCACCATGCCAATTTCCCCATTCACCATATAGCTTAGCTTAAAATTTCAGTGAAGCAATGCCCCTAGCATTAGACTGTTTCAGAATGGACCTCAGCATATTAGAATTAGCTGGACCTCAGCATATTAGATTTCTGATCTATCAGATAATGTCAAGGCCTGTGAAATTAGTTTCATCTATGCAAATACATTCATCTTCAATCTTTGTTCCCAAATCCTAAGAAAAAAGCCCTTATTCCAGGTTTATTTTTTGCTAGGGTATGGGTATTTTTAACCTAGATTCTAAATGCAATAGAGTCAACCCTTCATTATTTCTTCTTTAAAGTCTTACTCAAACATTGACCTTTAAAAGTTCTAACTACAGCTACTTTTGCAAGGCCTGCACTTTCATGAAACAAAGCTCACTCTGTTCTCTGCTGGAAATATAGGATTCAGGTCTAAATTGGCAACCCAGTTCCTTTTCTTATAAGATTTAACTCTACTATTAACCACAGACAGGTGTCCAATACCTATTAAAAAAGCTTGTATAAATTATGGACCTCAGCAGAAATCAATCTGCAGTCTCGTCTGGTGGGCGGCACAGTAGCCAAGAAAAACAACAAACCCAGAACATGTTGGCAAGTAAACTCTGCTTTGTGTTTAATACCACTTACAGGTGACTATAAAATCAATACCCAAAATTTTGAGTTGTGGGCTGGACTTATGATGGCACTTCAGAAGTGACTAGAAAGTGGTACTGATTTTCCTATCTTAATTCTAAATCTCAAAGTTGTTGGTTGTCAAAGGAATATTGTGCAGACATGGATTGTTGACTTTTGGGAAACACAGCCCACATCCTTGCCTTCTGAGCTATACAAAGAGATAGATATACATTGACTTTCTCAATAAACTAACTTGCCTACCCTTGGCTTGTAATTCTTCATTAACTGATAGCCTCCCCTCTCCTACCTGTCCCACTGCTCACATATGTTTAGAGAAATTTTGTCTGTGTTGGTCCTGTACTTCAGTTCTGACACGTCAAGCTCTGACCCTTAGCTGTTATTTGAACCATTCCATCAGATGTGGAGTTAGATGAAATAGCATTACTTCACAGGAATATGTGACTACAACAGGGCAGAAGAAAAAAATCCCTGAAGTCTTGCAAGGGTAATATGGATATCCAGGTTTCTGCCACTCCCACCTCGTACTCAGAAAAACACATCAGATTTCCATTTGATCTCTGGCCTGTGCTAAACTTGTTACTAGTTGGCTTTGCCAATTCCTCCAAACTATGCACAAACTTAGCCATGGTTAACCATTGTCCTTGAGACAGTAACACCATTAATTATCCATTAATTATCCATTATTATGGGTTGTGTCTGCACCACAATATCTGTAAGCAACTGACTGCAATCTAGATAATCCTACAAAGAGATAATTGGAATTCATTGTGTGTTGTGTCTTTCACCCTCTACTGTGAAGGAATCGCAGAGGCACTCCGGGATCAGAATGGTTAGGTTTACAAAAATATGGGGTTCTCATTCCATAATTATCCTCTAAATATGTGGTCCTCATTCCATAATTATCTTTAATGACATAGTTCTTTCCCAATGCTTATTCTTCTCAAAATATCCAAACATTATGCTCCAGACTTCTAAGTATATGTAAAGGCATTCATTTTTTAAGTAGAGTTATGTTTGGCTTCTATTTGCTTTTATGGAAGTCTTAAGAGTTATTATGTTACTGTATTAAAAAAAGGGAGGATTTAGAATAGTTTACCTCAGTGAGAGGCTGAAATCAATATTGTTTATATGGGCATGAATGTTATTGACTGTGTATTTACAATAACCTCCAGAAAGTACCTCTTCAACTATTAAACCTCCTTGCAAAGTATACAATTTCATAAATCTGACTAAACATTTTGCAATAATAAATAAATTAATTACTAGAAGAAAGCAACACATTTGATGGTTTTTATCCTTAGGATAAAATTAGACATTCCACCACTGACTTGATTCAAAGAGCCTGTTTTCTCCAGCCAGGTATTTGCAGCTAGAGAAATACCTTTTTATTTCTGGAAGAAAATACTCCACAATGAAACATAATCCAAACAGGATTAATCTGAAGACAATTGGTTTAACTTGCACAGAATATTGTTTACAATGTCATTGATAGAGGCCAGCTCAGAAAAATGCAGATGTCATTGTTTAGATATAGAACATTTATATGTGACTAAGTAATTAATTACTCTATCCCATTAATCCAAGATTCACAGGGAAATGTGTGCTGAAAATGAGTGTTCAAGAGCTCCAGGAACAAGAAATCTGAGGAACACTTTTCGCTATTTCATTATGTTACGTGGGGCTGTCCACTAGAGAACATTGCCTACGTTCATAAGGCATTTTCAGTAGGTCACTGTTACAAACAGCCTTCACACAGTATATAGAGAAGACAAACTAGTAAAAATAAAAAAGAGGTTCAGAGATGTGAGGTGGTGAAGGCTCACAGTTTAATAGTGGCAGAACTGGGGACCAGGGCTCAGTTCTGATGAGTTGTCCCATATCCAAAAGAGGAGATTTAGCATTACATTTTGTGTGAAAGATATTTCATGAGAAAATTGTCATTGGGAAAGATCTAAATCTTTGAGAAGTGTCTATTGAGTTCTGTTGAGTTTGGGATATTCATGAAATAATAATGATTTCAGTGATTTCATGGCTATCAAAGAAGTGAGAAGATTGATTGTGTACCACTTTTCACTTAACCACATGATTCCCATAATTTTCCTGGATGTGACCCTGGCCAGGCCCATCTGCTGTTATTCAAAGAACCTATGGATTTTCATGATCCAAGATCTCAGAAAACTAAAGGAGATCATGGAGCCTCTTGGGAAACCAACTTTGTTGATTAATAGATTTCTTCCTCTTTCCACTTTTTTACCCACAACCATTTCTACAACCAACAAAGTATATATAAAAAATATCAGTAATATTTTGGACCTAATAGCAGTAAACCTTAGGTGTAAATCTAAGGAACAAGCAGAATTTTGATATGAACAGTAGAGAAAAAAATCAAGTTTTTGGGAAATAGAAAATAGATTATTGCAGACAGATTGATCTTTGGTTAGCAGGGCAAGAGAGAGAGACAAATTATAGATTTTCCCAAAAGTAAGGTTGTGGATGAACCCTGATCTCATTCAGTACTTAATCCACAGAAATTTTCTTTCCTTATGTCTTACCAGTCTTCCTCATTTTTTTCTTTCTGGGTAGGTTATTCTTATTTCCCAGCAGACCCATCACCTGCAGCTGTACCTTTACCCTTCCTCCTTTATCTCTTTAAATTTTTACTTGACCTTAAAATGAGAAAAGGCTATAATTCAGATTCATAAGTGAAAACTGTTAGGGAGAGCAGAGGATAACTTAAGGCAATAAAAAGTTCCTGGCATTCATGCTCTCTAAAGACACAGACATCTAGACTTCTTGTCTGCTGTTGCATGAGAGGGAGCAAAAGTAGTCCATAGTGTTAACCATTAAGAAGGAGTGACTCAGTTGCAGGATTCCTGGAATTAAGACTGGATAAATATCGACTAAGCAAAATACAAATATGACAGAGCAGCACTATCTTGAAAACAATATCATTTGAATAAGTGGCGAACAGAAAATTATTCCATTTCCAAGTAATGTCAGAGACCAGGTTTTTAATTAGCAAGACTATAAACAGATGAGAAATAAATAATTTATCCATAGGTTCATCTGATGCACAGTTTTGATTCCAAGAATTTTTGTTGTAAGTTCTATTCTGGCACTGTCAAAAAGCTGTGCATCCTCTATACTTTCTATTATCAATTTTATTGTCCTACTGAATCTCAATATTCACCTTCATATTCTTGGCAGGCTTTTATGTGTTTGCTTACATTATAACTAAATGTTCTGTATTCATTTCTTTCCAGTTCTGGCTTACAATTACTCTCTTCAGTGTAATAACTCCACCATGTACATTCAGTCAAATGTGTCATTCTGTGCACGTCCAAATTTTATTAAACAAGGGTAAATGTGTGGTCAATTACAATACTACACATACAATTGCATCTGTTCTTAAAAGAAGCTCTTGAGCCTCTAGTGGGCTTTCAGTGGCATGAATTACAGTCATATAAATCCCCTTTCATACTCTTTTCTATCAGTTCTTGTAGTCTGCCTGTTATTAGCAGCAAATTAATTGACTATAGGGAAAACAAGCAAGTGTACAAACAAGCAAGCTTTGGGTTAAGTCAGTGATTTCAGATGGTGATAAAGTTAATAGACAGAGGATTCCTAGTCTTCCTGAAGCTCCTAGGTGCCAATGTTAATTATCCAACACAACCTCACTTTCTCATTATTCTTTTTTGTAGTATTCTGGCAAAACAAAACAAAAGAGAAGGTTTGGGTGAATCCCCCAGTGTCTAGTTATGAGTAATATTTTGGTTGGAAGTTGTTATCCTGTACATCCCCCATTTTGATCCTGCCAAAAATCCTCATTTGAAAATCAAGCTCCAGAGAGCAAAACCAAATTAACTGTAACGCTAACTTAGACATCTTGAGAGTCTTTTAAAAGACCCTTTAATTTGTTCTCTGCTATCTGATCTTTGCAATCACATGCATTTCTCTTAAAGTAGAGTTCATTTTGGTTTTTCTTGCATATGAATTTTGTGTTTCTGATGTCATCTCCAACTGCTGCATAGTGGAAGTTCAGGGGAAAAAAATATTAGCTGTTGGATTAATCTCACTTGAGTTAGGTTAGCTCTAAGTCAGCTGTATAGGCAAACAGTAGGGACAAACAGGCACTTCTACAAGGCAATGCAGCCCCTGCTAAAAAACCCAACCCATTTATGGCAAGATTAGCCAGGACCTCTAGGAATACCTGTCCCTCTCTCTCTGTTAAAGGAAGGGAGTCTAAACCTTAGCTGTATAGAACTTACAGTCCTGATCTAAAGTTTCATATAATGCATACAACTTGCAAACAAGCTTATTCAAAGATAGAGTGATTTAATACAAGATTTTATGATGAATAGATTGGAATAATTTTGCATTTAACACCATATTCTCAGAGAATGGGTGAGCATTTTTGCCACTTCTTGGTTTTTCTTAAAATTTGCAGAGAATCCTTTGCTAGAGTGTGACAGTATACAGACATGACCTTAGTTTTTAGAGTAGCAGTTCATATTAAAGAGAAATTTTCTAAAATAAGCAATAAAACACAAAGAGATAAAACCTAATTTATATAAAGTCTATATCAGGTTGAAATAACATCTAATGAATTTCATCCTGAAGTAAATTCATATCGTCAGGTTTAACAGCCTTTCATAAACTGGATTTATGCTCAGTGGGCTGAATTCTCCTTTCAATTAATTTTCATGAATGGTGTTTGCTGTGATGTAAATGAGAAGAGAATCTGTCTCCAAATGCCTAGAGGCCCTTATTGGGAGTTTGCTGATGATGCATACAAGGATACTAAAACAATGTTATCTTCATCTAAGCATAGCCTTAAAATTAGATAGCAGTTAAGATATGTCCTCTTTTATTCTGCTGATTTAGAAAGTGGAATACATTTATTGGAAGAAAGGATGCAGATTAAAAGTCAATGAGTTTTTATTGCATCATGGATAATTATTTTCCCTTGTTTTACCATTATTTTTCATTTAAGAAAAGACAATATTCAAATAATTTGATCAGCTCAGTAGCTTTATGCTCCATATATAAGGCAAGAAATTCAAGTAAATGCAAAATTTTCAATCATGAACCTTTCACTTCGAAGTTAATTTTCTTTATAAAATGATGCTGTACATACACAGTATGTATAGCACATACACAGTATAGTATATATTTTTATCTATATGATTAGTGCATATATGTATCTCAACATATATATTTCATTAGTAAACATAATCGTTGATATCCTGGCAGTAGATGAAAGCTGTTTGAAAGCTATGTAGCTTGAAAATTGTTGAACACTTTAAAAATGTCTCCCATTTTTTTATCATCCAAGGAGTACATGTAATATAGAATAAAAGGGAAATAAAATAATAGCCAAGAAAAGATTAGTTAAAAAGATGTAATGAAATCTAATAAGTCATGTAAATCCATAAGGTTTCTCTGGTAATTGTGGGATAAATGTGTAAAGTGATATGATTTTAAAATTATAGCTACCAGTAATTACTTTGGGGTTAGGAAGAAACTTCCCATGGATGGGTCTAATTTATCTTCATATTCAAGGTACATGAACTAGACATTGGCTCAGGATAAAATATGGGAAATAAGTGTTAATGTTAATCACAATGTCATTTCCTGTGTGGTAGGAAGACCCCAAATTTCATTCCACCCAGAGGCTTTTAGTCATCTAGAAGTGATTATGAAAAGCTTTAATGATAATAATAAATATTTCCTTATACCGTCCTGAGCTCCCTTAAGCTTCTGACTAGAAAAAAATCCAATCTATATTTCTCTAATTAAGCTACATCCATTGTGACTCATATTATAATTGTTCTTCTCCAGAGGTGCAAGCAATATTTTATAATATACAAATCAGTGCACATCAATCTGAAATAAAATCCATGACTTGTGACTGCCCCAGTTTTCCACACTCATTTATTTCAAAAGATTTTTCTCATCATAATCTTTCTTGCCCTCTCCAGCTTCATATTCATGTCTGTAGCAAGTGACCATCCATGCCTATATAAATTTCTTTTTGTGGTGCCAGAAGGTATTCTTTAAATAAAATGAAACTGCTAGAGAAGGTCTATTTTTGCACTATTTATCTCTTCTGTAGAATGAAAAAGTCTTCCAAGAACTAAGTAAGTCAGTTAAGCATTATCTATTTTGAATAGAAAAAAAAAAAGAATGTGGAAAATATTATAATTAGCTTTCATTTTCACAGTATTATTTAACTTCTAATGTTCTTCAGTTCAAAATAATACTTTTGGAGTAGGAGAACATAATACCAAAGCTACAATGATAATGAAAATTATATATGAATTGAAGAGGAAAGTATCTTCTTTTTCTTTTTTTTTCCCAGGGATTCTGTTAAATGCATTCGTTTTTTAGAGTTTTGTTGAAGCTTCAACATGGAGCATGACTTACAAAAATGCTTACGGTCATTTTTTTCCAAATAGCCTTGCAAATGAGACTGCTTTTCTTAAGCAACAATTTCCAGTTATAAGATCAAGTTGTGCACAGTCCATTTCATCTTAGCAACACAGCCCCAATAACATGGCATTTCATACCACTTGATTTCTTTGCTTCACAACTTGAGTGTTTCTTTCCTGAAAATAACTTTTCAGTATTACAATTTTGGGCACAAAATACTCAAGATACAGGAAAATTATTTCTGCAGTGACAACATATGTGGGGTCAGGAACTGTATATACCAGATTCTGTTCTAGAATGTCTGATTAATGTTTCCTCTCAGCTTTTTTATTTCCCAACATAATGTACATGTGAAAAACTGATAAGAACACAGTGAAATGCAAAAAAAACCCCTATGGTTCTGTTGCTTTGGAACAAGATCCATGCAACCACTAGCATTCATGACTAGTACTGTCATGTGCTCGTGAAATACTGGGGGATTTGGCTAACCTTGATGCAGCTTTCTTTGTGTTAGCAATGACTCAGGGTAAGTTAGATTCAGAGCCTGTGGAGAGTGGCAAATCCTTCCAGTGGATAATTCATCCTGGCTAAGATAAGTACTTAAAGACACTGGCTTCACAGGGAGTTGAACCTGTCTTAACAGCTAATCTTATTTCCTCCCCAACAAAAACATCTCAGTAGCAGATCCAGTACTTGCCATTCATTTCCAATTTGGTGAAAAAATAAAATTCTTTAAAGTACAAAAGCACTGCAAAGAAAAAGGCACAAATGCGCTCCTGGGATGGGAATGAAAAGCAATGGGAATATTACCTCCCATGATGAAAGGCTAAGAGAGTTGTGGCTGTTCACCCTGGAGAAGAGAAGACTCCAGAGATCTTACAGCACCTTTAGTTGTTACAAAGAAATTACAAGAGAGCTGGAGAGGACTTTTTAGAAGGAAATGTGGAGATAGAGAAGAGGGAATGGCTTTAAACTGAAAGAGGGCAGGTTTAGATTGGATATTGGGAAGAAATTCTTCACTGTGAGGGTGGTGAGGCACTGGAATTGGTTGCTAAGAGAAGGTGTGGGTACTTTATCCATGGAAGTGTACAAGACCAGGCTGGATGGGGCTTTGAGCAACCTGGTCTAGTGGAAGGTGTCCCTGGCCATTTCAGGGGTTGAGAACTAGCTGTTCTTTTAAGTCCCTTCCAACCCAAACTCTTCTATGATTATTTCTGCAGAAATGGGCTGCTCATACAATCATGCTGTTGAGTGTAAAGCCCTAAAATATCAAAATGTATCTCTCACTTCTCAGTTAAGGAAGCTTAAATGTGTAGTTCAGGGCACCACATCCAGCGGATTGGAATTAGCAAAAATTATTCCTATCTCAGGTGTTTACTTCACAGTACAGCACACATCAGGTGTGTTGCTGAATGGGGCTCGATGTTAACATCATGCCAGACAAGTTAAATGTCCATTCATCAGAGCAATAAGAGGAGCTTCTCAGAAGTGCACTCTCAGTAAGTTCACAGACAACCCTGAGCTACGCTGGAATGTTGATCTGCTGGAGGGCTGGAAGGCTCTGCAGGGGGATCTGCACAGGCTGGCTTGATGAGCTGAGGCCAATTGTAAGAAGTTCAACAAGGCAAAGTGCTGGGTCCTGCACTTGTGTCATGTCACCTGTGTATCACTCCAGGCTTTGGGCAGAGTGTCTGGAAAGCTGCCCAGTGGAAAAGGACCTGGGGCTGCTGGTGACAGCAGCTGAACCTGAGCCAGCAGTGCCCAGGTGGCCAAGAAGGCCGATGGCATCCTGGCCTGGATCAGCAATGGTGTGGCCAGCAGGAGCAGGGCAGTGACCGTCCCCTTGTACTCGGCACTGGTGAGGCCACACCTCAAATCCTGTGTCCAGTTCTGGGCCCCTCACTACAAGAAAGACATTGAGGGGCTGGAGTGTGTCCAGAGAAGGCAAACAGGGCTGGAGAGGTGTCTGGATCACACAACTGATGAGGAGTGGCTGAGGGAGCTGGGGGTGTTTAGCCTGGAGAAAAGAAGGCTCAGAGGGGACCTACAATTGCCTGAAAGGAGGGTGTAGCCAGGTGGGAGTCAATCTCTTTTCCAAGTAACAAGCGATGGAATAAGTGAAAATACCTTCAGGTTGTGCCAGAGGAGGTTTAGACTGTAAAGAAGAAAAAAAAATATTCACATACATAATGTCAATAATGTCCACTGTCAAGCATTGGAACAGGGTCCCTAGGAAAGTGGTTATGTTGCCATCCATGTAGGTATTTAAAGGATGTAGATATAGTGTTTAGAGATGGTTTAGTTGGGGCCTTGGCAGGGCCAGTATAACAGTTGGACATGATGATCTCAAAGGCTTTTTTTAATCTATAAGATTCTACATGTGGGTCTTAGTAGGTTCTGAAATCTGTCTTTGAAAACCATCGATGTTATTTATGAGAAAGACATAATCAGGACGAGCCTTTGAGCTGTGAAACTCTTGTCAGCGAAGAGCTTTAACATGCCTGACAAGTTCTTGTTCATACAATTATGGCATATCTTGAATGGGAGGCCTGAATACCCTACAGCTTTGCTCACAAACATGAAATCAAAATTCAGTTTTCCTTAAGAGAAGCACTTGAAATACAGATCTCATCAGGAGCTGGGTAAGCCAAATCTACAACAGGATATCATCACTTATCTCAAGTGTTGCTAATGCTACAAATTCTAGACCTTGCAGGAAAGAAAAGGATTCTGTCAATGCAGTCAGCTCTAACATTCTCTTAAAAATATGTTTTGATGTGCTGGGTACTGAAGGATAGCCTTAAATTATACTACTATGCAACTTAGAAGTCGTGTTCTGAAAGATGGCCTGGAGCTACTAGAGCTTTCTCAGCTGTGAGATTTGTGCTATATCTCTAAGACATATCAATTGTGATATTTAAGAAAAAGCTAATAGAAAAGAAAAAAGTTTTTTTTCATGTTAGAGCTTTTCTGCAATAAACTAGGCAATAATACAGAGCCAACGTGTCATCACTCATCAGCCTCAGTTTGGTCCATAAATCACTCATACATATCGTGTCATATACCAGGGGTGCCCCGGCTCAGATATGCATTACATTATATGAAAAATTAATAACTTTTTTCCCCCTAAAACCCATTGCAGATAATGCTGAGTTTCTTTGCATTGCAGCACCTAGACTATTTTTACCACATTATTATTCATGAAAAATGTGAAATAAATAACTACAACTCTTCCCTGTTACACAGAGCTGGTGTGTTATGCTTGACTGCGATTTCAGGTCAGATAATTTGAACCAGAGTTAGGTACTGGGAAGGCCAGGGTGTTTAAAGCTACATTTACCAAAGTGTAGGTTGCAAACCAAGATACAATTCTGTTGAGTCAGGTTTGTGAGATAATCTCAAGTGGAGAGTTCTGTGCAAAATTATGTCCTGTTTAGGCCTTACATATTATATCATATTATATCTTACCTGTTCACCTACACACTTCATTTCCCCCTCTCCTTCTTTTGGAGCTTTTTGCACTGTGGAGGTCTACTGTGCAAAGGGACTGAACTGCATTTGCTCTGTCCATACTACTACTATTAGTACCACTACTACCAAAAAAGGTGGAAGTGAGATAAAGTCCAAGTGGGTAAAAGGGCAGAGGGATTTATGCATACAAACACATACAAACACAGTAGTCCTGTTTCTGACGCTGTGCATACCCAGACAAAACTGAGGCAACTTCATTGTTTTACAGTAGTTACTCTAAATTTGCATTTAAATGAGTATGTAGATAAATGGGCCTGAAAATCAGTCTGACTCATTCTAATCCAGGAGATGCTGGCTTTTAATCATGTGTTGAAGCCCACCAGTATATACCAACTCACTGTCCGGCTTTTTGAAAAAACTCAAACCATCAAAAGAAAGAGTATTAAGAGTTTAAAAAGTCTGATATCCAAATATAGATACTGCTATTTATTTTTAGAATATAAACAAATGCTAGTTCACACTTCTGTACAAAAAAGGTCTTAAAAGTTAAGCTGCTTTTAAATAAACTACATGAATAATTGACGCATAAATATCAGCAGATATTTGCACTACAGTGTCTCAAAGCATAACTTCAGATGGTTTACTAGTTAAGCTGTGTTTATCAACTACTACTTTGTTGCACTAGTCTGCATTTTAAGCCCCAGTGATCAGGGGTATCATCATAAGAAAACAGTTTATGTCTCTCTCTACTTGCTATCATAAGATGAACTGTGGATAGCTAATAGAGGTTGCACAGTATGTTTTGCCATCAGCATTTATGCTTTCCAGGGTCATCCTTATCATTCTAAAGAGATATCACAATGGAAAATGCAGCACTATATCAACAGGAAAGAATGCAAATCTCAGTTGATCAATGGGTCACTTTAGCTGTTTGGAGATTGATGTCAGCTCCAGCAATTCAGAAGCTTCACAAGTATATCCATAAGGTCAAAATACAATTTAGGACTTGTTTTCTTGCAGTAGTGCTAGTGGAAAATGCCATTTCTACCACTCTGATTTACTTCTTTAGTGGGCATGTCTCAATACACAAAAAATGTTGCTGTTGTTGCTGAAGCTTCTGCTAAAAGTTCTCTATAAAAATGCACTTAATCTGAAAGATGCAGCATTTCATCTGCTTTCAGCCTTTAATATAGTGGAGGAATTCATTAAGTCATCTGAAAGCAATTTTCAATTATGAAAATACAATTTAAATAAGGGGAAAAGGAGTCTTTGAAGATGACAAAAGTGGGATGTGATTGACACACTCTGTTGTCAGCTGGAATCAATTTCACACTTGGGGAAAAATACCTTCTCTAGGGTCGCTGGGGAAAGATCATCCATCAGCAGGGGGGAAACTGCAGGAAAGGAGAAAGAAAGTAAATCCCTTCTTAAGCAAAATATTCAGCAGGCTGAACACCCTTCACCTTGACAAAATGAAGCATCTTTAATATAAGTACTGAACCTCATAGTATGGGGCACTCAAGGCAAAAATGAAGGAACTGCAGGAATATAAGTATCTATCCAACTTTGGGTCTTATTCAGGCACAATGCCATTTGGCTTCACAGCTTTGTCTCAGCAAGCACAGCAAGGTATCCCCAAAGGTTGTGGCAGCTGCTGAATAACACAACAATAACATAAATAGTGTTAATGCTTAAACATGCACAGTCTCAAGCTAAGCTTTCCAGTCTGGTGTGTGTCTGAGAGCCAGCTGTACTTCCCCCACAGAGTCAGGGGTTCCTATGGTGTCAGTTCTTCCTACGTCCTAGTCAAGATAGAAACACAGTTAGAAATATTCTGACTCCCTGGTACGTCATGCATCCTTTGCACAGTTGCCAATCTGCTATGGGGCTACTACTAGGCAGGAAATATTTCATATGAAAATACTTAGAGAAACTGTGATGATAAGTTTGTGCTATATCAAATGAGGCACTAGTTTCTAGAAGAAAACATAAGCATAAATCTGAAAAAAAAAAATCAATCTCTGAAGTCAGTTTGCAGAGGAGCAGTGACTGACAATAACAGGTTCAAAAAGCAGGATTTCATTCCAAGTAAATACCATTGAGTGGTACATAGGAAAAATGACTGATAGCTAGAGCAAGCAGATTACACACATGGGTAGAGGGGGAACATTCCCCTGATAGCACTGCTAACAAATCGTTCCCTCCTCTGTGTTGCCTCTTTCAAGCAGAGACTGTTGTAAGTTGCAAACCTGCTCACACGTATGTTCATGCACCAAGGCAAGATAATAATTTTGAAGAATCCTTTCAATGATTTTTACTACCTTAATGTAGTGAAACCAGAACTGTTAAAACCACAATTGTACTGATTATAGCCACTATTTAAGAGCACAGAGGCATGCACAAGTACTTGGGAGACTCAGGTACTAGGAAGAATTAATACATTAAGAGCCAGGTACCCTTGAAAGCATATAAATGCAATAGAGAGAACTTAACAGTGGAGTTAATAACAGGAAATCAAAATAGTTGGAACAATCCTTCTCTTCTCTTCTCTTTGCTTTCTCTTCTCAAAGCGACCCAGGCTGTATCTCTGGTGCCTGGTGCTTGTCTTTATATATGTTGTGTGACTTGCTTGTTTTCTTTGCTGGCTGGGAATGTGGGCTGGCTCTTACTTATCTCAGTCTTCCTATTTATTTGTCACAGTTCGGCATAAATGAAAGCTGTACCTAAACCCTGTGATATGAAGTTGCCCAGCCAGTGAAGGATTTAGCCTGAGGGAAACCATTACAAGAACTGGGTTTTCCTCTGGTCCCCACAGGTCATCTTTGGGCCACATGCAATTCTGCACTTCAAGTTACTTTTGAAGGCTGGTGGTTTTGTATTTGCCCAGATACTGAGAGTACTATCTAAAAAAGTACTTCCTTGAATTTCTCCCTGTGATGGCATTGTGAATATATGCCACATGCAGAAGGGCCTGAAATAAGTGAGTTACAACCTGTCCCGTTCTGTTGCCCACTGCTGTGGTCTCCAACCAACCAAAAAACCTCTGGGTTTTGCTGGGAAGATCTCCCATTTTCCCAGGGCAGAATGAAAAGACTATGGCCTACAACAGGAAACTCTTGGCTTCTGTGAAATCAGGGACATTTAGGTCCTCAAATAAGTTTTAATAAGTCTCACCTAAATTGTCCTCAAAAAAAAAGAATTTGGATGTTTTTGAAGAACTGTCATCAGGAGCTTAAAACCCCATTTCAGTTTCTGTAGCAGTTAGGGAGTGATTTATGAAAGAAATGTCACTGCTGTAGGGAGTATTTTTAAGTAAAGAGGCTGCCTACTATAATAGACTTTTGCAAAGATGAACTTCAAATATAAATCCTTATAATAGAGGGGATAAGTATTTATATAAATTCTTTCTCAGACGCCTGGGTGGTTAATAAATCTAACTGTGGTATTAACATCAGAGGATATTGATCCTTCTACTTTGGAGGCTATACATTTGCATTGATTTTCCTTTTTGCCCTTTTTGTTTATGCACTTGTGACTCTTGCTAGGTGGGTCTGTTTGGCTATCATTTAACAGCTTTAAAATAAAAATTTCAATCCAGGGTCTGTCCAAGACACACAGAGTGTTCATTTTAGAGTATTAATTAGATTCTATGATTTTTTTTTCTTGCAGTCAAGGAGATTACCTGGCATAAATTTATTAGTAAATTGTATTTATTTTTTACCTCAGTGTTGTACATAACTGTGAAAAATTGTAATAGTATAGCATCTGGTCTACTAAAAGGTATGAAAATTATAACCTAATCAGTATACTATACCTTTCAGTCCTTTTTAAAATTTAGATAAACATGTGCTGCATAATGATAAGACATTTTGGGAAATAATTGATCAATTAGACCTTTTTTTTCCCCCCTGATTGAAACATGTTTATATGTATGATATAGGCTCTGGGAATGATTATCACAGCAGTGAAAGTTATGCCACTTATGCAGATGATGTACTGCTGCAATCCTAAGCATTGCCATTGTGTCATTTAGCTCCAGGCTCTTATAAATGACTTTGAAATGATAAAATCACTGTTCTGGTGTATTACAGGAACTAAAATGAGACCCCAGTGGTTTCCATGCAAATCATCTCTTGTGAGAAATTTGTCAGTGTCAAAGTTAAATCTGTTGAATTCAATGTCCTCCAAATGAAAGTTTCATTAAATGCTTTTTATTACACATAATGGCCTATTTTACAAGTGTCTAATCTAAAGATATAAGGAGCACTAAGGTATAAGAAAATATTTCTGATCATAAACAGCCTGCTGATAACCACATTTTCTAATACATTCATTTATAAAGAAACCTAGAATAAAAGTTCTGTTCCCTTGCCACACAATGGATTGCATTTCTAATAGTCTGTCATTTTTACAAGAAGAGACCTGCCATAGCCTCAAGAGGAATTCTTTTCACCCTGCACAAGCAAGGCAGATTTAGAAGATTCAACAGGCAGACAGGGACAAAAATTTACATTGATGCAGATCTTTTGCTAAGAAGTGTGGTTAAGAGTGCTCCAGGTTAGGAAAGTGAGATTTATGGATTGATATTACAGATGTTTCCCTCCATCTCCACTGGCAATCAGATGTACCCTATTCTGAAGCATACTTAACATCAACCTGTACAAACTGGCTAATTTATGTTGGGTTTATGCGGTGGATTACAGTTAACTACAGGTAACATGAACTGTGACTGACATTTATGGTATATAATTAAGGAACACAGTGAAGAATTACCTTGTGTTGTTAAGAGGTTATGTGTTGTCTCACTCAACCTTCCCTCTCACATTAAACAGTGAATACGTGTATTTCTCTATGCTATTTCCCTTTGGAGTGTGATTAACTTCCACAGGATATTATTCAAAATCTTCTGACTATATGTCACCTTCAGACAGCCCTTTTGGGCTGACCCCTTATGTCCACATAAATTTTCATCTAGTCTCTAAGGTTTTCCAGGCTTTTTTAGGGCTCCTCCACTCTATTAGCTGTCACCCACATTCAGTATACCTTAATTGTCACCGTGTATGAAGCTTCTTTTCTTTTTTTCTTTTTCATATCTTTCATTGGTAAGAAGGGTTACCTTTTCCTCTTGTTTCCTAGAGTCTGCTCTGAGTAGATGATCCCAAGAAGGTCCATTGAAAATGCCTTTCAGGATGATCTTTGGTTGTTCTGATCCCAGGATTACCTTCCCATCTGGTATTGTTTAATTTGTTTTCTTTAGTGGAACTTATCCCTTGCATCTGTTAGATGATTCCCCAGCTCTCTTACAGGACCAATTGATTCCATAGGAGGAAATTACTGATCTTGTGACAGAGAGGGGGAACGTAGAAAAGAAGATCAATAAAAATACATCAACACAAATTTTAAAACCACTGATAAGAGTTTCAAACGCTATTGATATTGGCTGGATATCTTTTGGACTGATATACAAAGTTAACTTATTGGAGTCAGTAAAGGAGAACAGATTGAAATGATGTGTCCTTTGATATCCTGAAGGCCAAACAGATGATCTAATGATCCAGTAAGATCTTAAAATATATATAAGGAGATATTCGACTTGATAAAACCATCTGTAGTCTCTATATGATGCTTTATAAATATATATATACACACACATCTATTTATAGATATATAATCATATATCTGTACCACCATGAATTTTATTTGCATTTTATGTATTATGTACCCCAAGTTTCACCTCAAAGAACAAGCTGAAAGTAATGTGTCTACCCACTTGTTCTCCTGGTTGCTGTAGCTAATATTGCAGCTCTTAACTAGTGCCCACTTCAGTAACTGAGATGATAAAAGATATCTCAGTTCCATGAGACACAGAGGGCTCATTAGACAAGGCACCATTTATATGTCTGGTGACATCCATTTATTTTAACAGCTTTACCTATTGCTCACTGGAATGAAGTAAATTACTTTAAAAAAACCAAAACAACAAATCAGTGGCAATTCCTGCCTCAGCCAGATTTTTTAAAGAATATGAACATGATAGAACATGAACATGATAAGAACATGATAGGAATCAACTACATAGTTCATTCTCTGGTCCCAACACAGTTCAAAACCAAGCACCTCTCTCTGATTTCAAGAAGTGTACCATGCAGCTATTCCTTGTTCCATAAATTCTAGAGAAGTACTAATGTAAAACTTTACTGTGACCATAATTAATCTCCCTTCTTATTTCACCCTCTCATTCAATCAATTATTTTATTATAGTTATGTGAGCATTATCTTTTATGAGTGGTATTTATTAAATACAAATTAAGGTAGCACAGTAAATCTTATCTACTCACCTTTCCTGTGCTTACTTTTATGGTGATGTGTGAAAATGTTGAAAGCTGTTTTGTATCAGCATTTTGTCTTTTGAAACTCTAATTAGAAAATAACTTTTTTTAAGCCATATTTTTAAGAGGGAACACATGCACAAAACCAGATTGTTGTAGAGAAATCAGACACTACAGACAAACCCACCTGGCAGGCAGAAAGAAGCTGGCTGAACAGACATATTGGATCATATGAGTTTGCAGAGCAGTTAACATGCACCAAGTGCTTTTTGGAATCTGTACATATACACAGTGTCATCCTGTCACTGGCTGCTACACAGCTGAGCCTTAAGCCCATTGTCTTTTCTAAATTCCATCTTCTCCAATTCACCCTTTGTGTCCCTATACCTGCTAATGAGATAACACTAGGTCTGCCTGACTCATGGCCTGGGGGGAGTGTGTACCACTCACACAACTTACCTTAAGTCAACACACGAGGACAGCAATATTTAAAATAGAACCTTTTTATTCAGCTTGGCATTACATGCTGCTCAGCTCTTAAAATGTAACTGCAAAAATGGTGCTATGGTATTACAAATTTATCATCTCTTGATGCCTTCTATGCCTAATGAGGTCAGATGGTCGTCATAAATGCCAATTCTGCCAACTCCACCTGAGAACCAAAAGTCAAGCATCTTTTTTTCTGGCCCAGGCATTAAGACCTAAGATATGGATTAGGACAGAGTTTTCTTAGCAATTCTCTCAAAGGTAAGAACAAAGAACTTGAAGGGGTGCCCACAGCTGCTGAGCTTGTTCTTGGATGTTGACTGGATGGGGTACCATGCAATGCTTTCCAAAACTGGATTTTCCAGAATCCTACTGCTATGATCAGGTGAAGTATTTCAGAAAGAATTCCAGCCAAAATGTATTTATGATCAGGTTAAAGCAATTTGTTCTTTTGTTAACCTTGTCTTCTGTTTCATATAAGCATTTCATTTTCCAGGTGCTGAGCAGAGCATGGCTTCCCTGTATCATAGGCCAAGATCCAAACCAAGGCTTTGGCTCTTTGACCCTTCTTACCAATGCTTTTGGGGTCCAATTAGCACACAGTCAAGCACAGGCCCAGTTGGGAGGCAACAGCTAACAGATGAGAAACAATAAGGAACAGATTTTTAAATTACCACATGGAAATCATTTACCTCCTCCCTGCTGAGATCAGCATCTGATTCAATGAGCAGTTCTCTCTTACTGTTATGGCCTAAATTAACTCTAGTGACTTTGTCCCGAAACAAAAATAAAATGCCCATGTCATCAGCTAGTATTAGCCAGAAGGAAGCAAAGCACAGCTCTACCCATACAGAATCTCACTGTAACAACACATTCATAGTAAGCAAATGAGGAATAAGGACATAGCCCTGTATGTAGTGAAACAAACAAAGAAAATATCATCCCAGAAGAAAGGCTCTGAGGTGCTCATATTGTCATCCGCAGCCTTCTGTGCTCACCTTTCTTGTCCCTATGAATGTGATTGAGCATAGGGAACTACCATCCAGTCACACTCACCTTAATCCCAGGCAAGGTCTAGGGGCACCACCTCTATCCACATCTGGAGTGATGTGTTCTGTTCTGGGTTTCTCAGGACAAGAGAGACATGGAGTTCCTGGAGCAGGGTCCAGCAGAGAGCAACAAAGAAGATTAAGGGACTGGAGCATCTCCCTTACAAGGACAGGCTGAGAGAGCTGGGCCAGTTTAGCCTCAAGGAAAGATGACTGAGAAAGTGATTGATGACTGACCTCATCAATGCCCATCAGTCTCTAAAGGAAGGGTGCCAAGAGGATGGAGCCAGGCTCTGCTCAGTGGTGCCAAGCAAGAGGACAAGAGACAATGAGCAGAAACCTACGCCCGAGGAGTTCCACTTGAATATCAGGAAGAACTTTGCTGTGCAGTGACCAAGCACTGGAATAGGTTGCCCAGAGAGGCTCTCAAGTCTCCCTCATTGGAGATAATCAAAAACCATCTGGATGCAATCCTGTGCCATGTGCTCTAGGATGGCCCTGTTTGTGAAGGGAGGTTGGACCAGATGACCCCCTGTGGTCCCTTCCCATCTAACTCATACTGTGATTCTGCTAAAATATAAAAAGTAGTCTTACTACAACATTCCACAATAACATAGCTGTGTTTGAAATTAGGAGGGTGTTTTCGTCAGTGTATTACATTTGCGAATTAATTTCATCCTGGAATTAGATAATTAGATAAAGCTGTACCCACCTTTTCCTATTTCATATTTCTTCCTGATAACAATGAACTTCTGGCAAAATGTTATTTTTCTAGACCTTGGGTTTCTTGTGCCCTGCCTTGTTTACTCTAATCTACAGGTCTTCTTCCTCTTTATTTCCTGCATCTTGGTTATTCTTTTGGGGTATGAAAGCATCTTCGTGGACTTGATCTAACCACAGTCTCTAACCCAACAGTGGGAGCTAGATCCTTTGCAAATGCCTTGGGGTTCTGCTTATGTGTGAGAGTCTCTCCTTTCCTCATTTATTAAATCAAGCCTAAAGATGTTTGGTGATATAGCGTTGGATCAGATGTGGCTTATACCCCATCACCCTGGACTGAGGACAGGGCAAACTCTCTTTTTGCTGTCAAAAGCTGATTCAGAGACACTCTGTGATGATTAGATTTGTAGCATGAGCAAATTTCACCTGTGCAGTTGATTCCAAAAACAAAGTCTGTGGATGTCCACAGGTAGCTTTTCTGCAGACTGGTAATTCCCTCTTGAAACAACCAATTCACTTGTCTTTATTCTAGCTATTCCCCCCTTCTACTTGAATCTTGTACTTCTACTGTGAATCTTGTACTGATCCACATTTTACCTAGCCTAACTAATAATGTTCCATGTGGGACTATATGAAATGATTTACTGAATCCCAGGTAGATTAGACCTTTTGTTTATAAGATCAGTTACCTTATCAGGAAGAGCTATCGTACTAGTTAGGCACAGACAATGTTTGCTAAACTGTGCGATTTTCCTTATTTATCACTTTTCTTCATTCAACTATTTTTTGTTTGCTAGTATTTAAGAGCATTGTTGTCCTTAGCTCAGCAGTTCAGTATTTATCCACATGCTGTGTGAACTATACCTGTTTTGTTCCAGTCATAAAAATGTTCTTTAGATTTCACGAGTCTAGTTAAAACTCCCTGCTGCTAGACTTGTAACACTGGGCCAGATGTTGGTTATCTGGTCCTTCAAGATTGTGATAGCATTGCACTTTTTACGTGTTTCTTCTATACAGTTATTTATTATTTCCATAGCATCACTGGTCATCC
Organism: Molothrus ater; assembly: GCF_012460135.2. Taxonomy (NCBI): domain Eukaryota; kingdom Metazoa; phylum Chordata; class Aves; order Passeriformes; family Icteridae; genus Molothrus; species Molothrus ater. The sequence continues at coordinate 80,753,273 of NC_050479.2, read as the reverse complement.
TGCCTTTGTTCTCTGCATTCAAGACCATTATTGTTCCATTATCTTTATTGAAAATTGAAGCAATTCAGTTTTGGTGCCATCACAAAATTGTCTGAATCTCTACCAATGCAGATTGCAGACGGCTGCAACCTTTTAGGAGACTGCTGTCCTTTTATTCATGTGGCAGTAGAAAATTTTTCCCCATTTGTTCCAGTTTCATTACAGATAAGTGAATCCAGATTTGCAAAGCAAGCAGGAGTTCACAGGGCTGAGGATGATATTCTTGTGAGTCAGAAAAATCTGAAACCTTGATAACTGCAGGGCGAAGACTCCTCACAGAAATTGTGCTGCTTTTGCTGTCACATCTCATTATTACATTTAAGCAGATGTCTTTGAGCTGCAAACAGATACAGAGTCAGCTGTATATCAGAGACAGATACAGAGTCAGCAGCAGAGTGATGTTGATTAGAACATGATAAAACATCAGGGAAAAGGCATTGGAGAGAAAAGTGGCAAGCAAAATTTGGATAAGAAACCATTGATTTAATTCTATGTATGACATAAAGCAGGTCCATGGCAGAACCATCAACAGAGGTTGGGGTGCCAACACAATTTCATGTTCACCACCTCACAGTACTGCTTCTTTTGAGTCTGTTACATCAGTCTTAGTTAAAACTTGTAATGGACAGAGGCAGGACAGCAAGGTATGTATAAAAATGGGGCTGTCAGAGCAGCTGTTCTGATTTGTACACCTTGCAATGACATATCCTGAGGGCTTTGCACAAGTCTGTGTCAGTGGTCACAGTGGCAAGAGGGAGTGATACTTTCTTGGACAGAGCAGAACAGCATAAAAAGCTTTCCCTCCTTAGTCATTGACACTCACACTACTGCCCCCATGCTCTCCTCTATTGGAGCCCAGACCACAAGGCCATGATTACTTGGTTTATGCAAATCTTATGTTCAGACCTTCCTAGTTTCTCTGCACCCTTATCAAAGCTAACTGAAAGCACCTCCCTAAGCTTCAGGCTTTTGTTGCGACCTTCGGATAGGATTTGAAGATGTGAGGGGTTTTGTTTGTTTGTTCCCTACAAAGCTAATTCTGCCTGTGCTGTGCTGCTGACCCGACCCCCTCCGTACTGCAGGAATCCCTAAGTGGCACAGCACTCTCTGATCTTTCTCACAGGGCTTGTATTTCTCCCATGGAATGATGCTCTTACTAATAAACATGAGACTTAATTTGAACTTCAAATACTAGGAAAAGAAACCATTCCCAGACTGTAAAAGCAAGAGAGGATTAAACAGGACAGTATCCTAATGGAGCAGAGGCAGGCCTCAGTAATTAGAGAGATGCAAGGCCTCGGGTGTCACAGTACAACAGAACAGCATCTCCAGAGGTTGCTTCCCCGTACAAAATAGGATGAAATGTTAATAAAAAATGTGAGGCTTAATTAGGATCACAAACACTGGGAGAAGAAATCAACTCCCAGGCTGTATAATTATAAAAACATTAGAAGCTCAAATACTTAAAAAGTAACAGAAATTGTAGGATGTTTTTTTCTGGACTTGCGTGGACACAACATACTGTCCATAAGCGCAGGAGTCCAAATTATTTTCGGCTTATTTTGACACTGTCTTGGCTGGGGCTAAATGAAGAGCTTTCTGTTATGGTCATGTTTATCTTCAGCTCAAAGGACAGATCCAGGCTCCTGTGGCCCACTCATCAGCATGTGTGTGTCACTGGGGAGCACTAACCTTTACAGCAAAGTCAGTCTTTCTGAAAAATGGAAAATAAGGTGTCTAAAAACCAATCCTGCCTAAGCCTCAGGTTTTTATTGAAAAATATCTTCTCATGTTTTCACCAATTTCTGGCAGTCTGGGAGAAAATCAAAACAAATTTGCAGAGATTTTTGCTAGCCTGAAAAACTTCAAAGAGAAGAGTACATAGGAATTCTAGAAGAGAAGAGGCTATGAGGTCAAATTCAAGGCTCATATTTGCAGTGAGGAAATGAACATTATAAATAATGCAGGCATTGATCTACATGTCACTAACAGTTAAGCTTGTTTCTCAAAAAGGACTTGTGTTTCTACCTCACACGTGTATTCAAAGCAGTTTTAAAGTGATTTTGTTGCTTTTCTCCATCTGTGTCTGAGAAGCCATGGGATGTTAAGGAAACCTTTTGTAAGAAGTAGCAAAAGCTTCATGTGCCATAAGCATACAAAGTAGTCATATTGGGTCAGAACAAAGACTCTTCTGGCTTGTATATTTTTTTGCTGCTAATAGGTCTATTTAGAGTGCCTCAATGGGGATACAGTAGGGAAAAATACAAAAACAGAGCAGGTAGGGGATGATCCTACTCCAGTAAATTCAGCATTATTTATCTTTTAAAAACACCCAGCTTGAAACTGTTTTATGAGAAATTGTCAATTAATTTTGTTTTGGCTTTCACAATATCCCGTGGCAGTGATATTGGCATTTTAATTGCACTTCATGAGGAAAAAAAAATCACATTTTGTTTAAAAGTGTTGTCTCACCACTTCTTTGGATGGTTCTCTTCTTGTACTCAAGGAAATAAACAATAACCACTCCCTAGTTATCTTCACAATTCCATTCTAATTAAAGACTATAATTTAATAATTTCTCTTTTAGTTTTTTGGTTTTAAGTTGTAGTGTATTCATTCTGTCCTGGCATGACATAACCAAAACTGCATTGTATGATACCAACATAGCAAAATCTCTTTGAGTTGACCAGATAAATTCTGCTTGACCAGCAAATTCTGCTTGGGCTCTGACAATAGCCAAGGTTGGAAACTGAGTACTGGTCAAAAACTGGGATTTTAAAAAGTGCTTAGTATGGCCTGTTCATGATTCTTTCTTCCCTTTTATGTTAGCAGAGGGGAGATACTGAGCCATAATACTTGAAAATGCAACTCCTCCCCTAAGGTTCTTATGGGAAGTCACTGAGATAAAATGAATCACTGTAAAGGTGCTCATAATTTTAATTTCCCATGACACAGTTATTGAGCTTGAATACACAGTTCATTGCTCATTCTAATGCTAACTTCACAGAGTATTTGCAAAATTTCACAAAAGGGCTAAATTTATTGCCTGGAGAGTTAAAAAAGTTCTTGAACTAAAACTATTTACCAAACAAAAGGAATACACCGAGAACTTGGGAGAATTATGTGAGAAATCTCTGCAGGATACCTAATGCAATGCTATCACACCAATATTTTTCAGACATGCCATCACAATGGCCTATAAATACTTGTTGTTGCCTACTGTTGGGCTTTAGCAATCTGAGGCACATTAGTGTGCTTCCTGAGGGTTATTTTAGGTCAATCTCAAACTGTGGATATTTCAAAAGCAACCAAAACTTTTGGCCATGATGACATAGATTATTTTGTCTCCCTGATTATTCCACTGAGATGAATTCATGGTGAATTCGTCTGCCCAGGTCATCTAAAACCATAGCAACATTGGCTATGTGTTGCAAGTCAGCAGCCCACTGTTCCAAATATGATGAAAGAAATGTTCCTTGGCCTATCACTGTTTTTGTAACTGTAGTTGCAAAGACATCTGAGTTGATGAGACCAAAGTCTCATCATTCCAGTGTTGTCTTAAAGCATTGCTGTTGTAGGATCTTCATGGAGAAAAGCAAGTCAAAGTGAAGGGACTCTGCCATATTTAGAAGTAACAAATATGCTTTTTTTTTTCTGTTTTCTGTTGTGGACATTTTCTCTCAAATTATCCTTAATAGGAGCAAAATTGATGGAAGTGAGATCACTAAGTGAATCTAGTTGCAGTTAAGTTTGTAAGAGAGAAAATATCACAAAAAATAAGGTAAGTGCCACATTAGAAGCATTAGCTGAAAATAAAATTGGCCAGCATTAGTTTTAAATCACCAAGAGAATCAGTGCTTGTACTTCAGATTTTTCTTGAGGTAAAAGTTCCAAAAGTGCCATACTTCAAAATTGTTGAGGCACCCAGCAGTGCAGACAGTAGCATGCTGAAAGTATATTGGACTTTTTCAATGGTTAATTATGAAATAAATAAATTATTATTATTAATAGTAGTATTAGTATTAGTACTATTACTATTAATATTATTACTATTATTACTATTATTGTTATTGATAATACATTAATTAAAATAAATAATTCTGCTTCTTACATACCCTCCATACCCTGCCCTCTCTGTTGAAGTAGGGAGGAGGGGTCATGCCTTGTCTTAGCTCCAAGTGTCAATTTATGCAAAATATGGCCTTAATGAGAACAAGGCAGGTGAGAAGTTTGAATGCAGTTCAGCAGGTGAGGTAACCCCCACAGGAATTTTCTGACTATTTAATACATGTGAAAACTGCAGTCTGTTTTGTGTTCCTGGAACATTACCTCGGATTTGTGCTAATTTGTCTGCTGATACAAGTTATCAAAATATTTCCACTTAGTGAGATTACACTGAGATTCTCCTATGAAAGACAGAGATCCAAAAAGAATTTGATGCTTGATGACCCTGATAAACCTTTGAAAACACTCTTGAAAGTGCTGAAACCTAGACAATATCAGGAGCAGTGTCTGCCTGCATGGCTTGCCTCCAGGTGCAGTATCTTGTCTTTGTCCTCTGCTGAGCCTCCCACTTGTCAAAGGCCCTTACCAACATCTTCATGATCAAAGTGCTGAAGTCTCTCTTCTGCTTTCAAAGATTTGTAAAGATTCTGCATCAGCAAAGAGTCACCCAAGAGATGTCTGAAGTTCCCTAGTGAGAGATGTTCCTACCTCCTCAGACAAACCAAAACTCTTGAGAGAAGGCAGTTCTTCTATATACTTCTTACTGTCCATTAAATGCCAGTGTTGGTTTAACTCCCCCAGCTGATTTTTCTCAGGGCAGGTGGGTGTTGTCACCTCTGGGTAAAGCTGCTCTGAAGTGGCAGGTCCTGCACAGCAACTGCATTGGCTGACTGTAGCCACTGGGTCCAGCATTCTAATGGAAGAATCCAGACAGTAATAGATTATTCCCTACACAGAACAAAGTTAAAAATGCCTTTGAAGTGCTTCCTCCAACCTCAGGATGGTTGGTCTCCTTGGAGTCAAAAGGCTGTGTTTCTCTAGGATGATTTGAAACACCTACATTTAAACTTTTGAGAGAATTGTCCCCTGCATAGCACTCCATATTTGGAAAGGCACTCCAAAATCATGATTCTCCTTATATTCCAGCTAATCTTTGTATTTAGGTGCATGTTAGGTTTGTTTTTCAGAAATTTCAAGCCCCTTGACACTAAGTGTGCTGTGCTTCTCTGTCAGGAGGTTTACCAATTCAGAGTGGAGGGAAATTCAGTTTTTCTTTATTTCTATTACTAGTTATATTTTTCAAACATAGTGGAATCTGACTAAATGTAAACAATTCTTTCCTTTTCACTTGAAAATTATATAAATTCAAAAGCCGTTGAACTATTAAAGGATCTGTGCATAACTGATGTGAATTATATCAAGGACAATACACTGACTTTACTTTTTATGACCCAGATATCACATGTACAGGTACAGATTAGCAGCTGAAACTAAAGATTTCTAGAGGTAAATAAAGTAATTAATGAAACCACAGGTTTTCACCTTTTTGACTGCTATCATGAATATTCTAGTGTCAATGTTCCAAATGGAAAATGGTGCACTCTGGTACATTATGTGCAATGTCCCTGGGGGCAAAAACTCTGAAATTTTGTTTCTTTATCCAGGAAGTTTGTCTAAGAAGATGAAGAAGTGAAGATAGGGTCATTTTAACCAGGTACTCTACAGCATGAAAAACTGTGTGCCAAGCACTTGGAAGAAGCAGTGGGATAGAAACAGAGAGGAACAGTTTAATAAGACTACCTGCTATAGAGATGTATAATTGCTATAATGCAGAGACTTTTGGGAAACATGGACGCCAAAACCGGAGCTGCACAGTCATATTATGAAGCAGTTAAAAATAACAGCATGACCACCTCTAAATATAGAAAGAAAAATTCTGTTTGCTTGGAATGTAGCTGTGCTTTTGGCCTTTGTATTGCAAAATAATTTCAAAAAAGCCACGAACCTGGGAGACTCTCTGTACTGTGAATTAGCTGCAACTGTCTTATTACAAAGAAAGCCAATGATGCTGTTTTTTAACCATGCATTGTTGAAGTCAGCAGGAGTCTTACCACTCACTTCTGTAGAACTGAAAATGTTTTAGGCCAACACTGGGCACTTTCAAAATTCCCCCATTGTTGTTTATGTTTTGAATAAAATGAGTAACTTTTCTGTTATGTTTCTGTTGTATGCTCCCCTCCATACACAGACCCTCATCTGGGAACAGGAAGAATAAGGACTGACGCTGTTTTAGTGTAGCCAACAAACAATAGAGTTTCCCAGTATCCTATAGCCATAAAAATCTGGATATATTGAGGACATGTTAAATTGTTTATGCACTGCAGAGATGTGAATTTAGCATTTAAGAAGGAAGGTTAATTAAAATGAATATAAGAAAATTAAACCCTCCAGATTCTTCCTTAGCAATCAATAAATGAAATTCAATTGACATGTTAATGAGTAGGAAAACTACACAGACAATAGGCATCAGCCACCTCAGATTTAAAAAAAAACCCACAAAATACATTTAAATCTCATTTCTATTTCTTCTCTGGAAATGTTGAACTGGTGATTTAGACTGCTTTTCCCAAGCTGACATGAAGAAAAAGATTAAATCCATGAACCGGAGACTATACTTATTCAATTGTAAAATATCATAGGGAAGAAATGACATAGATTTGCAGAAATTCCTATACATGCTAAACACAGTAGGGCTTTATTGTATCTGACACTGTGCACTGTGCATATTCTAAATGCTCTGAATGTTTTGTACTAGAAGAGCTGTCCTACTTAAACACACAGCCATAGCTGTTAGGTAAACAGGATTGCCTCATTTAAGACAATGACTTTGAACCTTTGCTACCTAACACTTATGGAAATCAATGACTTCTAAAATGACTTCAGAGAACAGCAAAGGAATGTGGGACCATAGATGCTATTTGTATTTGTGTCAGTGGTGATATTTCTAAAAAACACTGCAAATGACAAAGGCGTGAAATCACCAAGTTAAGAACTTGTGTAAAGGATTTTCTGTGATGGAATCAATTTGCTTAGCATCTTGATGAATTAACCCTCATCTGCCAAAAACCGATACAGTGACACTTGCTATTTGCATTGTTTCTATAAACATATGTGTGCTCTAAGACATGGGCTAGACATGTTCATTTCTGTGTGAAACACCCAAGGACTGCTAGTAGAAAGCTGTTAACCAAAGCTTTGCATTTACCTGGAGTACAAGACAAAATGTACATTTATAGGGCACAAAAGAATATTCACGTATATGATAAGATTTTTTTAGAACTAATTAACAAGTTTTGAACCACGTAGAAGCTTCAATTTCAAGGTGAAATTAAATCACACTATGATTAGGAAATTATTTATTCATCTTTTACAGTTGTCTTGATTGTTTTGTTTGTTTCCCAGAAGCACCTGGACCTGGCTAGTGCTGAAGTCAGAGAACTGTTCTAATTCTCAAGGACTCCAGTTCCCAAGTGGAATTGCTATGTTTCAATAAACATCTTCAAGTGGCTGGGCAGAGGGATCCGATCTACCATTCACCCATTCTTTTATATACTGATGCTATGCAAACATTTATATAGTAGACAAACTTCATTGTCCAAGGAAATGAGATTAATCTGAGCAAATTTAGATATTTAGAGAGCAAGGATCTACACATTCACTTATTATTTAAAGTAATTTTAATCAATGTGGAAAAGGACAATTCTGCAGAACAATTTGCCGTACCCTGGTCTATATGCTTAAAGAGGAGCAGAAGCATTTTACTCTAATGAGCCTATTACTCACTTTGAGGTTAAAAGAGTGCCAGGGTGACTCTCAAATACATCTCGCCCTCATTGTAATATGGCTTGTACAGGAAGCAGTGAGGGGATGGAAATTTATATGCAAGTACATAAATAATTCTAATTGTAGTTACTAATATCCAACAATGTAAGTGCAGATCTCAGTATCTCATCAGTCTTCAATGATTAAGAGACTGTTACATGTACCAGGTTCTCCCTCACTTAAACTCAGTATGATTTTGTGCATTTCTAAAAACACTTTCTCTTCAGGAAGCAGGCACTGAAAGTAAACAGGTCTTGGGTGTGCCTTGCTGTATTATTAGGCGTGTGAAGACAAATGACCTCTGGTTTGTCATTACCTAACTCCTAACAAGGAAAGTACAAAGCATGACTTCTTAATATAAGCACAACATAAGAAACATACCTTCCTGATCATTGCAATAAATAGAAACCAAACCCGCCATTACATCCTTGTTCACGCGAGACAGCTGCAAACAGACAATTCCCATCAGTTTGCAAATTCTTTAATTTGTTTGGGGTTTCGAATTTAATCTGCTAATTTCCAGAGCTTTTATTATTCATTTCTGAACTCTATACAAAATATAGTCTTTTATGCTCCAAGCAATCATCTAAATTCCTAGCATTTGATCAATTCTAGGAACAGTGAGAAAAATCAAGCTGATGAGTCTTTGGAGCTCTGGGGGTGTAAGGGGAAGAAATAAATATTTTTAGAATAATTCTGCTCAGCCAGCGCCGTGGTATACCTGGATTTTGTTGAAATAGGAGAGTGAGGGAAGCATGTGAAATTATTACTCATTAATATCCTAAGGAAAACACATTTGTCACATAGTCTGTCAAAAAATATTTTTTCCTATGACAATGTCCCCACTGTTGTAACCAGTCTGAAGTATTCCCATTCAGCTGTGAATGGTATTTCACTCAAACCCTTTCTGTTTACTCTGCCAGTTAATTTTTCTCAGCATAGTAGCCTGCAGAGATGACCCTTGATTTCAAGCACTGCTCCCAAACACAAACACAGCTGGATGTCAAAAGAAATCAGCCCAAAACAATATCTAACATATATCTGAAACCTCTACATATTTTGACTTGCATTTTGATGCCAGTCTCCACATCAGACCCAACAACATTTCAAGAAAACAGCAGTACTGAATGACAGAATCATATTTCACTCACAGTAGGTTGTCCTGGACATTTTTGGCTTTAAATATATTCTGTAACCTTTTGTGTGTAGGATCTGCTACACAACTAAAAATGTTTTCAAAGGGATTGGACTACTATGTATTTCAGGGACTAAACAATCCAATTTCTCTGAATTTATTTATTAGGTAGTTATTTCAGCAAAGTCATTGCACTAACTTTTTTGGTGGGTTTTAATAGTAAAATTCCTACTGTTTTTTCTATATTTTAAATCAGTACCTGAATTCTAACCTAAGCCCTTTCAAGCCAGAAGCTAAAAGATAAGACTGCATACTGAGTTAGACTGAATGGGAATCTCTTCAGAGAGAGAACTTAAAATCTTTAGGGTCACAAAAGCCTTGGTCCCAGAAAAGCCTATATTTAATCTTTGAATTGTGCTTGGCAAAGAGAATAAAATACAAGAATAAGCAAGCGTATACAAGATATACATATATCTTGTATATGTATATCTTGTATACACTTGTGTACACAAGTGTATACATATATATACAACATTTACTACAAGCAAGAACATACAATGTGTGTTCAACTCTTCTGCCTTATTCCCAAGAGTAAACTAAGAAAACCCTTAGGTTTGTTTGTTTGTTTACTGGGGGAGTAGATTGGCCTCTTTCAATTTACCTCCTACCACTGTAGTCCTTGATTGATGACGTTGTATCTTGACGAGCCTTTCCTCTACTTTTTTTTTTATTAGCTAAGAACGTACAAAAAGCTCTCCTTAACCATCCACACCCCCTGATGTGGTGAGCAGACACAGAATATGATCTCTGGGCAGGACCTGTTTGCATTCATAGAGTCCCGTGTCTCCCTTGGTCTGCCAAAACTCTCTCACAGAATATGATGCCTTAACATCATTCCATTTTCAGGCATAAGTGTATTCACGGCCTGTTTATGCCCTGCTTTCTCATGAACTGATGAGTGTCTGTCTTCACTGATGTTTGCATCCTGACCAGCTTTTTGCCTTCTAAGGTGAAGAAAATGAGCTCCTCTAGTCTCCTGTCATGATAAGGAAGTCTTCCTAGTTCAATAAATTTATTAGCCGTGATCTCACATGGTCAAAAGTAATTGCATTTTCTTGGATGCCGGGTGAGCTCTCAGCAAGCACTTTTACAATGGTATAAACGTACTTTCTCTAGAGGCACTTCTCCAGGTGATTCACCCCTGGATGCCCTCTCTGTTTGAGTGGTAACATTGTGCCAGCAATTCACTGTCCCTGCTGTGTTGTTTGCCTTGTGTGATGACCCTTCAGCTCACAGCAAAAGTTATGATTAGTTCACTTCTTTGAAGCATCCAGATTTACTTTCTTTCTGTGAGATATTATGCTTTTTCTCTGAACAAAAGATATCTTCCAACTCTGAGCTATAATTGCATCCACACTTTTGTATTTTGCTCAATAATGATAATTTGAAGGAGGGCTCGAATCCAAACTGTGATGAACTCTACTGATAATATTTCTTTAGATGAACAGTCCCTCTTTCATGGAAAAGCAATTTTAATTTACACAACAAATTGTTATTTGCACTTTCACCTCTTCTCTAACTTTATAATTTCTACCTTCTCCAGCTAATATAATTTTTCCTGCTGTATTGAATCAAAAGGTTCACCAAAGTACAAATCTTCAATGTACTATTTTTTCTTTTTGTTCAGAGAAGGAAACTAGTCTAGCAGTCTAACCTGGCACAATCTTCCTTTAGAAATGTTTAATCTTCCATGTTACCTCCATGCCTTATTTTTGTTCTTTGTCCAAAACTTGGTCAGTATCTTCTGTATTTTGTAGTAAAGAGATCATATGGCCAAACTTCTGCTTTATTTGCAGCTCTGCCACGTAATATGGAAAGGGGTCAATAAGCAAGAGAAGGCTACGAAGTTTTAGTCCCCTTCATATGTCCTTCATTTTTATCCTAACCAGCATTCAAAGGAGTGCTGGTAAGAGGAAGACTACGGCAGCACAATATCTTCACAATTTTTCCTCCTTCAAGAGCAGAGTGGTTTTTTTTATCAGTAAACCACAAGCAAATGTTAAAATCCATTCTGAAATAAAGAAAGATTTAAGCAAGCAAAATAGGATTGACCATTTACCAAACAGATTCAATTCTCAGCTTTTACCATGAATTATGAACCAGAACCATGTTAAGGTAAATGTGAAGTTCTTGCTACATCTGAATTCTGCATTATAGATTTTGAAGTTATAAACTTCTTATTACTTAATTTAAAGTTATTTTTATTTTACTTTTAACCCTTATTTATATGGTATGAAAAGATCAGGAACAAGTATTTTATTGAGGGAGCAGACAATATTTTAGGTAAACAGATAGTAAAATATTAGTAGTTGACAAATTTTCTCCATGCCAGAGTGAACATCTTTATTGATCAGAAACATTACAACAGGACTTTGCATATAAAACACATGAATCAAAGTGTGCTATTGTGCCTTGCAAGCCTTAAATTATAGTAAACTTTTTCAGAAACTGTGTGGCTCTTTAGTGAAAGGTAATACAATATGATAAAGCATCAAAATGAACAGCTTAGTATTTTGTAGCTTCTAGCCTGCATAAAATGCATGCATATAAAAAAGGAGAAGTCTTTGTAAAAGCATACATTAAAAATAAGGTTAGAAAACCAGGGATAGTGTTTTATCTGTGAAACACCATGTTGTTGAGAGACTAATTTTAATAACCACATCTCAGTGTTAAAAAAGGTCTCTACTTTATATTTTTACTACCCTAAGAAGGCCTCACTAAATTTCTGGTCTCCATCTGTATTCCAGACACATACTTTCAGAATTTTTGAGATGTCTGAATGTTGTTTGATTTGCATCCAACTTGCTGACACAGCCCCAGTTTTGTTGCAGATCAAATAATCTAGCTTTTTGGAGGCAAGTGATTAATAATTCTTATTGATGATTTATACAGTCCTGAATAAACTAATTTTATTTGTCTTGTCATAACCAGCTTTAATTTTCTGTTCTGCTAGTAAAAAGCTTAGTGCTTGTTTATTGTACTGCTATAATGTCAACAACCTAATCTACTTCAAAGAGCAAAGTCAATATTGTATTTTATTAAAATAAATGTGAAGTTTAATTATATGTTTCAGTTAACCTTGGATTTGTGTTAGCTTTTATTGTTTTCCGTAAGTAAATCTTTATTCAAGGCCCTTGTGTCCTTCTTCTGTCCGTATTGAAGGAGTGTCTCTTGCAGGGCTGGTTGCAAGGGACATATCCACCTTTCCACTCTGGTACTATGGGCTTTCTGCGTGTAGCAGCTGTCCTAGGACTAATAACCATTTTAATTCATAAAAAAATGAAATAAAAAAAGGAAATTGAGCCTTTTCTCTCTCTCTCTGCATTGGGTCTCTGTAGTGATTTGGGAATCTGTGGGCTACCCTTGGCAGTGCCATAGGGTTGACTGGGGTAACACAGCCCCTACAGGGACAGTTGTATGATAGCTGAAGATTGAGCTGGCTGTGCTGAATGTAGGCAAACAAATCAAATTCCCCCTGCAAAATGGAGCCACGTAAAATGAGCAAATAATTATTTGAATATTCATCTCAAGATGAAATAATCGCAAACCAAATGTGTCCTACCAAATGCTGGCCTCCAGCCTACTGAGTCTATCTGTAATATGATGAGGGATAAAGGTATGTACGTTCCAGGTTCTGCTTAGTTATAATTTGAACCTGGAGTTGAATTGAATCCTTCAACAGATGCATAACAGAAATATCAGAAGCAAGAGCTGTACAGAGAGGTTTTACTGCTGCAACTAAGGAATATTCAGAAAAGTTGGAAGTTTCTCTATCGACTAGAGAAAAGTTTACTTTATGTTGAAGGCAAACCTGAATATCTACAGCTAGACTTTTTTCTTAGTTTCTTTTTTTAATTAATTTAAATTAATTTCTGTCATCATAAACACTTTTTAAAAGGGAATGGTAAAGTAGTCTTTTGTTCTTATAAATTCACCTTAATCTTTAGGTTAGTTTACTTTAGTTTTAAGTCTTTAATTTTTAGAAAAATTTGAATTTTTGGAACCCAATTACTTCGTTCTCAAATTAAAAAACTTCAAAAATAAATAGACTTCCAGCTACAAGTACAAGAAGCTTCCAGAAAATTTCAACATTTTTACAAGTTTCACATTAGCCTTATTTTCAAGGAGTGCTGGGGCCAGAATTCTCATAAGCACAGGTTACATTGATTCAGCAGGGATAAAGCAAGGTCTTGAAATGAAACTTCATATATTATAAAGTGGGAGAGGCTCAGAAAGGGTAGTTAAGCATTTAACAGCATTTCTTCCTTTATTTCCCTGTTTTTATTTCTTCACAGTTTGTGAGGTACTGCTATCAAGCGTGCTATCAAATATAATCTCTTAAGTTTTGTCAGTTCAAATATCTTTCCACCATCAAACTGTTATTGTCAACAAGATATTGATTCAAGACAAATTTCTCCTGCCCAATTAAGATTATTCTTCTGGAGGAACATGAACTGATCAATATTGTCTCTGAATAAACCCCCTTCAGCCTCATTCAGACCCCAAGAGCCATTTAATCTAGTAAATGAATGCATACAGACAAGGTATTAGCTATTAGTTAATTTTGATGACAGCCCTGTATTCATCTTCTGGTTTGCAGTAAAAGAAATTCCTTCACCTCCAAAAGGAGGGGTTTCAGCCTAGCAGGATAAAAATCACCCCTGCACAGCCTATATAAGGTCTCTTTGGAGCAGCAAGAATTGACTTGAGTGCGTTGGAGGATACTTCACTGAACTGACTAGCAAAGGTGAACAAGAAAAATCTAACTAGACACCTAATAGGTAGGGAGAGAAAATCCCACATCCCACTGCTGATAACTTTATGCCCTATAGCATGAGAGTTGATTATCCTTATCATAATGGCAACATACATAATGACAAATGTTATTTGTGATCATAAAATTATCCAACCCTTTAGAATTTCTGCCACAGTATTTAAATCAAATACTCCCTTCAACTATAAAACCCAAATTGCTGAATACATATTGTATACAGATGTGTATCTCTTTTATTTTCATTCTAAACTCACTTCCAATGTAATTTAACAATGATTTTTTCTGTGCACCTTACCTTTCATAATTTTCACAGTAAGTCCCCTAATTTCTCATGATGCAGCTAAGTGATTCCAACCTTTGGGACAACTCTATTTATGCTCTGTTTCTTTTGCCATTTATTTTTCCCCATGATGATTTTGTAATTTCAGGTATGTTTTTCCTAGTGCTGAGTGACTTCATTTGAATTAAGGACTACAGAAGTATACTATTCCTCAATGCTTTTTAGCACAGCTGACTTTTTTTGGCTTTACAGATTTTATCCTCTTTCAGCACACTTGCTAAGTCATTCACGGTAATTTTCTTCAGAAAATCCCATGAGAATAAAATATCCACATGAAAAACTTTGTCTATTTTGTCTGTTTTTACAGTTCACAATATTTTGGTGTTTCTACACTGCAATAAAAAAAAATAATACTTTGCTGTCAGGAGGTTGAGTTTGTTTCTATCACAATTTTTCCTTCTCTGATGGTTTAAAAGAATGAAATGATCCCACATTATTATTTTTTTTTAACATTTGAAGATGACTACTTTTGATTTTATTTTGTGATACTTTTGATTGTTCTGTGATGGGTAAAGCTGCTGACAATAATGTAGGCCATGCTATGAAATGAAGATCATTACTTCATGTGTAGTGTGTTCACAAATGGAAAGAAATTTTTCCTTCTCTTTGAGTAATACAATTTTCCACAGACAGTGAGCCAAAATTTGATTATGTGAGCGAGTGTAGGCCCTCCAAGGACAGTGTTGCTCTTCTCTTAAGTTCAATAGGGAATGGGTCGTGGTGAGTCCTTCGATGAATGTGGAGAAAAAGGTGGAAGAAATTCAAAGCATTACATTTCATAAATAAGATGTCACAGGACATGCTTGTTGGCCTGTCCTCCCTTGGGGAAATCATGGTCGTATACTTTCTGGAATAACTTTATGTCTTTCACAAATGTATGCAGACTGGAAATCTTGAGAAATCACAAATATTGGATGAAATCACACAATGGAATGAGTCTGCAGGTGGAACGCATTCTATCTTGTGACATCATACTCAGATAAACGTATGTCCCATTTAATTTCTGTGTTTGAATTTTCCTCCCTATCTTCTAGAGGAGTTTTGATTTTTTCCAGTTATTCAGGTCAAGAATTAGCTGTTGAAACCAGCTCCTTTGGTCTGATGTCCAAAGAGGTTGGGCAGTTATTCAGACACCAGTACTACAACTTCTTGAATTTAAAGATAAGTGTTTAAGTGTAATTCAATTAAACTAAAACAAGTCTATATAGATTTTCATTACTATGATTCTAGTTTCCTGCATTTACTTGGAAAATACAAAGCATTGTTTGTAGTTTGGGATGATACAGCTGATCTGTATGAACAAAACAACAAAGCATTTCTAAAATGCATGTGCTGAAAAGTGAGTCTGCAGAGAGAAGAACAGCACTGCAGGGTGCCCTGCTTGCTTTGTCTTATTGATGTTATGTCAGATATGGTCAAAAGACAAGCAAAATGATAATTTTTCTAACCACTGCTGCTGTGGAAGCTAAAAGCCAAAATATGGTCTTCCTGGCTCATGAATCAATAACAGCAATTACAGGTCATACTCTTCCCCCAGCTGCACCTGTATTATTTAGTTGTGAAAAAAATTCAGCCTCCGTTTAGATCTGAGGAAGACAGCTGGTCTGCTGCTACAGTTTCACTGAAAAAACTGGAATTCAAGGGCATTATACTAATTTACCTTGGGGAGTGCAAATCCCTTGCCTTTCATGGGAAGGCTCAAAGGCTGAGTTGCACGCATTCTCCCAGTAGACTCGCGCAGGATTCTAAAGGATAACCTACTCTTTTTAAACCCCGTTGCAAGCTGTTGTGTGACGTTGCACGGTTCTTTCATGTTCAGCACTGTGTCCCAGCATGTGCTTACACTTTGAGAAGGATCTTCTATGTAAATCCCTCCCTGATCTCACAGGACTGGTCAGAGCCAGCTGGTGCTTTGAAGTTATTGAAAAATGGTGCTGGAGAAGTGCATGGTATTACTAGGTGCTACCATGAGGCCTACATCTAACCCTATGGTGAAGATCTGTCTGGTAGCTATTTTACTGTCATTTGAGACACTTGGAGTAGCAGCAGCTAAAAGGTTTTATTCACACAAGTCTAGAATGAAAAATTAATGGATAACAACTCTGTCATTCCAAAAGACCCCCTTTTATTATAATGTTCACAGTAGATGAAACTCAGTGTTAGAGAAACTTCAGGAAATCCTCAAATCAGAGCTACCTTCCATTCCTAACTGTCAAGAGAAAAAGGATTTGCTGAATATATGTTCCTCTTTCATTGGGTCTATAAGACCTCTATTCTCTGAAAATGGAACAAAGAGAATTTCAAGGTTATAATTAGATTTTGATTCTGTAAAAGTGAACTTTAGCATATGGATTGCAATTAATTCCTCCTGACAGAACAGAGATGAATGATGTCATACCTGTTAAACAAAAGGTCAGATTCAAAGCACAATTTAAGTGCCAGAAATAGGGCTTCCAAGAAATTTTCAGCTGTTTATGCTCAAAATTTCAATTTTGGAAAGCCCTTTCAACTGCCTACTGACATTAGCAACTGAACTCTGGAGGGCTCCCCTTCTAATGACCCTCTGTGTACTCTGAGTCACATCAAATAATCTCAGGTGGGTAAATGACTCCCTAACTCTTGGATAAGGCACTCATGGGATAGACACTGGGCTTTAGGCTTGAGTTTCTCACTGTACATTAAGTGTTACTGACCGAATCACCAAAAGAGTCTTTGGTGCAGCAACCTGGCTGGTAGATCAAGATTCCTGGTTCTCTCCTGGATGATGACTTCAAGAATCTCAGGCCTAAATTTTCTATCTTCAGAAGAAGTTCTCTGACTGTTGACTGCTATATTAAAAGGAGGTGCTCTGGTCACCCCTGACTCCTGTGTTTTGAAACAGAACAAAGCTGTGCTCTGCACTTGGAAAAACAGAAGAGAAGTTTCTCTCTCAGGAGTGACTCCTACATCTGTTGCAACAAGCACAGTCCTATCTGCTCGAGAGAAAGGTGCTCCACTAAATCCCTGCCCTCTTCAATCCTTTTAGGGCTTTTTTAGACAGTCCTTCAGGCGAGGGTATGACCCTGTTTGGGGAACACAACAACACGTCAGAACACTGGGGACTTAAATCCTAACAATTCAACAGGTTTCATAAATTGCTTTTCCCAGGCTGTCTTCTGTTTTGCTACCTGGAAAATGGGTTAAATGATGTTGCTCCCCTATTGCACTATTTGAAAGCAAGGAGGACAATTATTGGAGAGCTTTGTCAAGTGGTGGGTGATATATGTAGATGTATATCATGTACATATATATATTTGCACTTTACATGCATGTACAATTTATGCATATACACTGTATATGTAAGATAAAATACATACAATATTTTACAAATGCTTCACTGTGAAGTTCTGTTCTAGGTGGGTTCTAGTACTTTTCTATGTATTGCTTTTTATTAGTGGTATATGTGTGACTGGACAAAGCATTTGAATGTATTGTCTTACTGGTTTTCACGTAAAGTACATTAATTTTACAGAAGAAAAGAAAAATACATCTGTACTTGATTGTTGGATTGTCAGGCAGGCAATTTCTCCCAAGTTATGCTTTTCTTTCCCTCCTCTGCAGCCTCGGTTGCAATTCAAATTGTCAATCTAATAAAAACCTGTCCACTTTTCTCCATATTTGTTCTTGACCACACTGATAGTGAAAGAAAATATTAAAAGTTTCACGAGAAAGCATATTATGGTGCTCCAAGCTGATTTGTTTGAACAAAAAAATAAAAAGAGAGTAGTAATGCTTTAAATAAAAATTCAACATTTTCTTTTCTAATTAAAACCAAGCCATGGGATGATTTCTTGGCTGATACAAACTGTGGTTATTGTGAATAGTAATTTATACCAGGTTAATACTTTACTCTGTGATTCTTCTGTTGATTTGTACATAAGAGAGAGACCTTAAAAATATGTGTTCCCTCATAGTAACAATGAATGAAAAATAGACATTGCATTTTTAAAAATTGGTTTTGACTGTCCTCAGCTTATCTCAAAGGAATTTCTTTTAAAAATCTAAAAAGTGTTTAAAGTAAAGGAGATATATATATATATATATATACTATAATATAAATCCTATATATTTTAGGATTATAAGATGGTGTTTAACTATACATAATAATTATACAGGTCCTATTGGTGTAGCAATGAATAAGAAAATATTTATGTTCTGTCACATTTTTCTGCAGATTCACAATTTCAGCTATTTTTCCTTTGAATTTACTCTTTTGCATACATGAGTAGAATAATACTCAACAGGTAATAATATTTTCACTGATACTTATACATTTATTATTATTATTCTCATCATCATCAGCAGCAGCAGCAGCAGCATTAGTTATTTCTGTTTATCAGCAGGCCTTGCACTAAACAAGAAGAGTTTGTTTCAGGAAGGCACATGTATGGAAATCACAATTATTTTTTAATAGGTAGCATGATTTCTCTGTCTGTCACTTCCAGTTTTGAGGCTAGATTGCTCAGGGCTTCTGTTGTCTCCCCTCTCTCTACTCACATTTCCTTTTTAACTATAAATATTACTCTTCTGCTGTTCTTTCTTTTCTACTCTTCTGCTCTCTTTCTCTATTTGTATTCTTGTTTCTCATCTGCTTAGCTAGAAAACCTAAAGAAATCACAATATGGTACATTCTGACTAGAGCCTCTTTTAAATACACTTTCCTCTACAGAACCAAGAGGAGAATCTAATCAAATTTCTACACCTGTCCATAATCCAGAATATCACACAGGTGTAATGGCAATCCTTGAGCCTCTGACTGACAGAAAATTTTAGTTTTTCACTGAGAAGCAGCTCATAATTTAATCATGTGATTGAGCAAAACTCTCACCACCTCTTTCTCTGCGTTAGTGTGACAGGGGTAAGCTTCAGGCCATCCTTGGAAGGTAGCAACCAACACCAATACATACCTGTATCCTTCTTTATGTGGCAACTCAGCAAAATCTACTTACTAGTAATCTCCAGGAAAATCTCCTGCCTTTGTTACCCCTGGCCTACCCTTCTGCTTGTATCAGGATTGTTTCGATGGCAGATTTCACATTTGCTTAATATAGATTGGACAGTTTTGGTCATTCCTCTTCCTATTACTACCTTTTTCAGATATTTCAAATGGTTTTCTGATCCCCATTTGGTGCCTTCATGTTCCTGCTGAGCTGTCTCCCAAAGTCAGCTAGATTGTTAGCCTTTTTGTTTTAAAGGGGAAGCAAATTGTTGTACCAGTGATAATAAAAGACAGGTGATAATGGACAGTAAATTATATTTAGAGACTTTTGTGTGTTTTGAAGTCCTGCGGTTCAGCACTTCTGTCTATTGAAATTAACATTTTATATCATGGTAGTCAGTCATTGCACAATATGCAAAAGGACACCTGCAAAACCATCCTGTGAAGGAGGATCTCTTGCAGGTGGCAAGAGATAAAACCATAAGGCTCCCCCTCTCTGCAGTTTATCATGCTTTTTCCTTAATTTGGAAGGTGCACAGTGATGTTAGTAAAGCAGTCCACTTGGGCTGCTTCCCTGAGAGTTCAGATTATTTGATTGAAGTGTACTGTCTTGGCTGTTCTTTTCCCACTCAGCCTCCTGCCTTTGCATGGAGTTGGTCCAGACATATTGTTCAGAGCTGGCTCATCCACATATAGCACAAAAATGTGCTGGGGCTCCTTAATATTCCTGGAGTGATTTTCTCTCTGTCATGTAAAAATCCTCTGCTTGGGATGGGAACTAAGCTCACAGTCTGTGGCTCCCACCACAGTACTGCAAGCAAGAATTTATCCATTCCATATTTTTAGCTGCTAAGTATGAAAAAGGATCAAATATACCTGGATTTATATAATTAATAAGGTTTTATATAATTAATATTTTTTATTCCAATCTCTACCAAACAATAACAAATTAACTTTCTGCCATTAAAGCAAGTGAGTGTGTCTGATGTTCTGGCTGATGGCCTCTGAAAAAAGACAGATATGCAATCAATAAAATGTTTCTTCTCTCTAAGTGAGGGTAGGGTAAAGCGTCATCCAATGCACAAATCTTCACAACCTTTTCAGCTAGACATGCCCCATTAATAGTAAAACAAAAGCAAATAGAACTGAAGCATCTACTTTCTTGAAAGATCACCAAGATGTTTATTTAGTAATTTAGACACTTTGCCTGAGAAAATACAGGAATCATTTATCTGTCAGTAAATTAGAGCTACAAGTATTGGTAATGATAAATTTGTTTCAATGTATATCCTGGATGACCTGGAAGAGGATCTTATTTGGTTTTTTATATTGTTTTTTTTTTTTTTATTTAGCTTTCTCTGAGTTTTCAACTTTAGGTCTTTAGATCAAAACAAATAAAGTTCCTTCCCTATGGAGGAGTGGCAGGCACAGTTTTATATTTACTGTTATTGAGAAGAAACTATTCCCTTTTTCATTATGCAAATAGAACCAGAAATAATTAGGAAGTATGGTAATAATATATGCAAATCCCAGCACTGACAATTTGTGAGATGTTCCTGTTTTATGTGATAGCTTTTGACTTGCAAAGCACAAAAAAATAGCATGCTTTGTATAACTTGGAGGGAACAACTCCAGATGATACATTCAGTTACCTTCCTAAAAAAAATAAAAGCAAAGAAAGGTGTGTTAAAGTTCTCTTAAATTTAGTGACAGAAAAGAGCAGATCTCTTGGATCAGCTGGTCTCATTTCATGATAACAGGTTGCTGCCATGTCACATATTCCTTTTCTGCAAACTGGTGAATAGTAAGCTTTTGCTTTCATGTCTTCTTCTGAAAAGTTTCTCGTAAATTATTCATGCTACACATCTTCACAATTTTTGGCAAAAGTTGGTTCCAATCATGTGGACAATTTCATTTAGCATAAAAAATCCTCTTTTACTTTCATGACTTATTTTTGGGAGGAAAGCAATCAAAATGCTCTAAGCTTCTATTTTTCTCTACTGACCAAGGTAAGCTGTCTTCATCTTGCAGTTTGCTTCTTTCTGAATGTTTTGATTTCTCTTCCAGTCCATGTTGAATATAGAGGGATGAAAATTTTGTCCAGCATGCCAGCAAGAATTTTTTTAGAGCCTTGTTGATTTGCTTTAGCAGTTTCTGAAAATAGTGATCTAATATAATTTCCACTCATTACCACCTGTTTATAATGACTTTAGTGTTGGCAAGCCTCACCTTTAACTGCACAAAGTTCATTTCTATAACTGATAGGAGCCTTAAAACAGAGTGACAAACCCTGAATGTGAGGCTCTGGATGAAGAATATCTCTGTCATACACAACTGAAGAGAGATGGAGGATGGGATTCCAGCATGGGGGTCTGACTGGGACCATGGCCATGTGGGGGCCATGTATTACCTTGGAGCATGAAATATACAGTTGTGTCCAAAGATCAGAAACTCAGTCAGAGACATTGAAGAATCAGAAAATGTTTATGGAAATGATGGCTGGATAAATGCTGCTTCCATGTGAATATCCCAATATGTAGGCTTGAAAGGTAAGGAGTGAAAAAAGTGGTCTAGAGTCACCGTCTCCAGTTCTCCAGCCATCCTTGTGAGAAGAGGAGTGAGAGAATAAATAAAAATCAGGCTCACTCAGTTCACACACTTGAGAATGATCAGGATTTAGCTCTTTATCAGCAATGCTCTCTCTGAGCATACATCATTCACATAGTTCTTTTGTCAAATCCTGACTCCCTGAAGGATTAGTGCTCACTTTTTAAAAACTTACGTGAACTCAAATTTGCATTTCCCATTTCACTCTTCCTCTCTAAGTACAACGTAATTCAGACCCATTTAACTGTTATAAATTACATTTTAGGACTAGCTAGTAATTATGCTAGAGATAGATATCTCAAAAAGGAAAAAATATGGAGGAAAAGTAACAGATTGGATTCAATAGAATGTAGTCCCTGTATTAAAAAGAACCTGTATAAAAAAGAAGTCCCTGTATAAAAAAGAATTTTAAAGCAATATTTAATAATAAAGTCAGCCCTTCTGGTATAGCTTAGTTTTATGTCAAATAAAGCAGAGGGAAATAACATTTTTCAGGTTTGGTGAAATGAAAAATTGAAGTGTGTAAATACTATGTGTGTACAGCAGAGTAAAAAAAAACCTTCAGAATGTTTAGCAACATTCTGCTAAACAAAATCAAATTAAAAAAACATTGTGCTGTTAGGTGAACCTGACATGTTCTGCTTTGTTTGGAATTTTGAATCTCTTTGTCTAACCTCAATTTTCTTTTAATTTCAGGCACTGCTTGCAGGGAATCTATTTTTCTGAATTAGGTCTAGAAAATTCACATGGCCACCGAGGAGTGCCTCCTCTTTATCTCTTTTTGAGGTGAGAAGCAGATTACAGCATCCAAGTGAGGTTCATCTCAGCCTTGTCAAATAACTTTCTGTATCTCCTGATGAACATGAGTGCCCAAGCAGCATATGTAACCTGGCTGTCACGCTTGCAGCTAGACAGAAGCCTTCAAAGCTTCCAAGTGCCCCTAAGCGAACCTGCAGTCCTAGGGCATTTCCTTAGCTGTGTATTTCAAGCAGTTTGTGTCTAAAAGGATGTGTGCTAGTTACCATCACTGAGGCCATTATGGTTGCAAATGAGATTTCTACACTGCCACAAGAAGTTTAAATGTTTACTCTGGCTGATTTCAAAGGGACCCCTCCTTAGACGGTTCTGAAAATTCTGTTCTGCTTAATTAATGTCTGTTCAGTGCTTGTTAAAAATGTGTATAAATGTGAAGAATTCTTACTGTTCATAAAACATCTATGCAGCAGGTTGAAAGGAATTTATGAGAACCATATAGCAAAGATTTATTAAGAAGGGATTAGTTGCTTGGATGTGAATAATTTTCTGCAAACAATTTAAACAATGAAATAGAAATAGAAATCACAAAATATGCATGTGAGACAAATGGTTCAAGTGGCAACAGTTGAACTCAAAAGCAGTGAATGTTTAGCTGGTACAGATGGGAAAAGCTGTCATTTAGACCTAGTGAAATTCAGTTTAAGATTACATCAAAAAAAACCACAGAAAAAATTTGAATTCCTGATTTCCTCAGCAGGGCTTATCAATGGTTTAGGACTTAAGAGTTTTTCCTTATAAGTGGTGTATCACCCAATTTCCCAAATGTATCAGTAGAAGGTGTTGAGTGCTCAGCACTGTTGAGAAATCAGGCCACCTTTGTAAAAGATTATGGGATGGAATTCCAAAAGAGCTTGGCATGAAGTTATGAATGCATATAGAGGGTGGAGGCATACACGGGGTGAAAGCAAGGACAGGTAGCCTGGAAGGATAAGAAGCATTATCTGGTCATCCAGGGACAAAATTAGGCAATCTAAAGCCCATTTGCCTTAGCCAGGGATTTCAAAGACAAGAAGACCTTCTACAAATGCACAGCTGGCAAAAGGAAGAATAAGATAACTGTGGGCCCATTGCTCAAGAAGAAAAGGGACCTGTGTGACAGGACATGGCTGAATACCTTCTTTGTCTTGGGTTTCTCAAGCAATGGCACACTCCAGGATCTTCAGGTCCCAAAGGCCAGATGTAAAGAATGGAGTGAGGAAATTGTTCTGTGGAGAAAATAAGGTTAGAGAGTGCTTAAGCAACTTGGACATACATAAATTCATAGACCCTGACAGGATGTACCCATGAGAGCTGTCAGATGCCTCTGCAAAGTCACTCTCAACAACCTTTGATCAATCATGATGTCTGAGAGAAATGAAGTCTAGAGAAAAGTATCACTGTTAACTTTAAAAAAGATAAGAAGAAGGACCCAGAGAACTATAGGACAGTCAACATCACCTCTATCCTTGGGAAGGTGAAGGCTGGAAAACCATTTCCATGTGCAAGAGGAACAAGAAAATCATTAGGAATAACCAGCATTCATCCATCAAGGGGAAGTCATGCTTGACCAACTTGATAAACTTGTGTGGTAAAATATCTGGCCTGGTAGATGAAGGAAGGGCAGTGGACATAGTCTAGCTGGACTTCAGTAAGGCCTCTGAGACTGCCTCCCATTAGATCCTCATAGACAAGGTGTTCACAAATGGCTGGTCAAGCAGACTGAGGGGGACTGAAAACTGCCTGAAAACCACCCAGAGAGCAATGAGTAGCACAAAGTCCAGCTGGAGACCAGGAGCTAGCAGAGTACACCAGGAGTCCATACTGAATCCAATCCCTTTTAAGATCTTCGTTAATGATCTGGGTGCTGGCGCAAACGCTCTTCTTCAAGTTTGCTGATGAAATGTCTTGCACCTCGGGAGGAACTACCCCAGTCACTAATGTGTGGTAGAAGTTTGGAAAGCTGTGGAAAGTACTTTGTCCTGATGGACGCCAAGTCCAACATGAGGCAACAGTGGGTCCTTTCCACAAAGAAGGCAAATAGAATCCTGGGCTTCTTTAGGTGAAGTATTGTCAGCTGATTGAAGGAGGTGATCCTCTCTCTATTCAGCACAGCTGATGCCACCATGTCTGTGGTGTTTCCCAGTAGGAAAGAGACTAGAACATACTAGAGACATTGCAGTGCAGAGCCATTAAGATGACTGAGGGACTAGAGCAACCTTCCTATGAGAAAAGGCTGAGAGAGTTGAGACTGTTCAGCCCAAAGAAGGGCAGAAAATTCCAATATTTATTATTTTATCCTTATTTCATTACTTATTTGTTTAATTAAATTTAAAAAAAAGAGCATAATGGATTTAGCCATTGTTTTTTTTTCTTGTTTTGGATGTTTTTTTACCTGTTTGCTTATCAGGATCTCTTTTTAGCCATATTTTGGAAATCTGAATCCAGGTAAGAAGTCCACAGTTGCACTTAATTTTGGAATACTCTTTCTGAAAACCTTAAGAAAGAAAAATATCAGCAAAGCGGCTCCTTTTGAAATCATAGAATAATATTTAATTAGTATTATTCCTGCTGTTAGATGTCAGTATTGTTTCATGAAAGTCCAGTTGGAAGTAGATTTTTACAGCTCTAAGCAAGATAGCTTTTCAATTGTGAAGTTTGGAAGTGCTAGCTGTTGGTGTTCAGCACCTCATCTATTAACAAGGGACTTTAAATTACATACTCAGTGGAGCAGTAATCATTAGAGCAAACTCGAGATGCACAATAGAGATTTAATTTCACTGGAACAGTTCCTAATGTAATTCTTTGTAGTGCAGATTATTTGAACTAGGGTTTTGGATGTGCCAAAAAAGGTATATGGAAAAAAAGTGATGCTGTCTAAAAAGGGTCATGAGGATCCATTTCAAAAATTTGAATCACATATGATATGTGGGTTGGGCAGCCTGATATTTTTTCAGCATATAATACATTTAACCTTTATGTTTTGTTCATGTATTTGATTTTCTCCTGTCTGTATAATGAAATGGTTTTTTCTCCTGAGCTTTGAATACTCTGCATAATACCCTGGGGAGTTCTCCAAGGTTATTAGATCCATTGCTTAGCTGCAAGCTCCTAGAGGCTACACTAACACTCTCCTCTGTTTGGAAAGCTGCTATAATATTTCTGGTCTTGAGCAATGAATAATATGATTAGTACCTGAGGGAATGCAAACAAAAACATTAGCAAAGTACATTTTCCAATATTTAAGAGGGAAGCCAATCCTCAAAACAAAAGTTGCATGTTCTTGAACACTGTCTAATAACATTAACCTGAAATCACTTGATTTAATTGCCCTGTTAAGCAGTTTATTGCATTACTTATGGGATAATAGAATGAGTTCAAAGTGGGTTCATTGCATTATCTTATAAACAATGTACCACATCATTAAACAAGATGATAGAAATCAATGTATTTTATACGAAACAATTATGAAGGCTCATGTAAAGTCTCTAATGTGAATAGTAGAAAGACCTCACTGTGACAAGGGAAAAAAGGCCTTTGTGAGGATAAAAAGACAAAGCAATGTCAAACTATAATTCCCTGAATCAGATTAGAAGCACAATTCTCCAAAATTGTTAGTTTCCCTGTAGTCTCATACACTGCCCTAAGCCTTCACTCAGAACTATACAGAAATCTCTTCCTTGGCTCACAGATAATGATTTCTAACAGGTATCTTGTCAGTTCTGTTCTTAGGGAATTTAGCACAGATGTGTGACAATCTTCCAAGCATCTAGCTTGCAAACTTGTGATGATCTGTTTTGACTTGTGTGTCCAGAGGGAATGCAAATAGAAATGTTTAGAAAAGCCCAAAGAGAGAGGACAGCTGATCCAATCT
Source organism: Molothrus ater (assembly GCF_012460135.2). Taxonomy (NCBI): domain Eukaryota; kingdom Metazoa; phylum Chordata; class Aves; order Passeriformes; family Icteridae; genus Molothrus; species Molothrus ater. Next base: position 80,726,787 of record NC_050479.2, on the reverse strand, counting down.
ATTTTGGAAGAAGTAATTTCATGTTGTCTGAGGGAACTGACAGTGCAGAGAGAAATACTGGCTCAATATCACCTTAGTGACCCTCTGCCTGGTATATCTGCCCTTGTTTGTCATGACATCTTCACACTTGTTTTGCTACAGCCCTTGAAATTTATGGATATGTGTATGAATGAGGGGTCCAATTCTGTTCTATATCCCTTCAGAAATGAGAACAGAACAAAATACTGGAATACCCTTCCAGAGAGCAGAGACTAAGTGAGAGTGGCTCAGTGATCTGTAATGAATTTTGTTGCTGAGCTTCAGAGTTCAAAGGGGGGAGAGAGTCCAGGAGATGTCAGAACCCCTGGCCAAATTCCATTCCTACATCAGGAACATTTAATCCCCCATATTTCAACAGCTGCTGCAGTGCTGTCCATCTCACTGACACAGAGTGAGAAAAGCACAGGCTTTTCTGTGTGCGCTTGAGGTGGTTTCAAGTGATCAAACCAATTTTCAGAGTAGGTAACTGGTGGAGAAGGCATTAGCCTCATATATCTGCCTCTTTCCTGGTTTGCAATGCAACTGAGCAATGCAGAGAGTGTAGAGTTTAATTTTGGCAAAGAGCATGTTTTTCAGGAAAAAAATTAGGTCCTGGCTGTAAAAATAGTATCAGGATGTCACAGTAACTTGACTTACAGTCAAAACATAAATTAGGTTCCTCCCAGTAACCTATACCTTTATTCTCTTAGAATTTTTCTACATATTTCAATAAATGAAAACAAATTTTCCTCTAATACAAGGGTGCATTTTTTGTCAGAAATTCTAAGATGGGAGGAAGAAGTTCCAATCAAAAAAGATTTGGCCAGAAATACTACAAGGGGCCTTTGTCTGAAGGTTTGGTATGATATCAGAAAAAAAATCTCTATACATCATAGATGTTTTCCAGAAAAGATGATCTCACGTGATGAGAATTGCATTGTCTTGTTCACCAAAGCCATGGCTTATTGACCATAAATGTTTATGAGAGTGTTCAGTGTGGGGAAGCTGATTGGTTTCACATACACCACCAGGCCCATCAGATAACAGCTTTTATTTGCTACTTCAATCATGTAATGTTAAACAAAATGTCCTAATCTCCCGTGACTAATCTACCTTGCTTTGTATCTCCCTCTGAGATTCATCCTCTGACCAGATTTATAGTTTTAGTTAACCTCAGATTCAAGCATCATTTATCCTGATCCTGCAGTGGAGGTAAATGGGATCTCTTCTCTTCCCTTCCCTTGCAATGGATGCTGGAAGCACTCCCTGACCTATCTATGTGATCCTGTTGGGGTTCAAATAGAGCCCTGCCACTATTTGGAAGTTGGCAGTACAACAGAGATAAATTATGCTGCTATTACTCTCATTTCTCCACTGAAAGGGTTTTCAAGCATTGGAACAGGCTGCATAGGAAAGCTGCTGAGTCACCATCCCTGGATGTATTTAAGAGGTGTGTGAATGTGGCACTTAAGAAAATGTTTAATGGTTGACTTGGCTGTGTTAGGTTAACTTAGCTGAGTTGATCTTAAAAGTTCTGTCTAGTGTAGATGATCTTGTGATTCTTTTTTCTCGTAAATGTAAAGAATGCTGAGGTCAGTAGATTAATGTTTTGGGTCTATGATATGGCCTCAAGAATAAAGCATCAGGAAAAATGGCTACTGTGCACAAAACATACACATGTAGGTGTTCCATGGGTACATGACAAATCCAACACTTCTAAGATTGTTCATATTCCCTGTGCTTGTGATACATGCAGGACTCAAGCATGGCAGGTAGTCTAATACAGGATAGCCCAAGGGGTTTTTTTGAGATTTATTCATATTGGTAATCCTGATATTATGGTAGCAAAATGTCAAATTCTCTGTTCATGTATAAGCTGTGAACAGATCCTATTCTGGTCATTGAAAATCTTGTAATTTTAAGAGTCGATGTTAATGTAGTCACTCAAGAGGCAGACATTTACTGCTCCCATTTCTATGAGCTTTCCCTTTAGAAGGAATCCTTTTGTGAAGCTAGAGGCTTTACCTCCTTGTCTTTACCCTTTCCTCCCCAAAAATAAATATACCTGCAGAAAGTCACTGAAACAAGGAGCCCCTGACATACTTGCTTTTGAAAGAGTTTGCAGCTTTAGCTTTAGTTGAAAACCTCTCTTGGAAAGTTCTTCTGTATAGGTGATATTAAATTGATAGGGTAATGCCCTTTACTAGAGTGGTGCAAAGATTTTACTGTCTGTAGACATACTTAAAACCTCTGTATTTACACCTCTACAACTCAAAGAGATATGGGCCATTACTGTACTGTATTTTACAACTTATTTAGAATCAGATAGTAGCTGCATGAAAAAAGTAGCATTAGTCTTAGTTTTTTTCTTTGAAATAAATGATTTGACTTCAATTTTGCCAATGGGGAATGCTCAGGAAAAGCCTGACAAACTCCCAGAATTCTAGTAGCATCAGGCTAAAGCATAACGGCCCCATGAGCCTGAGCAATCCACATTGGCATTGAAACTGCACTTCTCTTCTGCTGTCTGGAAGAAAATAACAGAGAAATTCAATACATCCCCTTTTTATTGATTTATTTTTATTTTTAGAACACACTTTCATTACTTCAATTAGACTTCAGTTGTCTGATTTTAGCCCTCATATTTGGCAGGACATATTAAATAAAGTTTCCAGCATATAATGCCAACACAATAGTATGGTTGTTAGGGCATCTAAAAGTTAAACAACTTTAAATAGACAAAATTGGCATCAAATTCTAGTGTTCAATTTTCCTGCAGAACTACTGAAGGATTTCAGACCAACTTTTCATGAGAACAGATTATTCAGAGCTTTCATATTGAGTTAAGAAAATTTTCTAGCTGTATCTTGTCTCAGACAGTGGTGAGCAATGGATGCTTAGGAGAACAGTATAAGGATAATAATTAATTAAGTTGAAATGTCTGAAGCTGTCTTATCAATATGTCATAGAGTAAATCTGTAGAGCTGCTCCTGAGCTGGTTGTGTACAGCTTGGGACAGCAATATGAAGTAATGAGTGATTTCATCTGGCCATAACACCTTTCAAGTACTCTGCAGATCCAGGAGGGCAGGGCAGCAAACACCTCAGCCCTCCACACCTGTCTTTTCAGTACCTAAAACCTGGGGAAAAGTGTAGTGGTCCTTCCCTGTCAGATGCCCTGCCAGCTCCTGGGAGCCACAGCCACCCTGGGTTGGGGACTATAGATGGAGCTGCAATCCATCAGTTCAAGCTTTTATCAACACAAAATCCCTGCTTATTCATCACATAAGGGTTCAAAGGGAATACTGGCTTAAGGTCCACCTGAAAACACTGAGGACTGAATGACACAGTTCAGTTTATCTTTAGAACAGATAGAGCTGTATTGGCCCCAGGGAGGCTGAGGCAAAGGGAAAAACTAATTGGAGTAAGATAGTGCCAGTAGTTTTCTCATTATTCTTTGTGAGCAGGAATTATATAGCATGTGTTAAAATACAAAGAATAATTTTTCCAAAGAAAATTTTTCATTGAAACTCCACCTTTGCAAATTTTACTGGAGATAAATTTACTACATTTCTATAATTTATGCCAGCCAGCAAAATTAAAACCCCTTACAAGCCTTAATGAATTTAGCTTTTTGCATTTCAACATGAACAGGAGAATGGCAGAAGAAAATTAGCATAGTTACATAAATGAAACACCTTGGTGAATGGTGCACTCAGCATTTTAACAGGTAGCAGAAGTGAAAAATTACATTTTTTAGCATTCATAGTACTGATAGCCTGGATTTTATGGACAAAAAAAATTATAGAAGTTGAGATCTTCTCAAGGGCAGCAAATAGAGAAATCTCACGTCTGGTGTGGGCTAGATGCTATATTAGAAAAAATATACTTGTGCTCAAAGTCCAAAGAGCAGATTGGAAAATTGTTTGATATCTTGATGAAAAAAAATATTATCACTTGGAGGATAAAACTCAGCCTTCCACAGAACAGTCAGTTGCTTTATCCAGTTCAGTGGCTTTTGAAAAACAGATATATAAGCTGCATAATAGACTTAATATTTTTGAGTTTGCCAGATCTCACATGATTTGTACAGAAAGACATCAGAGTAGGGGCTTATAGTGCCCAACACTACGCTCATTCACAAGGCCCAAGTGAAAAGGATTTGCATGGAAGCCGTAGGCAGGTTAAGAGCAAGGATGAACCTTCCTTTTAACTTGCAAGTAGGGAATGAGGTAATGTGCAGTAATTAAACCATAATCTATGAGCTACTCCACAACAGCCTTGCTAATACAAGCAGTTATCCTGTGAGAGTATGGGTCCAGCTCACTATAGCATCATGAGCAACAAATTCTTGCGGTACAGCATATTTCCCATATTCCCTAACCCAGATGGGCTGCTCAAATGATCCATTATTTCTGCATTTCCTTCCAGTTCCCCCGGTCACACAGAGAGCCGCAGGAGCTGGGTAACAGACGTTGAGAGTGCCAGCTGTGAAACAAAGGAGAAAGAACAGGAATTACTTCATTCTGCTTCCCCTCCTTTTTTTTTTTCTTTTTTTTTTTCAAGTGATTGCTTTCACACTCTGACTGTAATGTGTGAAGAGCGAGATATTTGATCACCTTGACCTCTCATGAGCTTTTATACAAAGAATATTTACATATGCACAAAGATACATGAATATACACAAAGAAATGTATGGGAATGCAGTTAAATACACATGTGCAAATCCATGTATTCATTCATGTAGAAAAACCACCTAAAAGGGAGATGGAAAAAACTGTCTTGTTCCACTGAACCAGCCTCTCCAGTCACAGAAAGTCACTAACAGATATAAACACATATGGGTGGGCCCTCCTCAGTGTTCAGGTCCTTATTACATCCCTGTCTGGGGAACTGCCTAATTCATGTGCATAAAACAAAGAATTAGCAGAGACAAGGACCAAATCCATCATATGTCCAGGGTGCTATCAGTCTTTTCTTGTCTTTTGGCACCGTAGATCCAGAACTTCTGGATGAAAGCGAAGTTTTGTGTGTGAAAAGGATTTTTCTCCTGCATATTCACTCCAAGCTTATCCCATGAGCATTTGAAATGCTGCTTAGTTTTATCAGCAGTAACTTGTGCAGCTGTATAAACCTGCACTAGCAAGCTTCTTGTTAGACCACAACAGCCTCAGTTTTAAATGATCCCTACTTCCTCAGGAAATGCATTTGAACCTAACATACTTAAAATTTTACTTCAAATGGGAAAAAAAGATGTTTCTGTGGTAAAACAACAGTGCAAGCCAAGACTTTGTCTTCACAGTTCTGCACACACTGGAAAGATTAGGGCTGGATTCTATTAGACGATCAACTGGGAGCTGATGCAGCCTAATATTTCTCATCAGCTTGGCTCCCTTGGCTCCTCAGACATCTGCTCCCTAGAGTTTCAGGTAGAGAGTTAGCAGATTCAGACAGACAGGATACACTGGAAAATTACCTCTTAATTCCCAGAAAATGGAACTCCTGTGACTATTTCCTTTCAGGAAAGATTTGTTCCTGATTTTCAGAAGCTCATTTTATTTCTTGAAAACTCCCCACATAACCCAAGTAATAAATAAATTTCCAGGAAGAAAATTTCATTTTCGAGTCATCTTAAGTCCCTTGCCATTCCCTAGAATTTCTATGTGACATTGAGAACAAAAGCACCCCAAGAAACTGGAAAGTTTGAAAAGTCTTGACTACCTGTTCTAGGGGAAGAGTCTGGTGGGGAGAAATTCAGAGTGCTTCCCATTTCAACCCTGTGAATCTCAGGGGATCTTGAAACATATGGAGTTTCTTCAATAACATTTTTCAATTCTTTCTCATTGCTATTCTGCTCACTATAACATAAAAATGACACACCGCTTTTTTAAGTTGGTGAGAACAGCATTGCAGGTATCAGTATGATTTTAGATCTTGGTCTATAACATGGAAAAGAGACATCTTTTCTTAGAAAAAATGAGTGTGCAAACAGGGGGTTTGGGTGAGGAATAATGCACAAGTTTTTTTTGTGAAATAGAAAGGGACAGATTAGAGTTAGGAAAAGAAGCAGAAATTTGTGTGGAAAGCCATCACACTAGTGGCTTTGGATTGTAACTTGCCTACACCTGCCCATCTCCATGGGGGCAGAAAAGATCTGCCCATCCTGCCCATGTGGAAATTCTCTGATATATCCAAGTCACTTTTGGGAACCCCTTCAAAATCTTTTATCATTATGTCCAGCTCATAAACTTTGCCATACTTATAATTTGCCCCTGTTTTTTTTTTCTTGGTTTAGCAGTTTACACACTTAAAATAAATGCAGAGCTCTTTTCAAATGGCTGCAAGGCACTTAGAGGAAGAACTTCAGGGGGAATGACCAGTACAACAGGCACTTTAAATTACTTATCACTGACTAACATGGGCTAGGATGTGCTCTGTTTGAGCTGCAAGCCTGTAGTAGCTCTACCATGAGCAGTGAATGAGACAATACATAAATAACTACTTTAACACTCTTCTGAAGCTCATTTGTTTTGAACCAGTTCAGGCCATTTAAAAAAAGCAGCAAGTTCCTTGGAGTCAGAGGGCTGTGCTGACAGCAGATCCATGAGAAATGCTGATTAGGATGGAAAATGGCTCTGAACTAACCTGAGTTCTGAGTGATCTCATATTCAGGGAAGCTGAGCAGAATTGTGGCTGCCACAAACGATCAGGACCACTCCTGACAACAGATAGGCTGGGATAACTGGACGTGTGTATTGCAGTAGTGACTAACTGCTTTGATTTAATTAATTAGAAGAACATTTACAGCAGTAAGTTAAAAGTGCTACAGTCTTCCTCAGATGCTTGCTATCCAAGCAACATTTTTTAATCAGTGGCAGAGAAAGACTGATTTCTTACTATGCCATTTTAAAAAAAGGAAGTGAAACATTTTTGACTCAGATTAATCATAGAGCAAGCAAGAAAAGAATTCTTAAATTACTTAAAAGAGGTGCTAAAATTTAGTTTTTAAAATAAAAGATAAAGTGGACTTTGTTAATCCCACTGTTAGTCCTTTATCTTTAAAAATCAATGCAGATTGTACTCTTCCTTTGGGTAGAAAAGCTGCAGCTGCTGCTCTATATATGATTCAGCCAGCAGTAACCCTGCCCTCAGTAGAGGGCGGGTGATACCCACTCAACTAGCATCAACAGAACCAGTAGGATGATCATTTGATGTTCACAGAATTTCCTGGAAACCATACCCTGCAAATCATTAATAGACATGCTCCTTTTTCAGTTCCACACAACTGCAACATTGATTTTCAACTGAACATGTCCAGATGAACCTACTTGCCAAATGTGACTTTCTTTCATCTTTCCTTTTTTTCTTTTTCCTTCTTTAATGTTGTAAAAATATGAGAAAAAGAGGTTAAGAGGTAACTTGACCACATTTAAAAATATCTACCCAGAGAGACAACTTCTAACAGTGCAAGGCTCTTTAATCTGCCAGTAGATAGTACAATGGGGTGACTGAAAGTGGAAGCTCAACAAAATTAAACTAGAAATGCACTGTACAAGTTTAGTGACAGAGGTCAGGACAACATGCCTAGAATGCATTTTCGATTGCTTGAAACCTCTGACCCAAGTAAAGCATTAGAGTCTTTCTAAGACATACATTTCAGGTCAAGCAGAAATTGCCTGGACCATTACAGGAATTAGTGAATTTAATTCCACGGCATGTGTTAGGGAGAAGATTCATGCAGATACTTAGATTGGACTCAAAAGCAGTGATTCTGTTGAGAGGCAGGTGAATCTGCCCTTCTACTGAGTCCTTGTAAGACCCCACCTGGATATTGCATCCAGCTCTGGGGTCCCCAGCACAGGAAGGGCATGGACTTGTTGGAGTGAGTCCAGAGGAGGGGCACCAAGATGACTGGATGGATGGAGCACCTCTCCATTGAAGAAAGACTGAGAGAATTAGGTTTGTTCTGCCTGGAAAGAAAAGGCTTTGTGATAGCCTGTGTGACCTTCCAATACCAGAAGTAAGCCTAGAAGAAAGATAAACTTTTTGCAACAGATTGTACTGACAGAACAAGAGAGAATGGCTTCAAACTGAGGGAGATTTAGATTTGATGGCTGATCAGAGAAGCTGTGGATACCCCATCCCTGGAAGTGTTTAAGGCCAAGCTGGATGGAGCTCTTAGCAACCTGGTCTAGTGGAAGGTGTCTCTGCTCATGGCAGTGGGGTAAGAACTAGAAGATCTTTAGGGTCCCTACCAATCCAAACCATCCTATGATCTTCTCTATCTATGAAGCAAGAAATTTACCTAGTTTTCAAAGACCTGAGACACAAAGGAAGTATTTGTGTTATCTGAAAGTTTGGATATAAGTTTTAACATCTTCAAGAATTACATTCTTGGGCTAAGAGGGATGTTGTAGAGTATCTTAATTTGATTTCCTTCAAAACATTGATCCTATTCTCCTAAAATCATGTTATATTAGATAGAATCATAGGTATCTCCATCTTCAGTAGGCCCTTTAGGTTTTCTTAATAAATCAGTGAAAAGAAATAGATATTTTGAGGGCATGATTCACCTACTTTTAGCATCTCTGTGTGAAACAGACAGACTGTGTGCTAAATGTGCTTCTGTATTCTGATTATATGATTGTAGAAGGACAAGCTGATTTAGATGGGTTTCAGTCTTACAGTACAAAATACATGAACATTGAGGTTTAGATTCATTTTGGTTTTCACAAAGGAGATCAGGTCTCCTCATTTCATTTAATTCACCTTTACTCTCTGTTTCAGAGGTTTGGTCTTATTGAGAGTCAGAGGAGAAGAGAAGATGCAAATTCTCCTAAACTTGCTTAAACTTTCTGATATCATCAGCTGCAAAATCCAAGAACACTATAGCAGAAAAGGTTATCTGAGCATAAATGAAGATACTAAGAGAATTTTTTAGAATAGCTATATGTGTGCTCTGGGCCTAGTACAAATGTCCCAAAGGCAAAGGGATATTTCAAAGTTTGATCTATAATTTCTTTTATCATCTCCTGAAATGACTGTAAAAAAACATAGTAAGCTGAAAATTAATCAGAAATAAATTAAGATTCTTGAAGTTAGTTAATGTTCTAAACTGGATAGTTTTCATTGTTCAATTCCTTAATTTTCTTCTTCCTGTTCCTGCCCATTTAAAGAAAAAATTCAGTAATGTGACTGTTTAGAAAGCGTAAGGAAATTCTTGAGTTCTGGCGTATTGGCTTGCTTTGCTAAAGAGGATAAATGGGCCATAGCATGGTAACCTAGTTACAATTGTTATTTATGGAAGCTTCTGTTCCAGTCAAATTAACTTGTCAGTAAGGTACAGAAACAGTGTGCAGAACTTCAAGATGCTATATATAGAAAGTAAAAGTTGTAGGAAAAGCAGAATGATAAGCTATTGTCTTTGTGTGAAAGCATAGATGAACGTGTCACTAGTTGTGGCTTTATAATGAACATTCACATAGGCATTCAGTTTCAGTTTCATTTGGGCATACAGCCTTGGCAACATTTTTTGGGTTTGGGCATACAGCCTTGGCAACATTTTTTGGGTTTGGGCATTTCATTTTGCTATTTAGCGCTCTTTTAGCATAGCATAACATTCCTGCAGTAATTTATACTCACTATTGATGGTCTGCTCTGAGGCACCAATCCTGATGGATTAATGAGCAATATTTAGAAATGTTGTCTAAAGCTCAGACTTGCTTGCAAGCTGATAGGTGGTAAAAGTTTTGAACAGTAGGTGTTCTGGAGCATATCCTTCCTCCCTCTGCCTCAGCTAAACATGCATGCTGGCAAGCTGAAACATCCATAGCCAGATTCCCATCAATTCCATTCTCTTACATAGTTCCCATTCCGTAGAAGGGTAGAAATCAATTCTCTTCCTTCTCTAGCAATGATGGTAGCCTTTGTGTGAGCTGAAGTGGGAAAAATTCTTATTGGGCAAAAGTGATTAGAAGTGATCAAGCACCCCTCCTCATTAAGATTGTGCTTACCAGCAAGCCATTTAAAGGAACAGCCAGAATTCATTGAGAAAAAGCAATTTCAGAAAGATCTCTAACTGTATTCTGTAAATTTGCAAAACCTTGTGATATGGAGATGCTCAGATGTTCTAAGGTATTTCCAAATTAGAGTAATAATTCTAAACTGAGAAAAACTGAAGCAGGGCCATTTATATGCCATTTGGACTACATAGTTTGATATCTCCCAGTGATCCTGGACCTTGAATGCTGACAGGGAAATCAGAGGTAGCAGAGAGTAGAAATTACTTTCCAGCTGACCTGCATAAAATGGAAAAAAATAGTCTGGGGTTCATGTAGATCATATGTATGGTTCAGATTTTCCTTCTTATAAAAGCATTTTTAAAAAGAAAAATTAATTGTCCTTTCCTCAGATGTCATTCATTGAACTCCACACTGCCTATAAATAATATTGAAAGGTGCAGCTTCAGCAGAATCTCCTTCTTGTGTAAGCTAACCTTGCGAACAGGAGCATATTTATTCACAGAGCCAAGGAATGGCTTGGGTTGGAAGAGACCTTAATAATAATTTGACTGCAACTTCCCTGCCATGGACAAGGATGCTACCCAGTAGATCAGGTTGTTCAGAGCCCCATCCATCATGGTCTTGAACACTTCCAGGGATGGAGCATCTAAAACTTCTCTGCGTAACATGATCCAGTGCTTCACTACCCTCACAGTAAAAATTTAATCCTAACAACTAATCTAAACCTCTACTCTTCTAGTTTAAAAGCATTCCCTGTTGTCCTGTCACTATCTGCTCATTTAAAGAGTTATACTACGTCTTTTTTATAAGGCTGCTTTAAGTAGTGCAAGGTCTCTAAGGGTTCTGCCCAGACCCTTCTCTTTTCCTGTACTAACAACCCCAAGAGTCTCAGCCTGTCTTCATAGGAGAGGCGCTTCAGCCCTCTGATTGTCTTCTGGACACACTTCAACAGGTCCACATTTTCCTTTTGCTGAGGACTCCAGAGCTGGACACAGCACTGCAGGTGGGGTCTCACAAGGGCAGAGCAGAGGAGCAGAATCCTCTCCCTGGCCCTGCTGCCCATGCTGCTTCTGGTGATACCCAAGATGAGGTTGGCTGTCTGGGCTGGGAGCACATTCTTGTTTCATGTTCAGCTTTTCATCCATGACTGTCTCCAAGTCCTTCACCACAGGGCTTTCAATATATTCTTCTCCCAGTCTTTACTCATATCTCAGATAGTCCTTATCCAGGTGCAGCACCTTCCAGCTGCCCTTGTTGAACAGTATGAGGTTCTCAAGGACCCATTTCTTGAGCTTTTCCCTGGATGGCATTTCTTTCTTTTCTTGTGTTACCTCCACTGCTGTATTGTCAAAGAACTACTCTTTACACCCTTGTGCATCTCCTGAAGCCAAAGCAGTAAAATAATGTTTTTCTGCTTATGGAACTTTGGGCCGAATTCAGATTGCCCACAATGCTCTACAAGGAGAAATCAATGTTATCATTAGACTGCAAAAAGTACAGTCACCAACATGGGCTAAACCCAGGGCATTTTACCTGTGAAAGTACACGTGCTTTATACAAGTATGGCAGCCATCCCAAGATTCATATTCCTTGTGAAAAAGGAGTGGAGAGCTAGGAGAACTTGCTTAATATCAGTGTCAAGTGAAACACAGATTTCTGTGCAGCTGACAACAAAATGATGACACCATTACACATTTTCCTGTCTGAGGTGAAGGCTTTATCCTGCCTTTGCACAACAGCACAAGGTTGCCCTTAGCTGACTGAGACTAATCCCTTGCAAGCTTCTGCTGCAGTTGATAGAGAGAGCAATTTAGAGCAGGCACCTAAATCAACATCTTAGTAATAGTCTCTATTTCATTCCATTGACTAAAATGGGAGACAAAGGAAGATGTGAGACTGGATTTAGCTTTCATGACTGCCTCTCTCCAACCTAAAAACAGAGAGTGACTGAAAACTTCTTTCAGTGTCCAAAGATTCTGGCATTAATTATTTCTTGCCTTCTTTGTGACACTGAGAGAACATATTTAATATTAGTCTCTATTCATAAGCATCTGCCATGCACTTTCCAGTTGTAGCACTTCTCTTGCCTCCACTGGGAGAGTAGATGACTTGAATTATTCACCACTGTTTTGATAGTAAACTCCATCATAGATTTTATAGCTTAATTTGGCACATAATATTTTGATTTAAATATGGCCCATTTATCCTCATTTATTTCATGTGGGACTTATCTCACCTCATTTTAATTATAAAAGTGTTTGCAACCTAGTCAAAGCGATTCTCTGTAAAGTTGACGGAGAAGATCAAGCATCTCCAGAGTGCAACAAATGGAGTTTTTTTAATAGATGAGTGTTTGTAGTACATGGGATGAATTGCCTTTGGGAGGTTTTGAAGATTAGATAAATATTTATTACACATCTTTAAAGGATTTGTCATGAGAAGACCTAGTTCCACTCCTGGAATTTTGGAATCCATTTGGATATGTTATAAAGCAACAATAATGAGAATTAATAATTTATCAGACTGCAGTGGATACCTTATAATTAAACAAGGGAGTTTTTTTGCATTTGTCTGTGCTACTGTTTTGTGGTTCCTGCTGTGTTGTTCTGCAGCAGTGTTTTGCCCTAATTCTTGTTGCCTGTATTTGAAAAAGCTTTATATACTACATTTCTGCCTGACAATGAGGAACGAACCTCAGGTAACAAATAAAGCATTTGCAGAAATTGTAAGATTTAAACACCGAGGTTCTATTGCAATTATTTCTATCACAAGCAACAGTTTCAGTTCAATCAAGGCATCTTTTTCTCTGGGGAAACTGTTTCAAGTCAATCACAGTCCCATGAATAGGAAGGTAATTGGAACAGACACCTTTTTTTTTTTTAATAATGCATTTCAACAGTAGAGGAAGCATTTGTATTCTAGTTAAAAATTTAAAATCAAAGGGGGGATAACAAAGTGAGAGAGAAACAGGTGTAGGGGGATGGGAAAAGAGCTCAGAATAGCTGTAAAATATTGAGGAAGTTTTGGGGAAAAAAGTTATTTCTGCATGGAAAGCAAAGTAAAAAAAAAAACATAGCAAAATAATCAAACACATAGGTTTTTATTGTGATTGAATAATGAACTTCCTATATGAGCTATTTCAAGATCAATACAGATATAAAGACCTCATTCGGTGAAGTTGTGCTGCATTACAGCAAAAAGGAAATAACAAAAAGGAAGAGCATTTCACACACTGGTTTGTAGCCTGAAGCCCCCTGAGTCTGCATTGCAAAGCAGCCCAAAAATGTGTTCCTAAACTTCTTTTTAAAACACTTTCTGCCAACAGAAGGCATATGGATCCTTGAAAATTCAGATATTACCTGGAAGAATAGCTCCAAAGACACGCTTTATCTATCAAAAAGTTATACAAAGCCAATTTGATCTACAATTGGCTTTCCCATCAATGAGATAGGGACAGAGTGAGGCAAAAATATATCCCTGATTATTCCTTAGGATTTTACAGTTTAAAGTGTCTTCATATGGCAAAAAAACCTCTTAACATATATAAACAAGGACTTTCACATAATCCCATTTCTTTTTCATTTTGACACAATCATTTCCTGGAAGAAAAATAATCTGTTAGCATCTGGCATTGAAGGAGCTGAAGTTTTTGCTGTTATTTTCAGTTGCTTTTTTGTTTTGTTAAACAGAGAACAAGTTTAATAAAATCTGTCTCAGTTATAGAATTGCCTGCTGGTATAAATATGAAAAAATTATGGCAGCAGTTTGAAGCCTCATTAAAAATTAAAATCTGGTATGATCTACAAAATCATTTTGACTGCTGCTTAGGCAATATCAGCAGATGACTGCATATTGCTTTAAAAAATGAAAGGTCTTAGCCTTTAATGGTAACCTCTCTGGAAGAACCAAAGGACTCTTAATCTAGAAGTACATCTTGGTTTTTACCTTTTCTTCTGTTACATTTCTTTGGGGAGTATTATGAAAGAACAAATTTAAGATGCTCTGAAAATATTCTGCTGCAATTAGCAAGCAATATATGATGCTGTTCTAAAAATGCCAAAGATAACGTTTTACACTGCATTATTCTAACTCCTGCCCTCTGCAGGTTTCTACAAGAAGGAAAAAGAAAAATGTCCCAGTTTTTAATTAAAAGTACTTTTAAGAGATAAGATAAAAGGTATTAAACATTTATGCCTGAGGTGCATCAGGATTGATTTCCTTTTTAGGTTACTGCGTATAGAACTGCTACACACTCAGTAGTTATTCTCAAAGACCTTGGTGCCATGCAGATGGTGGCAGCCTCAGCACAAAACATTCAAAGCTCCCAGTTGTGTTTGAGTGACTCCATACCATGTCAAACAGAGCAGGAGTTTTTGCTGAGGCAGATAAAGCTCTCTTCTCAATGTACAGCAACAGTAAGGAGCACAGTGGAGAAATCAAATCTTGCAGTTAAGATCTCTGTTTATACAAGGTACAAGGATTCAGACACATCATGTGAAACTGAGAAAAAATATTAAAAAACAGCACTGATCATTCTGTATGATTGCCTGAAGGATAGCTGAACACAGTAGTGAAGCAGTCCAGCTGGAGAAAGATTGTCCTTCTCGGATGTCCCGGCTAGCTATCCAGTACCGCTAGCAGGATGGGGGCACTATCCCAATCTCCGTGGTTCAGGACAGCACCTGAGGCAAACGCTCTGTGCTATGACAGCAGTGCTACCTTGTGGTAGGACATGGCTTGGCTTATGACTACAGTCAGCAGAAATAAGAGAGCGCTCTTCAGCTGTGGTGAATCTAGATTTATTGGGTCAGGGGAAACTGAAAACAAAGAGAGCGAGGGAGGAGTTGCAAGAGCTTATAAGGAGGGAGGGACACAAGGGAGGAGTCAGTCCTTGGATGAATAGGGTTCCAGAAGGGCGTGGGATACAAAAGATTGACTTAGGGAGCACCAATGGGGATAACTTGAGGGTGGGGCCCAGGGTGGGGCCCAGCCCCTGAGCCAATCACTCGACGCTCTAGCTGGAAGTTTCTAGAGAGTTCTAGAGAGAAGGGTGGGAGTGCCGAGTGATGGACAGGGCACCGGGGAGGGATTTGAGAAAGGGTACATTGATCTCCAAGGCAACTGGGGAGGAGTTGGGATAACTGGCAGCACAAGGGAGGGAAGGGAGAGCCAGGGCAGAACCATTGCATGATAGGGGGAACAGAACTTATACAGACACAACATAACACAGTAGGAATTCAAAGATCAATGTATAAGGCTCAGAGCTACTTTACGTGTTCACCAACGGTAAAATCTGCAATTAACTGTCAGAAGTTATTTCAGCAGTTCGAGTTACCTTAAATAAAACTCTCAGGGAACAAATTCTTTGAAATGAGTTTCCATTGCCTTTTCAGGGAAGATTTCAATGGTGTCTTCTCTTCCACCCTTAAGAAAGAACTGAAAGCCTCTTGCCATATAGAGGCTATAGTTAGTGTGAATCTGTAGGAAACAGAAATATATGTGAGAAAACTGTATCTGATGAAACAGTTTGATTTCCTTTTAGTTACTGGTTAAAATATTTTAATTTTGACTGTCAAAAAAAAGTGAAAACTTCTGTGAAAAAAAGAAATTCTTGTTTTAATTACAGAAATAAATTTTTTTAAAAAAGGAGAAGGAGAAAAAAAAAGCAAAGAAAGGGTAAAAAACTGTTTGGACAACACCCTCTGTCACATCATCCTAAACTCAGGAACCATTCTACTTTGATGTGTTCATGGCACAGGATTTTTCTTCAAATTCAGATACACACACATACACACACACACATATTCTACACACATATCTTGAGCTCTTTTCAGAACCCCAAAAATTATCTCCAGAACCCAAAGAAGGAAATGAGTATATTAGGATGTGAGTAGCCTTATCCTATAGTCAATGTCTAAAATTGACAGATGAGTTGACATGCTCCCTGAAGGTGCCCACGCTGGGCACTGGCTGGCTCAGATTCAGACATCAGTGTTGTCATGAGATGGCTTCTGTTTAGGGCTTTGGAGAATAATTCAATTGAAATAAACACACAAAAGCCGCACTGGCAAGAAAGTTCACAGAAAGAATTATAAAAATAATATTCCTTTTGCCTTTTCTTTCTTCTTAAGGAAACTCATAGGAACAGGAAGTAATTCTCATCTAGTTGAGACAGCAAAAATAAGATAGATGGCACAGATGGAGAGATGAGTGGTGATAATATGCAGACAGCTGAAAATCTGAGCTGCAAAATTGATGGAATTTGGGACATGGTGGTCATGGACAGATATTGTTATGGATTTGGCCCTTTGAGTTGCACAGTCCATCTCCTGCCTGTTGACAGAGAGACAGCACCAGTTCTGTGTGTTTTTATGTCAATGCTAGAATTTTACATTTTAAAAGACAATATTATCATCTGCTTCACAGACCAGTTCAATCTCTTTCAGATGATGCAATGGCTGCTGAGTTAATCCCTCTGCTTTTAGCAAAGTTTTCCTGAGCTTTTCTTAACTTTACTGGGTAAAGATGTGCAACATGCAAGACGTCTCTGAAACAATACTATTTCCTCTAAAATATGGCATTTCTGATTCACTGTTAAATTTTCCTTTAGGCCAGCCTGAATTCTTCTAAGTCAGGCTTCTTTACCAAGTTGCAATAAATGCATGTTATATTCACTGCATTTCCTTCTTCAGAACAGAGAATAGAAAAACACAAAACCCAATTATTTGATGAATTGTGACATTAAATATTAATTGAATTATGCAATAATATTTGTTCTTTGATAGGAGTCACAATCCCTTCTAAACACTCAGGACTTTTGTTATTAAAATTTGAAGTTTGAATGAAAAGGTCAAAAGCTAAAAGTGGATATTGACTTTCATATATAACCATGGTGACAACCACTTACCTGAGAAACATTTTAACTCATGGCACTGCTTAGTCTTTTTCTGGCAAAGAATAAAAAAAGATCCTACAATCCCCGTGTCATCTATCACTTTCGGCCTCTAATAAAACTGATGTTTCCCTTTGGAAAAAGACAACTGGATGGATTACACTGTGAATAGGTTGTGTCATCGTATCAGCTTGCCAAGCTAGTGGTACACAATGAGGATGGCAAATTTCCATGCCACTAATGAGTTTAGGGAACCCTCTGTGTTCTCAACCAGTGGGAGTTTCTGGTTCAGGTCCAGTAAGCCATGGGTCAAAAAGAAGAGAGTCAGAAAGAAATATAGTGAATCAGGTCACAAAATAAAACCAGTAGCGCTTCTTATGACAATTTGACTAACTCTTGAGCAGATGAGAGGCACCTTCCTTTTCAACATGACCTTAGCAAGGCTTCTGAATTTGCAAACTCTAAGATTGTCAGAGCCAGTTCATTCCAGTTGCTTTAATGTTTTTTGCATTGATATCTGTAAGGTTTGGCGATGTCCAAAACTCCAAATAATGTATGTTTAAAGTTCAGACAATTCTAATGTAAATGCTATTTTGTCAATGAAAATAAAAATTTTACAAAAAGGATCAGTAAATTTGAATGAACTAATTTGTAAGAATTATGAAGAAAGCAGCATGGTAACAAAGATTCTTTGCATATGTACTTGATAGATATAAAAAATGTATTTAGTATTTTGATAAAATGCTATGACATTTCATAGACAAGCAAGACCTGTTTTATGTATCTCATGTAAGCATGGGATAGAAATGCAAGCCCAGACACTGAAAAAACACACTATTTGAGGAAATATTTGAGAATTCATAAAGTTTCAAAGAAGTCAGTTGAACCTTTTTTGTGGGTAATGGACTTTTGGCTTATGGAAAACATCCAGCAGGGAAAAAAAAAGAAAAGAAAAAGAAAAAAAGGAAAGAAAAAAAAAAAGAAAAGAAAGAAAAATGGTAGATCTAAGAAATAAAAAGATAATAAAAAGATAAAAAGTAGCCCAATTTTCTTACCTTTCAGCAAGAGTTACAGTCAGAGGTACATATTTCATTTCTGGAACTGCAAATCAAACCCACAAGTTTAGAGCTGTTTTGAAAGTTCATTCTAGCCTAAACTTTGACTTTTATTTCTTTTCTCTTTGAAGAAAATACTCAACAATAAGTCCTTAAATATGTGAAGATAGACTAATTTTGAAAAATTAGAAAGGAACAGGATTTATTGAGGCATTTTGTTCAGAGAATTGCTATTCTTGCTGCTTATCCTGTCAAATATGACAGCAGCAAAGGGTCATCAGTTCAAAGAACACTGTGATTTATCTTTACATTTGTATGGCAGCTCTTATCCCATAGGAATTGCAAGCACTAGGCACAACCACACAAACATGCAGTCCAAAGACTTTTACTGCATCATCTTTTGTTGTCAGGATTGTCAGAGAGAAGACAAGACAATATTTTATACAAACACAAGGAAGAACTCAGGAAAATAGACATTTTTGAAAAATAGCAAATACGTCAGTATCCAAAACCACACAGTCAGTTACATTTAACTTGGATTTACATATTAGTAAACAGTTAAAACGGTAAAATATCTGCATATCTCTCTTGAAAACCCATGCTTATGAAACTGCCTTGTTTCTTTCTTTCAACCAGAGAGCTTATGTTTGCTTTTCATTTGCTTTGATCTAAGACAAGAAGATAAAAAGAAGGGAAAATTTTTGGGTTCATTTGGACCAGTTCAGCTTTTCATCCAGAACTGTCACTGGCTGAATTGGGAGTTTCCTAAAATACATCAAAATTTATTTTAGCGTAGTTTAGTGATGAATTATTTATACTTTGTTTTTCCAGAATGCAGAAGCCAAGAGAGATACTGTAAAAGCCACAAGCCTTTGTAGTCGAAGGACATTATATGCCTATCATACAACTGCAGCTCATGACACCAGCTTTATCTATACAGGCATCAAATGCACCTGAACAACCCCTGGTCTGAGATCTAAAGGAAGAAATGAAGCACATGCCAACAACCACGCATAAATGCCTTTTTTTTTCGACTGAAGCAGCTTAGTTGCAAGACACACAGCACCATGAAAACAACTCTGATATGAGACAAGAGCTTAGCATTTAGCTGATCTTCAAATTACCAAGAAAAGGCTCCAGTCAAGATCCCCTCATCTCCTCACCAGCAGATTGATTACATGGCCTAGCTGCTTTGGAAATGCAGCCCAAACTTCAGGGAGCCTTTGGGAAGAAAATGACAAGAAAATATACTACTGTAAGACAAATTAAAACTCCCACTCATCAGCACTGACCACTTAACCAGACACTAGAGAGCATTAAATTTTTACACATCCGCCACATTCCCTTTTGGATTCCAAGGTTAAAATGATGTGACTTTTTTTATTACCTTAGTTTATAGATAATATAAAACTTAGTATTGCAGTACACTAATTCATAAAAAAGCATCTCCTTTCTTTAGCAAAAAAAGAGAAAAATAAATGCTGTGTGCTATGTCAGCTGAAAAAAGTTTTGCTCAGCCAATTGCAGTTTTTACTAATGCAGATACAGTAAACATAATAAATCCTTATAAAAATTCAAATTCCCATGCTCTCTGAGCCATTGCAGTCCATTTTTTATTTCCCTTCTAATCCATAATTTATTCAACTCCAATCTCTTTTTTCCCCCCTCAAATCAGAAGACCTCCTGGTGCAATGGATCTATAATTATATTGCAACCCAGCATAGAGTAATACAGAACTATAATATTATATATATAACTGCATTTATTAAACCACACATTAATATATAATGGCAGTTACACTAGAATAGGTCAGATTAGGTTAGAATAGATTTTACTTGTTATCCATGGCGACCATTTGATTTACATGTCATTCTCTTTCTGAAAGCCCTGGGGTGCCATAGGAGTGGCACAGGCAGATGGCGGGAGAGCAACTCCTTAGGTGCACCCTCTTAGCACAGATAAGGACAACGTAGGGCAAGGGTTAAGATCTGTCTCAGATTCTGTGGAAGCTATCTGTCCTTGTGCAGATGTGAGAGGCATAAATATTTCTGGGCAGAAAAGGGATGAATTGCACTGGGTCGATCTAGGCTTGGCCAAAACACTGTACAGTGAAAGTGAGACTAGAGGAGCAGGAGAGATGCTGTTGAATTCTGCTTTGAGAAACTGGTGCAGAACCTCCTTGTATCCAAGCAGGAGCATCAATAAGAGCAAAACCACTATTGCTTTGCCAGAAATATGAATTTTTCTTGGTCAGGGCAGGAGGTGTATCAGAGAAGACAGCTGCCTGATCAGTGCAGCATGCCAGTGCCCAGGTAACACCTGCCAGGTAGTAGAGGCATGGCATGGTCAGACACACCTCAGAGAGCCCCTTGCAGGGATCTCATCTGGGAATTCTGCTTTTCACTGCAGGCAGAGCCACAGTGTGGACAGCACCAGACCCACACAATCTTAGGTTTTTTCACACTGCAGTGGAATCTCACTTCAGTCAAATCCTAGAGACAGATTAAATTCTTCCTCATGGATTTCTAATAAGGCACTATTCCGAACTAACCCCATTTCTCCTTAGGCCACTATCTCTTGATGTAAATTCTTACTATTTCCAGTAGTTCCTAGGTTTTAGAACAAGACTCTTCAAATGTAATATTTTGTATAAATTTTATATTTTGTACAAATTTGGCAATTTTTATAACACACATGTATTTTATCTTTGAATTAATCACTGTCTGAAATATTAGTGCACATTTTAAAGTAGTATCTCTTTTTGGTTAGGAAAGTCCCTAGCATGCAACGAGTTTTTCTCCAGTTAAATAGTATTGGAAATAACTTTCTTGCCAGTATTTCTAAGTTTGTTTACTTTACATGTTTTAAGTACTGCAGTGTTGCATCTCTTCCTGCTAAGCTGAAGAGGTCCCTATTGTCACATTTCTTCATGTAGAGTCTGAGACACTAGTTGCTCACCACCTTCTCTTTGCTGAGCTGAACAGACTGTAGTCCCTGAATATAGCACTGTGTTCTAGGATTGTCTTTCTCATTGTCACTGAGGGCTTGAGAAGGTTTGAAGGTGGAGAAGTGGGCCAAAAACCACACCAACCCCCATGATAGCAGCAGAATTGTGTTTACCAAACAGCATATTATCTCTTCCTATGTAGAAGGAGATTTACTGTGTGAGTATAACAGAACAGTTTTGTAAACACCGGAGAATCCACAACAGGGATGTCTTGCAATATATAATGCCAAGATGCCTCACTTGATAGCACTGGGAAACCTGTGACCCAAGGAAAGGGTGTGTCCTATGGCCATGAGTCATGGTCTCTCTCTTTGGCATCAACCTTTTCCTTCAGAATGACCTTGAATAATGCATTTCATCCCCTTTTTAGCTTTGAGCAAAGAAAGCTTTCTTTAAGAGTTCACTGAATACATGGCTTTGCTTCAGGCAATACCCTTGATCTCTGTGAAATTTTAAGGACTCAATATTCCTGACGGTAACTGACAAATGGTCAAAACCACTGCAGAATACAGCACTTTGAAAGGAGTTTCGAGGTACCCTTATCGCTGTGCAGAAATCTCCCCTACCTTACATCTCAGAGCAAAGAGTGAGTGTGATTGACTTTGTCTCCTTGGTAGTAGTGAGACTAGACTAAAGCAATAACACACTCCATCTGCTCTGAGATGATGTGGATAATTAGGGGGTGTTCAACTGCTGGAAATAATACTTGCAGATAAATTTTAGTTTTCTAAGTGCAAGACCTCTCCAACTACTAGTTTCTCACACCTGATTTGTAAGTGTGAACAAGAAGTTCAGCTCTTCACTGTGTTTTTTTTAAAAAGAAGACAGCCCACTAACTTTTGCAAGGAGAATTCTGTGGAAGTTCGGTTCGTGGAAGTGCTTCCAAATGCATTAAAATCTCTCTGACCTTCAAGGTTTTCACAATTGGTCATCATTCATGGACAACTCTGTGAGTGGTTTTCTGTTTCTGTGGCTGAATTTAAGAGGTAAAAAAAACACAGAGACTGTCCTTCTGGTGAGAGATGCCTTTAAGCCAAACTGCAAGTTTAGACAAGCTTTAAAACAATTACATTTTTTAAAGTGCTGAAGAAAATTTCATTTCTGTCTAGTTGTACTTTATAGAATAAGGATAATAAAAAAAAGAGTAGGTTAATTCATTTTTCTTTTTATATTCAGGCATTTTTCCACAACAGAAAGATTGACCTCAGTGGGCATCTCTGGTTTTCATCTGTGAAACAGATGTTATATAAAAGAGGCAATGACAGAGGAGAAATGTCCCTTTTCAGAAATAGCATTTTCAAGGACTGGTTTACTGCTCTTATTGATTTAGTAATAGCCTTGGAACTCAGGTGACTTGTTGCTTCTTGTGTGGCAGTTGGGATCTGACTTGGAAGCTTGGCTGAGAAGACAGAAATTGAGCTGGACAGGATGCAGACCAGAAGGGCAGACTTTGTGATGAAAAGCTACAATTAAATAGCCTATGGTTAGATAATTGCAAGTGATGTGAATCAATTCCTTAGTAATTGATGGATTACTGATTGTCTTGTCTATCCTTTTAACTCTAGGTTTCTGCAATCACGAGGTTGGCATAAATCACCTGTAACACTAAAGGCTCTAAAATGAAGATTTAGTGTGTAGGATGGAGGAAGTCTATAGACAAAGTTGTGTTGCTAAATCTGTCTCTGCACTGTTGATATAACATGCAGGCACTCCATACTTGCTTAGCAAAATAGCTGAACAGTAATTTTAATTGAAGAAACATATGAAACATGATAAAGGCATAAAAGGCTTTATGAACATAGTCTGATGATTGAAAGAGTGGAATGTTTTCTTACATGTGCTCTACATGCTATTTTTTTTAATAACTCCAACTGTATGGTAGGTAGAATTAAAAAAACACAACAAAAGCAAAATCCGAATGTCCTGGGTTGACTATATGATGCTTTTATCCCAAATCATCTCATTCTGTTTATGTTGAATAATAAGTTTTGCACCTTTAAGAGTGTTCCAGAGAGTGAAGGGGGGAAGAGAAGCAGCAGCAGGTTTTTTTCAAACACTGTACTCACTCCTCCACATTCCTGCTCCTGGACTGTTGTTGTCTGCGGATGGACAGACAGCGGGACAGAGCTCTCTTTTTCTTTTAGTTAGTTTTACCTACCTGAGGCAAAGAAGTTCCCTTGACTTTTGTTTTTTTCCCTTTTCTTTGGACCTCTTGAAACCTGCTCTGGACTGAACACCCAGAATAGCACCAGCAGCTGCATCTGTGGCCCACCGGGCCGGGCCTGGCCTGCGACATCTCCAGCACCAGAGGGACTGATCAGAGACTGAGTGAGCTGAGCCGCAACCCGGGGATGGGACTTTCTCAGTTTGTCATCTTTTTTGGAGTACAAGGGGTTTTATTGTTTAATATTGTTTAGGTTTTATTGTTTAATAAACAGATTTTTTCCACCTTTCTCCAAAGAAGTATTTTCTCCCGGACCAGTTAAGAAGAAAAGCCGATTAGATCTGCTTTCCTACCAGAGCTCCTTTAAAAGGTTCTCTCCGAAATTGGCTCTAAACCTAAACACCAAACCATCAACACCCTCTCCCAAAAAACCAAAACAAAATCAAAAATAAAATGAAATTTTAAAAACAACCAAAACCAAACCAAAGCAAACAAACGAAACCCCAAAACCCAAACAAACAAACAAAAAATACACCACCAAACCACTATAAGATATCCAGTAGAAGTACAATGCTTGAAAAATATTTTGATCAGCAAATTAGGAACTGTTTATGCTGTTTACATGACTCAATACTTGATTTGCCTTAAAAATAAGTGACAAACCCAGCTGATGTAATTGAGTCCAGTGCTAAGATGAATGTTCAGACCTGTGGAAGCTTGAAAGCAGAATACTTCTGCAACTGCATAATGGATTCATAATAAAAACTTAGGAATTCAAAGGTAATAAAATCTAATAAAAACTAAGCAAGTGGAAAAATATTTAACTGTAAAATTTACTTGAAGATTGCAGTTACATTCTATTGATTGTAACATTTGCAGTTTTGCAGGTAACAATCTGACCATGAATCTTGCTTGTTAAAGCTAGTTTATTACTGATCTTGTCTCCTTCAGGACTGAAGGTGAGTGGGGGTAAGGATGAAAATGAGCAAACTATGTAATTTCAGGGAGTGTATCTGGCTAACAGAAGGACTAACGCCTATCCGACTGCACACTAAAGTCTGGGATATGTGGTGTGAAATTCCCTCTGCCTGGTGAAGGTTAAGGTACCTCTTCCCAAAGGAGCAGGCAGAAAACCACCCCAACCAACCAAAAACTCTTCCCTGCTCTTTATAGACCTCCATGGAGTTCAAATATTCAAACCTAAATAGTTTTCGAAACTGGGAGCATATTGCCATCCATATGCCTGTAGTTGCATGCAAACACTGTCAATTTGCTCAAAGAGGAAAATGAAGCAAGGAAACCCATTTAAATGCACAGTACCTCCATGTGTACAATGGCTGGCACACACCCAGGAGCAGGTGGCTGGGTGTTGGACCACATTAGCACTTGGGTCAGCTTGCAGTTGATGCTAAGACTTGAGTAAGCTAGGCTCATGAGCCCTGGATTTAAATGAAGGGACATTACTGTCATCCAACCTCCCCTAAGGCCCACAGGCAGTGTAAGAAAGATGTGCAAGAAAGGGACAAAAGGAAAGCAAGAGAGTAGTGAAATTACAGCAGGGTCTCTGCCAAGCAGGAGTATACCATAAAATAGTAAAGAACCATACCCCTGCCCCCCCCCAAAAAAAGAGATCTGTAACGTTCCTCATCCACAGAGGTTGCACACTTGAAGAACTTTTCCTTGTTTCCCTAACCTACAGGCACAGCCAATTGTCCCCCCTAAGAGTTACTCCTTTTCTTTCCCTGAAGATTAAATATCAGCTCCCTCTACCTATGTGAGGATATGCCACTATTTAAGACAACATGTTATGTAGCATAATATTGTGGATATATTGTTAGTGAACCTAAAAGCTAAGAAAAGGTGATGTCCGTAATAGAAAAGATTAATTTCCTGGGTCATCTTTAAAGATACATTTATAAGGTCTAGCTTTTTACTTCCATTTCTTGGAATTCTGAGTTCATTTAATATCAGAGGTGACACATACTGCACCTTACTGAGACTATAAAAATAAGAAGCTATTCATAGGTACTGCACAGCACAACATACTGTGCCAGTGTCTACCGTGAGCAACTCCTGGGTCTTTTCCAAGTGTGATTTTCTCTTTTGTTGCTCTTTTGTTGTTCATACTGCTTCATAAGGTCTAAAATAAAAAACAGTCCAAACTTATATTCACTTTCAGTTACTGCTCAGGTACTGCATCAGATTCAACGTGCAAATAGCTTAATATGGATCAGAGAGTAATGGTTTAGTAAGAAATTACTTTAAAATGGATAATTACATTTTTTGAAATTTGCCAACTCTATGAGCTGAAGCCTGCTTCTGGACCATCCTATTTAATTGTCTCTGCTGGACTCATCCTTCAGGAAGATCCCTGTGCTTTTTAAAGCCTCTTTATAACCTCTTATCTTTATAACATCCTGTGGCAATGAGTTTCACATTTAATTTTGTGATTGGTGGGATGAGGAAGAGTTCTGATTTGGTTTTAGCATGTTTTCTAACAATTTTGCTGGGACCTTCCTAGTTCTTGTATTACAAGAAACAGCAATAAACCCTCTTTATTGCTTAAGGGTGCCAGGGCAGTTACTTTTTCTACAGAAGGAGATACTTCCTATCTATATAATATCTAGATAATTCATATCTATAGATAGTTAGAGGTATAGGGAGTATATCTGCTCTGGAGAACTAATTTTTTTAATGTCCCAAAAATATTACTTCATTCTTATTGTCTAATTTGTCTCTCATTGTGCTCAATGTCCTATTACTGCTACTACTATTGCTATTACTGCTATTTCTTTTATCATTAGGAATTTTCAGATATCAATTAGTGTTCTCAGCTGGGCAAGGAGAAACTTTTAGCATGCAGGGCAATTTGAGGGTCCTTATAAAAAGTTTGATATACAGCACCTCAGCTAGCACAGCCTGTATGAAATGCAGAGTTAGAAAAGACTTGCAGTTTCCTATTCAGCAAAAAGGACCAGCTATCATTTGGGTCAAAGCTTTTTACCCTGAACTCCAGATAAAGAGTTCCAGGCTGTAATCCTCGTATAGGTCTTTCAGACACTTGGTTTTTCCCTTTCACTATTCTTATGATATTCACCTTTCTAAATGTAAGTAGATTTCCTAGGAGGCCTTTGAAAACCCTCTATGAAACTTTTAAAATGTCTGTGGACATCTTGAAGTCTTTTCTACTTGGGATCATGTACTTCTTTTTTGATGTGCTCTTATTATTCCCTTCAGTTTCTGTTTTCCAGACAGCTTGCTCTGCTTTGGCAAACCTTGCTCCTGACTGAAGCCCTTTGAATGCATTCCATTTGTGCTGCAAAATCTCTGGAGAGGCCAAGAGCAGATGAATGCCGTGCCCTTCTCCTCAACACATTTCAAAACACTTAACAAAGAAGGTCAGTATCATTTTTTCCCTTTCTGTAGATAAGGACAGTGAAATAGTGAGAGAGCAAATGACTAGTCTCACTTACCAAGGAAATCAATGACATAGCTAATGCCAGATATCTTAGACCCAGAGACTAGTTCTAGGTGCTGAGCCTGTGCTGGCTGAGGAAATGTGGTCCTGAGTAGCAGTACAAATTTCAGACAATGCCTTTGGACTTTCTAAAAAATTTTAGGATTTTGATACTTGGCTGTTTTCTGAACTGGAACATATTTGAAGGTTCTCCAAGGGAAAAAAAATAACAGGAATCTTTTCCTTCTGTTTTGAAATATTTCATGTCAACAGAACTGAAGGGTTTTTGTGTTGAGAGGGACTCTGAAAATTTACTTTTTACTGCAATACGTGATCACCTCAAATAATAAAACAAAGGCAAGCCAAGGCAGTAATTTCAAAATGAAAGACCCAAATGAACACTTAATTTGGATGTCCTGACTGTTCTGCATCCATGAAAATCTCCATTGAGGGATTTTAAAAAAAGAGATTGGGCAAAATGTGCTGACATCATGTTTCTAGGGTTTCAATGGCACCACACATTTCTAAGCATATGATTCCACTATGATTTATCACTTGGTCTTTAGCTATTATATTTCGGTATGGAAAAATACTGTGAAATTAAACAGTAGACATATGTAATTAAAGATTTTCCTTCCTTTTCTCCTAGAAATCATTTTGCCATGACCAAGAGCAACAGAACATTGCTTAATAGTACTGAAGGAACAGGGAATTCTCACAGCAGGCTCTATGAAATGGGAAGACGTGCTTTCCAGGGTGCAACATGCCAGTGGCTGGTGATGCAAGTTGCAGTAACAACATTTTAACCTGATTCCAGCAAGCAGGGAACACTGCTAACTTTCCAAATTCATATGCTGTTCATCTAAAGCCCCAGCTCTGCAGTCCAGTGACTTTTCTCAGCTAGGCTGCTTTGCTTTTTGTTCATTACAATTCCAACCTGGTTTGATATCCACATGTTAGCAAACCAATCTTTTCAGAAATCCTCTTTGAAATAAAATTGAGCTGAAGGAATGTGCCTTATCTGGTTAATTTAGTTAGAAAGATATTCCATTTTATAATGAAGAATCCCTTAGGACATGAGATTTGGTTTAATTTTCACCTGGTGTTTCTCACTGTGTATACTCCAAATTCCTTGTCTATAAACACAACAGCAGGTACTTGGACCTTACAAAGATTTCTGGAGCCAGATCCAGAGAGACAAGTAGAGTAATGGAATGGCAGAAATCCAGCTTCTAAAATAAATGTAATCTGTCTACTGCTAATGAGAAACAAAACAACAGCTTCAAACTCCTCCAGAGGATAAAGCCACATCTTGAATATTTGATTGCATTAGGAGTGTATCCCCACAATTGCATTTGGGATAAAGTATAACATTTTTGAATGACCTGTATTGAAATAGAGGCACTTACAGTCTGGTCACATAACTTTATTTGTATTACAGTAGCAGTCAGAAAGCCCAGAAAAATAACATGAGAGGGGGAAAATGATGAAGCACATGTTTTTTATGATGAAACAAATCACTTAAAAGTTACTGGCAAGACAGGATGTAACATAAGCACTCCTGGTTTTTTGAATAGTAGAGGCAGCTGCTTCCTTCATCGTGGTAAAATATTTACACTGAAAATCAGCCTATATTTACACTGAAAATCAGCCTATCAGTCTATACCTTGTAAATAGGCTCTTCCCCTCTGTCCCAGTGGGAATGATGAGAAAAGGGTAAAAACCCAAGGATTAAATTGTTTCTGTTTTGAGAAGTGCTTCTGGAAGATCTCACTCATTTCCTTTTGAGGCAGAAGTTATTAATGCAGACTAGGTTTGGTTTAGACAAATTTGAAAGAACAGCATTCCAGGAGCAAATAAACCTCACAGGAGAAAGACACCCTGACAGGTCATTTTGTGTGTGAAAGGTATCAGCCTTACTGTGATGCTGAGTAACAAGGAGAGAATCTTGCAAAAGAGCCTTAAAAGGGAAACATAATGTGTGTAAGAAGTATCAGTTTGACTGAACTTGAAAGAAATGTTTGTGGAATTGATGTTAATTCTAGTGAGAAGAACAGTGTATGAGGCTTTTATACTTAACATTCAGGCTACAGAAGAATGTATCTACAATCTATAGAAGGTGCTAGAGCACAAAGGAAAGCTCCACAAAGCAGAGAGAAGATAAACCAGCATCTGGTACGGATGTTATTATCAAAAGAGCTGTTAATAGGAAAATTGCATTATTATAATTATAAATTAAAGTAATCAGGGAGCAATAATGAAGGGGGAGCTTTCTGAAAAGCATGGTACTTAACATTCCAGAAATAAGTGTACTTTCTAAAGGGAAATAAGACTTCCCTTGCAACTCCATATGTCAGGTCTGAATTTGCTGAATTAAAGATTAAATAATTTTAAAGTATTTATGATGCTTGCATCTTTACCAGATTTATGCTGCCCCAGTTCAGGTGCTGAACAGAATTGCCTAATTTAGGATCTCATCTCTTAGTCAGTGGAAGATGTTATGCATTTTTAGAGATCTTGTCAGCCATAAAGATCTCAGCTATCCTAGGGAATTTCCTACTTCCTGGATAAACAATCTCTTGATGAATTCAGAAAGACATGAAAGCACCCACAATCCTAACTCATTTTAGTCTCTTAAGTTAGGAGAGCTGGATTCCCTTCCTTCATACTAGTTATTGTAAGAAATGGCTCCTCCAAACAGTAAATTTCTGAACTTTCTTAATGTGTCTTACACTCAGTCCCATTGGGGATCTGAGACCCTTAGGTGAGAAGTCCAGTCTTATACAAGAAGAGCTCAGAGGTTTAGGTAATTTTATTATTTTACTTTCATTATATGAAAAATATAGCTTTAAAAAGAAAAGAGTCTGGCACTGAGAATTTTTAAGGTAACTAAAATGTTGCCATGGTAGACAACAGCTTAAAACCAAGGCTTTGCTGAAATATTGTTACTACTTAGACTAAGTAGGTGGAATACAGAAAAGGATATTGCAGGGTAAATCCAGGGCAACACACCACTTTAGGTGCTCTGACTCAGCCTGTACATTATGAAACAAGGCATCCGAGGTCATTATAATTCAGTCACAGAGTTGAATCTGGTGGATACTAAAGGGTAGTGACACCTATAAAAATCCAGGATAAGAAAGCCAGGATAAGAGGGACCTCCTGTGATAGATCAACTGCACTGGCTGACCCTGAAACTCAGAGTTCATTTCAAGTGAGTGTCTGCACTGTGTACCATAGTTGATTGCAACTTTGATTACAAAACATACATTCTCAATTTATAAATCCCAAGGGATTTTATTTGTAGTAAATGCAAGTGTAGCCCAAGTGACTTCACTGGATGCAGATGTCTCCACAGCACTGCTTGTCTAGATGAATCTCATTCAGTCATAGCTGCAAAATACTTTTTCAAGTGCAAACTTAAAACAAAATCCCCTTCTAAAAATAGGGGCCAGCAAAGATTGGACTAGATAAGAAATGGAGATTAGAGGAGGTACTCAGGAAAAGGAAATTCCAACAAGGCCAATGTCATAAATAGTAAGGCTTGGTGCACTTGAGGACCAATTCTTGTCCTGTTTGGAGGTAGTTTGTAGGTTACACAACAAAGAACAAAATAAGGAAGAACTTGAAACTCAGTAATGAAGCACCTGTGCAGATGCTTCAAACATTCTCCCCAAACACGTTGTCATATGAGAAAAAGTTGCAAGTTTCTAACCTGAAAAATTATACGTAATGAACCTTTTTATTCATGGCCCAGTGAAGGAGGGATTATAGAGTACAAAAATGAGTTCTGGCAGGCTCTGAAGGTAAACCTTCCAATTGTTTTGATGACAATGCAAAACCAATATATCTTAGCCTCAAATCAATTTTCCCTATTGAAGAAAAATCTGTGATAAGTAGGAAAGAAGAGGAAATTTCTTCCTTCATTTTTGTTCTATAATTTTCCTTCTTTTAATGTGACTGTGTTTTATTAGCTGAAAAATGTGTGGAGAGAAGACAGCACTGTAATTTGGCCTACACTGGCTTTTCTTGCAGTTTAATTCATTGTGCATGACATTGCAACACATCAAAACAATGAACTATGACAAGTAACTGACCAAAAAAATACCCCATTATGCACTGATTGAATGATAGTTGCATACTAAATAACAAAGTTGTGACCATTAGCATGAGGTGAAGTTTAGTGTGCATATGCTAACAGAGCTTTGGGATGTCTTCATTATTTTTCCCTATCCTTTATGATTTTAATGCAAAACAGCTTCTACAATTTAAATTAAAGAAATTTTAGCAGATGGCTAAACAAACCCCACATTTCTTTGTTATTTCATGAAAAATTTAGATGCAGAAATGTTGTCCGCAGACATGTCTACTTCAAATTGAGGTAGATTAAAATTCATTCTATTAAGATAGTCAGATTTCTGCAATAAGCCAGTGTGATGAAAACAATTTTAAGTCATGAACTGATACTACCTGTATCTTGAGATGCTGTACTCTGTCCTTCAGTAGGCAGACAAAGCATGCAGAAAAGCAAAGAAAATTGAGTTTAGGCAGTTTAGATTTCTCATTTGAATTAAAAGATAGCCAGATGTATGTTATACAATCATAGAAAATTTTATGGTACTTGGAAAAATCTCTAAGGTCATTGAGTCCAGCCATTAAACCAGCGCTGCCAAGTCCACCACCAAACCAACGTCCTTAAATGCCACATCTACACATCTCTTAAATACCCCCAGGGATGGCCACTAAACCACTTCCCTAAGCATCATAAGCATCAATGTTTAACCGCTCTTTCAGTGAACAGATTTTTCTTACCTGAACCTCCCCTGGAGCAACTTGAGACAATTTACTTTTGTACTACTACTTGATACCTGGGAGAAGTAACAATCCTGACCTGGCTCCAGCCTCCTTTCAGGCCATTGTAGAGAGTGATAAGGTCACCCCTGAGCTTCCTTTTCTCAAGACTAAACAACTTCAGCTCCCTCACCCACTCCCCATATAACTTGTTCCATCCTTCACCAGCTTCGTTGCCATTCTTTGGGTGTCCAAACTTACTAAAGCCAGAGAACCCAAGGAGCTTGCATTTAAAATTCATATTCCCTGAAATAACAAAACTAATACTCACAGCAGCATTTTCAAAAGCACTTATGTTAACTGTGCTCACACAGAAATTACAATCTTCAAAATGAGCACTGGGCTAATAAATAGTGGAAGTCAAATCATTTTCTGTCAAGAAAATTAAGTTGTCTATACAGATACAGATAAATATAGCCTACCTGTTGTCTAGAGTGATAGTGCAGTCGAATATCCAAGAATTGGTTTTGCGGTATCTTGAAGTGGATTTGAATCTAGTGTTTTAAAAACAGCAGGTCCCATTTCACTGCTCAAATACTTTTGCTTTCCCTGACTTTGAAATACAATTTATCTTTCAGAAAGAAGAATTAATTGTTTTATTAAATTCACTAATTAGCTGCCAGAAATATAAGCTGGTTAGCTAAATAGAAAATTACTCATGGGTCTCCATGAAAAGAAAAAAGAGGAAAAAAAAAGAGAAGAAAAGAAAAGAAAAGAAAAGAAAAGAAAAGAAAAGAAAAGAAAAGAAAAGAAAAGAAAAGAAAAGAAAAGAAAAGAAAAGAAAAGAAAAGAAAAGAAAAGAAAAGAAAAGAAAAGAAAAGAAAAGAAAAGAAAAGAAAAAGGAAAAGAAGCTGTTTCATTTGTCTAGAACCTTTGCCACTAGTCGGCCTTGTCTTTTAATCAGAAGTTAGTCCCGAAATGCCAAAGTAGTGCTTAAAGATATGAAAGGAAAGAGGTTAAAAACCCTCAATAAACAAAAACCAACAGAAAATAAGCTTAGGTAATTATAATACACTCAGTTATAACCTTGATTCTAAAGCTTGGCCTTGAGTCCAGGATTTGACCCATCTGTGTCATCAAAACAACTAAACTACTTTCCCTCCCTTCATCTGCCATTTTCCACATGATGTCTCCATGGACCAGCATTTTAAAATCCTTGGTAAGCTGGTGAAAAAGCAGAAAATTTGTTAAATATAAATAAGCAGGTGTCATTTTTCCTCCCACACCCAAGTTCACCACTGTGTAAGACACAGGCTGATTTGCAAATTCTATTGTTGGGGCTCAGTCAGCTCAGTGATTATTGCAAATTGAAAGCATACAAAAATAATTCCTATTTCTTCATGAAGTTACTTTTAAAAGAATAAAAGAAATACTAAGTAAATTGAGCATACAAAATGTAAAATGAATCAAAACTTTTTTCAGACTGTGAAATGAATAAATTACAGAATCTTAGCATCCTTTAAAGCAGAAAAGACTCTTGAGATCATCAAATCCAACAATTTCTGCTGAGTGGATGCCATGGCTCCCTGGTTGAGCTGTCAGGGATATGGTGCCTTTCCTGCATGAACTGCCACGGCCTGTTTGCCCATCCTGCTGGCAGTGCTCCAGGTTACCCAGGAGCTGCTTTTATAGGAGCAGGAGCCTTGGCTGCCATTCATTCTGGCCCTGCCCAGGTCCCATTGGACACTGCCATGTGAGCTACAGGCTCCTGACAGCTCTTGGCTCCATGTGAGGTACCCCTGGTTCAGGACCCACCCTGTACACCATGCCAGAACATTCTAGAACACTTGTGCTGGCACCAGAGCTTCTCACCTTAGTGACTGAGGCTGTATGTCTTTAATTATTCCTTTTGTGTTTAGTTCTTGTTCAAATGTGGCTTCCGCCAGCTCCCCAGCCCCAGCTTCTGTTTAGACTGGAAAATATTTTGATTAGAGAAAATCCCATTAGAGGGGAACATATCATTTACGGAAGATCTCATGAAGTGACTTGGTCTCATAAATATCCTAGGATATCTTACTGCTCATTAGTCAGGCAGCACAGTCCTGTAAGCCACTATTTCACAGAGTTGTCTTTGAACTCAAAATTTGTCTCCAATCTTGTGCTACTGAGTTTAAGTTCAACTTTCCTCAAAGCATTCAGAAATAAGGAATGTTTAAAATCTATTTTTGTGTGAGGACCACTCGACCTGATATGGGTGCAGCAGGAGTTTCCTAGGTCTCTCACTCCCTGGTCTCCTTTGTTGCCAATTCTGGGACTTCTTCCATCCTAGGAAGTGGAGGGAGAAGCAATTTCCCGTCCTCTCACTGAAAAAGTAGAACACAAAGATGGGGCCAAGTAATAACCAATTTCACTGCTGCAGAATGAAGATACCCAGAAGATACCACTGCACAGCATCAGGCAATCTAAATCAGAAAGATTTAGATCTTTTTACAGATCCATCAGTAGCTATCAAACACCCAATGGTCTGATCATGTATTGCAGCTTAGGAAGTCTCTAATCAGGCCTTTGGTCTACCTACAGTATTTATCTTGGGTTGCTGTCTGCCTTCAGATATGGGGAAGTCACATCACAGTCACAGTGATCCCATGGTCAAGGAACGTGGCACCCTGTCCCATAGAAGGGGACAGAGGCAAGTATGTGCAGAGCACACAGGTAGGGTAAAGAGCCAAACAGTATCCACAGTTACTGGTTTGATTATTCAGTTGTTTTCAAGCTTGCCTGAAAACAGACCATGTCTTAGGCTGGCAAGCTCCCTTTGAAACAGCACTGCTTCCCAGCGGCAGTTTGGGATAAAAGCAGTCCTTGTGCTATCCTATTTCCCCCATTTCTGCAGGGAAGCCTGGGGCAGGATAGCAGCATCTGTCAGTTAAGAGACTTTGTATCTCTCTATAAGCTCTTCTAAGCAAAGTGTGTCATACAGAGTATTTGTAAAGCCTCATTCCCCTTTCTTTAGATGCTGAAAATAAAACAAGAGAAACAAAGATGGAAAGACAGCAAGAGACACAACTGGAAAATGCATTACTGGACCCTCATGACTCATCAGACATTTCCACACTGCCAGGATTATGGCTTCCCATAATACTAGAATGCCATTGCATGTTAGGGGAAGGAAGGTATCACCAGCCATCTCACTACAGCACAATCAGAGTAGTGAAATCCATATATACTCAGTAAAGGTTCCCAGAACATTAAAAAGGGTTCAATTCCTCATTCTTTAAGGGAAATAGAATAGTAGTCATCCTTCAGTGAAAGCGATATCTTTCTAAAATGTTAAGGTATCAGCCTCAGGTACTAAAATCCAGGTTGCATTCTCAATTTTCACCACTGTACTGGCAGTGGCTTGAGCTGTAAAGAGAAGAAATCCTCCTTTTTCAGTTTAGAGCCAGAGGTCCCTAGACATAAATTTTATCTACCTTAGCCCCATGTGCCACCAGCTTCAAGAGTTTTCATGATTTATGTAGACAATCCCCGAGGGGTCTCCTCCTCTCAGAGGGAACATAAGGGGATTTAGTGTAGTAAAGCACTTCTAAGAGGAGTAAGAGAAATGAACTGGGATGGCTGAGGATTTGAATAACAGGGATCATCTCATGTAGTGACTAAAAAAGCAAGCCACTACACTACATGGAACTTCATTCCAGTCCCATGTTCTATGACCATTATAATTATAAACTAATAATAATAAAAATACAGTATTGAACCTGCATTAATTTTAATCTTCTTTTCAACAAGAAAATGCACAAAACGTTTTTCACTATTGCCTGTTTAAAAAACTTTTCATCTACCTCTTTTTCATGAGACTGATTTTGGAAAAGTCAAAGCAGTGTGTTTGAATTTTTTGAATGGAACTGTGATGTTTTTATCTTAATTAGTAAAAAAAGAGAAAATTCTAGCTCCCCTAGCACACTGGAGCTTCACAGGTGATGCAGTATGGATACCTCATGGTCCCATTCTGAGATGCAGACTCAGCTGTTGTCCCATGAGACACTGAAATGTTAGTGGCTTAGACATTTCTAAAATCATGGGAAGACTTTTGCCCACTGTTGCAAACTGCAAAGAAACAACTGTTCCTTTGTGACCAGGGAAGTCCACTGCTCCCCAAACTGGAATCTGGACCGTGACAGGAACTTGAGACAAGAAAAAGGGGATGCTATTGTCTAATTGTCCCAGGTCTGGAGAGAAGAATGTATCCACAGGCCACACCAGAAGAGAGACTGGGGTGCTGATGGCTCGAACATTTAAGGGGCAAACTGGAAATAACTGCCCAGGTGCAGAGGATGAGCACACCCCACCTCAGGCTACATCTGGGTGTTGGAAAGATAAGGGAAGAAGAAAATCCTGTGAGGCAGATATTGACTCTTTGTTGCAACAACCAAGTCTCACTGCCAGGACTATGGGTGGTGAGATCTTTCTACTCTTACTCTTTCCTTCCCTTTCTCATGTGTTTTCTTAAGTGATAATTTTATGGGTTCATATTGTTATGCTCCTATGGATAACAACAATACCTGTTTGCCTGTACAACCAATTCATTCTACAATAAACACTAAGTATGTAACATGTACAAACATTGATCATTTAGTATTGTTTGACTCTAATCCACCCCAAAGGATTTATTAACAAAAACCTGGATTACTCTCACCTTTTGCCATGGCTCATAACACATCCGCAGTGTATCATGTAAATTTCTTAGGAAAGAGTCCATCTGGAAGTACAGGGATGAGTCAGGAAATCAGGAATCAGATCTGCACCAGTAGGTTCAGTATGTGGCTAAGATGACTGCAAACTACAGATTTTTATTTGGCTTACAGTAACACCAATCATTCATTTTTTTGACAATCATCATAGAAAGTCTTTATTTGTTGGGTCTTCTTTTACAATGGTGCTCCAGTGCCAAAGTGTGAATATGATGGATTATGGAAACTATTTAAGAGCAATGACTTGGACAAATCTGGCTTTAATTTTTTTTTTTTTTTTTTTTGTTATTCTTTTAAAATATTGTTATTTAATTTTACCCCTGTTTAGCATTGCCTTTTGATCAAAGCCAGATACAATTACTGGGGAACTTTTTCATATCCTTCAGCAGAGTCTGGATCTGCTGAGGTCCCCTCCCTGATGCTCGGTGACTGCTCAGCAGCTGCTATGAAGTGCTGGGCTGCTCTCAGGCCTTTTCTCAAAGCTTGCATTGTTTCTCAGGCAGCTCTAGCTGCTTGATAGCAGACAATGACAGAAGCACATCTAGACAGAAAAACTTCATCAAAACTCTCAACAATTTTTTTATTATCCCTGCTTGCTTTAGGGTTGTTTCTTATAAATGTCAACAAGTTGTTAATAAAATATTGATTATGAAAAAATTGATTATGAAAAAAATTATTGATATACTATTATGATAAAACATTGATTATGAAAATAAAAACCAGTTTATTTTCATTTTATATGGAATTTTGTATTTTGATTTAAAAATCAGCTTTAAAAAACTTAAAGTATAAACAATTTTGCTTTCATTGTGGAAAAAAATCCATAAAAATTCCTCTTTTATCCCTTTTCTTCCCCCTAAAACTGAATTTTCTTTTTTTTCTTTTTAATTTTGTAGCAAAAGAGGATGGGAAATTTTTGAATTTCTTGCAAGTCTGCTTATCCTTATGCACACCAACACACACAAAGGTCATACCTCAAAAGCTAACTAAAGCCCCATTCCCAACAGTAACCTGAGATATAATTGGAAAATGTTGCTTTTGAAATACATTTCTCCCATTCATTAATGGGCAAATGTAGTAGAACCACACACATTAGATATTCAAATGATGAGTGTGTGTGGTGAGCCTTGCAGAACCAAGATATTTGGTATTGCAGCCTGTGTTGCATCTAGCGCTGTGGTTTCTTTCCTCATGAGGCGTATTCCAGATAACCACCATCAGGGCTGCACAGCAAATGCACCAAGGGACCTGCTTCAGGCTGTGTGAGTAATGTATGTGGGGAGCAAAACAGAAAAGGTGAATGAGAAAAGGATGATTGATAGAAGACCTGGGATGTTTTCTAATTAGAATTGCTCTATAATACTTAATGCAGCACCATCAATTATATATGTCCTGATGATCATCCTTTTCTTCCTTACTTAGGCCTTAATGAACACTGTACGCAGTTCCAATTACTGTCATAAGCGACTACTTTATAACAACTTCTACCCCAAATGAAGAAGCATTAAAAACAGAGTAAGAAGAAGCATTTAAAATGTCAGGTCCTGAGCAATTATTCTGTGTTGCCTCTCCTTGAGTCAACATACATTTTCTTTGGCCTTAATAAGTCTCCTCTGAATGATTTCCCCTCAAGGGTGAGAAGAGGAAGATGGATGACACAGCCTGGCAATCAGTGATCGATAGTACAGAGATTAAGCCAATAGCACCTGGGAGCCACCCAGCATGTCTGTCCTGATCCCCCTCTCATTCCCACTGATAACCATCAGAGTGCCTGCACACCTTGGTTTTGGTCCTGTGGGATGGTGCCTTGACCCAGTCTGGATTTGGCCAAGGACCAGGCAAACAGCTGGTGCTGTGTGCACTCACCCAGTGACACTCCTGATGCCCTGTAGGGAAGAAAAGTAGAGCTGGCAAAACGAATAGAGCAACATCCTGCTCTCACTGATGTTTATCCTGATGTGCTGAATCCTGTACTGAGGAAGAAAATAGAGACTGAAATACCTTGAATACCTTGAATGCAAGATAGTACTTACATATGATGTGAGATGGTGTATCGGGACCACGGACAGGAAATTCCTTCCTACAAATCTCAGCTCTACCCTCAAAAAAAGAAAAGACACAGCCTCCCATCTTTTCCTTTGTGATGCTGCAAAAGTAAAATTAATTAAAGAATTTTTTCATCTGCTACGACCTCATCAAAATGTTGGTGGAAAACAAACAATAATGAAAGGCTTTAATCAGTTTTGGAAGATTAGGAAAAGGAAAAAAAAAGGAAAAGCAGCAATTGATAAGCCAAGTAACTGATAATCACAATCTTGTGAGCATTCTGTCTCCAAATTTAAAATGATAATTGTTCTGGACAAGCAATGTCCAGACAGGGAGCAAAGCACACCATTTTAGAATTCTGCATTTTGCAGGAAGACAAAAGTATTTTATTTCCAGAGAAATATAAGCTCCATTCAGGGTTATTTGTTTTGTTGTGTGTCATGACCCTAACCCCAGAAATTGCCTTGAAGGAATGGCAAAAAAAAAAATCCTTAGTTACATTTAGAAATTTCACTGAATGAATAATAGTTTTTTGGCCAAACTTAAGGTCATTCATTTATCCATGTGATCATAGAATCATAGAATGGTTTGGGTTGGAGGGGATCTTAAAAATCATCCAGTTCCAATCACTCTGCCATGGGCAGGGACACTTTGCACCAGGCCAGATTGCTCTGAGCCCCATCCAGCCTGGCCTTGAACACTTCCAGAGATGGGGCTTTCACAGCTTCTCTGGACAATCTGTTCCAGTGCCTCACCACCCTCACAGTAAAAAATTCTTCCTTACATGTAGTCTAAATCTCAACTTTTTTAGTTTAATTCTGTTCCCCCTTGTCCCATCACTATGCATGAAGCTTCGGAATATTGGGACACATACACTAGTTTGGTAATGTCAGGGAGAAATGGAATAAAAAGGAGCAAAGTCCCTGATAGCTTTGGTAAATACATGCATCCTCAGCTGGCTGTGTTACCTGCAGGAGGGGAATCTGTCTCTGCCAACACAGACACCTGTGACTCCTGAGGCAGAGCCTGATGTCTAGTAGCGACTTACAGTGTCATGGAGAGAAATTGACTGGTACCTGAGATTCCTGAAATTCATATCTCTCCTTGCTGAGGTTTGCATAAGTGATCCCACCTGTTGATAGATTTGGACAGCCTCCTGCCTTGACTGATGCTCAATTGATATGTGGTAGCCCCATGAAGAGCAGAACTCTATTATGTGTCTCTTTTTGTTAATTGTCACTCTTTCCTTCATTCAGACTTGAAACTGCACTACCACAGATTGAATTTCTTGAATATCTTTTAATTGACACACCAAAAATTTTAATAAAGCACAAAACCTTCACTTGTGGAAATCATGATTTCCATTCAAGAAGTTCCATACCAGAAGAAAATAAAGTGCATTTTACTACAGATTAAATAAGGCCATTTTTAAGTAGATGTAAATTGCACTGACTCAGACAGTCTCTGATTATCCTTTTCTATTGGAATTTTAATGCTGCTCAGAGAAAAATCACAGGGTTATGAAGGTTTATGATAACTGCCAGAAAGAAAATATATTTAGAGGAAATAATATGATAGAGTGGGTGAAAAAACCTAAGGTGGTTAAACTAGGAGTAATGATCTAAAATGAGGAAAAGAAAGAAATTAAAAATGAAAATTCAAAGTATGTTTTAATGTCTATGCCAGTTAGGGAGGATGTTAAGTGAGTTCAGTGAAGCACTATGAAGATGTTGAAAGAGAAGGTGGATGTTCATAGGACTCACATAGTCCCTA
Organism: Molothrus ater; assembly: GCF_012460135.2. Classification (NCBI taxonomy): domain Eukaryota; kingdom Metazoa; phylum Chordata; class Aves; order Passeriformes; family Icteridae; genus Molothrus; species Molothrus ater. The sequence continues at coordinate 80,686,812 of NC_050479.2, read as the reverse complement.
CACATTACAAAAAGGACTAGCACACCCTTGTTTTCCCCCTCCAGTTAATCAAATAGGTAGAATTCCTAAAATAACTATATTCCTCCTCACCAACCTTGAAAAACAGTGAGGTAGAGAGAAAAATGGATATGGTAACATCTACATATTATTGCCTTCACTTAAGGACTTGAATGAAACTTATGCACTTTCAAGGCTTTAGGACAATTGAAGGAACTCCAGCAGAAATGACTGTATGATGACTGTCACCTGTGGGGACAGCTGTAGGACAGGGAATGACAGCCAGCCTTTTCTGCTTCCATCTGTTCCAATGACACTTGCAGCAATTCTCAGCCTTGTCCTGCGCAGATGAGGACAGGATTTAAGGTCAGCCTCTAAGGGAAGGGGACAGTGGGTAATTCAGTCATTGGCAAACTCAGAGACAGGCAGTGGTCTGGAAATGCAGGGATGTGTCAGAGAGGGCTCTGGATTTAGGCTTTTTTCTGACCTAATGCCTTAAGGGAATAATAAATATAACTTTCATTACATGGCTATCCAGCAAAGAGGTATTCTTTGAGGAAAAATAGGCAATATCTTACCAAGGAATAAAAAAATATACAAAACTATCCCCAGTATGACCAATTTGTGTTCTCCCTTTCCAAAATGCTGGATAAATTTCTTCTGTTGTCTGGGAAATATTGTTAGAGTAGTAATTAAAAGTGTGACACATTAAAGGTATTTCTGTTCCTTAGGAATTAATCCAAAAAAAGACAACCAAGATATTCCATCAATTCCACCTGCCTATTTTAGGGTAAGTTTTTTTAGATAACAAGATAAAAATAATAAAACAGCTTTAAAATTAACAAGATAAAATAATAAACCATCTTTAATCCATAATTATTTCTAAAAACATTTCCTCTAAAATGGAAGATTTTCTCCCTTAAATAAAGGAGATATCCTATGGGAAGACAATTGTGTGTTAATTCATTTTTCAATTTCTCCATACATATTTCTCATTTCAAGCTCTTTAATATTGTCTCACTCTTTTATTATCATCAACGAAGGTGGCAATGAGAAAAAAAGTGTTTCTTTTTCTTTAAATATTTGCTGTAGCTTGTGTAATTACTGTGCTTGGCAAGAGACATGAAGCACTATTGAATTTTCCAACATATTTTTCTGAAGAATAAAATACTTTTGCCTCCCTCTTAAGAAACCTCCAGAGGAGGGCAGAAATAAATGTTGCTTAAAAAACAAACAAACAAAAAAAAGGAAATAAAAATAAGAGTGTGTAAATCAGAAAATGTGGCTGACTTTTGAGAATGCAGATTTTACAAGTCATTTGCACAAACAAGCTACTTCAAGGATCACAGCATCCCAGCTGACCCAGATTCCACTGGCTTCCAAGCCCATTTGTTTGGAAAATGTGCACAGCAAACACAACCTGTATAAAAGCCTCAGCATTGCTGGAAGTACTTTTGCTCTTGAGGAACAAGAGAAAGGTTATTTAAAATCTCTCTGTGGCTTTCGCTTCTCTGCTGAAATTACAATTAAAAGACTACAGTAATAAGATGGAGCCTTCTGTTTAATTCAGAGCTTGATTAAGATGTAGTTGAGTCTGTAGGAGCTTGTCCTTGTTCTGTCTATCATAACACATAAGACTTTATTCTAGACTAAAGTTTTGGATCTCTCCTGATGCTGTGGACACGCTGTTTGACTAATCAGTATGATAACCACATGACAGCTATAGATCAGCTGTCTACTTGTGTTGCTTTGTGCTGGAATATAGATTTTTACTGTGGTTTTTTTCCCCCCTGCATTGATAATGCTAAGTACGGGTCACACTTGCCCTCATTTTGCTGAATTTCTCTGTTCATGGAACTGACACATCTTGGGAAAAAAATGTCATTGCAGAGCTGAATAGCACCAGGGCAGCTGCTGCACATCCAAGGACCAGCTCAAAAGAAGAGAGAGGTCAGTCTGCTTCCATGCTGTCTCAGGGCTTCACAGCTGCATTACTACAAAGGCTGCTTGGTTCTTGCTGGCGCATTGATTTCAAACATTTATCAGGAATCCTTTGTATTTAAGCAGGCAAATGCGCAAAAATCAATTGGATACTTCTCTTACACAGGCAGTTTTTTAGCTATATTGAAATCCATTCTCTCTACTGGGAGGAGATGTGGGTATGCAGCTTAAAAAGTTCAAATGTGCCCATATGAATTAAGTATCTACATCCCAGATGTTTACTCTAAGGATCGGTGGTCTTGTCCCTGTTTCGAAGGAGACTGACTCCCCCTCCATCCTTACAATAGAGGAAGTTCAGCTGTTTCATGCTGCAACTGCTTAATAATCATAATTCACAGAGCTGATTGAGAGTTTTCTCTGCATGCTGTGCTGCAAACCATGTAGTAGCTCAGCATCTGCTGCAGGAACAGCTGAGACACAAGCTGGAGGATGGATCCTGTGGGCAACCTTGGGGGTGGGTATGAAGATCCTGTAGTCTTTCCCTGCCAAGACCCACTGCCCAATCCGTCAGCACCTGCATGGCCACGAAAGAGAGGTCTAACAACAAAACTATGAAGCCACATCAGTGAGAGATATAGAAGAAGCCCTGCAGCATAAAACCTTTTAGTTATCCTGGCAATACCCCGGATGCATGTTGACAGACACCTGCTTTTGCTGGCTCATGCTGTTTCCAACTGTGGTATGAGGGTACTGATGAAAAAGATTTGGCTGAATCACACAGCTTCTACAGGAAAGGGCTCTGCCAATGCTGTGCCATGCTGAGTAGATGCCCTTCAGAGGCTAAAGCCAGTGAGAAAAGAGAAATTGAAAGTGATTTCAAAATCATCCCCAAACACATATGTGCAGTAACCCTCAGAGAGATACCCTCCTCTGTGTGTGTCTGAACAGTCAGAAAGTTGTGCTCAGATTGCTTGGTTAAAGACAGGCTTTACAAAAATCCTCATTAACCTCTTTCAACCACAGCTTTGGTTCATCTCAAGCAGCCAGTGGAAGTTGCCAGAGCTGGCTCAGCTGATAATTTTTCCGCAGTGTGAGTGCTCCAAGGAGAAGCTGCCACATGTGACAGGTGGGTGATAATGGCATGGTCCTGTGCCACAGATTGCTCTGCAAGAGGGTGCTTCCCTGTCAAGCCAACTCATTGTCCATTTTTTCAATCAATTTAAGCTTGAAATGCATGTACTGGGACACAACTGCCGTGTGAAGATGAAAACTGCTGCCTTAAGAGTTCCCACTTTGATCCCCAAGGATGCAATCTTTAGACTAAAACAACAAAATGAGAACACTCACCTGAGATATATTTAAAAGAAGATGCATGAATTATTGATATTTATCCAAGAATCAAAACATCCAAATATATAATGTGTTAGCCTGAAAGATAATTAGAAGAAGAAAATAACTTCCTCCTGATTCTGCTCCAGAAGTGCCAGTCAGACCTCCAAGGAACTGCAGTTTGAGGTCTAATTCACTGATTCTGTCATTAAAATCTGTGTTTGGGTCTAGAGTTGGAGCTTTCTCAGCAAATTTTCAGTGCTTTCCTGGTTCATTTGGATTTTTTTTTGATAAATTTGTTGAAACTGCATGTGCTCACGGGAAGGAGTGGTTTGGGTTAAATATTTCAGCAGTATGAACATGTTAAGAAGTCCTGTTTCAAAACTTTCTCATAAAAGTATAATCTGAATAATTTTCTTCTTTTTGATTAACTACTCATGCAGAAATAGATCATCTCTATTGTATCAAATTGTTGATAATAGCAGTAACACAGAATGGGGTAAGGGTGACAAACCCAGGGCTCAGGCTGTGTGGGTGCAGAGGTGCCTGCACAGTGGCTGCATGTTTTCCATGACAGAGGAGGAGAGATTTTAGACAAAAGTATTTCCCCACTGAAGTTATGAAATACCTGGAGGGAAGAATTCCCTGGTTAAAGCCTGCCTGCACCCAGCCATGCATAAAATATTAACACTGCATCTGCTGCATGTAGGACTAATGTAGCACAGCCCTGCAGAGAAATTTTGAAAATTGTGAGGTTTCATTTCAGTGCTAAGCAAGAATGTGCTAAGGACGTGTTGTGTGAGTGATGTGACACTTTGAAGCACTGCCAAACAATTAATAGTTATTTTATGATAAATTTCCTAATGATGTGGTTAGGCTCCTTTTAGGAGGAACAACAGCCATAGTGCCCTATTGAGACTGAAAAGTATGAGTACTTCAGCAATACTCTAACTGTCCAAAATATTGTATGAAGGCATATTGATTTTAACAATAATTGTGACAAGAATGATTTTTGTATTTTACAGTTCCAGAAAGGAAAAAACAAAACCAAACAAACCAAGGTTGATAAAGGGAGAGAGAAGGACACATGACTACAATGAAAGTAAAATAAATTTTAAAATATGACCTTTCCAACTGAGTCTTCCACACAATCAGTTAAGACATCTTATTTAATTTTAGAGTGAAGTAGAAAACAAGTTTCCAATTCAGTCATGATTTAGGTATTTCAGATACATAAACCCCTTTGAGTGGTGTTTGACATCAAACTCCTTTATTTATCTGCTGAAATGTGTAAGATGGAGAGAAATTAGTATTTTTTCCCCCCAAATCTTCTGACTCATTTAATGAAGGAATCATGAGCTACAGCTCTAAAAAACTTTAAACCAAAACCCTAATCAGATGAGAAACAGAATTTTGTGAACCAGTTTCTGCTAATGGATTTTGTATAACTCTTAATGTGATCATGACCCAAATGATCTGAATACACACATATCTTTCCTAGAATGTCTGGACACTTTTCGTTTGCTTCAGAAAGCCCTGGTGAAAGTGGCATTTGGGAAAAATGAAAAGGATGGGAAGGAAAGAAAAGAGAATAGTATTGATTCTTAGGTTATACAAGATTCCAAATTGAGTTCAGGCAGTTTCCCCCAGATGCCACACAGCACATGGGGCAATAGCTGACTCCTGCAACCCTCTTTCATGGGTCACCATCACTTAGACAAGGAGCAGGCTGCTCAGATTGCTGATGCACACATCCATCAAGTTGGTGGCTTTGAAGCTGTGCCAGATTGCTTGCCTGTTGCTCCAGTCTGTTTCTTCTCTGCTTGTTTCCTGCAGAGTATTTAATTAGCAAGAGTGCTCAGGGTTTCCTGCAAAGCAGGAGGGGGAAGAGAAAGATGTGCTAGCATTGCATCAAAATAAGGCAGCTAGGGAAGGGATGTTTTAGATTAAGCAGGGCTGGTTCAATTCTCTTTAGAATTGGTTGTCCCACAGAAGGTGGAAAGAAGAGAAAACAGACTGAGAGAGTTACAGGTCTCTGAGGGTAGGTAGCCTTGCTGTTAATTTTGCTACCTGAACAAGTTGTCATGAAAAGACAACTGATTTTAGATGAAAGATGCCTTCTGCTCTTTCCTCCTCTCTTCTTCCTCAGGAGTAACTACACAGTTGCCCATCTCTCAGCAGCACCAATTCACACCACGTTTCAGGGCTCTGAAACAAGCAAAGCACATGGTGCCATCTTACCATACATGAATACCAAATATCCAGTTTGACTGAAGAGATTGTCAGATGATGAACTTGAAGAGGACATTTTAAAAACACTGTGTTCTCCTACTTCCATGGATACTGCCACTCCAAATGGTTTGGGATACCTCCTCAATTGCTGTTTCAGAAAACCTCCAAACAGCCCAATTACTCAGGAAGTGGCTGTGATCTCCTTCTGTGCATTTGTGTTCAAACCACAATCAAATCAAAACTGAAATCAAAACTGCTTCTCTAGCTGCGTCTTCACTGCCCTTCTTGTGAAAGTCCAAATCATAGCAAGTTCCTTCCCTATGTTTGGAGGCTGGTTTCCTAACCCCAGAAGTACAACTGATCTACTCAGTGTCCTCCTTTTTTGCCTGTTACGTGTCTCCAAGTAGCTAAATCAATGCCTTCATCTCACTCTTCCAGTGCTTTCACACACTATGCAACAGTCTTCTGACTATTTAATCTGCAACTAACATTTCTGTTCTCTCTCTTTTATTCTGTAGGACTCTGTGATGTGTTTTGTGTAGAAAATGCTTCATAAATGATAAATGGTTTGATCAATTTTCAATGTAGAGACACATACTGACAAAAGATCCAGAAGGTGACAGGGGAAGCCTTGTCCCCGTATCTGAATTGCAAGTTGCTATCTTTAGTATTGCTGCATGTCCACTACATGGAAAGATTAAACTGTAAATATGATTCACTGGTTGCTTGCTCTGACACCTGGGATAGTATCATTAAACACTCTTTTCTGCTTGTACTTTTACAAATACTTTCAACTTAATGTCCTGTTTCAAATTTTCTTTACTAAGAATAAATTTTACTAGAATTTGAGTGTCAGTAAAAATACCATATGGGGTTATGTTTGCTCTGAAAGTAAGAGGCATTTGTTTTTCTTTATTATACAAATAAGTGCTTTGACAGAGAAAAAAACAATCTATTTTCAAGAGAAAAAATTTCTTTCATCAGTAAAATTCACCCTCATTGTTGGTCTAATTGTCTATTAGTCAAGTCATGGGCTATTAGCTGATTTTGCTCTGAAGAGGTACCATAGGAGATTTAAAATAGCTGCCAGTAATATAGAGTGGATATTCTTCCCTTCAACCTCAGCAAAAAAACTACAGATGAACACAAAAGTGCTGGCTAATATCCTTTCATGAAAGTCAAGGCTATTTTTTTTTCAGTTATGAAATTATATTATACAATGGATTAAATAAATTAAATCAAACCCAAGCAAGTAGTTCTTGGATAGTGCGAGTATCCTAGATGGGATAGGAGCATCTGTCTGTTCCTTTCTATCTTCTCTGCTGGTAGATCTTAACCAAACATGTGGTCTTAGCTGGCAAAAGAAATGTAACTAATCCATCACTCACATGAGATCTTTTTAAAATCTCTTTACTAGATACACTGAACTAAACTAGGAAACTGTCAGGCATTTCTGCTAAGCAGCTCATATGCTAAGAGCAGAGGAGCTCATATAGCCATGAAATCAGTCTTCATCAATCTGATGCCTTTTTCTGGATATACTATCCCTTTTTCTGGGATACTTCATCCCTTGTTTTAGTGATATTACCGTTTTAGTGACATTACATCCACATGTTATCTACTTTCTGGATCAACCTGTCACAAAACTGACCTGAATATAGCTGTGGTATTTTACTTGTTCTGTGGGTAAGGCACCTTCTAAATGCTGTGAAGGCCCATTGCTGATGTGTGAGCTAGACTTACCTCCAGCCCTGCAATCCTTTTGTGTGAGCAAAAATTATCTGTGCATTGGTGCAGTGCCACATGTCTGTGTCTTGTCTGGTCATGCTGCAGAGCTTGGTTTCACTTCAGCTGTGTCTTTGAGAATTAGTGCAATAACAAAGCCCAAATCTCCTGTTTGAAAACTTTGAGCATGAACAAAATGTGTTAAAGTGGTTTGAGAAATGGACAGGGGAAGAAAAATAATATAATAATGGCCTTTTGATAGGCTATCCCTGGGACTGTTTCTCTTTGTATCCTTCTGGAAGGGAAATAAATGGTCTTGGTCCTCATCGCTTCCTTTCTACTCAGTCCTAGGGCAACAGAGTCTGATGATAACTCTTCAGAGAGTTTTCAGCACCATTCAGATACAGAGGAAAATGTATTCCCAGACAACACACATACACGGAAATTTAATTTTATGACAGCTCAGTTACTGTGTGAATGATACCATCCAATTACGAGGACGAATTTCATATCAAACAAACAAGTAAAGAAAGACAAAAGTCTAAGAGGAAAAGAGAGACTTTCAGCAAATATTCCTATATCCTCTATGAATAGAAAAGAAGAAAACAAATATCACTCCTAACTGCTGTTAAAATCCCTGTCTATTTTTCTGCTATTATTACTAAACAAGGTCATAAACCTAACATAGATGGCAGTTTAGAAGGAAGCTTTTGAACTAAAGATGATATAAAAGAGGATTCACATAGTCAGACTAAGAATTCCAGGCCAACATGCCAATATGTCAGACCCCAATTTATTTCCTTTTCTGTCTTGCTTGTTAGGGTAACTACATCAGTTTGGACTATTCAGTTCCCCAGGCAGCACACAGCATGCATCTCTCAGTAAGCCAAGAATAGAATTGGGATTCTTTATGATCAGCTCCCTACTGAGTACTAACAAGCAGCCATGTAATATATTGTGAAGGTGTGAGCATGTCAAGCTCCTTGCCCAGCTGGATATAAAAATAGGAAATAAGCACCAAGACAAATGCCTAACAAAGATATCAGTAACAGTAGCATAGAATGGTTTTGTCAAATGTATTTGATACATGATGTTTACAGGACTGTTCTGCTTTAGGTAGCTGTGGAAGCTCTTGCTCTCTTGAAGTAAATCTACTACCTTGCATGCAAGGTTTTGGAAATGAAGTGATGGCCTTATGGAGAGATTTAACTTCTCACCTATTACTCTTCCAACATTAAAAAGACAAGTATTTCCCCTCGTTTCTTATTTCAATTATTTTAGGCAAGAGAGAGTTGACACATATTTCACATTATTTGCATCCATAAATTATAATTTCTGTTTGCTAATTTTATCTTCTTGCAGGATCCTTGGATCTGTTTGCATTTATCAGAATGCTCCAAGGAGCAAGATTTTAGTTCTGACATTGATTAGTGGGTTTTGAATTTTTTTCCACCTGCATTAATTTTTCTAAGAATGGAATATGTTTTATGCTCTTTGAGACCTTGAAATAAAGATTTTGTATTAGTCATATGTATTTTTTAGAGAGCTTTCATGAACATTTTAACCACATCTGTTAAATGTTCCTTGTGGCATTCAATTGGGTAGATATACAGGGCATTGGACTCATCTTTGGTCCCTGACAGAAAAAAAGTAAAACTTTTATTTCTATCTGCCATGAGTGCTCATGATTCTGATTTGAATTGTGTGTTTTGAATATCCTACAGATCATGTCTCTGTACCTCAAATAAAATACAGAACATAATGGTGTTCAACATCATAGAATTACACAATCATAGAATGCTTTGGCTTGGAAGGGACTTTAAAGATGGTCTTGTTACACCATCTACTAGACCAGGTGGTTCAAAGACCCATCCAACCTGACCTTGAACACTTCCAGAGATGGGGCACATAAAACCTCTCTGGGCTGTGACAGTGACAGTGCCTAACAATAAAGAATTTACCCCAAATATCTAATCTGAAACTGCCCTCTTTCAGTTTAAAGCCATTCCCTTGTCCTATTATTACCTGCTATTGTCAAAAGTCCTTCTCCTGCCCTCATACAACCCCTTTAGGTACTGAAAGGCTGCCATAAGTTCACCCTGGAGGCTTCTTCTCTCCAGGTTGAACTCTCTCAGCCTTTCTTTATAGAAGAGGTGTTCCTGCCCTCTGATCATTTTTGTGTTCTGCCTCTTGACTTGCTCCAGCAGGTCCTTGTCCTTCCTGTCCTAGGGACAGCAGGGCTGGACACAGCACTAATGTGGTGGTGTTTGCAGGAGTCCTAGGATGAGGGAAGAGATGAAAATCTTGACTCCATGTTTCAAAAGGCTGATTTATTATTTTATTATATATATGATATTAAAAGAAAATTATATATTAAAAATATACTAAAAGAATAGAAGAAAGGATTTCATCAGAAGGCTATCAAGGAAAGAAAAGGAAAAGAATGATTACAAAATCTTGTGACTGACCAGAGAGCCTGAGACGGCTGGACTGTGATTGGCTACTAATTAAAAACAACCACATCAGACCAATCAAAGATGCACCTGTTGCATTCCACAGCAGCAGATCATTATTGTTTACTTTTCATTTCTGATGCCTCTCAGCTTCTCAGGAGAAAAATCCTAGCAAAAGGATTTTTCATATAATATGTCCGTGACACATTACCAATGGGGTCCCATGAGAGCAGAGCAGGGGAAAAAATCTCCTCCCTGATCCTTCTGGCAACACTGCTCTGGATGCAACCCAGGACACAGGTGACTTTATGGACTGCAAGTGCATATTGCTCAGTCATATTCACTATTTAATTCACCAGTATCCTCAAGTCCTTCTCCACAGAGTTGCTTTCAATCCACTCATTGCCCATTCTGTATTTGTGCTTGTGATTTTTCCAGTCCAAGTGCAGGACCTTGAACTTGGCCTTGTTGCCCCTCATGATGTTTTTCATGGGCCCCCCTCTCAAGTGTGTCCTGGTCCTTCTGCATGGCACCTCTTCCCTCCAGCCTGCTGGATGCACCACAGTGCTGTGTATCACCCACAAGCTCTATAAGAGAGTGCTGAATCCCTCAGTCCATGTCGCTGACAAAGATATTAAACAGCACCTGTCCAAATACCCTGAGAAATGCCACTTGTCACAGCTCTCCACTCAGACACTGGGTCACTGACCACAGCCCTTTGAGTGCAACTTTCAGCCAGTTCCTTGTCCATCAAGTGGTCCTTCTGTCAAATCCACATCTCTCCAGGTTAGAGATGAAGAGGCTATGCTGAACAGTGTCAAATGCTTTGCACAAGTACAGGCAGATAACATAGGTTGCTCTTCCCTCATTCACCATGCTGCAGCTCCTTTATAGAAAACCACCAAATTTGTCAGGCACAATTTGCTCTTCGTGAAGCCATATTGGCTGTCACAAATCACCTCCTTATTTTCCATGTGCCTTTGCATGGTTTCCATTACGATCTGCTCCATGAGCATGGAGAAAAAATCATTTAAGAGGAAAAGATGTATTAAGAGGAAAACATGGTTACTTTGTTATTTCACTTAGCTTTGGGAACTTAAAAGAAGTTGTATTATACAGCAGTGGGAATAAATTGTTAGTGCTCCGCGTTGGGTTGCAACCACTCATTTTGAAATGAAACCACACTGTTTTTCTTTAAAGCATTATTTAGTTAACCCATAATCTGTGAAGAGTGGAAGTCCTCCATCAGTTTTACACAGTCTCTTTCATGACATTCATAGAAGAGCTGTATAGAATATATTAGGTTCTGAAAAGAAAACCCCAGGTTATTTTCATTGAATAGTTTTTATCATAGATATTGTGAACATTATAGAAATATCTGACCTCTAATTTTCCTTAAAGAAAGAAATACCATCTCCTTGGGACACCATTGTTATCTCTGTTATCTCTGTAATGAAAAAGATAAAAAACATCAGAGAAACCCTTGTCTCTCCAGAAGCAGAAATTTTCTTGCTGAATTTCAAGCCATTTTTCAGCATCCAAGAAGCTGAAAGCACACTTCACAACTCTTGTGTCCCTGTGACCTTGGTGGACTATAAAGACTTGGTTGTCAGACTTTCAGCTGTGGAATGTAAAACTAAGCTGTTTGACAAACCACATCAGTCAGTGCCTCTGAACAGTGGCTCAAGAACCAGGACTTACCCTTTCTCTATTGAATGATTTATCAGAGTAGTAGAAAATATTGAGCTACTGCTTAAGAAATGCCAGAGGACACTGGACCCAGGAGGAATAACATGCATAATTCATGACACTGATCAACAATATTCATAGGGAACAGTAACTACTTACTTTTCCTACTTTTTTAGTAGACTTACATTTTATAAAAGAAAATTTCACAGGCACTCATCTTTATTCATAAATATTAGGATAGATAGTTTCCCAAACCCATTGAAAAAACTATACATGCAAAAGTATATTATGGATGTATTATTTTCCAAGACCATATGTATCTTTAGCTATGGGGAATAACTGGAAGATGGGAAACAAAGAGAGGAATTTGTCAGTTCACCCAGGCACTTTGGATCTGTAAAATCTACTGTCTACCACCATGAATCAGTAGGTTTTTTTCTGCTTTCAGCTGCCAGGTTTGAAATACAAAAATTAAAACTTTTTGTCCCTTAAAATAAAAAGAAAGCTCTAATTGAGCTGAAATAAATGATGAAATGCTTCTTCTCTGCCATAAATTAGTGTTTGCTATTGTCATCAGAAGCCATTTGGGTTTTTTTGGCAGGATGGAGGCATATATCAGTTTTAGGGGGAAGAGTTTCATTTAAATCTGAAGTTCTACTCTTATTAACTTCTCTCTGTCACTACCTACAAAGGCCTGGCTATTTCTCTTGGAAGTTTTCATGCAGATTGGCTTCTCCAATTAGTTAAGCTGAAATGCCTTCCCCTGCTGCAAGGGCAGAGCCCTCAGGCACGCACGGTCACTGTGTATCAGCTGGTATAAATATGGTCATTTGACTGTGAGGGAGCAAGAAATGTGTTTAAACACTGGGGTATTGTGACAATCCAGAGATTATACTGTACCTTAGCTACTTGCAGAATGATGTGTCTCTGCTGTAGATCCTGTGTCATGGTATCTGGTGTGTTGATACTTTGGACAGATGATGTTTGAGAAGGTATTAGACTTCTAGATATATGTACTTGAATTGCTCTTTTTCTTTTAGTATGTATTTTTATGTTTATTTTTATTTTTGTATCAACTCCTTGCATATAGTTGGAATAACAGTTGTGCCTCAAGGGCACAAAATACTGAAATATCAAATTACTGAAGCAAATGTTTGTGCCTTAGATCATGTCATATGGGGCTCTTAGAAAATCATCTCTGCTCTTGGAAACAACACACTTTGAATAAAGAAAAAAGAATAATGTTAAGGCTTCAATAATTCATCAAAATTCAGTTTAAATAAATAATAAACCATATAACTAAACACCTAATCATCCAGCTCCTGATTCTTTTGACTCATCGCTTATTAGCTTCTCAGTAAATTAATTTGTGTGATTTACCAAGCTAAATGCTTAAGAATAAAAAGGTTAATTGAAGGTTGGAGTAGGATACATTATTGAGCAGTTGACATATTGCCTTGATGTTATGAATAATCTGGAAGTAGTTCAATAGAGTTGCAGCCGCTTCTCCCAAGTCTGAACTTGACCTGCAGTCTTTCTTGCGGAGGCATTGTCACTTCTTTTTGTCTAACAGGGCTGTGAGTAATTTGGTTTTTTACCTCCCTTCTCAAGAATATGAATTATTAATAACATGAAGAATACATTGAGGGAGTAAAAAAACCCCAGAGTATATCACATCTCTCCAAGCCTATAAGAATTTGAAAAAAGGGAGAACAAAAAAAGTTAAACATCCATACCTGAGGTTGCTCGTTTGCATGCCAACAAAAGATAGTGAAGGAACTACAAAGATGCTTTGAAATGAGAGCATTATTAGAACAAGAAGAATTTTGAATTAATCAGGGCACACTTGTATAAGCAGATCCAAGATGCCAGAGGGTTTGGAAACTCTTTTTCTGTAAATCACTTCCTATCATAGATACTCTTTCTGAAAGCAAGATGGGGAGGTGAGCGTAGGGGGCAGATGGGGAGGAGGTGGTCCCATCTCTGACATGCTCTGAATAAATGCAGATGTCAAGCAGCAGCTGAGCGTGGGAAATAGAACTCTATATCCAAACAAAGGTTTTGCAACTACTGTGCTAATGATGAAGGGCAGATCTGCAGCAGGTTTTATTTGTCAGAGATCCAACAGAGGTAATGAAAATCACACTAACTGAGTATCTATCCCTCCATTTTGTGGTATTTCTCCTCCTCTTCCAGCCTCAACTCCTCTCATTTTATGATAAACAGGACTCAAACTCTGCTGAGCCTCAGAATTCTGCATCTCCTTGATGACTCATTAAGATTTTATCATTCCAGTGACATGTTATTGAACCCAGTTTCCTTAGGGGGCTGGTCTGGTGATTACAGGAGTAACCAGTGACTGCTTAATCACCCACTTCATTATATTCATATTAATAATAAATACCAGGAGGTAGACAGTTATAATTACATTGCTAGTTTAGGAAGACATGAGCCTATAAAAGTTGACAACACTGAAATACAAATTTGGACATTTACATCATGTGAATAGATGTGACTTGGAAGGTACAGAGAAAGGTAAGAACATAAACATGGTGATTTTAAAGAGAGTTATTGTCACAGCAATCATGATGCTGTTTAATTAAGCAGAAGAAAAATACTTCCTTGAGCATAAGCAGCTTAGAAGAGATCAGGCAGGATGATATTCACATGTCTGGCTAAGAAGTATTTTCCATGAGGAAAAGAGACCCCAAAGAATCTTCTAGCAGCCTTGCTCTGATGTACTTTGGAGTAAGAGGCTGAAAATATCTACGTCCATAATGTCCCTAAAGTATGTCACATATCTCCAAGGTTGAACTCTTCCACCTTTGATGAGCAGGAATTTTTCAGCATTGTGTCAGTCTCACAGCACAGCAGTTCCCCAGACATACCAGCAATGCTGAGCAGACAGCCCCTTCTAACTCTAATGAACTGTGGCAAACACACTGAAAGGTTTGACACAATATGATTCATCACAAAGTGGCAAAATGCTGAGCTGGATGCACGTTGCACTGAAAACCCAGACAGGAGAGGGCTGTTGTCTGGTTTACTATATTGTGCCTATTTAAAGACTAGATGAATTGTCATCCAGAGGAGCTTGCTTGCTACAGAAGTAAAGGGTGATTGTGTAAATTCTGATACCTGAGTTAAAGATGATGTTGAGTGAGGGCAGGAGAGGGAACATATTGGACCAAAGAGTCATGAACAGCAACAGAATTTCTCCCAAAGCAAGATAATGCTGCTTTCATGACTGAGAATTTCTGAAAACTACAGGTTCACAATAAAACCTGATTTTTCTGAAAATCCAGAAGGATCTGCTCCCCATTACATTTAAAAAGAGGCCTGGCTTTCTTTTTTTTTTTTTTTTGAACATGTCAATTTTGTGTGGCAGAAGTTTGTTTTCTCATAACTAAAAATGTTATCTGTACAGTGCAGCTAAAGTAGTTGACAAAAGAAAAGAGATGGCAGAGTTGTATCCTGAAGAGGACTAAGAAAAGTCTAGCCTAAGTTCAGAAGGTGGATGCTTAGGCACCTCATGACTTAATTGATTTCCTAGAGCTTCACATATTTTTGTAGCACTTTAAAAATCAGAGAGCTCAAATGAGCAGAAGCTGGAAATGTTGCTTCGAGTTTCTTCAGGTAAGGGATTTCATGCTCCCAGCTGCTAGCTACTGTGTAAAATGGGATATTCATAGTTGTGCCATCTCTTGTAGACAATTTCATATGGTTTGAGCAATATGTGAGTTTGGCCTGTAAGGAAAATAAACAGTGTGTCCTAAAAGGCTTAGACTAAAAATCCCTGCCAATAACTCAGTGATTATTTATCTGAAATGTCTCTGGGATTTAAACACTGAATGTTTGGTGCAAGGCTAGTTTGATAGGCTTGAAGAAAGTGACTGACCATGCCACCAGTCCCAGAATACTTGGTCTCTTTAGCCATCATAGTATTTCAAATCTCCTTGCCAAGCTATGCCTCCAAGTATGTGCATCCAGGAGAATCTTGACTGTGCAGAGCTTCTAGCTGGTGTGATACATCAGTTTATAGGGAATTCATCATTATTTGCCAGGGTCATAGTTCTTCCAGGGAAGAAACTTTTTGTGAAGCTGTTAAGCTTCAGTAGTGGGGAGAGATCTGGAGGAGTGGATCCAGCTGAAATAAAGCGATAGCTAGGAAAAATAGAATCAACGATGTGTGGACAAAGGTCATGTACATCTTTTACTCCTTGAAAGATGGTGCATTAAAACTGAAAACCACTGAAGAGTTGAAGAACGAAGACTGTGAAATAAAGGAATATTTCTGCAGTTGAGCATACATTCTTTAGATAGACAGAAGCATGCAGGGATGATTTTGTGCAACCTCATTCATTTGTGCACATGTCCACAAATGCATACATGAAGAAAAGAACAGTCAACTCTTTGTCTGCTAAAAAAAAGTATAGAAGAGTACAGGAAAACTAGGACACAAAGATTCATCTTTATTGAAATGGAGCAGCTAAAGGTTCTGGCACCAGAATATGTATTAAGTAGATCAAGGAAAGAAAAACTACTGTAATCCAGCCATTTAAAATTTACAATACTTTTATAAAAATAGATTCAAACTTTGCTAATATGCATTTTGATTGACTATACATTTTCGTCTCATTTCCATTGCTCCTTCAGGCTCCACATCCCTAGTTAGGCAAATAGCTGGCCTTTACCAGATGACACTAAATGAATTCACCATCTGAGTTACAATTAGATAAAGCATTCAGTTTTGATCCTTTATTCTTCTGAGTTACTGGAAAGAAAAGATAATACCCCTACAGTCTTGGCCTCTAAGGCTTCCCGCACAAAAGCATATTGCTTCACCACAGTGAAATATGCATAATTGGTTAGATTCTTCTCTAAAGATAGAATTAGTAACTTAGAATTCTAAGCCCCTCTACTGAGAAGAGAAATAGGTATTCCAAAATCATGCCTCACTGTTTCCCCTGCTAGTTTCAGCAGAGTTTTGGTTTGAACAGAAAGAGCGTAAGAAATGCCTGCTTATATAAGAGGGCAAAGCAGAAAGATAACATCAGCCTGGACAAGATGAAAGTGCCAGGAACTTTGTAGCACCTAGCTGAACTCTCCACTGAAGAGGTGCTGGGGGAGCAATTTCCAAGAGCAGAGACAAGAAATAATACATACTTCAGAAACTAGTATCTTGAAAAAGGAGAATAATAATCCTAATCTCAACAAAGGTTAAATCTGATTACACACTTGTTAGCCTTCTTTGTGATAACTTCTACCTTGTATTTGGGTGAGCATCTATTCTGGCTTCTAGTTCAACCAAAGGCAGAAAGAGGCTTTTATTCTCTCTCTTTGCTGCACCTGCCGCAGAGAACTCAAAAACAGGCACAATGGTGAAATAGTTAAAAATTACCACTAAAGATTTCTGAACTAGAGTGTGATATTTACTGATAGTTTTTGCTCTGAGAAGATTAACCACAGAATGTTACACTGCTACAACACTCAGGTCTTCAAGTAGATAATTTTGTAGGATGTTATTTCTTATTAATGCCCCAAGCAAGCAATTACAGGTAAGTTCCAATCCAAGCAGTATTGTGCCACTTCCCACATAACTATGTACTGTTCGTACATGTACCTGTATCTTATATGATTAAATGACCTCCATAACCCCCAGAAAGTCCAGGTTGCTTGTCCATTAGCAGACTTCTTTGGGCACTGAGCTGCCAAAGTAGAACAGAGAAGTTTTTCAGTTCAGAGAGAGTCACTTGGACAAAATCCAGTGCCCAGCTTTAGCAGATAGACCACTTATCACCACAGGAATGATGATGGGTAGAAGTGTTGGATAATTTGGTGATCAAATTAAAGTTATTATAAAAAAACTTCCTGTTGCAACAGTCCCTTCTTATTTGCAGAAGTTGTAATAATTGCCTTTCAAGAAGGGCAGAAGCAGAGGAGCTTTGCTGGTGAGGAGCAGTATCCGAAATGTACAATGTTCCCCTGTTGTCAAATTCAGGTCTGCTCTTTCAGTGTCATGCATGCATTCATCCTTTTTAAACAGGGATTTCTACACACCTTAACAAGCAGTCGTTTTTTCCTGCAGTTTTGCCACTGCCACAGGGAATTACAGTAAAGTCCACAGAAATCTTTTACATGTTGTTGGTCAGTCATTGGTATAAAGATCTGTAGGCTCACAGAAATAAGGCTACACCAATATATACACTATTATACAACTGGGAATCTGTCAATTTTCCAGTGACTTTTCTAGACAATATGATATTTCCAGGTACAGTACAATGATGGATTTCATGGGAGCTATACCAGAATAAATCTCTGATGTGAATCTGCTCTGTCAAAACTTCCACAGAATTTGATTTATTCTAGTCTTCATATTTTTTAAGTCTGGTTTTATTTGGGTCCAGTTTATCTGCACTGGAGATTGGCCTTGGGCCAATACTAGGAGAAGTACAGAAACACCCCTGCCCCTCCATAAAATTGATTCAATCAGTTGTTAAAGTTTTCACTTATTTTCTTTGAGTTATTAATCTCAGAAGGTTTTGCAGATATTAATTCCTTGTTCTTGATTCTGTGCATTTTGAAGGGCTCTCATGACCTTTAGTAAATGTGCTGGGTATAACATGACAATGATGCAGGGATGGGGGGTGGCATGTGTTTGAAGTGTGTATTGCATACTTAATTTCAAGAATCTCTTTGCCCCATGGTATATAACTCCACTAGGATTCTAGTAAAAAATGTGGGTGCTTGGTCATGTTCTATATAGTGGTTCAATTAATTTGCTCTGATTAACTGATTCAGATTACACATTAAAGATTTGGAAAAGTATCACTCACTTCATGCTTATGCCCTTCTTAGCCCTCCCTTCATGTATGCTTTAGTATCTACCTTTCAAAATCTGTAGCCATGACACCTTTAGAAGATAATAATGAACAAATCCCTGGGACTGCCTTTATCCTTATGTGTCGGGTTCGGCTGTCTGTCTCTGCCCCGACACGGGTAGTGTGGTTCTTGGGTGGCACGCGTTTTAAAGGACGAGTCTGGACTCTTCAGCTTTTCGGTCTTCAGGTTGTTTATTATTTCTTATCTACAAAATTTTCTGTCTGCCCAACAGAGGTCTGATCTGCAAGCAGTCACAGGCACTCTCTGACCACCCACGGGGCGGTCATGTCTTTTTATACTAATATCTACGTACATAATATTTACCTTTATTTCCCAATGCTTTTCACCCATGTTGGCAAGTGCACCTTCACCATAAACCAATCCCCAAATGCCAACATCACCACAGGAGATGGAGGACAAGAAGAAGGAAGAAGAAGGACAAGACACGCCCTGATCCCTCCATCTTGTCTCCATAACCCCCCTGTACCCAAAAACCTTAAAATCTATATTTCACCCTCTAAATATGTCTATTTGACACCTTTTACTCTAAAGTGATTCTCTTGTCCTCAAACTCTTGTTATTTCTGTGGATGGATCAAAATCAAGCCACCAGACACTCTTGGCAACATTCCAGGATTTTCGAGACCCCCAAGGGTTCTCCTGGCATCTCTGAACATCAGGAATGATGTGCTGAGATCCCACACTTATGCATCTGTAAAATATTGACCAAACAAAATACAGTTTTGAACCCTGGTTTGGATCCATCCTCTAGTTCAGATGGAATCAGTAGACTAGAAAGTCACAAGGAATAAGAATTTGTGCACAAGATTTTGCAAAAAAAATAGTTTCAGAGAGGAAAAGAGAATGGATATAATGATGTTTTCACTGTAATTCTTTCTCAATCACCTTGAATATTTACTGATCTCTGAATATTAGGGACAGGAGCTATAATAGGCTACACAAGACTCTTTGGGGATGAACATCAGCTTTTGCAGTACCTTATGATGTAGTGAATTTTCACTGAAATAATTCAGTATAAAAACATACCAGGATGATTGAGTGGGAAAGATGATTTGATATTTTAATCAACTTTTACATACATTACTAAAATCCTGTCTTGAAGAAGATAGTGATAGAGATCATAGAATCATTAAGGTTGGAAAGACCTCCAAGCTCACCAAATCCAACCTTTGACTGAATACCACCACACACACTAGACCCCATTGGGCAGTGTCACGTCCACACAGTTTTTGGACTGAGTTTTCTTCCACGGATGAAGACTGTTCCTGTGCTTTAACATTCTTTCAAGGAGGAAATTTTCTGATAACCAACCTGAGCCTCCCCTGGCACAAGTTGAGGCCATTTTCCCCTTGTCCTGATACTAGCTGCATGGGAGAAGAGGCTGATCCCCACTTTGCTACAACCTCCTTTCACATAGTATTAGAATGAAATAAGGTCTCCCTCAAGCCTTCTTTTGTACAGATTGAACAACCCTGGTATCCTCAGCCACTCCTTATAAGACCTAGGTCATGGTCAGTCAGCACTGAAGTCTCATGATCTCAGTGGGGTAGGAATTCACCCACAGGCTTGAAATGAAGGGGGTGCTTCAGCATCCTACCCTCTCCATCCAGAAGTGTGGTGTGAGCTCATTTGACTCAGCTACATTCGCAAATCAATGAGGGAGATTGACATCTCCAGAGGATGATTTGTCTAATGCAGGTGTTTATGAAAGGGTGAATAAATTACCTTTTCAAAGAGCCTGGCTCTTTCCATTCACTCTGTGTAGAGGAGAGATGTCTTCAGATCCTACTTTGTAGAACTGAAAGTAGACTCCAGCCCATTTCCTTTGTTTCTTTCATTACCTCTTAGTTTATAGCACATGGTAGGACTTATCTGTTGTTTCTGTATAAGCAAAGGATTTTGAGACTAATTCAATATTTCATCTTTGTTTTAGTTATTAATCAATCTCAGCAGCAGTTTATTGAATTCTACAGCACAATGCTAACAGAATTGATCGTGTAATGATGTGATATTTTATACACAATCAAAGGAATGATAAAAATTTCTTTTATACTGATTTTTTAAATATATATGATCATTCTATGTATCTCTAAATGACAGCAAACTTTTATTATTGCACAAATGGAAACTTCTGTTTTGATTTTTCAGACTTTGTTCATTACTATTGAAAATGAACAAAGTGTTTGCTATATATGGGAAAAAAATGTCTGCTTGATTGTATTTCTAAACTGTAAAATGCAGTGGTATTTTACAAACATGAGGATTTTGATAGAAGTAACAATAGTTTCAAAACCTTTCTTACCTTTTGTATTGCTGCCTTTGTGAACCTTTATTTCCAACTGGAAATCAGGACACCATAAGAGGGTTTTTTTCAGACCACATTTAGAACATTTCAGACAAAAGGACTTGCTTATTCTGGCAATATTTTCTAGTCAACCGTTTGCAACCTCAGTATCTTTATTGCAATGGAAATTTCACTCTGGGTATTTTACTATCCTGATCTGGAACCATTCTAAATATTTTCATCTGAAATTTCCCATACACACTCCAGATCTTTTGGCAGTTTGATTTCTTCAATTTATCATAGATCTCACATATTGACAAGCATCCTAACTCAAGGATCTCTGTGCCAGCCCACAGAAAGATGCCTGGCAGTGGTAAGGCACAGTTGATCAATATTATTTCTTTTCAGATAACTGACAAAGAAAGTGAGACGATAAGATAATGAAGATGGAAAGATGACTAATTAGTTGATTAAATTATGACAGTTCAGGGATATTCAACTTTATAGAGGTATAAATAGAAAGAACATGCTTCAGCTTCATGTTACAGTAGAGAAATATTTGGCTAAGGCCATTGAGACCCATCAAAAAAGCTTTAGAGTAGGAGTTAAAAAAGAAAATTGGGAGATGAGGTATTTCCACCCTTGATCCTAGGGAAAATAGACAAGTGCAGCTGCAACTGTAATGGATAAAGGAGGACTATGAGCCTAGGTGCCTGAAATGAAGCAAAAATTAATATAAGTCAAGACTGTAGCCAGGCTGCTGAAGTGATTAGGAAAAAGGATTATTTCCTTTTTTAACAGAAATGTTTAGTGATTTGTCTACTGCTGCTGTGAAACAAAAGGGGAGAACTTGAGCTCCTAGAGGCTTCGATTTGGACAAGGTCAGAGATTTCCTTCATATAATTTGGAAAGCAAACACTGCATAAAAACATCATTAGGAAGCCTTTTTATTTTTTCCTGCCAGGAGATACGACATTATGCAATGACTAGGCTACTATTTTTGGAGATGGTAGTCAACAGTGTTTTCCAGGAAATGAAAAGATAAATGCACAATATACTATTGCTTTAGACAGAGTTTTGAAAGGAAATGAGAATACTATAATATTCTCTATTTTCTTCTTGGTGTTTTTTTTTTTTTTCCCCCAAATCATGGGTTTTTTTAGTTATCTGTAGAAATGAACAAATAACAACTGCATTGGAGGACACTGCTCTTGAAACTAGCTCAGAATTGAACAGAAAGAAAACTAGGTTTCTAGAAGACAGCAACTTCTGAATTTTTTCAGTCCTTTTTCTTCAAAGGACTGTACTGTCAAGAACATGTCCCTAAAAAGGGGAAATCTTGTTGAAAGGGACTTCACTCCTAAATGGATGACTATTCAATCAAAAAAGATGCTAGAAAGTAAGGAAGCTACATATACAAGATAGAAAATGAAAGAAGTCTTCATAAAAAAGGTTATAACCTTTGTTATAACCTTTTGTTATGATATCCTAGATATCAAGAAGAATAAAATAGAGAATTTTCCAAAGGTGCTCATCTTTGCATGGCATATTAAAAGAAATAGCCAGGCACCATTCAACTAAATGAAAATTTGTCTATTAATGAAATTTGCTCATGACTCAGTTTCATAGTGTATTATCAATATATAGGGATGTCAGAATACCACATCAAAACAGGCAGGGCAACTCCAAGACTAGAAAAAATAAGAACACAAACAACATAAGAAGGAAACTAGTGCAAATTATTATCAATGGGGTGATTGTCAGCTGTAAATAGCTGAGGAAGAGGAGAAAGTAGTTGTGTTAAATGATTGTAGGATGACAATGAAACACCAAGGATTTTTTCACATAGAGAAAAGTTTATTCTTAAAGTATCTCATGAAATGGAGACCTCCTCCAGTGCCATCTCACTCTCTGATATTCGGATCATGTTAATTCAAAGTGAAAAAGAAGTTAAAGAGGCCTTCATAAATGTTCAAGAAATGGAAGAATGAAAGAGTTTTGTTTGATCAAACCCAAAAGATAATAAGATCTTTCTCTGAAAATGTTTCTGGATAATGAACAGCAGGAGGAGGAAGAGTCACACAGTTGTCAGGAGAAAACCCTGTATCATACCTATTTGCAAATACATAGGTATGATACAGATACTGGCAAATGTAGGCTGAAAATTTCAGAGGTTGTCCCAAAGTCTTAAATAGTTTAACTATACCTTTTTGCACCCAGGGAAAACAGAAACACTGTTCACCTTAAAAAGTGGATTTGCTAGCACCCAAATCCTGGAAACTGTAGTCTTTACAGTTACTTTGACATAAATTTCAATGCCAGAATCAAACTTTTCTTAACAAAAATTACAATGAAATTCAGGATGCAAGTTAGAAATCTAACATCTTATCATCAGTCTTTTTGTTCTTTTGTGAGGATAAACACCTTTCACAATCATAACCAATAGCCTGAATACTCCTGAGGGTTTTTTTAAATACAGAATAAAGAAAATCTTTAGTAAAAAAAGGTCTATCTAAATTATTAGATGTACCCAGTGCTTTTTAAAACAAACAAACAAAAATTTATTTAACTTCTTAAAACATTCATTTCATATGAGTAAAATCACCACTACTTAAGTTAATAGTGCTATATTTGGCTTCCACGCTGATACAAAATGTAAGTAAATCTAACCCAAAAGCTGTATTTTTATAGCTCTTAGGAATACCAGACATGCCAGCATAAATAACTTCAGACTGCTCCACTCTGTGATAACATACACAAGCATTTTGAATATTTTACTAATTCAAGTCAAACACCAAGTTCCCAGCACTAAGAAACTGAGCAATTGTCTGGGCTACTCTCTGGGTGCCTTGTCATTTCGTCTATATGAGGTCTTTGTCATTTTCCTATGCCAAATAAATTAATGCTGTCTTTTGATTATGAATTCATGAAAGCTTAGAAGAAACTTAATTATAATCTGTATTTAGGAGATTAGCATGTTGCTTGTATATCTGATTTAGCAGAATTACATACAATATTGATTCTGGAGAATTTCCATAGAAGGAAGGTTCTACTATATTCAGTGACATCACTGCATTCTGGTGTCTGTCTTTCAGTGATGTTTTTTAATTCAGGAAACCAATGGTCTGCCACAAAAACACACTGTACTGCCTATCCTTTGCTTTCAGTCTATTTTATTCTCTGCCACAAATAATCCACTTCTAAATAATGGCAAAAGGAATGGCAAAACACTGCTTTCCTCTTATTATTTAATAAACACATTTCTCTGGTGCCAGTAAATGAGACTGTGGAGAGTGGTGCAGGTTGCTGAAGGCAGGAGAAGTGTGCCTTGTACACTGTGCTCGTTATTTCTTTGCTAACTACTGCCAGAAATGGCCATGGAAACCGAGGAGGTTCAGTGCCGATCCTTTGCCTCAGAAGGTGTTTCCCAAGGACATGCAGAGCAGGAAGGAGTGCTCAGGTGCTGGCAGTCCTGCTGTATCTGTGCCCTGAGCAGCTGCCACCAAGCAGCACTGAGCCCAGAGCTAAATGATTGTGTGACCGCTGTGCTCAGGAGGGGCCAAAGAGCACAAAGGAGAGGCCAGAGAGGCCATCTCAGGTAGGAGAGGAGCAGGTTTGTGATTTCCAGCACCTGTCTCTGACTGCAGAAAACGAGCAGAGAAACAGCTACCTTAAGTGTAAGCTACCTTATAGAAACAGCACTAATTTTCTACCTCATCACACCAGTGTCATTGAAGTACAATGCTATCTGAAGAGATAAAATTACCTTAGGTTAAAATGGGTGTCATGCCCTGGAGAATCAGATCTACAGGAATGAAAGGATTTCTTTGTGTAAGGGACATGCTTTGAGGCATAAAAGATTAGTAAATGCAATTGATGTACTTTCTTGTCATATATTATAATAGCTTCTCCTTATTTGTGCTATTTTTAAATAAGCACAGAATTAAATTTGATTTTTTTTTTCCAGTGAACTAAGAATGTCAGTGAACAAGATATATCATAAACCTGTAAACCTGAGAATTACAGACTGGAAATGCCAGACACCATACAAAAATATAGCAGACATGTAATGGCTGTTTGTCATTGCTTTTTGTTCAACAAAGTTATATATTGTCTGTTACAGATTTTCCTAAAAAATCTGGAGATCTCTGCAGGCTATTAAAATCATCTAGAGTGAAAAACAAAGTGCTTCTAAAGGTTTCCTTCTGCCCACCATATGTTGTTAGAAAATTGCTTGCATACACAGGTAGCACGTATTAGAACTCTGCAAAACTGCCAAATATGCTTCAGGTAATCTCCCCGCACACACATAAAAAGTGCCAGAATTTGAAAGGAGGTAAATGCATCATACATGAATTTTTTATCTCGTAGGCCAATGGGATTGAGTGAGTAGCCTCCAGCAACTTTGTCCAATACAGAGAAGGAAAGCATGTGTTTTTGCAGACTAAGGGCTATAAGAACAAATGAGGGAACCACAGGGCAGAAAATATGCTTTAATGCAATATGTATGAAATTTGGTAGGCCTTGGCCAAGCTTCTGGAAAACATATGTGCTATTGATTAGAATAACAACTATGTTCAAGTGACATCTTCAAAAGCACCAAAATATAATGCTTTACTAAAAGCTGATAAGTTTTAAGGTCTTAGCTTCCTGAGGAATTTGTGAGAATTAAAAATTACAGTTGTTAGGACAACATTCTCCAAGCTCAGCAGGAAGATGAAAATTTTTAGAGAATGAAAAATGTGACACATTGGTTGATCTAATTCATCTTTTCCTCTTTCCCTTTCTCCCAGCGTTGCAAATAAGGAGTATAATTCTCCCTTCCCAAAGATATCAACTGTTAATAATTCACTACAATGATTTTGGACATTTTACATTTAAAGTCTGCATACAATCTACTGATTAAATAATACTATGAATAGTTGGATGAATAACTTATTTTAAAAATTACTTTCTCCTGCCGCCACAAATTGTACTTTTGCAGCAAATGACTGGACATTTTAATAAGAATGAATGCAATTATTTTTACAGTCTGTGCTCTTTACACGCTGGTATACTTCATTTTCGTGTAAGAAGTCAGTGGGTATTATTGGAAAGGAGGAATTTTGAAGTTGCTATTTGTGTCTATAATTTTGCCTGGAAAAATAAATAGGCTATGAGAGGCTTCAGTGAAATCACTGAACTCAAGACGACATCAGTCATTAAGTATTCTTTTTCTTTTCCATAACCCCCATGGTGATATTTTCACTTGTTATTTTATCAATTAAACCACAAAAGAAAAAATAAGAAAGATAATATGGGCAGAGAAATCCTGAAGCAAAGCCAGCAGTGTGGACTTAATTCTTCCTCAGGATACCTGAAATCAGACTAGCAAATGGACACCTTAATTTTGCATCTTTTCCTCAGGTTTACTCTCTCAAATTATTTCATCTAGCATTGTACTTTGAGCTGCTGTAAGTTGTCCAAATAGAAGGGGCTGTCTGGATGCAGCCTCTTTCCACAGCAACTGCAAAGAGCGGGAACCAGTGGAAGTCCATTTCACCATGCAGCTGTTAGTGGTAATTACCAGAAGTCAGATGAAACATAATAAAACATTGCATCAGGGTAAAGATAGATGACTAAATGACACATAAGGATGTGTCACTGAAGACCTAAAAAGTCCCCTCTTTCAGCTACTGCATTCTAAGGCCTTTGTGAAAACAGAACTCAAATTACAAAGTTAGATAGTTTTGAAAGAAATGTCTTTGATCTGCTTTAACCACAGATTCAGGCAGGTACAAAACCAATGATCACTGGCCTCTCTATGTGCTATACTAGTGACTTATGGAAAAAACTGAAAAAAGAAAATGTGCTATACTTCTTAAGGTCATATTGGGCTTAGCTATAAACCATCAAGCTACAAGGAAGACACCTACTGTATGCCTGCTAACACAGAGTGCAAAAGCAAGGAAGCACAAGAACTGTGGTGGTTCTCAGTTTCTACTTCATCATCATTAAACTTGATCCTGCCATGCCCTAATTTAGTTCCTTAATCACTTAATCATGATGTATTGTAGCATTGTGTGTCCTGTATGGGTTTGACCCTCAGTCCCCCCCATGTTCTCTCTCATAATGGTTTGTTCCTTCCACCAGTTACCTGTCCATCATTGTAACCAACCCCCTTTCATTTCTAGAAATTTCTATGTCAATCTTCCCACACCTAACATATGATTTGTCCCCTGAGCCTTTTCCTTCCCCTGGGCTATTCCTATTGGTTCAGTTGTGTCCCTCGCTCCTCCCCTGGGCTTCGTTCATTGGTCCCTTGTGTCTCCTTCTGTTACACCCGTCCCCTTTATGAGTGCCTCCCTAACAGTTTTTCTCTGACACCGTTACTGGCCCTGCCTGGGTCGATAAAGCGCCTTGGCATCCATATGTGTGTCCACTCCTTCCTTCCTTCCTTCCTTCGCCTCAGTGATTCGCAGTCCTGCTCTCACCTGCATCACCACGCTGCAGACAGAGCCACTACCCAGGGGTTCTCGCAGAGGACCTTAGAGTGGCGGGATTCATGGTCTCCACCAGTCACTCTGGGAGCGGCTAGCCAAACCCATCAGCTCCAGTGGCCGCGGGACCAGACTGCAAAAGCAAGGAGGCACAAGAACTGTGGTGGTTCTCAGTTTCTACTTCATCATCATTAAACTTGATCCTGCCATGCCCTAATTTAGTTCCTTAATCACTTAATCATGATGTATATCCTCAGTCTCTTCTTTTTACCCACTCCACAATGTACAATCAAATGAGTATTTCCTGAGAGAAAAAACTGATGCCAGAACCCAATAGTTAGATACACACCTGACTTACCAAAGTACTAAGCTAGAATCTCCTTGAATGAGAGCAGACATAGGTTGTGCATCACTCATGTTTTACATCACTATTTTAGGGATTTTAACAACAAAGAGGATAGATGGGAGAGGTGGAGCTTCAGAAATTCCTGGTTCCGAGGGTAAAATCCACCATTCTAAAAGGACTTTAATAGGACAGAAAAATTCCCATGATGTAAGTACATACCTACGAGTATATGTATATATTGTGTATGTTTGTATATTTGTGTGTGTGTGTGTGTATGTGTCTTTATATTGTACCATGATTCTGTTTTGCAGCACAATTTGCTTAAGTGGAAGCAGGTGAAGATCCCTAGAAGAGTTTTGCCCATGATGCGACTACTTCTGTTAACTAAGCAAACAAACAAGCAAACTTTAAAAAATATCCTATGAAAAACTAATGGTGTCAGGAAAAGGTGTGTAGACAGGCTCCAGCTTGAAAGACAAAGATGTCTTGGAAGCAGAAGCTAGTTGAGACAAGCAGTCACATTCACTGACTGCTCATTTCCAGCTTTTTGTCATCCCTCTCTCCTCCTATATATACTGCCAGCATTTCTTAGCTCTAGTGTCCTAAAAACAGCTGGTGCATTTGATGTGACCTATTGACAATGCATTACTGATGCTTTAATTGGCTCAGATGAGCCCTGTGATTGTGCTGATTCCATCAGCCACAGCAGGTTATCTTTTTACACCTCAGTATTTTGAACATCGATAAAATTCTTGGTATTAGATTCGCAGGTTACTCAGTGTGCTTAAATGAGATGCCTGACTCTCCATCAACCCAATTTCACCCAACATTTCTCAGAAATTGTTCTTAGGTTATGACCTCATTAAGTAAGTTTCAATCAAGAGTGAATTTTTGTGACGTTCTGTAAAGCTGTGTAAATGAGTATTTAGAATGGGAAGCATGAAACATCTTTACCTATAACTACACTGCTGGAAGCTGAAATAGTAAAAGAGCTTACTCTGTTCCATTTCATATTGTAGAAGCTATTGGACTGAGGAATTGGAAGTACAATTTAATTCCTCTCTCCAAGTACATTAAAGATTTTTGGGTTTTTTTAGTTCCTTTTACTGATGCTGTTTTACATTTTTGCCCTTAGCATCCAATAAAAACAAAATAAGAGAAAAAGACAGAAGAAATGAAACTGCTGTAGAAAATAACCTCAGAGAACAAGACAACTTCATTTACAATCTAATAAAATATTTTTGTGAGTGTGGAGTGGAAAGCACTCTGTAATACCAACTCAAATCTGTTGTGAGAAAATGGAAAACCCAGCTGTCATCATGAGAGGGGCCACACTTCATACAACTGATCTGCACCTAGTAACTGCAAAAACAAATTAACTGATAATTAGGAGATGAAGGCACAGTAGCCACTATTTGATCAATAACACTCTGCAGGGATCTTCTATGTTGAGATTTTATTAGTCTTTTTTCAGTTTGTTTTTTTTAGCTGACAACTTTCCTATGAAGCAGTTCCTACCCTGCTCTGATCCAAGCCTGATGTCAGTCTGCCTAGCAGTGCTGGTTCACCCAGATAGTCCTAAAGCCAAGAATTACTCTCCTTGCCCTATAAAGATTCTTTCAGTTTCTTTGCACTCTCAGGAAGTGAATTCTCATCAACTTAAAATTCATTTACTGCAGTTTCTTTGGTGCACCTGAATTTTTTTCTGGGCAGTATATTGGGAACTAATAAAAAAGAAGCCTCTAAGAGATGTCAATAGAAACAGCAATTTCTGACTTTAATAATTTGTGTCACAGCTGAGATTTTGTACAAATACAGAAAGACCTTCAAAAGACAATGCAGTCACTGTGGAGGTACTGCTTAAAGCAAGTCACCAGTAGAATTAATCAACATGCAGATTATGTCATTTGTAATTAAGATGGGGGTTATACATTTTTAATAATCTTCTCATCTGTAGCAAAGTTGGGATTTCCCTTTTATCCCTGCTGTCCACTGTAGGTGTTGTTTTTCGTAAGTTACATACAGAAGTGATGGGAAATTTGAGAGTGTTATTCTCCTTAAATTGAAGTTTTATCCTCAAGGAAAAATAAAAACAGCATTTGATTTCCTATTGTATTTAGGACTATACACCTTTTTTTGTCAAATCCATTGCTAATCTCCTTCTATCCTTGTGAGAGTCTCAGTGGCAACATACACACATACAGACAATATGGCAGCATTTTTTCATTTTAATGGCCAGTTGGTAATTCTTGACTAGGTGGAAATTTCAGGGAATTTCATTCTGATGTCACTGCCACCTCTTTCTTACCAACTAGTCTTGTTTCAAACAAGACAAGGTCCAAACAAAAGCTGACTACTGTATGAGGAAACTGAGCACACTTCAGAGCTGTTGCTTTGCAGTTTGTTCCAGGTCATGTCTTTACAAGGCAGCAATCTGGGCAGTACAGAGGTGTGCAGCTGAGAACAAGCTGAGACCTACTGTTCACCAATAATACGCACTCAGCAGTGAGTATTGATCACTTGTGCCTATCATTTACCTTTTTCTTGTTTCCTTTCCCTGTCTTTTTAACTAGTAACAGCTGTCAGATCATTCTCACCTCTCCAGCATCCTTGGTAAATGGAGAAACAGAAACAAACACGTGTGTCTTGCTTCACAGTGTTCAGGTGACAAAGTTTGACTTCCTGGCACTTGTGAGAGCCTTGGGGAAAAGGTTTGAAGCCACCCAGCTGAGCAGATGTGCAGCAGCAGCTGAGGAGCACTGTTCCCAACAGCACCTCCATCTGCAATTGTTACCCATTAGTGAGCAGCAGCAGTGTTGCTCCATCACCGTGCTGGATCCAAGCACAGGCCTTCTGCTCCTTTCCCAGAAATGATTCCTTATCTCCTGCCAGTCAGTCTCAGCTTCCACTTTATTAATTACAGGCTCAGCTGTAAGTCCTTCCACATGCCCGCTCTGGGAGTAATGGTCCGTGAGAAGTCTCATTAGTCTCCCGTGTGGACTGCCCTCACTGCCAGATCCCTCAGAGGGAAGAGAGCAACTGTTAGCTAAAAGCTGCTTTCCTTCCTCACACAGGTGAGATATGGCAGGACAAGCAAACATGGATCTATGGAAAAAAGTGATGCCATCTCTTCCCAGGACAATCTTTGCAGACTGAGGAGGCAGGAAATGCCATTAGCATAGTATTTACTTAATACCACTTTCTGAGCACTGTTTCTGTGTCCTTCCCTGTCTATTTTCATCCTCAATATCCCTAGAAGCAGCTAAAAAAATCATTCAACATTGTAGCTCTGTTATTCTGAAACTGGTAAGAAGCTCCACTAAGGCACAGTTCTCTGTTTCTAGCATTGAGAAGCTAATGAACTAACTCACTAATCCTGAAAAGGTGTGGACACTATGTTTGCATGTGGTGAGTCTGTGAATCTATTGGCAATGTCTCTCTGCATAAAATAAGTTTAGAATCATAGAGTCACAGAATCACTTATGTTGAAAAAGACCATTAAAGTCAACAGGCCCGACTCAACCCAACACAGCCAGATCCACTACTAAATCATGTCCCTAAATGCCACATCTGCATGTCTTTTAAATTCCCCAAGAAATGGCTACTCAACCACTTCTGTGAGCAGCCTGTTCCAATTTTTGACAGTGCTTTCCATGAAGAAATTATTTCTGATATCCAATCTAAATCTACCCTGGCACAACTTGAGGCTGTTTCTCCTTGTTCTGTCACTTGTTACTTGGGAAAGAAATCAACCTTCACCTTGATAAAATCTCCTTTGAGCTTGCTGTAGAGAGTGAGAAGGTCAACTCTCATCCTCCTTTTCTCCAGCTTAAGCACTCCCAGCTCCCTCAGCTTCTCCTCACCAGACTTATGCTCCAGACCCTTTCCTGGCTCTGTTGCCCTTCTCTGGACACGCTCCAGCCCCTCAATGTCCTTCTTGCAGTGAGGGGCCCAGAACTGGACACAGAATTGGAGGTAAGGCCTCACCAGTGCCCTGAACAGGGAGAGAGTCACTGCCCTGCTCCTGCTGGCCACGCCATTGCTGATCCAGGCCAGGATGCCATTGGCCTTCTTGGCCACCTGAGCACTCTGCTGGCTCATGTTCAGCCACTGTTGTCCAGCATGCCCATGTTGTCTTCCACCAGGCAGTATTCCAGCCATTCCCCACCAGTCTGTACTGCTTCCTGGGGTTATTGCCACCTAAGGGCGGGACCCAGCACTTGGTTTTGTTGAAACTCATGCAGCTGGCTTCAACCTACCAGTCCAGCCTGTCCAAATCTCTTTGTAGAGCCTTTGTGCCCTCCAGTAGAGCAACACTCCAGACCAACTTGGTGTCTTCAGCAAACTGACAGAGGGTGCACTTGATTCCTTCCTCCAAATTTTTAATAAATGTAGAAATTTGGTTCATAGCTCTCTATGAGATGAGGGTCCACAAATTTGTTCACAGTGAAACATGGATCTGGGATGAATGGGAAGCTCATTGCTAACAGAGCCAATTTCCTTATGTCCTTCAGATCTGCTGTGAGAATTATATCTTTTCTGCCTGGCTCACTAGCCTTGTTTCTGACATGGCTGTGAATACCTACAGCCAAGCACACATGCTAAATTACACAGGTAGGAAAATGGAGCAGAATAGAACCATATCAGAATGTGGGGAGTTTTTTTGTTTGTTTGTTTGTTTTTTTCTCTGCCGCATTCTGTATATCCACACTGAAAGTTCTGAATTTTCATTTTAATTATTTTTATCTCTGCCGATATGCACTCACTCATACATTGCGGGGTGGCATTATCCAAGATTGAAAATGACAGTGACAAGCTGTACAATCCTGGAGGTGATGATTTGGAGTTATTTTCATGGTATTATGTGAAATCACTACAATAAAACAGTCCATACAATGCACTCTAATCGCCTCCTTACCACGCTATTAAATCCTGTAACTGAAATTTCCTTGCATTTCTGCTGAGAGCTAATGCAGCATGAAGATTGAATTATCTCATGTCCATTCAAAGATAACTCTTTAGGTCACTAAAATGGGCTAAGCCACAATGAAATAGCTGCACCATAATTTAGCTTGGAAAGGACAAACAGAATGTTTGCATTTTGGGCATATGTCGACAGCAAGAAGACCATTTCTTCCTTCACCTTAAAACACATACACCCAGAGCATGGCTGGGCACGGGAGCAGGCTCCCCCAGGAAGGGCTCACAGTACAAGGCTGACAGAGTTCAGTGTTTGGATAATGCTTTCAGGATCATGGTGTGACTCTTGGAGAGGGTCAGGAGTTGGACTTTGTCAATGGTCTCTGGGGGAATCTTCCCTGTCAGGATGCTCTGTAATTCTATGATTCTATACACACAGAGAGGCACACCAGTGAGCACACACGGAGCCACAGCATTGCACAGAGCCAGGAATGCACGGAACTGTGATCTCAATTGGTGCAGGAATGCATGGATACCCCTGTGCATACACACAGAGCCATGACACAGAGGTGTGTCCTGCACCCAGCGATGCACACACAGCAGACTGCAGGCACAGCAAAGCGTGAAATTAAAAGAAGGGTAGCAGGCACTCCTAAATTTAGAATTCATTGCTTGCTCTTTTAAATCTAGTAGGAATTCATTTTATGTGTTGGACATAACTGTTTCTATTCTATTTTTTTTTTTTCAAACTGAGGTTGAGCCAGATGGAGGGAAATTGCAAGTGTCCTAAGCTCACACTGAAACACTGAAGATATGGAGATGGATGAAATGATGAAATATTAAACTCATTAATTTCAACAAGGATTTAATATGTGACCTCATTAGGTTTAAAATTTTCCTACAGGAAATTATGAGAATAGAATAGCTGAAGGCTGAGTCCTATGCCTACATATTCTCCACTCATCTCTTCCCATTCTGTTTCCTAAAAGAATAATCACACTGACACAGCCTCTCCAACAGGAGCTAGGAGAAGAGAAATGTACTAAAAATACTGCTCCTGCCACACAGCATTTCCCCCACCAATTTTACTTCTGAACAGTGGCAGCTTCCAGCCATTCTTTGTTTAATAGCTGGTGATTAGGAGTCAAATGGGAGTCTTTGAAATATTTTACAGTGAATCTTTCTACTGATGGACAGATCCTTCATGATAAATCTTTTTCATCATGTTGCCAATGCTTATTCAGAATACATAATCATTAATGAGTTATTCCTTATCTATCTACATGCAAAATAATTGGGTGAATAATTTATAGCAAATAATTTAAAATTTGTGCCCACTTTCTACTCGCATATTATCCACAAATACATTTTAATTCTCTGAGATTAATTCCTTATTCAGTGTAACTTACTATTATTACAGAAACCTGATATAAAATATATTAAATCAGTATAAAGTATCTAATTGAATTCTATGAACTCTAGATTAGACCTACCTAATTATTAGTCTGTAGATTATTCAGAAGTTCAGTAAAAGTACCTGCAGTCATAATTTTCTAATTCTTCTGACTGGAAATCTTTCATTGCTTTGTTTGGATATGCACCTAGGGAAATGGATATGCACCTAGGGAAACAGATATACTGCAGGCATCCAGCCTCACATTTAACTTTACATGACTCAAGTGCTTTTAAAAATGCCATCAGGCCATTTTTTATCTATTTAGGCATCTAAATATCTCTCTTACATAATTCTTCAAATAACTCTAAATCCTATCACACTATACATATTTCACTAGCTCTCAGCTTCTCTTGCCTGAGGCACTGGAATAAGTTTTGTTCCCAAACTAAGGTATTAAAAGGCCTGTGAAAAGAGACCAAGCAATTCAAGACAAGTAAGGGGAAATTCCTTATTACAAGTCTCATACGCTATAATTTAACTGATTCCAATCCAAAGTCAGGGCAAAAAGACTAATAGAACAGACAATTCATGACTGACATACTATTCTACCCTCAATAGTGAAAGTCAAAGCTCTTATCTTGCCAATATAAATTGCCTTTTTTCCAAACCAGAAAATGCTAAAATGCTACCAAGAAAGAGAAAGAAAAAAAAATTCAAAGCTGCTTTTTTCCCATGTATAGTAGATTTGGTTTCTATTTCTTTGAATTAATAATTCTGCTTTCTCTTTTATTTTGCCTTAAGCAGTCATCTGGCTTCAAAGAACTGCTGTGTTTGCTTTAACTCCTCTGCAGTAGAAAATGCCTTATTACTGTAATGAGCTAATGGTTTAAAACAGGGCACTTGAAGCTTAATGGAGGCTCATTAGGTATTCATTCATTAGACAATGCTGTTTGTGATAAATACACCATTAAGTCACTATAATGCACACTGTCAACTACCAGCATGAAGGGAAAGGCATGTGGGCCAGTTGCATCTGTATTGCACTGTCTTGAACTCTTCTGCCTTAAAATACTGTTGTCACACAATTTCCTGTCTTGAAAGCAAGGATTTGTAATCTCTAAAGGCTCTGATGTTGCTTGATTTCCATTGCAGGTATTTGGTGTGCATTGGGCCTCTGCAAAGAGGGTGTCCTAATTATCCTGAGTGGGGTTTATTGACACATTTCCTTACATAAAGCCAGGTCCTCAAATGAGATGGGAACATGTCTGTAGACAGGGAGATCAGAAATTACACTCAGAGGAAATCATGAGATCGGTGGAAACTGGACTGATTTGGGCTACCCCCTTTGTGTATTCCAGACCCCAGTTTTAGTAGCCTATATTAAGGTCACTCCAGATAAAACCATGTGTGATATGTGTTTGTGTAGTCCCATCCTACACAATTGCTACTGCCAGTAACAAGTAGTAACAAATTACAGGTTTTTTACTGAGTTTGAAAGGCCGCAGCAGTGAGGGCTACCAGGCTTGCTCTGCCTGAGCCTGTCCCCCGCAACTCCTTTAGTTTAGCTGTGAGAGCAACGTGTTTAATTTAGTGGTGTCTGGGGCTAATTTCCTTTGGTTTTTTTATCTTTGTAAAGCATAACAATAGTTTTATACAGATAGCAGAAATATGCAATTATCAAATATGCTGTTAGAGAAATACAGGCTTGCTGTGAAAGGGGACATCTTGTGAAGAAGAGATTAGGGATGGCACAGAGGGGTGCAGATGTGGGATAATAAGAGATGAGGCACAGCCTTACTCTGGCTTTGTAACCCCATAGTTACAAAAACCACACAAAATATCAGTTAAAAAAGTGCAGTCCTGGGGTTGGTCAAAAATAGGCGTTAGGGATAAAATATAGAGGCATACTCTCTAGTGCATGTAAAAGGCAAACCATCATCTACTGTAAATTCAGATATGATGAGGAATTACAGAATAATATAAAAAAAAAGGTATAAAAGTATGTTTTAAGAAAAAAGAAGTCAAAAATGGATTGTAGAGTGAAAAAGCACAAACAGGAAATATTTCCTCCTGGTGAAAAAATACAGGTGCTGACAACTCCCTCACCTCACTCCCAAATGGAATCACTGAGCTTAGGGCTTGGAGGAACAACAGAAAGAACACCAGGAAAAGGGTGTGTATAGCAATTAGAAATTACTGTATTTGTTTATTACTATTATTATTATTGTTGTTGTTGTTGTTGTAGTAACATTATCTGTATTTTCTTCTCTATGTATAGTATTTACATCAGAACTAACAATGCTAAATTCCATAATAGACTGTTAAGACTTCAATTATACCAGTAAAAAATACTTGTCTCTTATTCTGTTAACAGGTATTTTAGCATGACCAGAGCATTGACACTAGAGATGTCAGTGCCTGAGCTGTCTTTTTCTACATCACATCTCCCAGTGTGTAAAGTCCTGTTGGGAAATAATGATTCCATTCAAACAGTTATTCATATTTTGCAGATTAGTATTCTTACAGCCTATTGTGAGTGTGGGACTTTGTCTTCTTCAAACAAGGGCTAAATTAGTATTTTTTATTTCCCATTATACCAGCAAGGTGTGCATTGCTCTTAGAAACCAAATCCATCAAGATGTAACTGTTCACTGGGGCATCCCTCAATGCTGAAGTCATGCATTATCAAAAACAGCCATATGACTGAGAAAAAGATTGACTTCTTCTTAGTATGAGTTATATAGAGTCTGTTCTGAACTGAGAAGGGTTTATTTCTTCTAAGAGCTGTAATGTGGTTTTGATGTTGTGTCAGTTTAAAGCTGGATCTTCTTCTTTATGACAAAGTCCCTGATCATCTATCATGCACTTGGACCAGCTCATGCATTGGTTTAAGCCTGGAGTTGGACAGTTGTGTCCCAAAAGAGTAGAGACATATCTGAACCCAGCACACTCCTGTCCTGTCAGTATGGATACAATTACCTGGAGCTGACTGAAAGGGAGAAGTGGAAGCCTTGCTTTGACACTGCAGACATGTAAGCTGGGTTATTTTATATGACATAAAGGTTTAACAATAAATTCTCTTGCCCTGCCTCACCTCTGCCCTGTTCTTACCCTCCTGTGCACCTAGTCCATCCTTGCAGTTCATTTCCATCCCTCACAGAGCCACCTTCCTGAGGTAATGCAGGCTGTGACAGGGGCACAGCCTGTGCTCTCTATTAGTAGGACCTTTGTGGACAGGGCCACATGCTTATGCATAGCACAAGCACTTCTCTAGCTCAGGCAGAGGGGGGTAATGCCCCTAGGATCAAAGGGGTAGGAGTTTTATCCCTTCTGTCTCTGTGCAGCTCCTGATGGTTTAAACTGAATGTATGTGGCAATTCCAAAGGAATTACAGTGTTTTAATTTGCATAACATCTATTTCTTTGGATCTGAAGCACAGACTTTCAAAGACATGTATGAAGGATGAAATTGCTGAGTAACAGGGATGAATTTGTTCTAATGCTGCTTGAAATTCTTTGAAGTTCAGGCAAGTAAAAGTCTGACAAGCAAAGTAGGATGCTATGGAATTAGTCAAAATAAACCTTGAATACTTTCTTCTAGTTGATTTCTTAGAACTTCTTTTTAACTTGTTGTGTTCTTGGGTTTTAGCTAAATGGCTGCTGTTAGGAAATATGTGAAGTATTTCCATGATAGTATGAACGGTACCTCAGTATTACTGTGGTAAGCAAACAGATTTCACAAGCAGATGGTTTTCTTCTTTTCTTCACTCATCCTTTTAGCCCAGTGAAACAGGGCTAAAAGGATGAGTGAAGAAAAGTACAGCAGGCTCTTGTAACTAACAAGACTCTTGTAACTACAGCAGGCTCTTGTAACTAACAGTACAGCATGCTCTTGTACTAACACAGAAAGGATAAAGGAATAGAGTAGGTAATAACCTATTTTGTCTTTTCTGGGTTCTCTCTCACTGTAGTCAAGTGAGGGACCAGGACAAGTTATTTCTTGCCTCAGACCCATTCTGCTTCCCTCCTGGGTGTGTTCTAGGTGATCTAACTGTATCTCCTTCTGTACCTGCCTCTTCTTCATCAGCCAGATATAAGTGTAATTAATCCAAACTGCAGAAGCAAATTAAGGAATTACATATTCTTGGTTGTCCCACCCTAAAACACCCTGAGGAAAGTCCAATGTGTCCATTTTTTCTGAAGTTAGATTCTTCAATGGTCTGATGTAACATTTCATCAAATTGAGGATTTCTGTTGATGACCATAGCAAAAAGCTCACTGCATGAGATTGAATTATGTGACTGAAACTCTTCTTCTCCCCCCCGATTTCTCTTCTTCTTGTGTTCATGATTTTACTTATATTTCTTAGTGTTAAATTCACCCTTCTTGCAACTGATTGATTTTCCAAGTGTCTGTTTCGTGGATCACATACTGATATATTTTGGAAATCATTAGAAGGAGAATTAAACCAAAAAATAATCACACACATCAATCATGTAAGTCTGCTGCTGCATAATAACCTATATATTTCATGGGCATAAAGTCACAAACCAGGCTTTTCTATTTATTTCTCTGCCTTCCATTCCAGTGCATGGATTATAGCATGCATGGATCCTTCTATTTATATTTAATTATATAATACATGAAGCTTTATGATAAAGGACTCAAGTGAAATAATTAAACCTATGTCAATTAAGACTAACGTTGAATCCAAACCAATATCTCAAAAGCAAGTGGCTCACTAAAAGTGAAGAGAGAGAAACTGTTCTCTATGAAAGTCTTAAGTAAAATCAAATCCAGTATAATCCTCTTACTAAGTAATATTTGACAGTTCAGTCATGTTTCTTCAGAAAGTAGGAACTTACTTATTTTAAGCTCCCTGAGAGACAATTTGCATAATGATGATCTTCTCATAGAACTAGACTGATTTACCCTTTTTAAACAAGTGTCTTCATAAACAGTGTTTGAAACAGGTGTTTACATTCTTGTTTCCAGATTCTATAGAGGCTTACAGCAGAATGAGCTCCTCCCCTGCATATATTTCTGCCCCAACTCAAATGCTCTCAGTCTCAAGACACAGCTGTACTCTTTAATATGTTTTTGCCCAGTGATCAGTCTCATATAACCTACTGCTGCAGGACTCTAGAGAAGAAGACAAGGCTGCAGGATTTTGGCTATCCAGAAAAAAAATTGTGAAATTTCCTTAGAAAAGAATCACAGGAGTCTTTCTCTGGTTCTGAAGAAATATTCATTCATTCAATCAATATAATGATGTCTATAGTCCTTAAATGTTGTTTAAATGGTTTTTCATCCATAAAGGAAACCAGATTAAAAAGAAGAGATGGTGGTAGGAAAATAGAGAAGATTAAAGCTTTGACGACACAGTCAATACCAATTAGATATGGAAAGACTGATTATATCTAATTACCCGTCCTCTTTCCTGTCCTCACTGGTTATATGCTATAGTTCTCTACTCTGTGACTATACTGACTTGTAAATTACAGTTAATTTTAGAGCCAGTAACATGAAGTTTTCTCAGCAAGGCTTCCCAGTCTCTGTAGCTATGTGAATTTGAGCACACTAGAGATGGTCTGTAGCCTTGCATAAATGTGTCTACAAGGGATAGTAAAAGCTCTGTGGTTTCTATGCTTCATATCTTCAGGCACGTGCTATTTTTGTGCTCCCTATGCATTGGCCCTCAAATCAGAAGATACTTGTTGTCAGATGGTAAAGGGAAGGAGGAAGAGCAGAAGTTCTTCAAACCTTTTTCCTCAGGTGGTACAGCATTTATAAGAATCAGACCATGGTCATCTTATTTAGTCTGAGTGGTACTATTTTTTTAATGCTGAGACTAGCTTCAAATCATGTGAAGTCTTTTAACCTTCTGAAAAATTCTATGACAGTCCTTAAAGTTGCTGAAACCTAAGCAGCTCCCACTGGCATTCCTTACAGATCATGTAGCAATGCCAAATCAACTTGCAAGGGTGCTCAAATCTTGTATTTGTAGTTGCAAGGGTAGGCTTCATCTTCACCTAATAAAAGGATAGACTGAGCAGGTGCACATTTGTTCCCATGTCAGATGGACAGACTTATGTGGGCTGTTACAGGAAATAGCCATGATAAATCTGTGTCTAGAATCAGATGTCTTTGGCTAGACCCTTAACTATAGATCCCGCTGAACAAGGTGGCTCAGTCGCTTGTGCCAGAGACTTCATGTGCATCAATGGCCATTTCTGGGATTTAGTGTTTGCTATCATGGGCACTTGGGACAGATGAACAATCAAGGTGGCTTTTATATTGCTCCAGAGCATGAAGTAAAACTGGTGAAACTGTCAATGTGCATGATTCCAATTAGGTGCCTTGCTGAGGAATTACAGCAATTTTTGTTGGCTCTGAATTGACACCATTCTGTGTTGACCTCCTTGTCTCTGTTCTACCCAACTATGCCACTTAGGGTAACTGTTGTTCTTCACTTTTCTTCCCTGTCCTCAAGGGAGGTGTTACTGTGGTGATTTAAAAAAAAAAAGAAGAGGTGTTTTCAGCTTCTTCTATTCATTAACATTTAGATACAATCATTTAGCAACAGTACATGTGTGCATGTGCATGTGCACACCTGTTTCAGCTGCCTGCATGGACACAGTGTTTGACACAAAAAGGCCTTTACACTCCATGTTCTACACTTGCTTTAATGACACTTAGACACAAGAAGAAATAATTTCACAAATTAAACTTTGGGAATGAAAAATGTTTTGTCTGTGTAGAAAATTATACTTTCTCACAATAAAAAATTTCAGTGGCACTGCTGGTGGCTCTGCTGGTTTTGGCTGTGGCAGAGTTAATTTTCTCCACAGAAGCCAGGATGAGACTGCGTTTTGGATTTGTGCTGAAAATGGTGGTGATAATACAGAAAGGTTTTGTCGTTGCTGAGCAGCTTTTGCAGAATGTCAAGGCCCTCTCATGCTGCCACACTGGTGAGGTGGCTGGGGTAACATGGGAAGTTGGAAGGAGACACAAGTGGGACAGATGACCCCAAGTGACCAAAGGGTATTGCATACCTTGGGGTACCGTGCACTGTCTTTATCTGAAATCATGAGTTTTCTCACTTTCTCACTCTCTCATGTGTGGCTGAGTTGGCATTAAACTCCAAGCCTGCTGAGGAAGTATTTGGACTCTGCAGAGATGTACATGGACAGTAGTATCCATATAATTGATGACCTCCACTGAGAACTCTCAAACTAAGGGAATATCCTCTGTCAGGGTACTATCTTCCCTTGGCAGTTCAAAACCACTCCAAAGACAGGGCTTTTATTTTTTTGAGGAAAAAATTGATCGTTATGGATAAGATCTACTCTAGTTATGTCGTACATTCTGTCAGCTTATATTTAACTGCATGACATCCACGTTAGCAGCAAAGTGAGTCTGACAAAATTGTTCTACTTGATATGGAAAGAATGATCTGGTTCTGCACATAAACTACCAGTCTGCTTTAGAATTGTTATTTGAAAAATAAATATTGCAAAGAAAATTGATTTATTATTTCTTCTCCTACAAGAGCACAAGGACATAATCTCTATAGTACTTCATACACTTGATTTGATTTTTTGAAAGCTCTCTCTAGCGTATACCTCTTACCTAGCAAAGGAGTTTAGTGCTTTTGATTGCAATATATTCTCTTATTTTAAAAAATCAAAAATAAAAAGAAATACCCAATGCCTAACAGAGGATGAGAATAGAATATTTTCTCATTAAAAAAGTGCATGAAAATACACGAGCAATTTCCATCTGGGAAAAACATTAAAAAATAATAACTTAGCTTCCTTCTCTTAGGCAAATTTATATATGGATCTAAAAAAAGATAAGAATTTAAAGAAATGCCATGTAGTGAAGAAAAATAGTAAGAGATGTTAAGTTATAAGATAATTCTCAGAGCAGAACTGTCATCAATACATGATATTGGGCTAATATAATCTGATCAATGTTATTAAAAAGGTTTGAAAGTTTTCACTTAGATTTGTATTTTCATGCATAAAGAGACTATTTAAAGACTTGCCTGTTTTGGAAAACTTGTCTGGCTGTGTCTTATTCCAGAGTTCCTACACAAAGACTTCAAAAAACCAGGGTTTTTTCCTGTCACACTGTCACTTTTCTTCATTTCTTCTCTGCTGTCACTTCACTCCCTCTCTGGCTACTAATGGAAAGCATGATGGCCCTCCCCAGCAAGACTTCTAATGAGATTATGATTTCTATAATTTAC
This sequence comes from Molothrus ater, assembly GCF_012460135.2. Classification (NCBI taxonomy): domain Eukaryota; kingdom Metazoa; phylum Chordata; class Aves; order Passeriformes; family Icteridae; genus Molothrus; species Molothrus ater. The sequence continues at coordinate 80,644,866 of NC_050479.2, read as the reverse complement.
AATGGATCAGCCCTAAAACAGGGCATAAAAAAAGTTAAAAGCACTTGACTTGTATATGCTGTTTCCTCTTTAGAAATAGACCAGGTTTAGGTTCATAACACAAATTTTAAATACCTAAGCAAACCATAAGAATAAGATATCACAGGCACTGTAATTGGTACAAATATCATAAACATTGTAGGTATCACTATAGACAATGGCAAGAATCTGGAAACTTCAGAGGGTGGATCATTCCTCCTAAGACCTGAGTGTTTTCCTGAGTGCACATATGGAATTTGGTTTCTCTAATATGCAAACATCTTGTTCAAACTACTCTCCACTGAACACAGAAAAACTGCTCTCACAGACTCATCATCTTCATCAGCCATGTAAATGAAATGAAATAAATCTAGGCCTTGATGTTTCAGAAGACACGTCTGTAAAGACTGCCTAAAAGGAGAGATGTTTAATGGTAAACTCTAGAAATAGGCATGTGAAGGCATCTGAATATCCCTAACTTTCAAGTCATGGCTGAAGAAATTCCCTGTAAAATTATATTGGAAAATCTGAGTAGCATTCCAGATCCAGGACAAGAAGTGTAAACTTCTTGTCAGACTTCTTCTTGTCGGACTTCTTCTCAGTGTAAAAAAAAAACAATTTTTCCTTTGTTTCTTAAGATGTTTCAGAATCCAAGTGATTGTTGCTACTGAAGAACTCAGAAAGTAGGCAGAAGGCAGATATTTTTCTGTCTTAACAGAGAAGGTGAGATAGTATACATTATTTAACACACAACAGCTGAATGAAAATAATGCATACACTATGTTCCTGAGTATTTTTCATTCTTATTTAAGAAAATTTTTATTGAAACTTTGAAAATTTAATTCTAATCAAAGTCTTAACGATGATAATGACTGAGCTCACACATGAAAGTAGATACACATATGTTGCTGTATGGTAGAAGTCCGTTCAAAGCCAAGGTCAAGAAAACAAAGCTCTGGGTTTATAGAAAATGCAACTGAAGCATAAATAAAAAAACCAGAACAAAACAAAATAAAATCTGCAGCAAGAAATTATAAACTACCTCAAGGAGAGAATTAAGAACTTATAGTTGGCAGAACAAGAGATAGAGAGCCAGAGGAAGAAATTTTAGAAGCTCTTGGAACATTTAGAAGATGATATTAAGATAGTGGTCTAGACAAGTGTCTGGGAAAGCACAGAGCAGAGCCAAAGACATCCTTGTGGCTCTTGCAAGGTGGTTAGGATGGAGTGAGTGATGCCATATGGGAAAACAGTGGTGAAATCTAGTGGCATGCTCAAAGAGAACAGGAGAGCTAAGATCTGACACAGTATGCAAGACAGGGCAGTCAAGTTGCAAGGGTTATTAGAGGTGTTTCATGCTGGAGGACGGCAAAATGATGAGGGAGAAGACCTGAGCTATCACTCAGTGGAGGTGTTTACATACAGCTTAATTAGCACAAGGACTTCAACAAATCTGAAGGAAACACTTCACCTCTGGGCTTGTTCTCATACCAAGGTTATCACACTGTGATGTGCTACATAAAATTAGCTGCAAAGAGTAAGCTTGCCTGAGGTCCTATCCTGCTCTTTCCAGCAGAGTTTCTGCTACTCCTGTCAAACTGACTAAAGATCATCCGCCTTTCCCCAAGCTTTTCCTTGTGTTTTCTTATCCAGCCCTTCATAATCCCAGGGTTGTGCAGGTGCCATACATAATCTTCTGTGTTATCAGGAAACAGCACTGCAGGGTTCCATTTAAGTGGCACAAGCTGTCTTCTTCCATTGCTGCAGCTTTATAACTATAAAAAGACAATTATAGATATTGTGAGACTGCTAATGACTGCACCTTGGAAGGCTGAAAAAATTAGTAGTGACTGCAGTCATCTGGAGTAATGATAGCTTGAAGGTGAAAGTTTGAAGATCTGTGCTTAAGATATAGCCAAGCTTTGCAAATGAATTATTTTGTTATATATATTTTTATGAGGATTGTCATCAAATTGTTGTTGTCTAAGTTTTGTACATGTGTGCCCTTGCTTTGGGATGCAATTCAGATGAAAAACTACTCTATCTCTTTTGGTATTGTGGCTGGTTGATCAGGCAGCTACAGCGACAGACAAAACTGGAAATATACAGACATTAGTTGCATTAGCTGTCACAACCATTGTTGCTGTTTTGCTTGTAACTACAAACTATGCATAAAGATCATAATTACTCACATAAAATCACTGACAGAGTTAGTCTTCACCTTCATGGTATTGATAGATTTATTGTGTGCAGTCTTCAGATCAACTTCACGCATGTTGTATCATCACTTCAAGATAACGGTTGTAATGTGAAGAAGAAATTTTATATTAGCTTCACACTGTGTCCTCATATGTCTTTATATAATTATTAAATTTAGCTCATTAAAGAAATAGTGAGACCTCAGTCACCCTTTCAATAATTGATCTTATCCATTACACATTGTGCCATGTCTTTGTGCTGCTGGAGACACTTAGGAGAGAAGGGTCACACACTGGACTTCAGGACAGGATGAAGGAAATCAGTTTCATCCCAAAAAGCTAAAACAAAAGGTATGAATAAATTATCATTATCATTTGGATTTTTGACAATGTAAGTGAAAGATTTGTTCTTTATGCTAAGCAATCCTATATTCCCTTGGTACTCCCATACTGTAAAACTAAGGAGTATTATTTTCCTTTCATGAGCTATAACAACCATGTATTTCCCCCAGTAAAGGACATGCAGAATGTTGAATAGGTACATGGGCACATAATATTTTTTTTCATCATAATTTTCTCCAGTATAAATCGTAATGAAATGGATGAAGGGAATCCTTATGTTAATATTGCCCTGTTTGATACGGACAAGGTCAGAATTTGTATGGTTTATCTATTTCATGAATGCTGTGCTTGTCAATTAAAACTGCCTGTAGGCAGCTTTAGCCTGTGCACCTGACAGAAAAGCAGATTTGTTTGCATTGTAACCATGAATTGATACATTTTGCTTGACTTTTATTAACAATTTCCTCTTCTGTTCATCTCTCAGCAGCTTACTAAGCAAAATTTCCTGTGTCTACTGCCTCTCAAAATTTAAAGAATATTTATTTTTGCTGGCTTATACAATGTAATCATGCATGTTCAGACCAGATTTTGAATGAATTGATGCCTTCTGGAATCTCAGTCCTGAGGCTGTGTTTATGCATAATCAAGATTTTTCAATTTGGGAAAACAGTGATTTTGTATAGTCTGTAGAGATACAATCACTGTATATGGAGGAAAAATTTTCAACACATCATCTAAAATCAGCCAGGACCAGCAGACTTCTCTAGAATTCAGAGTAAAACTCTAATTTTGATTAATTTTCTAGAAGACCAGTCTCTCCCTGTTGGCTACAGAGGGAACATAGAAAGATCAGTTTTCTATTTTTGGCATCTAATTTATATACCTAAAACAAGGTGATGTGATTACCCTCTGAAACCTGAATTCATCTACCATAAACTAGCCATCTGGATGTTTTAAATGATTAAGTATCAATCCATGATTCACACTGCCTATTCTCAGCCCTCAGTCAACATCAGCATCTGCTCTTCATCCAGATTTAGGCAAATGAAAGTTTGCACCATAAATGCTTAAGCTCCTTACTTTGCTCACCTGCAGAACCTTTCTACCTCTGCCCAAATTAGACACCCAGCCTTTAATCAAGTCCAGTTCTGATTAATCCCCTTAAGGGCAGCTGCCAAAATCCTAAAACACCCTAAATGTGAGACAGCTCTTAATACTTGCTGAACCTCAGACTGACATAAATACCCAGTAAGGGAGGGTCTCAAGCAGAACCACTCACGGTGTTGTACTCAACCCTGACCTCCTCCTACCCTCTTGACCTTGGAGTTAATAGGCTGTAAAATCAGAGAGGCAGAAGAGGTAGTGAGTCAATAGAGGGATATTTTTTTTTCCCCTATGAAAAAACCTTCTCTGGCAACTGTTCATGCAGTAGATTAGATGACCTTTGTATTTTGATTAACTTCTTTTTTATTCACATGATAAGACACTGACATAAGTTGTCCAGAGAAGCTCTGTGCTGCCCATGGCACAGAGATTGACAATAGATGATCTTTAAGATCTCTGCCAATCCAAACCATTCTATGAATTCCTAATCCTTTTATGGGCCTTGAGATTACTGCATTTTGACACTGGTAGTGTAAAATTCCAGTACTCATTTAACTTTAGTACTATTCTATCATCTAGTGATAGAGTATGATGAATAATTTGTGACCTGTCTTTTTTAATTCCCAGTCTAAAACAAGGAAGATTCCGGGTGAGAGATGGGTCTTTGTTTGTGATGTCTTTGCTAAAGAGAGGAACATTTGCAATCATAAAAATCATTTTTGCTGGTCTTAAGCTGCCATCTGCACAGGTCAGACAAAAAGCCAGATGCCTCATTCAGTATGAAACCTTCTGATCCAAAATATTGAAGTGGCTAAAGAGGGGAATTGGCTCTTTGGGCTGGGGAAGTGACAGCAAAACAAAAACCAGTCTGCTGCCCTTCAGGAGCTGATTTATTACCCTTTGGCCATCTGACTTAGGAGAAGTGAATCTAGCCCTGCATTCATGTAAGTTTTGTCTGATTATTTCTGGACTGATCAATTCCTATAAAATTTACTCTGACAAGTCTTAGGAATGAGAGACCATTATGTCACAAAGTCTCATACCAGTATGCATGACATCAGTTGGAGGGATCCAATTAACTAATAAAATTCAGGTGCATGGCAGACACACTCCATCACACTTCTGTGAAAGTCATTGTTATGGAAACGTGAACAGAGATCTTCATATCTCATATACAGAAGGAAAAAAGAAAAAAATACTTAAAAAGTATGTCACGAATAAAGATCCTGGAAAATAACTTTGCTCTTGTGCCTTTTCCTTAGAGCATACTTCTGATAAGGATTTCAGGTTATGAGGTGACTGTGTTTTGAAGTTATTACTTTATGTTTACCACACAGTCAATAAGAGCATAGCTCTGTTACAAGGCAAAAAGCTCCAGATGCATTGTTTTAAAACCTTACATTTACATATACCACTATCCCAACAGAAAAGACAGTTCCTAAAACCAAATAAAATTACCTTGATTTTGATATAAGAAGCTATTTTTATTTCAGGAAGAGATGCAACAATACGATGTTCAGTCAGCATAATCTAGATGTAATGGGACAGATGTGGAGAATGAGGGCATGATTATAGCATCAAAACTCTTCATGCTGAAGTTTATAATGTAACCTGAATAAACTTTCCATAAAAAAAGATTACCTGGTAGCAAAACACTGCACAGACCGTTCTGAATCCTTGAGACCCTTTGTCTGAATATTGCCCCTTTAAAAGATTGTAATGTTTAGGGAAAATACCATCTAAATCATTGGTTGCATTCCTATTCTCTTTTATGGGCATAAGCTTGTTTACTGGAACTTTTCCCATGAGATAAAAAGTACCACTCTTTTTGCATGGTAGGCACAATCCTCAGGGGGAATGACAGTAGCATCTCTCCATCGGAACCATTGGGTTAAAGCTGTTCATTTATGCAATCTGAATTAGCATTACTTTATTTTTCTATAAAAATCTGATTTTTAAAAAAATCTGGGGTTTTTTTTCCCCTCATCAGATTTATCCTCTCTTCTGTGATCAGCCAGAAGTTATACTTTCTGAACAACTTCTTTAAGAAACACAGCTCCCACTAGTTAAAATCATATCCTAAGGAGAAGATCAGCAGACTGTTGTGCCTGAGGTTGTGCTCTCAATGAAAGAAAATGTGTGGAATACTCCCTATGTGCAAGATATGCAACATTTTTTGAACTTAGCATCTGTTTAAGTTTTTCATTAACTGATTTACATTCGATGATCCTCACTTTTTAATGATTGCCTCGTTTGTCTGTGAGGAAAAAAAAATACATTAAATTGTCCCATGGTATTAAGCTATCTTGACATAATCAAATTAGTATTTGTGTTTGTCATATTGAGGATTAAATACATGGAAAGATAAGGGAGTTTTATTCAGAGAAAAGTTATGTGCTTCATTTTCTTTGACCCACATATTGTTGTTCATAATAGTGTCAAGGTAGTGAGAAAAAGGAAGTGTTTAAGCCATGAAAACTTAATGAAATGCCTTTTTCTGAGCACTGGAACTAAAACAGGGACAAAACAGGAAAGAAGTGCAAACACTACTGAGTGGTCTAGTGAGCACTAATGCTTCCATGACTCAAGAGAAATTTGCTTTATGGTGGGAACTAAAAGAAGCACTTCCAAAGATAGTTAGACATTTATTAAGACTGAGGACTATGCAATTCATCCAAACTCAAACAGTTAGTGACAAAGGACTGAAGGGAAACTTCAGAGTTAAACTCCTTTATTTTGCTCTGGCTGCTTGGCAAATTCCTAGAGAATTATGCTGCAAATTTGCAGCCCAGAATCCAGAGTAAAAGCACAGCCAATTAGATAAGCAATGTAAAAATGCTAGTATGACTAAATTATGTCTTGATCATGCTGTGAAACCAGAACAGTGTTAATTTCCATTTTAAATAACATGCATAGCTCAGCTCTGTTTGTTTTGTTGGACAGAGAAACCCAGATTAAAAAAAAAATAGTTAAAGAAGGGGAGTCTGTACTGTTGGCATGGCAAAGAACTTGGCTACAGTAAACCTCAAATTTCATCCCAAACTTAGTGTCAACAAGTCATCCAGACGATTAGATCCTAACTGGTACAAAACTGTCCAATAAACAGAGTGTTCTAAATACAATGCAGCTTCTCAAAGTTACACAATGCAGGTTCTTAACTACATGGCAGCCTGTGTGAAAGGCTTTTCAGTGAGTCAGAAATCTGGCAGGAGGCTTTGATTCCATTAGATGAAAACCAGAGGAGACATAGGAAACCTTGCAAAAAGCAAATGAATAGATTTAAGTATTGTCTCAAAATAGGACACACAAAGCCTCAAAATGTTTATAAAAATAAAATGGTCTCTGTCTACTCATGATTTTTGTAGACACACAAAAATATATTTTACTGTAGTTTGCTTCATTCCAACAGGTATCTAATAATCAAACTTAGGTTGAAGAGGTCAACATTTATATTTATCTCAAAGGGTTGTGAAACAATGGCGCTCTTTTGCAGCTGCCAAGCTCTGGGAAGTTAGGTTTTGCAGATCCATTAAGCATTGGAGTGTGTACCCAGTTTCTTCCAGTTTCTGCCAAAGATTAATCAGAGATCCCAGGTGCCTATGGCACAGAAATGAAACCATGTGACAACCCAGAGCAGATGAGCTCACCAGAGCAGTAGGGTAGGGAACAGGCACTAGGTTTTCTTTTGCTATGTCTGGATGACCCAGGGGATTGCACCAAGCTGTAAAACAATTTTTTTTTTCTTTTTTGAGGCCACAGGCCTCAAAAAGACAGGTTGGTCCTGTCTACGTTGAGAAACTCTGAATTCTGCTGACTATTTCATGCTGAATGTTGCTATGCATCCCCAAACCATCAGGCAGTAGGAATCAACAGCAGGAATAGTTAGTAAAATGCAGCCCTCATGTTACTGAGAGCTAGCAATTAATCTCACACCTGCATATGGACATGAATAATTCTTCCAGTGTATTGTTTGCACACCCAAATAGGAAACATATCTAACTGGAACAGGAGAAGACATGGTACTATTGAGATCTGCTCAGGCTGAGTAGGGAGTCTTTCTTTGTATCCTAGATTGCTCATACCAAGATCAAATCTTGGAAAAGCGTGGAGAAAATTATGTTCCTTTTTCAAATATTTAGTGCTCTGGAGCTAAGAGAAAGATTCTGTCTTCCAAGATGATCAGTCTGGCAGGTCTCACTGACACTTTATAAAGAATTAAGCTTGAACAACTAAGTAATGTCTAGACATGAGAAATTGTACATTGACATCTTTTAAAGTGTCCTGAGGGTATGGAACAAGAGTTAGGAATTTTATGCCCCTTGATATCTTTTTTTTTTTCCTTTATGGGGAAGTAAGATCACAGAGCTGAGAGACAGAAAACAAATATTCTCCTAACATATAAGCGGAAATTGAAAAAAAACAAAGTCCTCCAACAAATATTATCGCCTTGCTTGGAATTCAAGAGTGCATTTCCTGACCTAAATTTAGCCAGATACATTTTGCCCAGTGCAAAGGTCAGAATGCAGGCAGAAAATTTTCAACGCAGGTAATTTCCACTGAAGTATCATGAGACAGTCTTTCTTTAATCTTCCCCAGGTATTATGCATCAAAAAAAAGTAATTCACTCAATGTATTTAAAAAAAAACTCTGGGTTTTTTCTGGGGTTTGTTTTTTGGTTTTTTTTTTGGGAGAGGGGCAGTCAAGGCATTTAATGCAGCAATCAGAAGTAGTTAAAGCCTTCTAGTAACAACTGAAGCACGCAGCTAACAGTGGTGATTAAGCCAGAAGCACCACGGGCAGGTTCCTGTTGATACTATCTTTACATGTTGGTTTTGGGCTCAGGGCCATGTTTACACTCTCCCTTACTGACATAAGCAAAAAGAGTATTGTGAAAAAAAATGGCACAACAGAAGACAGAAGGCCTTTGTGTTAATTAAAGTTCTGTGTAATTAGAGACCATGAAGATGAGGCTACAGAGCTGACACTATTCTGTCCTTCCCTTCAGTGCCTGCTGTGAGCTCACCTGGTGTACCTCTAATCTGAAGACCAGCTGCATCCTTGCTGGTTTTCCATTTAGAATTTTGTTTCCTCCATCATTAAAACCTTTCATCCCGAGGAGAGTCACACTTCAGAAAAGCATTTTGGTGCCAAAATTCAGCACAATTAAAAGGGAAATGTAATATCACTAATTTTGACAGTAAACTTTACTAGATAAACGGCCAGACTTCTCTCTCTCATTTTTTTCTTTACTTTGTTTTTTCATCTGCAATTGTACAGAGAATACTTGGACCACTAATATAAAAAGGGTTGAAACCCACTGAGCCAGAGATTTATTGCTCACACAGTCTGTAGAAGAACAAAGCTCTAAGCTAAGTCGCTGGGCTCTTCAACTTGAAAGGATTCTGGGCGCACTCAGATCCTTCCCAGAAAGGTGTGCGGGCCCAGCTGGAAATATGGCACAAACACACACCCCTCACTCTTTTAAAACAGACACTTGCAGTAGGTAATACAGTTATTGTGCTAAAGACGGGAGGGAAAACCCAGAGAGAGAGAGGTGGAGAGCAAGGATGTATCTGGCTACCCAGGGGAGCATAGGTCCAACCAGCTACCAGGGGTTTCACCAGCAGGAGCATCTCGGCTGCAGAAGCAGACTCTTTAGGGACAAATCTCTTTGGCTGGAGAGTCTGGCTACCTTTCTGTGCTCTGTGCCCCCAGTTCACATAGATATCCTTGAGAGGGAAGCACACATGCTGTCACAGCGCTGGCATTCAAAATGTATGAACAAAGAAAAATCTGTCAAAAGAAGCAAGATTTTTATAAGGCAAACTAATACAATTGGAAAAAAACAATGACATAGAAAGGCTTTGAGTCACACGGAACCTTGAAGAACAGTTTCTTGCCTAGAAGTTGTCTGCTTTTTCCCCCACTAATTTTTCAAATCAACATCAATTAATTTGGCATGAAGGGTAACCTTCCAGCACAAAACAGTGATTCTCTTAGATTTGGCAGCAATGAGTCAGTAATGGTTCATAGACGGCTGAGATGGGACGCTACCTAAAGCACAGAGACATTTTCTGAGATCCAGAAATGAACTCATAATCACAGGACAGGACATTCTTGTCAAATCTTGTATTTCATTTGCTTTGCAGAAAAAACATTCATAATTACAAGTCTTCTAGAACTGCATGATAATGTGAAATCTGATAATAACAATAAAACGACCCAAACAACTCTTTTCATTCTGAATCTCAGAATAAAAGAGGAATAACTTTAAAGAAAATTTATTCCACCTCTAATATGCTGGTTTTATCAATTTAGTTCTGACAACTTCCTGAAAATTAATGAATGTCACTGAAATTATTTTCTTGCTGACTTGGTGTCTTGGGTATTACCAGCCTGACAGAGCAAGGAAAAATGTAATACACACACTTCTGGGTACAGAAATTATTTTCTTTTTATCATGTATAAACAAAAAGCAGCAGTATTTTATACCCCAGTAATTTATGAGCAAATATCTTCACTGACACAATAATTTTGCAGCTACCCACAGCAGGAATGATTGCATGATGGGAATTTGCTTGAGATGTATAAATTAGAATTTTGTCATAAACGGAGAATATTTAGGAAGGCACTTTGTCTTCACTAGGGTTCATTTATATATATTAAAAGAAAAACAAACAAAAATAAGAATCTAAATTAAGGGCTACATAGCGAAAAAAAAAAAAAAGGATTTTTAAGTATGGCTGTCTGGCATTTCAATATACCTAAATTAAAAATGAGTGATAGAAGAAGGGTATCACCTCATTCTGTGTCATGAAAGACTTCAAAGCAAAACTATGAGAAGCAAGAACACAATGTGCATTTATGGGTTTACAAATTATGTCAATACTGTATGAAGTGCTGAATACACCATAAAGTGCTGGATTTTGTACCCTTGTTTCAATAATATAAACCATTACATATTTCTTTGTTCATATCTGTTGCAAAGCAGAACTCACAGACTGCAGCCAAGAGATGGATACTGAGCAAATACAGTGAGAAACATCTTGACCAAACCAGACTTCAGCTTAAATACACAAAACACATGCTAGAAGTTTCCAACAGCAAGATCTTGAGATGGAAATTAAGTTTTTTTTCCCACACTGAGAGTGAAAAACTCTCCCAAACCATACAATCTTTAGTACAACCACTAAATTAACAAGATGTAGACAGATTTCACATTAGTTTCTCTGTTGGACATCAACAGCATCTTGAGGAGGTTTCTAGCCTTAGATTCATTCTGCCTGACTTCACACTGTAAATATCTACATCTGAGCATGTATTCTCAGCTGCCCATTCTGACAACAAGGAAAAATAAGGTTTTTTAGAGCATGATTCATCTTATCTCTTGTAGACATCTGCCGTAGGCTAAACTGAATTGCCCTGGCAATGATTCAGTCGCTCTGAAATTGCAAAGGGCATCTGGGAAGACCCACTAAGGTGAAGGGATTTACAGAGGAGACATGTAAATCTAAATGAACAAACCTCCCTCCCTGTGTCAAAAGTGTGAACTGCCATCTCCTTCCCTACACCCCCCACTCCCTTGAAGCAAGAAACAGAAACAAAGTGGGAAGTGGTAATTTGTTTCTACAGTTCTTCTTTGCACAGGTGTCAGTGAAATGTTAAAAATGTAAAGCATAATTTAGAGCACAGATTTGGCTGGGATGAACTTCCTCTCATTTCTTCTGCTAAGGAATACTAGCAGTTCATAAGAACACAAAAATGATTTTTGGGGGATGAAATAAAGGCAATGTGCAGGCTGCCCTCTTATTCCTACTCTGAAAAGAAACCAAGTTTGCTGTTTACCAAAAGGACTGGCAGTAAATGTGATCCTCTTGCATGAATTTGAGGAAGATGATTATTCTTAGAAGAGAGTCTGATTTTTTTCTTGCAGAGCAAATAATAAGTTGACTACTATAGATTATTAACTTGAGGCTAATTGTGTAGGTTAGATGCTTAGTGGATAAATCAGAGGAGGAAGTACCTTTGCAAAGAGAAGAAATAAAAGCAGCAGTGAAAACTATGTACAAGACCACTGATTTTTTCCTAGTTCATCTGGAGAATAAGGGCATGACTAAATAAATATATGAAATAGGAGGGAATTTGAAAATAAGGGTGAAGTTGTAAAACTTGTAAAAGTTGTATAAAGTAAATGTTATAATGAAAGACATTCAAATTTGGTGAAAATATTTGCAGTAAATCATACTTCTGTGCCAGTTGTCAGTGGGTGGTTCTTCAGTTATATACTTGGATTAGTCTTCTTATGATTCCTGTATATTTCTTTTTTCCTCTCTGCGACTATTTTTGGGTGCGCCAAGTAAGTTTTTCTGATGAAAAATAAAAGTTAGAATATAGTTTGCATGGTAACAGGCTTCACAAATCTTTTTAAGAGCACAGAAGGCATGATAGTATTTAAAATGCATCATCCTATGTTTTTCCACATGAAACATTTACCTGTGACTTAAGACAGTCTTCTTAACTACATTAGAGCTTAATTTTACACAGAACTCAACTGATCTTCATATTTCTAGCTTCATCACTATTCTAGTCATTGGTTACACCTACCAAAACTGGAAGGAAAAAGCTGTCCAAAAAAATGTTCTAAGCCAAATACAAGCCAGTACAGATTTGAGGCCCTGTGCTTTCAGAGCTCTCACAGGGGCACACCACAGCCCTTCTCTTCCTCCTGTGCTCATAGGGGAAAAAATATTAATAGTAATAATCGAGAATGTTTTAAAAAGCAGATATGTAAGACCCAGTAGAAAACAAGAAAATTATTTTTAGTCACAAATGTAACAAAACTAGTTGATCGTATTAATCAATAGGCATGCCAAGAAGTAATGAAGCACTGCATGTTGAAAATTGCAAGAAGTTGTGTAAAACTACAGTTCTGTTTGTGAAGCAGAAAGTAGCTGTGTCCAACATCCTCAAGAACGCAGGAGAGAAACTTGCTCATCAGCTGGCTGTGTCTAAGAAAGGATCTGTGAAAGGATCTCACAAAAAGATCTTGTAAGAGACAAAATAACTATCAAGAGCCCTAAAGTGCCCCTCAAATGCAGGAGTCTCTTCTTCAGAGTACAGTGCCACCACTACCACAGCTCTATCCATTAAACAGAACCATGTGGAGAAAATGTCAGTGTCAAAAAGTCTACTTGAGGTAAAAGGGGGTGTGAGGAGGGAAAAAAAAAAAACCCAAATGTATGAGAGTTATGACTTTGATCACCATTCTTACCCATTTGAAAAATTGTAACTAATTTCTTATAGATAAGAAAAATGTAATAAAGACTAATAATTTCCTCAGAAATATTTTTAACATAGTAGCCATTTTACACTGAGGATATTTTAAGTATTTATGTATTTGTTTTCATCAAGTTGCTTAACATATTCCTGAAAAGCAGTTCACTGAGGACAAAATAGAAATCTGGATGGAGTAATACATGGATTGTTTTTCCATTTCTGGAGACTCAGATTCAGACTCTAATGGGATTTCTACAAAAGCATCAGGTACAATATTTGACTAGAAAGATATTTCAGGTCATTATTATTTAGATCTTTTAGGACCTATTCAATATGCTCTGTTGAATATTTTCATAATGCCAAAATCTTTCTGTTAATGGATTTTATCAAACTAGTGCAATATACAATGTCAGATTCAAGTAAAGTACAATGACTGTCAGATTTTCATCTCTAAAAGGGACACCCAAAGCAGTCTTTTTCTTCTTTTCTCTTGTGAGATTTGGAATGATTGAAATCCAAGTCATTAGCATTCAGGTTGTTTATGACACTACAAAATGATGAAAGTGGTTTGAAATGAATAGTATCTTAAAGTGTGAGACATTTTGTGAAATTATGCATCTGTTTCTTCCTTGGAAAATTTGTATGCCAGCCAAGGCATAGCAAGGCAGAGTGAATGCAATTAAATCAGATAAAATTTTATTATGCTGTCCAGTTCAGGGTCTCAGCAGTCCAGGTAAGGAATTTTTAGCATTCTCAGTATGCATAAAAAACACTTTGAAAATAAAAATAAAGTATAAAAAATCTATTATAATCTTCCAATATTTTATTAAAATAGCTTGAATTTATAAATTGACAGGCATTTGAAGATATTTAGAAAAGGCTCTAAATATCTAATCTTGTGATCAGCTGAGTAACCCAATTATTATAATACAAGACAATATTTACCTGACAGTCCTTAACAGCTTAATTAAACACAAAAAGTCTACCATGCAAAATAGAAGAAATACCTTGTAAAAGATCCTAGTCATATTTTTGGCTAATTAAATAAAGATGACAGTCAAAGAGATAACCATTTTAGAGCACCTGTAAAAAACTCTTAATTCAAACCCAAATGAAAAAAATAAAAAGCTGAATTGCTGGGCTGGGAGCAGTCATAGTAGCAGTTTGTCATCTTTTAGGTCTTGGTTGAGAAATTAGTTCCCAGTGAAGGAAAATATGCACACACTTACATTTAATTTCCGAGCCATGTTTGCATATACCTAAAATTAAACATGTACTCAGCTAATGAGATGAAATGCATCTTCAAGGGCTAGAGTCCAAAGTTCTGGTTTGCATATCATATTCAGAGTTGCCTAGACACACTAGCTTTATTAAATATTACCACTGTGTTTTGTTCCTCTTGCTTTCATTATAATATCTGCTTTTTTCATGCATTTCAAGTAGTTTATTTTGGGTCAGGTATGCATCATGAAAATGCTGGTTTTGCCTTTAATTTTTGTGTGATCTCTATAAAGTTTTTAACTATCTGAACATTGGAAAATAAAAAAAATTGATGCATTAAAAAACTTGAACATAGAAGCAGGTTTTTATGCTAAGTTGAGCCATATAGTAAATTTTACAAAGTGTCAGTAAAGTTTTTCATTTTTCTATCAAAAGTCAAAGAAATATAATTTACTGCTGGTAAAAAACATATATACTACAGCTGTTTTGAAGGCACTCTGGAAGGTTCATACAGATTTAGAGAGACATTGATCAAGGAAAAGTGAAAGATACTGCTGATTTCATTTGTTCTTTCTCCAGAGGGAAATTAATAGGATTAATTCAGCCATGTTCCCAAAGGACAGGGGATAGCCAGGAAAAAAAGACCCCCAAAACACATAATTCAGTAACATCAATGGAACAAAGATGTTAATGATAAATTCGGCTCATGTCCTCACAGCCTCATATAACGATTTGGGTTTGAAGGCACCTTAAATATCATGTAGTTTCAATCCCTCTGTTATGAGGGACACCTTCCACTAGACCAGATTTCTCAAAGCCCTGTCCAGCCTGGCTTTGAACATCTTAAGGGTTAGATAAGTGCTACATGTGTGAGGCAGATACTACACATTGCATATAATGTGATATTCAGCTTAGGAATGACCCACAATATAAACATCCACCTCTGGTACAGACAGCTCACTTTGCTGAGTTGTTTATTTTGTAAGCATGGGGAGAGGAAGAAAGTTTGCCTCCAAGCCTGGGGTTCACAGAAGTCATGATGAGTGTTGGGACATGGAAAACAGTTGAGAGAGACATCAGGTTGTGGCTGCAGAGGCATTCCCATATGTGGGATTCTGCACATCAAAGCCTTTTATTTTGTGACTTAGAGCACAAGAACACAACCAATGTAGGAGATGGGTAGAATAAAGGTGACCTCCTCATTGGGTCATTGGCTCCTTGTGTAATTTTTAAGTTCTGGATGTTCTTTCTAAAGAAAAATACATAAACACAGCAAACTTCTCCCCTCAGCATATCCAACCAAGAGGCTACAGCGTCTTCCCACCCTTGCTATGCACTCATTCAAGTTGTGCAGGCAGTAAGTTCTCTGTAGCCTCCTGTCCTGGATACTTATGTGAGAAACCAGAGCTGTGGGCTCACCCTCTGTTAATCTACAGTAGATGACTGCTTTAAGTACTGAAACAAAAGGTCTACCAGCACTATTTTTACTGTATGAATTATTTTTGGAGTTATGATCTAAGAATTTAGTCAGTCTCTTCCTGAAACTCAGGCTCATGTATGGCAGTTTTCACACCTAGACTTATGAAAATATTTGTTGATTGTTTAGTTTTGTTTGCCCATAGGAAATCAAAGCCATAAACCTTTCCCTATATCAGTTTCAGAGAAATTTACACACTATTCCTCTAACTGTGTAAAGTGACTTCATGCTTCAGCGAAGCATGAGGCAATTCAGCCCCAAGGGAGACAGCAGCCCAAATGCCCCCAAAAAAGCTTCAGAGATGTTTTGCAAAAGTAGAAGACTTTTTTTTAGTGGTATAAACCGCTGGATTATGTACTTCAAACCTTGGAAAGAGATTGGTTTTCTGGGCTTGATGGACAACATGTATCTGCCTTAAGTTGTGTTTTGTAAATGAATGGTAAGTAAGAAGTAGTCACTAGAAACAATAGGAGTCTCAATTCTGATGTTTCTGTGTCCATTTCATTAGAACCAGTTAAAAAAATAGGACAGAGTATCAGCACGTACCAGTATCTTCTATTGTATTATCATCCCGAAAAGATTAAATACAAGAAGAAAAAAATAGAGTTCTGTATCTCTTTGTTTTTAGCAGAGTTAACATATTTGGATCTTGGGCATTGCAGCATCCTGAAAAATGTCAGAACAGTTTTGTAAAATTTGAAAGGAAGTTGCCTAGAATTTTTTTTCTATTTTCATTCTCTTTTATTCCTGGCTGAAGAAATGATTGATAGCAAATCACTTTCTGCATTTAATACAATGCTCAGCACAAGACAGATCTATTTAAAAGTGTATATTGGGTTGAGAGAAAAAATATAATAATGGATCAAAAATCAAAAATTTCTATTTTTGACAGTATTTATTCTTTTTAATTGCTGGATGGTCCCATTAATAGCAACCAATCTGTGGGAAGGAATGACACCAACAGCCTTGAGCAAAACAACCTACAGAAAATCTGAGACAGAACAACAGGAGAGTGCTTTTTGCAAGCTCAGGATTAACTTTGCCTTTTAACACAGTCATGACAAGGATGGCAACAGGAAGGTTCACAACACAGATATGGTATGAGTGTAATAGGTATCACCTATTCTCATTACATCCTCAAAAGGATAATCTCTGTTCTCGCCTCATGTACCTTCCACTTCCTGTGAAATATTCCCAGTTTCCCTTCCCTTCCCTTCCCTTCCCTTCCCTTCCCTTCCCTTCCCTTCCCTTCCCTTCCCTTCCCTTCCCTTCCCTTCCCTTCCCTTCCCTTCCCTTCCCTTCCCTTCCCTTCCCTTCCCTTGGCAATTCTGCAATTTCTAGGTTTTCTAAGCTATTCTGTTTCCACATGAGCTACATGAACATGTCTGACCCCATTTCACTGTGGCACTGAAAAGCCTGGCATCAATGTTAGAAGAAATTAAAAAAAAGGAAAAAAAAGGAAAATAAAAAAATACAAACATTATACAATAGCAACCTTAATCATGTAGTTATAAGTTTTAAAAAGTGTTTGAAAATCTCTAGCTCTGTCTTTCCCATTTATCATGGTCCTGCTGCTAAAAAAATTTCCCTGAGGTTCCTGCTGCATCTCTCCTATAAATGATTCTCTTTGATCAGAACCCAGTGCAAGCAGGGCTTTTTTTTCAGTCTTACAGAGGCAATGATTCCATATCACAGCAGTGAAACGCTTGACAGCTCAGTGGGGGTGAGAAGAAAAAGCAGGATTATCTAAAAAAGAGAGAAAAAAGAGGAAGCAATTCAAAGTCAGGCCAAAGATGACAGGAGAATCAGGATAGCAGCTGTACAAAATCGTACTTGATCTCTGCCAGAGATGTGGTATGTAGGGGTGAATGACAACTTCTAATTAAAGTTGTGACTGATTACCATGTAAGAAATGACACAATTTGTCGAAGACCTGGATCTGAAGATGAATCACTTTTATTTGTGGAAAATGCTAATTTAAAGTTATGAATTTTTAGAGGAACATCTGCGGCTTCTTTTTTCTCTTTTATAAATTTACTCCATAATTTAATTTTTCTGTTTATTTATTGAACTTTTAAATTGTCTTTTATCCAAACACTGACTATGCATTGCAGTAAGTAAGGAGGAAGAAATACTGAAAACAAAATTTTCTCAAGGAAGAGACCTTGACAGTTATTCAGCAGCCCTCATTTGAAATTCCAGGAAAGATTCAGTTTTAACATACACTATCTATTGTTGTGTAATAAATTCACAGATCTCTATCAAGCAACTCAGGATATTATTTTTCAGACATTTTGAATTATTTACTTGTCACATATGCATGTGAACTGAATTCAAACCCCTTTTCCAAGAGACAGAAGGATATGAGCATTATTCAAACACATGTGCTGACTCACTTGAAAGCACATTGTGAAACTGGATTCACACTGAGATTTGCCAGCTTCTGTGCAGTTTTCTCTCGAGAGCTGTCCCAATTGTTGTCCAAATTGATATTTTTCAATACAGAAGACTAAATTATTATCACCTTCTACTGCTTGCTTCACATTGCTCAGGTAGGGCTAAGCCCCTGGGAATCCACCTGGTGCAGATTTTTCCTAGCATGAAGCCTTTGCATGGCCAGATACTGCTTTGCCACCTGTTCCGATTTGATCTCACATGGAATTTTTCTCCGTGTCATTTTTTTATCTTTAAATACCTAAACATAGTGTTTAGCATTTTTAATAAGATCAGTGTCGTAAAACACAGTCACATAGATAAATATTTTCCAAACACTTTTCTTTACTGCCTTGCTTCAGAATTCAAATTACGTTTTACACTTAAAGGTAAATCTGAATTCTGAGGCATTAATTATCACATTTTCACGCTATTCAGGGTTATTATATACCTCTAGGCTGTTGTCAGATGCTCTTAGCTCTAAAAATGTGGGAATGGAGGGAAAAGATTTTGCATATTTGCTCATGCCACTGTTTATGCTTACCGTTAGCTTTACAAAGTTGAAAGTTAAACTGTGCACGTATTTTGTAACTCTTTGTCTTTATGTAAATCACATTTGAAGAACAGGCAATAAAATGTGAAAGTCAAATTTTATCTTTTTTTTTCTAAAGTTACACATTATTATGAGTTACCATTTAAGTTACATATGTAAACACCATCTTTCCCTGTGAGATTAGGGAAACAGGTAATTGAGTAATTAATTAATGGTAAAATTAACATGCAAATAGGGAGGTAATTCTGCCCAATTCTTTTCCTTCCATTTAGCATAGGAAGCATGGTCTTGCAGAAGTTATGGTTTTCTGTATCAGCATGGCTCAGAGCTATGGCAAAGATGTGTTGAGCATCAGTCTCTCTTCAGCAAGGTCTGTACTGTGCTATATTGATACAGAAGCAAATTACAGGGAGGAAAGAATGCCTAGAAAACTTCCACCCCCCAAAAAAAAATCTGGTCAGAAAAGCAATGTGTCTTTTCATATCACAGAATCACAGAATGGGTGAGATTGTAAGGGTCCACAGTGGGTTCACCTCGTCCAATTTCCCTGTTCAAGGGAACTTGTTTTTACTCAAACATTAAAAAGCCCAAGTGTAAAAACCTAAAGAGGAGAGAGGACAAGAAATACTTTGTATTCTTAACTGGCAGCTCTGCTAATTCAACCTGAATCCCAACTGCTAACTTGAGTTATGCTTTTTTAAATCTCATCACTGATGTAGAAGTTTCCTAGGCGAGTTATCAACCCTGCCTCACACGTTCCCCACTTTTCGGTAAGGTTTTACAGGTGCTGTTGTTTTGTCCTGTACTTTAAATTTTGTCAGGCAGTTCTGGTATGGCAATGATGATGCAAAACAACCCAGCATTTTAATAAATGTATGGATTTTGTGCTCTGTATTAAAGACATCATTTCCCAGTAGTCCCAGCAAAGATTATTCTGGAAGCACATAGGGAAAATCTTTGCTCAGTACATTGTGATAAGTTTTAGAGATGGCCTGCCCTTTAAAGAGGACATGTGCTTTTGTTTATTGTTTAGCATTAGACTTGTTCCAATACTCTAAATCTTCAATTGAAGATAAAAAAGGCATCACTGTGGAAAAATACAATATTTAAAATGTAATGAGAATGTTTCTGGATAAATATTGAAAATATTATTTTTATAAGGATAGTATTCTCTAAAAGTTGTAAAGTATTCACTTTTTCAAGCATTAAATGCTTCTTTTAGGCTTTTCCTGTATCATAATTTAAATAAAATATGTAAAGCTGACATTTTATGTCATCTCTCTATAAAATAAGGAAAACTCATAAGCCAGTCTGAATGTACATGATAACAATATGCAACTTTGATTCGGAGAGTACATACTCTTAAATCCATAAGTGCCTTTTGAAGTTCAATCCCTTGTACTTTTCATAGCCTTCTTCTGCCATTATGATAGAAGTCTCTCCTCAGTTCTATAAAAATAAGGTGATGGGAAACACAATTTTGTAAGCTACCATTCTGGATTGCATCACAAGGAGCTGGACCTTGTGCAAAGGTAAGCTGAAGAGGACAGACAAACTCCCTTTAGTAGCACTGTATCAGGCTGTCTCCAGATCTGAGACAGGAAAAAACTCATCAGCTTCACTTGCTAATCGCTTGCTTCACTAGTTATATTATCCAGGGATATTTCACTTTCATACAACAGCTCCAGAGCACTTCAAATTTTTCAAACACGCTCTTTTGACTGGTCTCACATTTTTTCTCCTTCATTTTCCACTGATGGAGGAGATTCCTTATGAGAGGAAAGATACAGTGTACCCCACAGCAAGACTTAAACACCAGGAATGTGAGATGGTAGAGGCTGATGGCACAGATGAATCCACTACAAATATCCTTGAGGAAAACCACATGAGTCCATTGCACTGAAAAGATTCCCACCCAGATCCTCTGATCAGCAAGCTGATCAAATACTGATTGGCTGATTCAAATACTACTGCAGCAGAAAGAACTACCTCCAGAACAGGGTAGCAATGGTTGGCCATCTGTCACCCATGAGAAGTGTCAATGTCTTCTGTGATTTATTTTGTTCACTAACATCTTGAAAGCAGGTTAGAGGTGATCAAGGAATAGTTTGATATCTTTCCCGGACCAGATAATCCTTTGCTGCTGAAGCAGTACTTAAGAGGCCCACCTAGAGATGCGGGTAAGTTTATATCCCAGACAGGGATGGGAAAATATCCAGATTGTCATGAAGAAATTTGATGTTTCTAAATGACTTTGAAAAAAGTTCTTGAATCCCTTGATTCAGAGCTATTCTACAGTTTGTGCCCTCTGTAACAGCAGAGGTAAGGGAGAATAATCTCCTTTAGCTCAAGAGCTCAGGACACTAGCAAAAAACTTCAGTTGTTGTAAATCAAAGTAACTGAAAAATAGCAATTTGCAGCATATTATCAGTATGTGCAAGGCAAGAATAAAGGTTTTAAGTGAGATATCCATCTGGCCTTCTGTGACTCACATTTCCAGCTGGTCTTAAGCAAGCACTGCTGTCAACAGAGGTGCATCACTTTCTGGTAGCTGAC
This sequence comes from Molothrus ater, assembly GCF_012460135.2. Classification (NCBI taxonomy): domain Eukaryota; kingdom Metazoa; phylum Chordata; class Aves; order Passeriformes; family Icteridae; genus Molothrus; species Molothrus ater. The sequence goes on along the minus strand of NC_050479.2, from coordinate 80,623,688 downwards.
AGTCTCATACAATAGCTCCAGTAATGTAATATTGATTTTCATCAGATGATGACTTCAACTACATATTTTTAGTTCATAAGAAGTTATTATTATTATTATTATTATTATTATTATTATTATTATTATTATTATTATTATTATTATTATTATTATTACCAGATTGGACATGACAATGATAACCTGGGAACTTCAACACAATCTCCATTGCTGTTGTTCTTATTAGAAGTGGGTTACAATTGTTTGTGAAGTCTGTTTTCACATAGGCCTTCAGGTTTAAAAAGGGTCTCTTGTAAATGTAAAGCTAAGGTAATATAAGATATTATTTTCCTGAGATCGGGAAGTCAAGCTAATGAACAGTTAAAAGAATTTTGACATGTCCAAATAGAAGGCAGGTACAACCAGAATGTATCTTTTTTTTTCTTAGACTGGTTTCGCCCCACAATTTGTAATTATTCCACCATGTACACCATTAAAACCACATGTTTTATTATTGTTCATTTTTATGTTTTTGGTTTAAGTTTTATACATTTTATAACAGGCAATCCTTACTTTAATGATCCAACAGGGGTGGTAATGTTTAAGTCAAATTGACTGTATCAGGGAACTATAACCAGGTAAGAAGGTATCAGTTACAGCAAATATCAGACACAGATGTTTATAGATAAAAAGGAGAAAGAGACAGATATTTCAAGAGGGTTAAGTTCATACTTAATCATATATTTTATGATTCTTTTACAAAAGTTCAGAACACTTCAGGTAATGATTTAATCTGTAAGGCTTTTGATCTTAACAAAAATGCTTAACAACCAAATGACAAGTAAACAGTTGTTCCAAAGCCACCAAACATTATTCCCAGATTACTATTCTGTTAATAACACTGGCTTAAGGAATAGGACAAGAAAAAAAGGCATGAATGCATGCCTTAAGGGAATATAAAATTATATTAATTTTGGTAGAAAGCAAAACTAGAATTTGTTATAATGATGAAGAAATCCATAGATTTGAAAATTTGTCTAAATATTCTAGCATAATAAAAAATGGGCTGTGATTATAACAATCTGAAGTGGTTTGTGGGAAAAAAATATTCCCCTTTAACACTGTTGCCAAATATAAGGAAACGTACCCTGACCAAGCTGGTTATAGCTGTTCTGAAGTCATTATATGTAGTTACTGCTCAGTTATTGCTGAGCAAAATAATATGGAGCTACACAAAGATCAGCTAGTAGTAAATACGAGCCAAATAATATCCTTGATATAACCAGTAGTTTAAAAGAAATCCCAGAAACTGCAATGTCACGTGGGACTCATTTGTATATGAATAAAACAGACGGCCCATAGAGGTGGGAGATGCCCCATTCCTGGAAACATTCAAGTTCTGGTTGGTTGGGGCGATGAGCAGCCTGATCTAATTGAAGAAACTCCCAGTCATTGCAGGGGGCTGGACTTGATAGGGTATGAGGGTCCCTTCCAACCCAAACTATTGTATGTCCTTCTGTGAAGGACAGAGAGATGTTCTATTTTTTCTGTATATTTCTTTCAATTCATAAGAGCCACAGCATACTACAGTCTCACCTTAAGTGGTGTTACAAAGCAATGTGCACATATTCTAAAGGAATGTGCCAAAGTAGCCTTTCCTAAAATACACAGATTTAATGACAGCAATAAGAATCCTCAATTCTGCGACTGCCTGCCTGTAATCATGCAACAACCTTCTACCTTTTCATCTTTAGTCAGAATCCATAAGGAGCTACAAGGGGAAAAGTCCCTTACTTAAGTGTTAACTATACATTGCTACTGTCCCTCACTATATCTGACCAAATCATCAACATCTCTGTAGCTCAAAGCTTGATCCTATTCAACTCATGAGAAGAGTTGAAGCAGATACACAGTAAAATATTATTTGCTCTCTGGCAAGAAAATACTGTGAAACAATCTCAACAATTTCCAACATCAGCTGGTTAGAAGAAACTGGTTTATCTTGACAAGCAATCCCTTAGTATTTAATACATTTATACCATCTACTTTGGAATATAGAAGAATAAACAGGAAGGAAATCTTCCAGACTTGGCAAATGCCATCTGGCCCAGAGCACTGAAGCATGACTCCATGTTCTTGAAACAGTATATTGCTTGCCTAAAGCTGTCAGTTTGGATTCATGGTCTCTATCCTTATCTTCAAAGCTCACAATATCCCAGAAGTACCATCTGAACACCAGGTATTCAGTGTTCTTAACATAATGCTGATATAAACTCATGCATGCTTATAAACAGGATTCAAAACAAACCTCTGTTTGCAGTGTGATTAGGAGAGAAAGGTGGTGAATTTAGACAATATATTTAATGCTGTCTTTATGGGCAGCCAGGTAGTCTGCTGAACACCATAAAGCCCATGTAAAACAATTGACACCTACTATTGGACTGGCTTCACAAGGGCTTGAAAATTATATGGTCCTTTAAGATTTCCTTACAAACATAATCGCAGAGCATCCTGTCATATTCCCAAACCCTCCTCTTGCAAACATTCTGTAATTCTTGAAATAAATAGAGAAAATAAACCCAAGATGAGTATTTGACTACTGTTAATGGTAGAATACATTTGGAAACATTTTAAAAAAATCTGCAGTAGGATAATTGATATACCAACCATTAAAGGAAGTATGGAGTAATTAATGGGACAGCAAAGAGTTCCCACTATGGAAAAAGACAGTAATGACTACATATGTTCTACAGAAAAGATATTGTAAACTATGCCTGTCCTAGGGTGACGTTATGATGCTTGTATCCCCATTCATGTGTTCTGTTAATGTTGGATATTATGTTCTGTACCTTTAAGACCGGCTCTGAAGAGGGAAAGTTTGTTTTGGTTTTCTTATCAGCCTGGCGGGACACAGAGACTGCAGCTTTTGCTTTTGCTGCTTTTGCTTTTCACTTTGCTCTCTCTCGCTCTTGCTTGCTTCGCTTCTGCTTGCTTTGCTCATTAGCTAGTTTAGCTAAACTGTCCAATTTCTTCCTGGACTGTTTCTCATTTCCTTTTTCTGACCATTTCCAACCTGCTCCGGACTGGGACCTGGGAACACCAAGAGTTTGCACCTTGTGGCCTGCAGCAGCTGCCCCAGTGCCGGAGGGACTGAGAACAGAGTGACCACCCCCCAAGAGAGACTTTCTGAATTTGTCATCTTTTTCAGAGTGGTGTCATCCGGTATTGTTCATTCTGTGTGCTGGGAGGTGCTGTGCCTGTTAAATAAACAGGTTCTTTCCACTCCTCTCCGAGAAATCCTTCCCGAACCGGTTGGGGGGAGGGGCTGTGTGGGTTTGCTTACTGGAGGGGCTCTAATTTGGAAATTCTCCTCCAAATTTGCCCTAAACCACGACAATGCCACTGAAGATTAAAGTTCCTGAATTTGTTTTGTTTGCTGATTGTTTTCCTATGGAGTGTCATTAACAGGAAGCCACACAAGCCACACATTCTGTACTGCATCATAAAAATTTCCCGCAATGCAACACTTTCCTTTTCAAGCATGGCTTACACTAGAGCAAACAGGGTACCAGTAAAGAAGACTCTACATTATTTCTTAATCAAAACCTTAATAGGTCTAATACAGATATCTTTTCTAAGGAAAGGACTGTCTACAACTCAGCATCTAGGGCGTTCTGTTGAAAAACAGATTAGAAATGGAGGTACAAATCCAAGTCTCTGAAAATTAAAGCATTAATAGTAATAATTAAAAGTATATGACACCTGGGTATCTAGAATCACCTCTCACAGGTTAAAGACTGACTAATAGGCCGGAACCATTCTACAGTTTCCAGAGGGAAGTACTGGTCTTGCAGATTAGTAAAATTTGTCATCTCTAGAGCTCATCAGAGGCTTCTATTCTGTAGGCCCATAAAGTGTAAATACCCAATGGGCAGCATCTTTATCTCTAAGGTTCAAGTACTTACATTTCAGTGAGGTATAAAAAAGTTAGGTAGCTGCTGTAGGATTAATTTGATTTTTCTGTCAGATGGTAGAGAAAGAGTAGTTTGAACTGACAGTAGCTCATTGACTACAAGGTTAGATAAACTGTATGACTCCCTGCTATGGTTTGCATAGGTTTTTATGCCTTAAGTGCATGCATGCCTTAAGTGCATGCATGTAATTTTAAATACCTGAACTAAAATCTAATGGTAGTTATGGTTATGAAAACAACCGCAGCAGGTCCAATTTATTATGGTAGCATCATAATTCAGGGTGTAGGTCTAACTCTATCCTTCACTGATAAACTCTTTTCATCCTGTCATTGATGAAGCAGTAACTCAATCCAAGAGAAGCTCATACCATCCATAGCACAATCTCATGTTTTAGGATAAAAGATACACAAAAATATAGAGGAAGGACTTAAGCCACAAGTTATCAGACTTTTTATATCAGGGGTGGAATGCATTTCTCACAGTTGGCTGTGCAACTTTAGCATCAAACTTCTGACTGAAAACACTTTAAATGACATTCACATTCAACTAACATGCTTAAAGTGATTTTTCACACACCTCAGTTGGAGAACTATGTTCTAAGCTACTGTGCTCTCTCTAATGAGTGACAGCAAATTCTTGCATACATCATGATGATTCTATATAAAACATGAATTAGTGCCACACTAATTGACAACCTTCTCTAAAATTAAACCAGCAACAGTCCATCTCCAGCTGTACTTCTGCTATCCTGAACAGATTTGTGTTTCAGAGATGGGCAGCTCTGCTGGCTCCAGGACCTGTATGTTCAATATCTCACCTCAAGTGCCACAAAGACATAAATGCCACATAACCACAGAGGTGAAATATGGTGTGGTCTGGGAGTACTTCACAAACTGCCCATCTGCAGGGATCCTGACATTCAAATTATAGGACAAGGACAGTGAAGGCAAACCTGATGGAGCCAGCCAATTGTGCCAACCCAAACAATCTCAGCTTGCTCCCTTCTCACAGCCAGGCAGTCCCTGCACCTGCTGCCTAGCCAGCACATGTTGCACAGTGTAAGATGCCTAATCAGGGGTTTCTGTGTTGCTTAAAACCCTCAACTTCATCACTGTTTTAATTTCTTTTCCCCCCCCATCTTTCCTTTATGCCTGAAGATCAATAGAGTATTCAGACATACTGCCTCGCAACTTGATAGTGATCTGCCCCAAGGTGTGATGGTTCAACCATTTTTTTCAGTCTGAGAGTTTCTGTTAGCACCAGGATGTGACAATGATTAGGAGATCAAAGCCCAATATGGTAGAAGAGAATCTCTCTTTTACTGTCAGAGGTAAAAAGTATGGAATTATAATGCATATTTCATGTCATCCTCATGCTTTCCCCCGTAAATAATTATAGCTCCTGTTCACTTATTCATATATTTAAAAAAATTCACTGGTTTATTTATTGTCTTTGAATTTATTTGCATGTACTGTGCCCTCTCATCAACTCAAATGCTAATAGAAATTCTTTGAATCATTTGCAATAATAATCATATTTTCATTCTTTCATATTTATTGGTGAGCCTGCTTTGTCTACTAGATTATACATATAATTCTCCTCTATATTCACTAGTAAGAAACTATAGTATGATGAAAATAATGTTTATGAAAATGTAATTTACAGTCTTTGTGATAGGGAAGTCAGTCATACTAAGTAATATGCATTTTAGGGAACTTATCAGATACCCAGAATGTTATTCATGACTGAGAACTCCCAATTGATGTGCTGTGAAGGATTGTTTTGTATCATTTGCAGAATGCTGATGCTTAGGACTGGGATCTCATTTCTGCTATATCTAACATCATTTAAATTATGGTGAAGGAAAAAGGAAGTGATCGTTGCTGTGGAGTAATGGGACCAGGTGATGACTGATTTATTATGTCAGAGATGAAGCTTGACTCTGATCTTTTAAAATAGCTTTTCCATGGAAAAATAACAGGCATTTAGTACTCTATTTATATGCTAGATACAACGAAATGTGCAGCACATTTCTGGTATTGAACAGCAATGCTCCCTTTAATCAAAAGAGTCTCCATCTCCAGTTCAGTTAGGTCTTCCAATGAATTCTAATGCTTATGTGGTAAACTGGTTACACAGGCATCAAAAATTATGAAATTGAGCTGAAAATTCTTCTTTTCATCATAATTGTATGTTTCTATGAAATAACATAGGATTGGAAGGTGCTGCTCTGTCTGACCTTGAACTGTTAATAATAAGAGCTGTGAAGCTTGTTACCGTGTTTCATCACTCCCTGGCCTGGGGGATTATATCTCCTTTACCATGCATCTTATAAAAAACTTAGACAAGGTTCTTTGTATGGTGGGTGTGATGGTTGGAAATTTTAGTTGAAGGTAAAAATACAGATTTCATCTAATTAATATCTTGCTAAAAAGGTAATTATAAAAACAGTGCTCCTAAATAGGAAAGAAACAATTATTTTCTGCCTAGATTATTTACTAGGTAGGGAAAAGTTGGAAGAGATTTTTCTTAAAGAAGTGGTCCTGTTTCCAGAAGAATGGTTGCTCTTATTTTCTCCAAAATGAACAAAGGAAACTGAATAATGAAAACAAAAATGTAGGATGCTAACAGATCACTGACAGAGTGTGAGGAGTAACTCCAGTGGTGTATGAAGTAATCAAAATAGAGGACCTATGTGTTATTTTGAAATTTATAAAGGACCTACATCAATCCACATTCATAGGGATATGCAATACCTGGATGCTTCTTTTCACAATCACCACTATTTAAAATTCTAGGCTGGATTTGAGAAGTTCAACCACTAACACTCATCAAGGAAGATGTTTCCATTGCTCTTGATGTAAATAGCAGCATTTCCCACCTCTGTGACAGGCTTCACATACACTTAGGGAGTCACTATTTCCCCATTATTATGGGGAGTGACTCTCATTAGGGAATCACTATATCCCCATTTCCTGCATCTCCCCACTTATTTTCACCGTCTCAGTTACCTGGTTTATTGGGTTTGCATGGCAAGATTTTGTTAGCAAAGGGCTTGCAATGTCTTCTATGAGAAGCTTCTGGAAGTTTCTCCCATGTCCAACAGAGCCAAGGCCAGCTGGCTCCAAGATGTACATGCTGTTAAGCCTGGGTGGAGGAAAGGTTTTAAGGTTTGGTTTTTATTTTCTCATTATCCTGATCTAATTCTGATTGGTAATTAATAAACTAATTCCCCACGTCAAATCTGTTTTGCCCATGGCAGTAACTGGTAAGTGATTTCTCCCTGTCCCTATCTCAACTCATGAACCTTTCATTACATTTTCTGTCCCCTGTCCAGCTGAGGAGGGGAGAGATAAAGCAGCTTTGGTGGACACCTACTCTCCAGTCAGGGTCAACCCACCACCCCTTCTCATATTCCACCCCTGTCTTGCTATGTACCATTCTAATGGTACATCAACACTTCCCTCAACCAGAAAACCGGATAAAGTATAGGTAGCAAGAGAAGGGAGGCAACAGGAAGGCATGGAATGATGTACAGCAAAGCACAGAAGATAAAATTTCAGAGTACTCAAGCGACTCCAGCTGTGATTCCTTTCCACCCACTTCTCAGCAGGGTAAGGTTAGTCAGTCTGCCAGAGCCTGTGTTAATGATTCCTAATTCCCACCCCCTGCATCTCATTTAGGAATTTGCACAGCTTGCAGGATATGGAGCATCATATGCCCTGTGTAGAGGACGAGGATAGTTAATTTCATAAATCAGAGGGAAGTTTTGAAACTTGTCAAATGTCTACTATTCCTGAAATAGAAGTATTTTGAAAACCTAATGGATAACTTAAACAAGACACAAAACAAAAAACAAAAACAAACAATGACAACAAAAAAAAAAAAAAAAACCCAACCACAAGACATTTAAAACAGAGACATTTGTTTTGCAAGGGACAGCAGTAAGAACACTGAAAGCCTTGATTCAGTTCTCAGGCATGTACACAAGTACAGCAGCCTTGATGTGTTACCATGTAAAATGAACAGAAAGCAAGTAAAGCTTGTTTTTACTCTAATTTATGACCAACACCTAGCCCTGGAGGCCTTTATTCAGCCTAAATTCCACATAAGCTTTGGGATATCTTTGTTGACTCTGGCCTTTAAGAGGCAGGCAGCCAATGGGAAATACCAGGCTCAGAGATTTAAGTGGAATTCAGGCTGGGGGAAAGTTGGCTGAAGTATGATTTTCATAGATTTGTTTTTCCTTGATATTAGGATAACTTTAAAAATATATCTGCTTGGACTGTAGAGTAGTTTTTCTCAAGTTTTCTCTATGGGAAATCAAAAAATATTTTCATTCCTTTTAATTTATTAAAAAAGTCAGGCAACACTAGTAATAATAATGACAAAGTTATATGATATATTCAATTGTGTTTTAAAAAGATGCCTTCAAGTAACAGGAAAGAAGGGGTATTTTTTAATATATTGTTTCTAATAACATTTCAATGTGTAATAGAAGTTGCAAGGAGATTTTTATGAAATCAAAATCTTGATTTCTTTCTTTGCAACCAGACGCCTGAAAAAGCCTGGTCTACGACAAATAATTGATAGGCATTTGAATGTGCACAACAAGAAGATGCTCTGGGAGTCTACTGAATGCTCAGTTTCAGCTTGTCCAGTGTATTGTAATTCTGAATACCTAAAAAAAATTCTCTCTCCAGTACCACCCTAATTCCACTACCACTGCAATTTAATGGTAAGTACAACTGTAAATATGCCACTAATATCTCAACTGAAAATTTAGTGAAGTCAAAAACCAAAAAATACTGAGATGTTTACTGCAGTCACTAAATTGTTCTGAACATGGGGAAAAAAAAAGAAAACCCCATGATCCAAATTTTTTCCTGTAAAATAAGTCCATATAAGGTAACAACAACTAGAAATATCTCAGATTGTAAGATACTGTTTAAAAGTGATAAAATATTATTAATTTAGCAATATAGCTTAAATGTAAGGATCCAGATGAAATTAGCACTTGATCTTGGAGCAGTCTGGGAATACTGAACAATACCTGAGGACCAAAATTCCAAAAATCACTTTAAAAGCTTTCAGGCTCTCTCTTGGTTAGAAAAGCTTGTTTGAGAAGAGAATGATGTAGAGGGAAAAACAATAAAGCCCACATTTCTCTGAAGCTTTCCACAGTGTGTTTAACAATAACTGGGCCTTCAAAGATGTCAATCTTTAATTTCAGGCAATCAAATCAGTACAGTAAAAGTAAAAATGTAGAAAATGGCTTACCCACTTATTTGGAATTATTTCAGAAGCCAAAAGGGATAATTTCATGTTAGTAATTTTCTGTCTACTGTAATTACCCGTATTTAAACAGTTGGTAAATTATTTATAAACAGTTATGAGGGTACTCAGAGTAATACTCTTTTCTGAGGAATCTGTAGATGGGTGAATGTCAACAGTAAATCTGAGGAAAGCTTGCTTGACTCATGTGTCACCATAAACCAATAAGATAAAAAACAGGTGCTGAAACTCCAGAATGGGCTACTGACTCTCCTATGAGATATTTGATCATGGTTTAGTAGGAACATGCTCTAATTCCAAAGAAACAACGTATAAACCTTTTTTAATTTTTATTTTTGCAGAAAAACTATAAATACTGGTAAATGAATCACATAAGGGAGACCACATGTGAGCAACTGGAGTTCAGTGTTGTGAGAAAATGGAAAATCTGTGTCACTTCTGTGTGAATCTCAGTATGGATCATGGATGACTCTGGACTTTACACCTGAGTATTTTTAATCCATTATCTGGCCATCTTCCTGCATTTTTCTTGATTTATAAAAACTTTTTTGGTCGTTCACTTTTCCACAGTGGATATCACAATCTTTATAGTATACAGTACAATAAGAGGTCGGTGAACAGGAAGGTGGGGAGCAAAATTGTGCCAAGGCAAAACATTTTTGGACAGTATTTGCTATCCATGAATGAACACTTTCTTCTCTGTAGTTATTCCTACCAGTATTTCTTTGCAAATGACTCACAATCAATCTGAAATGGATGCTTAGAATACTACTACATTGTGGATTGAAGGACTATACCTCCAATAGGAATCAAGAAGACTTGCTTATCTAATGCAGTCTATCATTAGAGGAGGATGATACAGAGGGAAGGTCAATAAAAGGGGGTGTTTGGGCATCAGTGAGCCACTCAGAGCGCTTCAAAAAGAAGCCCAAAGCTGTAAGACAAGTGTTAGTCAAGTGTTCAGTAATAGCAAATTAGTTTTAAAGTTTGGTGTAACACAAAGAGGGGAAAAATTCCAAAGATGAAAAAAAAAATTATTATCTTTATTTCTTTTAGGTACGATAAAATTTTGTAGCTGCAGACACCAGTCTCCCTGGGCAGCAAGGCAGCATCACATACATCTCAGCTTGTCCACATACAGAATTTCTTGAGTGTTTGCCTATTTCCCTTAATTTGCCATTGAGGGCTATGAATTGCGCCCTGTTTCTGAAGAGTTTTTCAGTAAGATCAATTACTGGAATACAGTCACATTTCAGTGTGACTTCAAACACTCATTTTTAATGTGAAATAGCAAACTTGCTGATGAGTAATTTTTCCTTCCAAAGAGGCTTAATTATTTAGTCTCCCCATTCTCTTTGATGGACGCATATTACTTTTATTGGCTACCATGACAATGAAGAAATTAATGATGGGATGTAACAAAAACTTACTGTTCCCTCAGGTATATAACTTTTCTCCAAATTTTCTCTGAAGTAGCTGAAGCAGCAGCAGAAGTCTGCTGAACTATGTAAGCCAATTGTGGAAGTACTGTATTAATAAGTACAATTTCATTGAATTCTGGGGAATTTCTGCTAAACTGATGTGGAATTCTCTGTCCTTCTCCTAGAACACTTTTAAACCATCTGTGTTGATCGCCTCATTATTGTGTGAGGTTCAAAAAGGCCAAGTGCCAGGTCCTGGACTTGGATCACAACAACCCCAGGAGTGCTATAAGCTGGGGGAAGAATGGCTGGAAAATTATGTGGTGGAAAAGGTCCTGGGAGTGCTAGTCAAGAGTGGGTGAGCATGAGCCAGCAAGTGCCCAGGGAGCCAAGAAGGCCAATGGCATCCTGGCCTGGATCAGCCATTGTGTAGCCAGTGGGACCAGGATTAATGTTGCTGTTGTGTGCCTTGGTGAAAAACAGCTGTGCAAGGCTGAGATGTTCCTTCTTGTTCAAGCTGACCTCCATTTTCAGAGGCTGATCTCCCAGCTCCAGATTCAGTTTTTCTTTGAGCAAAACATTTTGGTGTGTGTGATGCTCTGTAAGCATTGTAGAAATGAGCAAATGAGACTATCTATTGTGTTGTAATGCAATACACAGAGTTTCCTCTCTTCCACAGTATACAGACTACCAAGATATCTTTCATGATAAAATACATCACTGTCTTCCTCTGGCCAAGTCGGTGGAAAATTAATCCTAGGCACTTTCAAATATTCAGTGAAGCAAAAAAAAAAAAAAAAAAAAAAAAAAAAGTAAGAACGTTTTAAAGAAAAGTAACAACTTTCAGTTTCTGGTACTGCATATCAGGTCATTTAAGATTTTTTTCCCTACAGGACTTTATCCCCTGGTACTCTACTAATCAAAACTCTGAGGAATTCAAAGTCTACTCTCCTGAAGTCCAGGGCAGTCAGCTTGCTGTGTGTCCTTCTCACTGCCCTAAGGATCTCCACAATTTCATAGTCATTGTGGCCCAGACTGCTCTTCAGCTTCACATTCCTCACCCTTGTTGGTGAGAATAAGGTCCAGTGTAGCACAAGGAAACAAGGTCTATCACAGCACCTCTCCTTGTTGGCTCCACTATTACTTGGAGAAAGTTATCATAAAGCATTCCAGGAACCTTGTGGATTGCCAGTGCCCTGCTGTGTTGCCCCTCCAGCAGATATTGATGTGCTGGAAGTCCCCCATGAGGCAGGGTTTGTGAGTATGAGGCTGCTCCTGTCTGTCCATAGAGGGCTTCATTCACTCAGTTGTCCTGGCTGGGTGGCTTCTAGCAGGCCCCCACTATAATGTCACCTGTCCCTGTCCTCCTTTTAAACCTGACCCATAAGCTTTTGGTTGATCTGACCTGGAAGATCTTGGCAAGCATGATGTCTGAACCATTTAAAATTATTGGCATCACAGATTTAAGCCCTTCCAGCTTTATTATTGTCCTTTCTATTTCTGAAGAGGACATGTCATGTCTCATGTCTGGGAAATGTACTGCTGGCATTTTAAACCCTAATCCAACCATCTCAGCATGTTAGGGTGAGGCAATAACTTTCTCATCTTTAGTTTTCATGGTTGAAACAGGCTATTAGATGAGGCTTTGTGGTCCACTACAGATGCAAGAAATAGAGTTTCTTTTCACTTAATACTTCTTGTTTTCATGTAATACTTGTTTCAGTTTTCAAAACACTTAGCAGAGTATCCCAATTTTCTGCAGTGCAACGCCATATGTGAATGTGAATACAGCTGCTCAGTAAAAGCTGATAATTACGGTTAGTTTAGTCCCACAAACATTTGGATTATGCTCAGTCCTGAATCCACTAAATTCTAAAGCACATTCAGAACTCTAAAGCAGCCAAATCTCCCAGTTTGCAAGTAGTCTTTTTGCCTGTTTGAGTTCTGGAGCCACAAATTTTGCTTACCAAAGGATGATACAGGGTGGAATGATAGATGTTGGCTGTACCTAAAAAGTCATCCAAGCAAAGAAATACATAGATAAATTAATCTACGTCACCCTGTCACTTTATGTGCCAAGAGACAATTGCCAGACTAGAAACTAAAATAATCCTTAAACAATCACTTTTCTCTGCTTAACCCTTCATACACAGGTTTTAAATGATGGACCACTACACAGGAAAATTGCAAAGGGAATTTTCCTGAAGGGCTGTATTTGTAACAGGAATTTAAAGAAATTAACGGTATTGCATATTTCAACTACCCTTTGACTCAGAACTTGACATTCATAGGAGAAGCTAATTCAAAATTGTTCATATTATTTCACTAAGACATCTTGTTTGTCAAATGGAAAAATTTCAGTTGAGAGTTTGGTTTTTGATATCTTCTTTGGAGAAAAATCTGTTTTGTTACAAAATTTTAATTCAATATTTTTATTTTGTCCTTCAAATTAGTTTTTCTCCCAAGTGTGTGATTTACTATGTAATAATAGAAATAAAATTTTGAAAGATGAGATAAAATTAATATTTTGGATATTATAAAAGATCAATGCAATCAATAATGCAGACTGGAGGCAGAGCTTAATCTGCTAGGATTACACACTTTCACTCTTTTCAGAAATTTTGCTTTCTTTCTATGCCAAAAACATCTATTTTCCCACTTCTGCTTATTTTGGGAAGAGTTCTTATGAACAAACAGATAGAGAACATCTCAATAACTGGAATTTTCAAATAGTTTGTACTGCAAGAAATGCTATTTTTAATGTACTGAAAATGCCATCTGCTTCCTACTGTACTGCTTTAATTTCTCAGTGTTTCATAGCTCAGCCAGTTTCTAATATGCTGACAGTTTACCTGGTAAGGCCAATATATAACGATGTTTATTAAAAGTGTGTCTTTGCCATCAGATCAAATTCTAATGTTGTACTTAATGCATCCAACTTCTCTTTATAGTTTGCAATGAGATACACATTTTTCTACAGTTTCCACTGGATTCTTATAACAAAGGCTCTTGAAGTGTCCTCTGGATCTAGAGAAGCCTGACTTCCCTCCAAGATAATAGATGTCTGCAGTGTGCTTGAAGTATTCTGCGCCTAGACCCACAACACAATGCCAGATTTTTGCCTTTCACTCCCCTTTTATAAGCTGGCAGTAAAACTGCATTCCCCATGGAGATGAAAGCTGACTTAAGTGTATCACATGCTCCTGTGTGGACAGTTCTCCCCATTGTCATCCCTCAACAAAACACCTTCCAGGAGAAAGACGCAGTCTAAGTGGCATTCTTTATTTTCTTTAGATGTCACATAAAAATGAAGTTGAATAAAGAACTGTAAAGAAATAATTCTGTGTTTAGAAGAAATGTCTTCAAATGAGGCATCTTTTCAGGAATCAATTCCCTAAAACTAGAATGAGTGGGTAGTATTACCCAATCTTAGTTCCTTCAGGAAGTTTATTTATACATTTCTTGAGATGCATGCTGTCAAGAATATATTAGAACATTAAGGTAATTAAAGTTCTTTTGTATTCCATCTAAATAAACAAAAAAACCTAACCTAACCATAAATTCTACAACACACTTAAACTCTAAAAGCAGCAAATATCATCTAATCATTTTGGGTTAACAAGACCACTACATATCTAAGCATAGGGCCCTTTCCTGTTCCCAAATTTCAGTAGTTCATGCTTCTTTCTAAACTGTGTAACGGCAGAGACACAGAGTTTGATAGAGAAGTGTCAGATCTCCCTCGGATTCCCTGGAGGGACAGGTGCCTGCAGTAGGCACTCTGAAAACAGCTCAGTTCTCCTTTCTTCTACTTCCCTTGTGCTACATCTGTGAGACTGACAGACCAGCTCATGAGAACTGTGGTGGGACAGCTGGAAAACATTGCCCTGGGCTGCTAATCACAACTCCTCAGGCGAAGATGGTTTGCTGACCTAGTTTATGTTTGTACTGGAGTAGGCCACATGTTCCTACAAACATCTGTCACACCTCAGATCTTGGGCCTGGCACTTCCACCTGCAGGATAAGGAGAAATGACTGAGAGTTCTCCAGCGTTGACACTCAAATGAGGTAAAAGTACCTTTATGGACCAGTGCCTGGAGGAGTATCTGGCTGACTATTTGAATTACACAAAGTGGTGAAAAAATAGAATTCTTGGGTCAGCAGTGAAGCCCGGTGGCAGAGATGCCTTTTTGCCTTAACATCAGTAGTGCTCAGGGCCTGGAGTTTGCAGCTTTGTACTCTTTCCCTTAACGTGTCATAACAGTGGTTTTCCAAAGTCCCTGTGGCACTTTCTCCTTGTTTCTCCCGTGCTTAAGTTATGATGCTGTTGCCCTCACAACCTTGTGCCTGCCAAGCCCTGATATTGCTGTTCTCATGGGGAGCAAATGTTGCCAGCATAAGAAACACTGGGCTTCACTTCTCGCTCTGTAGTTTTCAGTTTACACAAAAGAGAAACAAGAAAAACAGCACAGTAGATAATAGCCAGTTGTATATTTGGTAAGTACTATCCAGGGCTAGATGTGAAGAGTCTCAGCAGCCAATGGATGTGCAACATCTGTGCCCAATTAGCATGCTCCAGCCAGGGCTAATAGTTTCACAGGCAGAAAAAAGGAATAGGAAGCTTCAGCCATTCCTGATTAAAAGCATTATGATGCTGGGGTAAAAGCATCATGAAAGTGTCATCATTCTTTTCCTCATCAGTCAGCTTTGCTGTTGCTTCTTGGTGCAATGGAGAGAGCCCCCACCTGAGGACACTAATTCTGGGCATCCATCACTGTTCCTCCTCCCTGGCACTGGAGAGTTCCCCCTTTCCTATTCCCTTCCCTCTTCCTTTTCTCACTGTGTTTCATCTTCCCTTCTCTCCCTCTTCCTACTTTCCCCTAAATGTAACTTCCAGCATTGGATTTGATGTGTGGCATGAGCCTAGCACTTTGCTCACACATCTTCATGCGTGTGGATCTGTGTCACCTTCCTGTGTGCAACAAAGGTTTGTGCAATTAATCATGGGCACGTGAATGCAATAGCAGTGTGTATCAGCTGAGAGCCCATAAATTACAGGCCACCATGATCTAGAAGTGTTAGAATGAGAATATGGAAGATTTTACTATGTCACAGACCATGCTGATCTCCAGTCTGTAAATCAAAGCTATCCTGTGAGCACCAAATTCACTTAATGTGTTAAGATATACAGGTACACTGCAGTACTAGAACATTTATAAACTGCATTTTGAAAGGCTTTTATTAAAATACCTCTGCTATGTCATTTTTTTAGCACACTTTCAGCTATATCTCTTTTGTTAATTCAAAATATTCCCTAGATACCTAAAAAAAAAAAAAAACCGAAACGATTAACCTCTAGCTTTTCAAACGTACAAAGTCTTTTATTATGAAACCCTTTGCACTTGGTGTTTGATGTAAGCTCCGATCAAAACCAACTATTTAAAAATGTATTTTGAAGTTTCTGTAATTCAAATTTCATTGAGCTCAGAAAACTTGCAACAATTTTAAGATAGGAAGTATGGGAAGCAGCATCAAGAGGTACTGATGATTTCAATGCAAACATTTTTTTGGGTTTTGTGCATCTTTGGCTGCATTTCACTCTTTAATTAAGTATCTGTACAATCCTGTTCCAGCTGTAGTGTGCACTGCAATGGTAGATTGGTAGATTGCTAATTAGGTCTTTACTTTAGATTTTTTACTAGTCGCTATGTCAAGACATAGCATGGCCAAATTTCTAAATGCAGATCCTTTAGCTTCTCTCACATTTTTGTTGCAGTTTCCTTTCCCCCACCAGTGTTTTCCACAGATCACCATGGGATCAAACTTGTTATTTGTGAAATCAATGAAGCTAGACTTCATTTCCATCATACTTTTCTTTTTTTCTTCTTCGGTTTTTTTTTCTTTTTTTTTCTCTTTTTTCGCAGATGATGAATGAAGAAGTGAGAAATGGGGATAGGCAGGTTCTGATCCTGGTACTCAAGAATTTTATTACTTTTTGTAATGAGCTAAAAAAAAAATTAGAGATATAAGTACTGATGAACTGAAAGTAGATCTTATATTTGAAAACTAAAATTTTTAATGATTCTTTACCATTGTTCTCTCTACATTTTCACTAATTGTTTCCACCTCTAACTAGCAGAATCCTAATGCAGAAAAATAATTCCCATTTGATGATTCACAGACTTTTTATATACCAGCAATTGCAAAATGATTTCTACCTTCATTCTTAACTCTTCTGTTGATAGTTTGATGCTGAAAAAGTGGGAGACACTTCAGTGAAGTTCTAGAAAAATATCTTCAATTCTTTTTATTGGGATCTTATTTCAATAATAAGCTCTTTCTGATCCTTTGAAAGATATATCCTAAAATCATATAAAATGCTCGACAGAAAGAAGGCCCTCATTTGCTCTTTTCATTTTGTGCCTCTTTTGGTTTGTTTTTTTCCCTAGGAAAACCTTGCAACATTTAACAGGCCCATTACATTACAACGGAGGACAGCATGACATATTTCCTTTATCTTAAAAAATCCAGAGGTATAGCTGTTGCTGCCCCTGGCAGCAAATTGTCTGAGGTAATTGATGCTTTGCAGAAAGTCTGGAAGAAATCTTCTTTGTCAGTTCCAAAGTGAGTCATGTATTCTGTACAAGATAACATTTCTCCATTTGCTTCACATTTTACATTCTACAAGAGCATTTCTGAGTAGTCATAAATATATTGTGAATTAGTAAAGATGCCATTTATAACAATAAATCAGAAATCTGCAGTGCATCCTGTAGGTTTGACTTTTGTTTCCTCATTATCTGTTTCACAGTGATGTGTTTCTTCCAACCTCAGCAAGGTACAGTGTCAGGGAAAGGTGAGCTGTGTCCCATGTCTGTACCTATGCTAAGAGTCATCTACATCTACAAAGGCAGCTGGAGCCCATTTGGGACATGCTCCATATCCCTAGCTATAATGAGAGAATGGACCATCAGTTCACTGGTGACACCTTTATGCAGATGCCTAAATTTAGCTACCTCAAACTGAAGTTGCTTTCACCAATTCCTTCTTATGGTGCTATGGGACATCAAGCACCTGACAAGGGTCGACAACAAAATCAATTAAACTGCTTTATTGTTTCATCAGGTTTCTTTCTTTCTCATGTCTTGTTTTATACTGAGATTTTAACTTCTGTCAACTATGAACCACTTGATTTTTTAAACGAACAGTACTGGCACAAAATCCTTGGCTAGGTTTCCTAAGTGTGATAATAATACAATTATATTCTCTACTTTCCTGGCCTGTTACAAAGTGCAACAAAATAGTGCCCTTCTGTCAACTGAAAATAATCACTAGGAGATAGATAGGCTTTAGATGCATGGATGAATCCAAACCTTGTGTTGTTCTCATGCTTTTCTATCCACTGCCATGAATTTTTAGCAAATTATACAGTAACAGAAATTATAGCAGACTTTGTTAACTGTAAGTGAATCATGGAAAATATTTCCAGAAAATATTTCTAATCCAATTTTATGGAGGAGTAGAGCAAAGCCAGTATTTAAGGTTTGTTTCCACATATATGTTCAGTATTTGTCCATCTACTGATGAACACTTAATTGGCAAAATTTATATTGAGTGCAGAGCCTCAAATAACCAGGGAAGTAAAACAGCACAAAGTTTTTTTCACCAAAAATGGAAGAAACTAGTGCCTTCGAGTGTCTCCCTTCAAATCTGTCAGATCTCAGTGTCCACAAGTGCAGATATGTTTCCCTGTAAAAACTTGAGCAACAGCCCAGAAAATTGATTTGTTTGCACCACAAATCTCTCAGATGGATGAAAAGGATGGAAATTGCTGAAACAATAGCAAAAAGACTGGCTCAGAAAATATGGTAATAGAGTTAATAAAGCTCAGAGTCAAAGTGCAATTCTTTAAATATCTGGAAAAAGAGAACAGTGTATTAAATGCAGCATGCAAATAAAAAGTCTTTTGGTTTCCTATGATCCATCCCACTGGCCCAATACAATAGTGATTTCTTAGACCACATTCTAGTAATGATATTCATAACCAGAAAATTCCGTTTTGAACTAAGTTCTGAACTAAGTTCTGAACTAAGAATTAAGACTTGGTGATTCTAAAATCTGCAAGAATCTCAAAAAAATTGATTATTTTACATATCTCAAGAAACTGAGTTTTGCTCTGAAATTACTACACTTAGCCTATACCATGTTTTAAATTTCAGTAAATTTCAAGTAAAGCATACAAAACATTGTTAAAGAATTGAAATGCTGGAAAATTGAACATATTGATATTTAACCACAACTTATAATCCTTCATGACAAAAATTTCTTGAAATTCTTAGTGTTTCTGTAGCTGTTTCTTAGAATTTCTCTTCACTTTCCATTGTGATAGTTTTGTATTATCTTCTCATTCTGCTGGTATAAGAACCTTCAGTCTTAGAAATTAATATAGGTGGCTATGGAATTTAAATAGAAAAAAATTTTTACTCTCCCATGGGTAAGCAACAGTTCAAGCAGGTTAGAAGTCAGTTTCCCAAAATATCAAACAATTCTTACTGCACTTTCATGAGTGATTTCCAAATTTCTTTTTATATTGTCCATGAAATTTGAGAATCAATTCCACATATGACTTTCCAGGAACGTTTTAAGTAGCTTTATCTATCCACTGCATAGAGAACTTAAGAAAAGTTTGGTTTTTTTTTTTCATTTTCACAAATACTGTGACTTTCACTCTCTAGAAAGATGCATTAATCCCTCCTTAGCTCAACTGACAATCACTATTTACTTATTTAAATTATTTAGCTTGTGGAACACAAGACCCAACCTAGCTAAGTTCATGAATAAAAAACCTGCAAATAACTTCCAAACATAGATTTCTACGTGGAATTATTACAATTTGTGACTTTGGTCACACCTCTAACCTTGTTTTCTTTTCCCTTCTTTAATTTTTGAATTGTGCATCAGAAAGGAAATCCTAAAATTATGCATCTGTAGCGAGTTTTCAAATGTTAGGTTCCCCCTCTCACAAATCCTTAGGAAAACAAGAAAAAAATCCTGTAAAACCAAATTATTGTCCCACTTCATTATGGCCAGTTTTGTCTTCTTATTTCATTTTTAAGTTGTGTTACAGAAGAAACAAAGAGATTACTGTGTCTAAAACTAGCAGCCTGCTGATCCAATCTTTTGTGCCCTAAAATAATGGCTGAGATTAGATATTTCAATTTCAATTATAAGCTCCCAAAACATGCATCTTTAGACATTTCAGCTTCTGGTTCAGCCTAATCTCTAGGAAGAATGGAATTTTTGGACATTGGTGGACTTTACTACAGTGTTTAATCAATTGTAAATGCCATGTCTTGTGTAGTACATTCCACTGCTATATCAGCCCTTAGATGCAACAAGAGGACTTAATTTCCCTCAGATGTGTCACAGTGAAAACAAAGTTTATGTTCAACTTGCATGTATTACAATGCAGAGACACAGCCTGAACTGCCTTAGAGCATTTCTCCCAGAAATGAGAATGAGTTGGTTCATCACTTTTCTTTGGATTTGTTTATTAGTGAATATGATTATGTCTATACTCAAATCTGAACCTTTCATCACTAGAACTCACATATAGCTATGAAGAGGAACTCAGATGATCAGCAAGTAGAATGTGTCCTTAATCCACTGAACTCTCTGGAACAAATATTTGCCCCAAACTTTTCATTCTGTTTTGTCTTTTACAGCTTGGCAGGACACCTTCTCCCTGGAAAAAACCCACAGTGTCCTCTCCAGACATCTATCAAGGTCTTTTCTGGGGTCTGAAAAACATGAAAATATTAATCTGACATTTTTTTTAAATCAAAGGTGGTTATAAGAAAAACTCTTAAGTGAAATAGGATTTGTCGTTCAGTCCTTTATTTTTATGTTGTACCTTTCTGAACATGCTGCACCCACTAAGCCAAGTGAATCATATAATTACGATTAGTGCTCCCAATAGCCCTGTCAGAAATGAAGGTTTATGTAGACACTCTGTGATAGCCATTTATTATTTTTCTCTAGCTCACTTAGCTGTGAATTTTTATAGGAAGTATTTAAATAAGTGTTCCACTTGACAGAATTGACTATCTGAAAAAAACCCCAAAACACAGAGGAAGCTCAGAGGGATTTATTAGAACAAAAATTTTAACTATTGTACCGCAAACACATCAGTTTTTATATTCTTGTACAACACTTTGTCTTTAATCAAGATCAGATGGTACAAACTGTAACATAGACAGAACTAGGTAGGTAATCTGAGGCAATTATACAATAATACGTACCTAGTAACCATATTAATAAAATAAAAAAATAGCAATCGATGTTTACCTCCTTCTGTCAAGCTGGGTTTTGCATCTTCCCTTTTTCCTGTTTCCTTTAGGTTTAAGGCCTCCAAGGGAGAGATTTTTCCCCCACATCTATGAAATAATAGCACAGTCAAGCACAACTTCAGTTCCCTTTGGGATGTTTGTGTGTTGGATAGAAATATTTTTATTGTTTTTCTTTTTTTTGTCATTATATTCTTTTTATAAAGTTAAGATTTTTATGCAGTTTTCTTTTAGTAGCCTGTAAATATTACAACTACAGTTTTAACACTGTTTTTTTTTTTTTTTTACATTTTTTTTGTATTAAAGAAAAATATTTTCTAAAATTTTGTTTCCATCATGACTTTTAAGGGCAGAAAAAAGATATTTAATTTAACCAAATTAACTAAACTGAAGTTTAAAATTAAGATATTGGAATTCCTCTAGTAAAACATACCAAAACAAGTAATTGGAAAAAATATATTCCTTCTCATCCTTAATAGTTTTCTACAGAAACCATCTTTTTCCTTCAACCCATGCTCTGCCATCTTTAACAGAGGTATCAGGGAATTTTCTTTTTCTTTAGTTTTAAAAATTCTGATTTTTTTCTTTTCATTAGAAGGAGATTGAAAAAAAACCTAATTTCATGTGTCAAAATATTTCAGAAAGTCTTTAGGTGCTAATCAAAACATTCCTGTTTTGATTTTGTTCTCCTAAGACATTTTGAAGTTAAAAATCAAAACATTTCTTTAAAAACACCAAAATGGGACTTCTCAGCACTTCAGAAGTCTGTCATTGCTGGTTTTGATTCTCCAAATAATTTCCCAACGCACAGACACAAGCGCTGCTGCATTGGTGCACAATGGTGCCCACAGGAGGGAGCAGTGCGTGCAACGATCGTTTCCATCGGATCTCACCTATAGTTCCATTCACATCCAGCTGGATATTTTCTAAGAACAGATTTAACTTTAATATCATGTGAAGTTCACTGTGAGGCAGATATTTAAGCATGTGCCTACCCCGCTCTGACCTCAGGAATACATGGATACAGGCTTTGCTGAGTAGGGATACACTTTAATTCCTCCCTAGCATGTCACAGGGCTGAAGCCTCAAGCTTTTAATAAGGGATGCACAGATATGAAAAGAAAGAGCATCAACCATCATCAAAGGCTTGGATTTCTCATTCCATTGCTAACACATGGAAAAACATGTGTTAGGAAGATCTGTATCAGGTTAACTACTTCAATGGTGAGATGATACTGATGTAGCACTATCTGTCTTCATCAGTTACAGAAGGCCTGAATTGATTTATAATACACTGCATGGATTCTTTTACAAACCATCAGATCTCTGACAGGGATTTAAAAACTGGGTCAGTTCCAACAGAAAAAAAAGAAAGAGAGAGAGAAAAGAAAAGATTAAAAAGAAAAAGAGAATAATGTTTAACAAATCTTGTATGTTTAACAACAGGTAATTTCCAGGCAAATTCTTATTATCAGCTCAGCTATAGAGGTTTATTTGGGTTTGTTTTGTTGGTTATTTTTTGGGTTTTTTGTGTGGTGGTTTTTTTTTGCTTTTTGTGAAAGGCTTTGCCTATCCAAAGGGGAGGTAAGATTTCTTTAAAAAAAAAAAGGAACATGAATCCATCAAGTTAGACATTATGACAGTGTTACTTCATGCTGGCCATATTCTTAAGTGCTTCTCTAAAAATCCACTCCTGGTTGCTTAAACTGAAAGGATAGTGGGTTAGATGGACCTTTAAACAAACTTGATATGGCCAGTTTCATGTCTTATTGGATGTCATAGAGGAGAGATCTGACATGTTTCATTAACAAGCCTGTTATTTAACTATATTTTCCTGTTTAATCCATTTTGAATGTTTTTGGGGGTTTTTTTAGTTTGTTTTTTGTGGGTTGTTTTGTTTTGTTTTGTTTTGTTTTATTTGTCCTTTTTTAAAAAGGAAACCTGTATTTTCCTAGTGCACAGGTAAAAAGAGGCTGCCACTGTTTGGTGAAGGCTCTCCCAAGGTGTCCTTGCACCCCATCCTGCACCACAAGTCAGCCTTACCCAGTTGGTGTGGTTTAACCAAGATGGAAAGTTGATGCTGAAGGGCCTCTGTACAGACTGGTACTCATGTAACCACTACCATAAGTCTACAGAGACTAAAGAGAGGCTACAGAGGTAAATGAAAACTCCACCAGATACTGTTGGGGGGAGAGGGGTTCATATCTTTATGCATTGTTTAGAGCTCTGTTCACTCTGCTTCTTTTAATTTCAATTCCTTTCCATTCAATTTTTTCAGTTGCACACTATGTCACAGAAATACCTACAGGATCAAAGAACTCACTATGCCAAACCCAACAGTCCCATTCCCAGCTTCTAACCAGAGCTGGCCAGAACCAGAAGATTCAGAGATGATTTTAAACAACTTACATTTTACAAAATGGGATAATCTGGTTCACATTTATATCACACTCTTATAATACTTGGTTGTTTTAAACACTGACTAACAGGATTTAGCATAATTTTTTGTTCTGCTTATTCTAGTCCTCCAAGTATATCTCCAAAGTATTTTTGAAACTTGTGAAATTCTTTGTTTCAATAGTTTATTTTGACAGTGACTGCATAGTCTGTACCCTTGAGAAAAATATATCTTATATTAATTTTGAGTTTGCTTGGATAGTATTTATTTCTTAATCATGTCTCTATTCTTGCAAGCTCTTCTGTTTTCAGTGTCTGATTCTTCCCACCAGCAAAGACCATGAAGATACAAGAACATCTGTAAACCAAGACAGAGTGGACTAGGCTAATAGCTGTCTCTAGTAATGGAAAGAACAGAAGGATATGAGAGATTTTTCCAGCATTTACAAGCCAGTAGAAATCTTCTCATGGCAGCCTCTTTTCTGTTTTGTTTTAGGTTTTGGTTTGGTGTGGCTGCTTATTTTAATTTTTTTTTTGCCTGAGGATTTTCTTCCATGTATTTGGCCCTTTCATTTTTAACTCATACATATTTTATAATGTACAATATTCTGAGTTTCACAAGTTATGTGAAGTACCACTCTAGTTTTGATTTTCCAGACATGACACCTGTTAGTTCCATTTAAATCTCCTTAGTTTTTGTATTGGGAGAGACAATAAATAATGATTCCCTTTTGGCCAGTTACTTGACTCTCATCATTTTATAGACTTCTGCTGTATCTCCCTCAGTGCCAATTACAGACTTGTGCTGACCTGTAAGAAAGAAGTCATCGTGCCTGGCCAGCTAAACACAACCTCCTGGAGACCATTCGAGCTCCCACCCAGGATGGCACAGGGCCACCTGAAAATCAGGAGAAAACCGGATATATTAATATGTTCCTTCTTTGTGCCAGGTGGCTGTGCCAAGGCTCAGGATATATTTACTTCTCCAGAGCGCTGTGCCCTGCATTTAAAGCTAAATGAAGGATCTTCCACTGGAGGCGTAACCCAAAAGCAATTTCTCTGAGAAAAGGACAAACCTTACAAACAACTTTCATGTTGTTATTTCTGATTATTTTTTTCCTAGAGAAAGAGAAAAAAAAAATCTATTTCTCTGGGCATTTTTTAAACCCCAAAATGCCACAAATAAATGGAGATGCCTAGGGAAGCTCAACAAATGTCATTGCCATTCTGTAAATATGCAGAGAACTTCACAAACAACAGGAAAGAAAAAATAAGTTTGTTTTTTCATATTCTGGACAGTACGATGAACAACTCTGCTGGACAAAGAACTAAATTGTGCTCCTGACTGACAGAGTAGTCAGCTTTGGCTACCCTGTGTCTCATTTTCCTATCTGTAGTGTGGCATGCCCTCTTCAAAAGACAGTCCTTTTCCTCACACATTTCTTATACTTCAGTAATTTTTAAAGTTTGCAGATGTGATGGATCCCTGCAAGTGGATTGGCAAACCTGACATGCTGACTGACATTTAATTCTAATAATCAACCTCTTTACTCTTCTACTTCATAGTAAAAATTGGATACTGAGGCCAGTATAGCCACAGGGAAGAAAATGCAAAGAGAACAAAAATCCCTTTTTTGGGTAGGGCTGAGAAAATGTTCATTGTTTTTTCAATTAAAAGAGAAATTCAACATAATTTTTTTTTGTTAAAAAATAAAATTACATGTATGATTTAATGTCAATCATTTTATTCTTTCTTTATGTTTAAAAAGGCACTTCAGTCTTTTTAAGCCAAAAATATTGGTTTGATACCAAAGAATTGGCAGATTTTCTCAAAAAGTGTGTTGAAAGTAGCATTCTCATGTTTCCATGATAAAATACATCACTTAATATTAGATACTTGAAAAATGTCAAAATTAAGTGATTCGGCATTTTCATTTCCCTCCCTCTTTATTTCTAAGGTGGAATTATTATGATTACATTCATTTCCACCTACTGTCTCTCCAAAACCTTACTGCTAAATTTTCTGTTCCTCAAATGCTTCCTGATTGCACAGCCTAGCCATCAGTGTCTGCATTGTACTTGGGAGTAGTGGTACTTGGAAAGACTCCAACTGCAAATCCATCACACCAGAAGGGCAGTTTTAGTGCCCTACTGCATGGGACATCAAAACATCAGAAAATCCAAGGAACTCTCTGACCACAGTAATTTTTCTCAGCTTCAGTTCCCATAGACACCAAAAATCTTCTGCTCTATCACTGTTTTAGTGAATGAGCACTTCGTTTCTTCAGCTGAGAAATCCAATTTAAAACTCATCAGGGAATACCGTTATCCTGTAAACCACATACAAGGGAGAAAGCAAGCATGAAAAAACTGTTCAGCCAGGGACTGAAGTAAATGGGTTATTCTGCAAGTAATCCATTCACTGATCAATTTTAGTGGGAGTTGTGGCTAAATCAGGACAGAAGGAGAAATACACAATGGGTCTGAACCACCACCATCTGCATAGTAATGTTTCTGAAACAACAACCTCATAAGCTTTTTCCAGCAGCTGGACAAAACCCATACAAATAATTTCTCAAGAGATTTGTTCTAGAAATACTGCTTTTAATATGTATCATTCCAGCTACTACTGTCTGACCTTGCATATTTCAGGATCTCTGGCATATCCTATAACACAAAATAAATATTTTCCCTCTAAAGTTGCTGTCTGTTTTAGATTTTGTGCTTTATTTAAAAAACTTTGCAGTAAGTGATTTTTCTGTCCTATTTTAATTTAACAACCTCTGGTTTCTTCGTGTATATCTTGTAATACAACTCCATCCACTTTCTGTGGGTTTAGGTAAATTCCTCTTTTTGTAAGTCTTTAATAAGGTCATTCAGATCTTTTGCATTCCAAGGAGGCCTTATGCCATTTATTTAAAGGGTTATTAAATCTTCAATTTCTCCTTTTCTTTTTCATTAATGACTTTTAAAATTACTGCTATTTCGAGTTCCTTTATTTGTTGCAACAACTTTATCAGAACTCACTATTCTTTTCAGTAGCTAAGTGGTTTACTTTTTGTTCAACGTTTTCCCTGACACTTGATGCCACAGAATCAAAATTCTCAAAGGAAATCTCCATCAATTTTCCTTTTAGAGGGTTAAGCACTTTCTTCTTTCCTTCTTCTTTTTTAAGGCAAAGACATAATATACTTCTGCTCTAGCTCTAGTTTCTTAAAGAAAATGATCAGCTTAAATTGTCTTTTTCTTTTCTTAATGTTCTCAATATTTTATTATGCCATCTTGAAAGACCTCATGAGTTTGGTTGTCCTCCTTATAGCAATATTTATAGCAACATTTCTTGTGGAGTACAGTCCAGAGCAACCTCCCCTTCTCTTGAGCAGACTGGCAAACCTCTGCAATGGTCTGAGGCTGAGCCTGGAGAACTCTGCTGTGGCACCTCATGCAGACAGCTGCTCCTGGCTAATGTTTCACAAACTCTGCAGGTAACTAACATATGATCTAATCCAGGCTTTTATCCATCAGATTTTGATATAAAATTTCATCCAATCATATTATCTTGCCTTGATCTTTCCACCTTCAACTTGCCACCAAAGAAATTTCTACTTTGGCCATGGGCACACCTCTTACTAAAATCCTTTCCACCTGCCTCTTCTCTGCCAAAGTTACATTGGTTTGACAAAGCTGTCACAATGCACCTTTCCCTGTTTCATATTTAGAACTCTGCCTTTCTTTTGCTCAGTTTCTGTGTATATAAGCGTGAAATTTTTGCTTTCTTCATTCTGTTCCTCAAGTGCTATATACTTGGTAACAGTTATCATATGTCTTCTTTGTCTTCCTTCCCATCTTCCTTAAGAGTCACTTATGATACCAAACTTGGCAATGCTTATTCCTCTAGGACACAGACCTCGGACATGGATGCCCTGATTTCTACACGTCCCACAATACTTATTCCCTTTCACTCTTCATGCAGTATACTACAGATAGATGGCATCTCTTACAGTGCTGTCATTGAGTTCCCAATCCCAAAAAGCCCCTTTAGGGGTTATCTACAACAGAAAAAATATTATCTCAGTACTGTTTATCTTTCCTCTTGTTGGATTTCCACTCCATGAGCAATTAATTACTTAATGAAACACAGTTCTTGTTTTCACTTAAGTGTTTATGTAAATTAAATTTTATGAAAAACTATGCATATAAACTCACATATACTCAGAAATTAAGAAAAATAATATGCAAATTGGTCTGGCAGGAAGAGGCAAGCTCATGAACTTGTATGTAGCATGTATTGGTTCATAACCTGCAGAACATTAGGACAAGCAGATGCAATTCAGCTGGAGATGATATTATTTTTATGAAAGCTGTGTCAAGCAATTACTGGTTTAGATGAAAGGAATTAAGAGGTTAGGTATTTTCTTAATTAAATAGTAATCAAGAATATGAGGTTGAAGAATTTACACTGAACTGAAATGTGATTGGAGCAGTTAGCCTTGTGCTCTCTGCCCAACAGCACCATGGGCTTCATTATCACAGAATTATACATTGATATGTGTTGGCAAGGACCTTAAAGATGATCAATTTCAAATCCCCCTGCTGTGGGAAGAGATGCCACCCACTAGACCAGGTTGCACAGTATGCCATCCAACCTGTCCTTGAACACTTCCAGGGATGGGTCATGCACAGCTTCTCTGGGCAACTTCTTCCAGCGACTCATTACTCGGTTCTTTGGGTAAAGAATTTCTTAATAACATCTAATCTAAATCTTTCAGTTTAAAACCATTCTGCCTTGTCCTATCATTATCTCTCTGTACGAAAAGTCACTCTCACTCTTTTTTATAATCAGCCTTTAAGTACTGGAATGCTTCAATGAGGTCTCATTGGAAACTTTTCTCCATGCCAAACAACCACAACTCTCTCAGTCTGTTTACACAGAAAGGGTTCTCCAGCCCTCTGATCATCTTTTTGACGTCTTCTGACCTTTTGACCTTGTTCAAACTGGCCCATGTCCTTCTTATGTTGAGGACCCCAGAGCTGGATGCAGTACTCTGGGTGGGGGTCTTGTGAGGGCACAGTAGACAGGGAAAAAGAATCATCTCCCTCAGCCTCCTGGCTGTTAACATTGTCACAGTCAACAGGTCTCATCTCTTTAGCATTTGGGCACTGATGTTGGGCATACTGTGCCCAATTTTTTAACTCTGTGGTATTCTAGAAAAAAAGGTATACATTAAAAAATAAATTTCAATAATTTTCCCAGTGGAGGACAAATCTCATGAGTAGAGCATGAGACACTCAAGGAGAAGCTGAGGGATCTGGACTCTCTCAGCCTGAACAGGAGAAAGCTGTGTGGATACCTAACTGCTATCTTCAACTGCCTCATGGAAGAGTTATAAGATAGCCAGATTCTTCCAAGCCATGGCCTGTGAAAAAAAGAAGAGGCAGGAATCCAAAGCTGCAGCAAGGAAAATATCAGCTAGGAATAAAGATAATGCAAGTCACAATGAAATTTGTCAAACATTAGAACAGGTTGTCCAGAGAGGCTGTGGGATCATCATTTGGGGATTTCCAGAGCTCAGCTGGGGAAGCTGGAAGGCATCCAGATAGAAAATCAAAACCAAAGCTAATTATAGCTTTGTATTGTTTGATTTATCAAATACAATAACTAGTTACTTACACCTGATAGTTTAGCGTAAAAAATTAATTTGCTTTTACCTTCTCTCTCTCTATCTCATAATAAGGGAGTGAATTCATGTTAATCACAGTGGCATCTCAATACTCCAGGACTGGTGATATTAAACACACCTGCTGTTCCCACACTGTGATCAGGAGGCCCAAGGAGTTGCAGGGTGCCTCTCCACAAAATTGTGAGGAGAAGAAATTTTTCGGACTTGGTGATGGTGAGTCATCCCCCAGGGCAGGCTCTGGCTCTCTATCCTTGCCTCACAGCAGCATAGTGGGGAAAATACCCATATCACAAGGGACTCCTCAGAAAATAACAAATGCCTTTTATTATTCACAGTGTAAGGAACTTGTGAGTCTTGGCCCATAAAGGGGTCTCTTTTGTGCTACAGCAGTAAAAATGACAATAAAAAGAAGATTGTTCTGCATCAAAAAGAAGACCATTTGTTGAATAACCTCATAAATAACGATGTCATGGTCTAGCTCTTTGTCTCTCTTTCTGCTCTTTTTTTGATTACCTTAGTCTAGTTTCCTACTTAGGTAAAGAAAAAAAGTTTGGTTGCGTTCATTTTTTTCTCTCTCTGTATCTCTTTTACCTGTTGTTGCCTTTGTTCTTTTTCAAATCTTATTTTGATTTTTTTTATAATTTCAGATGTCACTAAACTCCAGTGTAAATTCTATGTGTTTGATGGAAAGAGAAGGCAGGATTCTGTGCTCCACAGGGAATCAACCCTTAAGACAGCTATGTCCTCTTTCATTTATTTTCCTCTGTATTTAGTAGCTTTCCCAGACTAAAAGTGATGAATCAGGAAAGATTTCAGTTGCTATCAGCTCATCAAAAAGATGCCAGTGTTGGAAACATAAGACAGTTCTACCTTTTGGAATTCTGTGCAGAGCTGCACATATGCATGTGCAAGCATAGATTTGGATATTTTCAGGCAAAGGAGAAAGCTTTGAAAATTGAGAATGCATTAAATCTAAAGCACTCCTTTTGCTTCTCAAAAAGAAAGAGAGAAATGCAAGGGACAATCTTCCCACCCTTGACATGACAGTGCCATATTCTTCCCTTTCCTGAGAATATTTTGCAGTCACATTCCTGAAAGTGGGCTAAACGTTTCTAAAAACACCTGTTTAATACTGTGACAAAATTCTGCCCGTTAGATGATCTGAGTAGCTGACTGTCATAGGTGCCAAACAACATGAACTCATTATAAGAGACTTTTCTTTCAGAGAGCCAAAGATAAATGATCTTACATCTGCTAATCTAGAAACAAAGGACCCTATCCCTTCACTTCGGAGTACCATAATAATAATCACTTGACACCACATAATGAACAAAACCTACAAAATGTCTTTTAGTGCAGACAGTCACAGCACTCAGAAAAATTATTCCTTCTAGCTAAAAAGCTAGTAATTCTCATCTGTTTTTTCCATTAAATATTAGCAAAGAAATGTGAGAGTTCCCTACATTTCATTCTCTCACTTCCACACTTAGACCCCATGAAAAATTGGATAATGTCTGTGGCAGCACCCCCTCCCCCCTCCTCAGTTTAGTATGATTTCTTGATCTATGGAAATTAATTGCAAAATGTCTTGACTTCTTCCTGCAAGGAAGCACAAGTCTAACTTCCTTCACATCAGAAAAAATGTAATGCTTTAAAACAAATGGTAAGGTTTGAACTGTAGGACTTTGACTGATTATTCAGACTGATTCTTTCCTTACCAATGCTTTTATAAAGTTATAATAAATTCTTTGACTTCCTTGTTTTTCCTTGAGTTTTACCCTGACTTGAAGAAGAGCAGGATCTCAGTGAGAAACTGATATCATTCTGGCATTACACCATGTAAATCAGTTGACTGTAGGAGAGTAACATCTGGTAAGTCTGGACTTCACAACAGACTCAAGTCCAAACTGTTGATTAAGGTATCAAAACTGAAAAAGAAGACTTTTACCCTGCTAGGCTATTATGCTCCATTCTTTTTGACTTAAATCTCAGAAATATTAAATGCTTTAGAAAATTGGAATAAAATTTCAGTACATTTGCCCTATCATTATAAATATTTCATCTGTATTACTAATCGGAAAAAAAAACCCTTTGTTTTATTTTTTTTAATTTCAGATAAATGTGGGTTTAAATCTTCACATAAAAAAGAAAGTATTCTGTTAAGCCCCCAAATCTTTCAAGTGATAAGTATGGGTATAATATTTTATACTACATTTCTGTGTTCAGCCATGCCACAGATGGGACTAATTTGAAGTTATAAAAGGTACATGAGCCTGGCTGTCTTTATATTTTATTTTATGTTCTTTGTTGAGTATTTTTGGGGAAAATGTAGACTACAGGATTAACTTTCAGGAGACTGAGGATTAGATACCTCTGTGAGAATAAATCTATAATTTGCAAGCAAGACAAGATGTAATATTTTGTAAATGAAAATATCTAGGGAGAGAATTATATGCATAGAGGGTGCTGACTTGTTGAGTGCTGGGAAAGCCAAACTGCTCTCTTTGAGAGCCAATTTATTGTAGGGCTCTACATTTTTGCTAGCTTGAGGCAATAAGTTTCTTCTAGTCCAGGAAGAGCCCTGCAGCAGGTAAGTGCCTTTGTCTGGGCAGGGTGGAGCTGAGAGCTGGCGTTGGAACAAGCCGTCCAGCCAAGTGCATTAGCTTCCCGGAAGCTAGGGATACAAAAGACTTTTCTCATTTGGGGCAGGATGGTAAGAAAGGCTGATAAATAGCCTGCAGTAAAGCAAGAGAAGGTGCAGACAACTTCTTGCCCAGAAGTGAAGTCAATACAGCCTGTCCAGTCAGGAGAGCTCCCATGTTGCCTTTTTGACCACGAATACAAAGTTACCAGGCAGTCTGCATGACTGCTCCCTCGTGAGCATTCTTAACCTGCAGCTAATGCCAGGTGTTCTAATTCAGCTTCAGATCAAAATCTGCCTGTGTATTTCCTGCCCAAAAAGCTCTGAATGACCAGCTTTCCTCTAGCAATGGAATAAACTCCCTGTTCACTCCTGAGGCACCTACATGGGGGACTGATGTCTGATAGTCACTGGCTCAACTATGTTGCCCGTGAGCACGAGGCTTAGTCCTTTTTTCTGCTCCTCTCTAGTGTAGAGGCACTAAAGTAGAACATGCTGGCATCCATCCTGGCACAGCTATTTATCACCTAAACTATGTCCTGTAATCATGTCCTTTGGAAACAACGCAAAGGAAACCTGCCAAAATCTCCAAAGAAGGAATATACCCAGCCAGATTTAAGACTGGTGGGGTGTGGATGCAGAGAGCCATGAGACACCTCCCAGATAATTTTTGCTCTAACCAGTCTATTTTTAATTTGTCAAAAATATCTGCAGGTGGCCAACCTTAAATTTAGGAATGCAACACACAAGCCTATTTTAAACTGCCTATGGATACACCAAATAGAAAACAAGCCTTAACAGCAGTCATGCACCAGAGGTCACCTGGATTCATTGTGAGGAGTGGGATGGAGAGGGAAATGCAGAAGTGATCCAGGGTTCTCCTGAGAAGACAGGAAATTTTTTGAGCTTCTTGTGACCCCAGCAAGTTTACTGCAAGCGACAGAGCACAGACTTACAACCTTTGGTTCTCAGTGTTAGCAGCAATCTAAGGAACAGAGGGAGAAAGACATATGAGTTCAAACACAAGTTATATTGAAGCCAGTGTCAAAACTCTCAAAAGAGAACAACTGAGTGGAAATGGAGAATGGACAAAAGGCACATGGAGAGAGCAGACAAAGGGAGGGAAAAATACGTGTTGGAAAGAAAAGAGAAAGACTCTTGAGAGAACAAAAAGTAAAAATGTAAGGTTTTTTTTAATATATATATAATGTAGAAGAATAGAGGCAAAAAATAAGCTTTCAATAATGTCCTTTTGGTTAGTTGATCTAGACAGCACACAAAGGCATGAAGCAGGGCAAATACAGCAATAATATAATTACATTTCTACCAAGGAAGTAAACAAAGGAGTATTCTTCTATACAGAAGAAAAAGTATGGTTGTTCAATTTCAGTGAAGCAAGCTTTGTTAGAACTGACACCGTTGGGTAAAAGTGAAAGAGAATCATGAAAGGAAGAAGCAAGTGAGTGAAATTGGAAGGCATTCAAAGTAAAATTCATGTTTGCCTCAGGGAATGTTGTGTATGTGCATGCTACCTACCCAGTAAATATACTGTCAAGGAAAAGGTGTGCCAATGTGAATGAAAAATGCTCTGTACAAAGTAATCAAGGTTACAAAGGGACCAAATGTGAGAGATAAAATGGGGATTATGGAAGGGAGAGATGAGAAAGTGAAAAGAGTAACACGTTAGGAGACAATAGAAGCGATAGAAATGGGTTAGGGCAGGAAGGTCATCCAAGGAGATTACAGAGGAGGATATTGTAAATGTAAGATATTATTAACTAAAAAATAGATATGGCAGTGACACAAAGTTAATTCCCTGCCTCAGTTTTCACGAAGTAAAAATAAAGGACAAATGTTAAAAGCAGACATGAAATTTCCCCAGGGAGGAAAAAGAAGTATTAGAAATAATACAGGAAATCTCGGTCATGCCAGAACAGGTAATCAAAAATAATGGTCAGAACCATATACTTCAAGAATATATATAGAAAAAAAATCCCCCTCAAACTACCTCTACTCAAGTATACTTTACAACTTTCTTTATAAGGAAGAAAAAAAAAAAAAGGAAAAAAGAGGTTAGAGGAGAGAAGAATAAAAATTTCAACTCACAGCTCTCTTTTAAAACATATTGATGACAAGTTAAAAGCTGTATTTAAAATACCCAGCCCACCAATTCTTCCCTTTTCTGATAAAATAAAAGTCTTTGGAAAAGAACAGAATAAAACCATCCCTCAAAGCCTGTACATCTCACTCTTTTATAATCCACATATCCATTAAGGACATAATCTGCTACCACTGCAGCCAATGGAAGCATGTAGTGCTGATTTCACTTGGCATTGAGTCATGCCCCATCTAAGAGAACAATCTGCATGCCCATACTGGAGAAATGTTTTGGGCCTTCACAGCCCTGTATGCTGACAGTGTCCCCAGCACCAGTACATGCATGTTCATTTCTTCTTCATGTCTCAGATTTTCAGGTGGAGAATGGGATGTGTAATTGGTGCTGAAGGGTTTGAGACCAGTTGGTGACAACTTCTGGATTTTAGGCATTTGAAGACTGCCCAAAAAGCTTCCTCTTGGGACATACAGGACAAGAAATTGCTGCTATGTACTTCTGTATTTCTCTGCTTTGGCTGCCCACCCTGTGTAAAACTACAGGGCATAAGAGCAGCTGCCTCTAGGCTCCTGCACTTTTTCAATTACTCACATTCCCTTGTGTGTACCAAAGTGCAGGTCACAGGAGAGAAAAGTGCTACTTCTGTCCCCAGGCTGCTCCCTAAATTCCTGCTCTGCTGCCAAACAAGTGTAATGACATGCTGCCAGTTCCTCAGGGAAGACTGCAACCACTGTGTTCTCAAACAGTTCTGGGTGAAGATATCTAAGACTCATCAACATAGTAGTCTTAGAAGAATCACCCTTGAGGAGTTACCTATTTGATGCTTCAACTAAGGTCCCTCGTTCTAAAGCTCCAAGAGATTTTCTTACTACTTTTGAAAATGTTCACCAGTGGTAGGGCCTCTTCTAGCAAAACTACAGCTGGCTCCTGTTCCGAGTTGTTTTGGAATCAATTCAGACATTTGCTTGACTTCAACATGCATGTAGAGCTGCCCAAAACCCCACCCAGTCTGGCCTTGAACATCTCCAGGGATGGGGCAGCCACAGCTTCTCTGAACAACCTGCTCCAGTGCCTCACCACCCTCACAATGAAGAATTTTTTCCTAATGTCTAATTGAAACCAGCCCTCTTTCAGTTTAAAGTCATTCGCTTGTCCTTTTACACATTCCTTTCCACATGCCCATGTGAAAAGTCCCTATCCAGCTCTCTTGTAGCCCCCTTTAGGTACTGGAAGGCTTCTATGAGCTGTCTCCAGAGCCTGCTCTCCTACAAGCTGAACAAACACAACTCTTTCAGCCTGTCTTTTAGGTGAGATGCTTCAGACTTCTGATCATCTTGGTGACCCTCCTCTGAAATCACTCCAACAGGCCCATGTTTTCCTCGTTAGGGACCCCAGACAAGGACTCTTCTGAGAGTATTTTTAAACACTAGTGACTGACTTAGCCACACAGTACTCTTCTCTCTCTCAGTTTCCTGGATTAGATGCCAGGCATAATGTGGCAGAAGCACAGGATATAGCTTTTGCTCGGTTTTATCTTAAGCATAAAGGGTGTCTCATATCTTGCTGGAAAGGCGAACATGTATGTGGAAATGAAAATATACATGGAAATGGGACAAGGAAAGCAGCAGGAATAACATTTCCTAGAGTATACTAGCTTCAAATTTTTACTGAATCCAAAGGAATAGCTGTCTTCTGTCTATGAGTATCAACAAGTTTTCTCTGATCCATCTAAGAATTTAACCAATGTGGTTTCTGTGGATATTTTCAGAGGTGTGAATCCCAGCCAGTGGATTCACATTGGCTGTAATAAAATTAGACTAATTTACACCAGATGAGAAAGATTAAGCAGCAAAGCAGGAAACAAGAAGCAGAATCCAGACTGCCTTGAATCGCATTCCCACATGTATCTTGAAGGCCTTTAACCTTCCTGAGTGGTCAGTTACATTGATTACACCTTCTGGTGTATTTACTTAATTAAGTATCCTATATTTGAGACTATAATAAAGGCTCTACTGAGTCAGAATATTCCAACTTCAGACTAAGGAGGAGTTGTACAAATAAACCAGGCTTCAGTTCAAGAGGACAAGTCAGAAGAAAGTGTTTTTTCCATAAATAAGTTGCTAGGTTCATAAAAAAGTTCAGCTAGGTTTCCAAGCAGAAAAACAACAGAAAAGCTTTTGTAGCAGAGGCTTCCCTGCAAGAACCTTTTGAAACAAGCTGAAGATACACCTACAGGTGCTCAGTAAAATAAAACACCAGAAAGCAGAAAAAAGAGTATTTTATCTGCGTTCCAAAAGACGAATGGAGAAGATACAAGAAATTGATAGAACAAAGGGCCACAGTATAGGAAAATATTATTGAACATGCTATCCTGCTTGGGAGGAATCCAGATCAGCACCTGAGCAGCTGCATATTCTGGACAATCTGTTGATGATTAATGGAAGGAAGAGGGGAGGCCACTTACCATCATTTCTGCCCAGTGCTATGGATGCAAAGCATAAATCAGGTTTTCATCATCTTTTTTAAAGAGCCTCTGTGGAAAACACAGAGTAACTCTCAGGTGGCAGGCAACAAGGGCACTGTGGAAACTCACCTTCAGGCACAGTGTTCTACTGGGTCTTCATGAAGAATTAATTATAAAAAGATATATTCATCTGGCAGTGAACAAGAAGCTGAGGAACATTTTGGAAAATCTTGCTGAAATATTGGAGGAAGTGAAGGAGGCCATTCATCATCTCAGGAAGTCAGCATTTGCACAGGCCTAAGACAAGCTGTTTTGGCATCTCCAATGTAAGGGTCCATTCCTGACATCCAGGGTTTCTCTTGTTTTTACAAGAGAAGAAGAAGACATTTCTAGGATGTGTTTCACTGACCTGTTCTAGTTGTCTGGACCAGGATGAGTTTAATTGTACCTAAAGGAGCGAAATGCCCATTTCTCTCCTCTGATTGGCAGTAAAACAATCTGAGCTCTGGATGACTGTGCAAATGTCTCATTTAGTCATATCACACACCCCACAACCACCAGTAGGAAATGCTTGCATTGGGCATTAAATTTTTGATGTTTATGTTTGGAATTGAAGTCAAAGATATTCAGGACGGAAGATGCTGGCTGAGTTTCTTTGCTTCTCATGAAGGCTCTGTGGTTCCCTTTACACCAAGCCATGGAGTGTGATCCAGAGATCCTCCAGCTATCAGCAGCAGCCCATGTGCGTGAAGATCTTCCCATAGGAAAGCCTTTCACTTAAAACCTGCTCTTCAGAAGTGGTATAATCATGCTGCCAGAGCCAAGGAACAATATGGGCAGGAAAATACTGTTCTGATAGCTCAGCATCATGCTTTCCAGATTGCTGAATCCCATGGCGGGAAGAGCCACTCTGAATTCCTCTGTACACAGGATCCAAAATACAATCTCATCCTTCATCCATTTTTGCAATGACCTGAATATGATCTCCAGTCCTTTATTTTCTTCACTAGACTCTTGGCCAATGAGGAATTTGGGAAAACCATGGATTAAATAGTATATTCTATATTAGGGGTTGAATTTAGAAGATATTTAAGGTTCTTTTCAACCCAGATCATTCCACAATTCTAAGGTTTTTTTCTACAACTAAATGAGATATTTTAGCTGTATGTTTTAGTGACTGAAAATTGGAATAGGAAAAAACCAAAATATATAAAGATTAAGTTAAGTTTATCAAACAGTTCTGCTAAAGTGAATGAAACAAAATACAAATTCTTAAAAAAGAAAGTCTGCTTTAATTTAAGGTTTTAGAGAAGTTTTCTCTTCCTAAATATACATTGTATTTTTGAGATATTTATAAAACCTAACCAAACAAGCGAAATATTTTAAAAAGTAAATATTTAATTTTAATTAACATATTTTTAAGCTTTTAAAATTTAACTTAAACACAATTATGCTTTTAATATTACTGATACCAGTCAAAAATGAAAAATTAATGTGAATATCTTCATATATTGAAGTTTCATACAAGGGGCATCATAATGCAATTTTTTCTGTAGCTTAGACTAACACAAATTCTTAAACAAAATTTTCACATGGTAGTGTTCTGTCCTCCAATATTCTGGAGGTTAATCACCTGATTGACTGGTGTTTTATGTAACATTACAGCAACCCTCATGTGGTCTTCACATATATTTGTAAATATGTATAATATATTTTGAATATATACATATATTTAATAATGTTTGAGGAGCCAAAAATGGTCATAATGGAACTAGGCTACTAAAAACACAACACAATTCATGTGTTTAGAAGCTGCCTAAACTAACGAAGAAAATATTCCTGCATCTCTTCTCATATATTCTGGTTTTCTGACAACAAAGGTGATCTGCTGTATATATCTAAAAATCTGCTTGGTTAGGCCATACAAACATGACAGGGAAGAATATGTTTGAGATTCACTTATCACTTTGGATTTTAGTGACTGATCTTCTCAGATGCTGTACATTCTATCAGTGATCCGTGTCAGAAACTTATGTCCTGATGGGATTTAGCTGCTGCAAGTAGAAGGTGGACACAGGAAAGGATCTGCACATACTAACAGATGTCAGTTGCGGTCATGAGTCTCCTTCAGGTACATTTAATCCCTAAGAGGTGAAAAAAAGAACATCTTTCTCATGCACATTTTTGTTAGAAGAACAGAGCAGAGCAATTGGAAGGGAGACCAAGCAAAGCTACACAGCTGGCTGTGCAACCAAGAGATTGAGTTTAAATGAGGAAAAGGGCACAATTTGTCTTCTGATTTCCAAGCTTGTAGGGTTCACTTGCTTCACATTGTCAGGATTTTCTGTACACCTGTGACCAAAGAAATTTAATTTTCTTAAATATAAAAGAAAGCTGAGAATCATATTTAACCACATCATTTTGAAAGCTAGATATGGAACACATAATCCTTTCCTTCTAAGTATTTTCATAGGCTTTCAGGGAATGGTTCTGATTCTTAATGCAATCTCCTGTAACATTGACTGCAGTTGAGTGAGATCACCTTATATTGATCCCGAATCTCACCTTCAAAGCAAAGTTTTTTGTTTAATCTGCCTCACCAATTTTCTGACTGGCCATTTCTAGTCTGATGTCATGTTCTTCGACTGCTCACATTCTTTCTCTTCAGGATGAATTATTCATCATTCAGACACACTCCAAAATGCATAGACACTTTTAAAAGACTGGAGATAGTTCATGCCATTAAAAGTAACCATCTCTGGGAAACATGCTTTCCTTTCCTGACTCTGCCTCCTGCTCTCCTGCAGAAAATGCTTTCAGACTCTTTTCCCTGAATATGGTCTTCATTCTTCATCAAATTACCCATTCATTGCTCCCTACTAGCATGTGGTCCCACGTTGGTCTGGAACACATAGAGGGTTATTGAATTACATGGTTATTTGTGACCTGTAAAATTGATACCAAGTTTATTATAGTGCAGCTGACTTGGTTTCGGATTTCAGACGTTATTAATCATAATAGAAAAGAGTGTAACAGCAGGAGCAGGTCTGGTGGAGGAGACTTCAGACTGAGATTTGTCCTATATGCAGGCTGAAAACCTATTAAAACTATACATATTTTAAGCAGAAATTCTAACTTGTGAGATCTCTAGTTCATTACATTTGCTTTTCAGACATCTAAACAGATAAGGTCACTTATGCCCTCAGAAGTTTACCATTGTTTTTTATCTGGGAAAAAATGAAATAAATAAAAAACGAAGCTCAATATAGACAGACAAGCAAAAATCCCAGTTCAGGACATCTTCATTCACACTAATTGTTGAATTAGTTTTGCAAAATGAAAATTTATGAAATACTGAAGAATAAATTCTGATTAAAGTTACCATGGGGTAAAATGGAATTGTTCCCATGATGAGAGCAAACCTATATAAATGAAAACAGAATCAGAGTTTAGTGATATCAATTACCTAGACATTGTTTATATCCATCCCATTGGAAGTCATTAGTAAAAATCTAACACTTGAGCTGGAAAAAGCCCAGACACACATACAGTGGGAGCCATGGTTAGTTTGTCTTCCAATGCATTTACAGAAGTTGTTAGAAAAAAACTGTCCAAAACTAAAAATTACACTACAACAAGAAGTGCTTTTTCTTCTAAGTAAATATACATTCTTGTAACTTCTGGGAAAATCATCAGGTAGGAAGTGTTTAAGGAGCTTTGGCTCGCACTAGACCCCCATTAATGCTGTAGTGTGGGGCAACAGCTGTGCTTTTAGGGGCTATATGACCATTTTTGTTGTGGGCAGCTGACTCTAGGAGACCTATTTGAGCAGGGGTGTTGCTTAATATGATCTCTAAATCTTGTTGCTGAGGTACATCAGTGAAACTCCTTGCTGCATAATGACATTGAGGACAGAAGTAAGGGAAAGATTCACAAAAAACTTACTGGGTAACCCCAGCTACTAGTTATTACAATATTGAAGATAAAGGTTTTGAAGAGAGAAAACATGTTATGCTTCATAGCACAGGCTAGCAGAAAGCAAGAAAAATTTTCCCAGCTGGCAGATACCTTTAAAGCTGCATTCTTGACCTATGGATTGAATTATGCAGTTCTCACCATGTCATTCCAGGATCTTTGCACAGACAAAATGCAGGATGCTCATTACCGTGCTTCTATGCCTTCATTTAGTCAGAGTCACCATAAGGGGCTTCTGCATTCTCTGGATGGGGACTATTGACCTACCTCAAAAATAGTTTGGTGCATTAAATTAATGGTTAATTTTGAATTTGGGATTAGTTTTATCAAAGGCAGAAGGCAGAGTTTTACAGAGCATGCGAACACTTGATTGTAGAGACCTGAGCTCTGCAGCCTACCTGCAAACAATAGCATTAAGCAAAATTTATGGGTGAATCACTAAAAAATATTTGCCCAAGTCTCTTCAAGAGCTCAAAGACAATGTGTTGACACTACAAACACAGGTGTGAAGGATAACATAACACAACCATTTATACTGTGATTCTTTACTCTGTCAGATCCTCCAGTCTGCAGAAGCTTTTAGAAGCTCTCAATTTATTGTAGGGGTATGCAGGGATATTCAGCCCTGATAGCAAATAATTTTGCATAAAGCTTAAAATTCTAGTACATACAGTAAAGCTAAATCCCCAGAGTATCTCTCAGCTTTGAACAGTGCTGCTTAGGAAAAGAAGTGATTGCACATGCAAGAGAAAATCAGAAATAAAACCTATCTATGCTGAAAAATGGAATACCAAATGGAGAGATAAATAATATGCAGCTTCAAAGTAAGTCTTGCCACACAAATCCTATAATCACTGTAAGAAAAAGGGATTATGTAAATATATTTAGTGATTAGAAAAATTACATATTCAAAATTATTTAATTTCATTATCCACTGAAAGTTACACAAATAAATACCTACTGTATCTGCATTTTTCCAACCTGCCTTTTTGTAATTTTTGACAATTATTATCTACAAGTCAGACAATGTATGACCCATGTGACTAGCTAGATTTTGTTTGACAAATATTTATCATGCATGTGCCATGAATTATTTTAGAGCAGAAAAGCCTGATAAGAGTATTAATGACAATCAAGAAATCTCTTCACTGTCTTGCCCAATTTTTATGTCTCATCTTTGAGATATAAAAGATGTCCTGAGTGCCCAGACACAGGTCCCCTTGATCAAAATATACTACGTAAGATACAGTGGAAATAAGGTACCAGGAAGGGACAGGAGCAGAAAGAGAAGATAAGAAAAAATGTGAGGTACAGTAATAATTATGTTTGAT
The DNA here is from genome assembly GCF_012460135.2 of Molothrus ater. Lineage (NCBI taxonomy): Eukaryota > Metazoa > Chordata > Aves > Passeriformes > Icteridae > Molothrus > Molothrus ater. The sequence continues at coordinate 80,582,074 of NC_050479.2, read as the reverse complement.
GCATGCATAGCCAGATAGCCAAGGCCAGAAGGTAAAAGGAACCATTGGAACATCCTTTTTTTCCCCCAGGAAAAGGACAGGCAAGTCTAAATATTGAAATACACTCAATCTCTCTCACTCAATCTCAATCAGCCTCTGGTGAAGCTATAGGGAGAGAAATATAAAAGGCCTGGACTCCTAGTGGGTCAGTGTGGATAAGGTGCTTCTCTGTTAAGAAGGGATTTACAAATTGGAGAAAATAGGATAGCAGCAACAGTCTGGGTCAGATAGGTTTCTCTGCCTGGATCTGCATGGATTGAGTGGTGAGCCACGGATGAGAATAACAACCTCCAGTACTTGTACAGAAAATATATGGGATACTAAGATGAAGAAGAGTCCTCTCTGAGAAGAGAGAAGATAAGAAAAACTCCACTTGGAATCTGTGACATGAGAGACTGTCTTAATTCACTATTTATTTTTTTTTAGAAAATAACTAGAGTGAGTCAGAGCAGGTACAAAAGTAAGGCAAGGAATGGTGCAAGACAGAGTTTGCAACAAAGAGGACAGCCTAAACCAGCAAGGAACTGTGTGAGGCCAAGGGACAGTAGGCTGCTGTGTCCTCACCGAATGATGAGTTGTGGCCTTGCTCCCTGGAAAGGCTTAACAACCTCTAAGAGCAGGAGAAAAGTATGTGGGAAGGAAAATATCAGCCTGGGATTAAGTGGTGACCCTTGGGCTAGGGATTTGCAAGTGATGCCCTAAAATTTGAATCTGATCCCTGATGCCGACAAATAAGTCACAATGAAGATTAAATGTGGGTGTCTGATCCACATAGCCATGTCCAAATATGTTAGAGCACCAGTATTTACTGAAAATGTCTTTAGAACTGCTCCACAAGGCAGGAAAGCATTGTCATGTAGCAGCAGGAGCACAGAGAAACAGGCAAAATCAGGGAGAGGTCATTTTAGCACAGGGAAATCAAACAATACTGCCTTGTCTTCAGAAAACACTCAGATCACTGAAAGGCTCTTCATCTCCAGCCAAAACTCACATAGACTAACAGTGTGGATATAGAATTTGTAGGAAGTGTGACTGAGTTTTGATTCAGCCAGCCAATATCTGTGGTATTTTACCCTGCACCTAATCCAGCAGCTCCTCAGGTCATTGCCAAAGAGACAGCCACCATCGCCTCTCCTCTCTCCTCACTCCATCCCATCCACTGGGCATTATGTCTCCTTCAACATGTGAAATTGAATAATCCCCTACAGGATTTAGAGAAACAAGGAGATTTCATGGAAATCTTTTTGGTTCATTCATGTGTTAGTAGGTTAGTTTTCCACAGATCAGTTGGACCAACTTCAGTTGCAGCTCTAAGGGGAAACTGTAGAGATGAACAGCTGCAGACCAAAAGCAGAAGGAAAGAGCACTTTGGAGAGCACTGATCAGTCATGTCAGTTTGAAACATTCATCAGGCTACATACCATGTCTCCCTAGTGACAACTTCTTCTCAGTAGGACAGAATTAGTATTTTTTTCCTTCTGTGTAAGAACACGGGAAAAACACAACTCACTAACAACTGTGGACCACTAAGTAGTGAGGACAAAAACAGGTAGAAAGTAGATAACAGATAGATAAGGCCCTTCAGCTTAGCAGACCTCTTGTTTGACTTTTTGATGGGTTATCAGCAGAACTTTCTTTTTATTTTCCCAGGAGGAAGTCCAGAAAATAGGATTTCTCATTTGTGAGAGATTGCCATTTAGGGGAAGCTAAAATTAAAAAAAAAAGACAAACAACCAAAATAAACCCCCCAAAAACAAGGAATAAAGAAATAATCCTGAATCAAGATGAAACTATGAAAATTCCAACACAGTACAAGAAGTCTAAAAGAAATTAATTAAGAAAACTATGAATTATTGCATCTCACTTGAGTTTAGTGTTGACAAATGAAATGTCTATCAGCCAGGCATTCTGAACTCTCTTTCATCACCTGAGAGAAAGAATGTTGTCTAGCTGTCTAGAAGCTCTGTCAAGGTCATAGACTTGTCTCAAGAGGAAAACCTCACTCTTCATTGTATTGACTGCCTCAAGTGTAGAAGTCTAAGTATCCAAGTCTAAATATTCCTGTTCAAGCACTCATTTTTGTAACCAGTCACTAAATACTTGCCATGCATATTCTCAAATATAAAAAAACCCCAACACAGTACAAGAGTAATATAGATGACTGTGTAAAAGTTAGAACAAAATGAAACAAGAGAAAAGAAATCAAGTTTCCTCTACCTCCAGTGCCATTGGGGGATAACTCTGGAGTCAGTGTAATCTGATTCTCTGACTCTTACAAGAGTTTGTCTTTCTCATCAGACCTAACACAGCAGTTGTTCTCAGGGTTCAGGTGACTTTGCCTGTCAGTATCCATCCAAAAAGCTGCTGCAATGATTATTCCATAATTTACTGTTTTCCCAGAGCCCCAGTACATGAATCCCTTAGCTGAGGCATCATGCTGTCATTCATCCATCTTTACTCCCAGTGCCCCAAATAGTTTTTTACCACTCATTTAGAATTGAAAGTTTGGGAGAGACCTGTAGCATCAGACTTCAAAGGAACCACAGTGTCCTTTGTCCTCTTAAACTACTGTTGCTTAGGAGAAACTTACCGCAAACATCTATAAACCCATTTCCTTTTTCTTCCGAAAATCTCTGTAATACTTTACTTTCTGTGGTGTCCACAAAATGTCAGTGGTATGCCACAGTATTTTTTCCTTCATAATTTACCATGTGCTGATCATGATGGCAAGTATCACTTCTGTACTTGGTGTTGTTTACCATTTATGGGCACCTGCCCTTTTCTCATCAATAGGCTTTGAGATCTGAGGATAAGGCCTGTATTCTTTGTCCTCAGCTGCATCTTAACCTGGACAATGGAGTGGAAACACATAATGCACAAAAAATTTGAATCCCATTTCCTTCTAATAAAAATTTATTTTTGGTCCTGATTCATCAGTCATGTGTCTTATACTAATAAAATATTGCACCATTATGTTGTGTGGAAAGTTGGCATTTTGAATGGACCTCCATCTGGAATTTCATTTTTTATATGGTCTATACTGATGCCTGAAGTTAACATCGTGCCTACATTTCCATTCCTAAAGCACATTACCACAAGCTTATAAATTTAACCTTTTAAAATTAAATAATGTGTTCTCAGACAGCTGTCAAATGGCTTTCAAAAACCTAAATGTAAACAGTTCTTACATTTGAGGGTGAAAAATCAGTGTCTTATTGTTACAGAATTCTTGTAAATGTTCTAAAATATTTCTGATGGCTTGGGAAGAGAAGATAGACTTGAAAATTGGACAGTGAAGCATAACTTCATGCCATGGTTTCATGTAATCCTAAATAAACTGGTTTTAATTTGGCTGCTTTTTAGAGTTTTAAAATGTCTTTTTCATATGCAGTGCTCTTAGTATTTAACCTGCAAAGGACCTGCCAAAGTTCCACTGTCATAGAACATGCATGGAAATTGATTAAAAGTTTCAAGTAAATTGTCAATGATTGTGCAATACTTGTATTTTCAACAGAACAAGGAATTAAGAGGAAGGCCTTTTAAAGATATATACTTGTGTGGAAAATGAACCTGAAATACCTACTTACATTATGTGTGCTTAAATGGCTATTTATATACAAATCCATAAACTTTTAGAGCATGCATGCAAAACAAACAGATGTTATTTATAAAGCTGCCAAAATATGTATTGATGCAATCAGAATTAATTAAAGTGGAAGAGAATATTTCTCTCAAAGAATAAAATTTTCTCCTTCAAATTCCTTCATTCTCTGAAAGTAAAACTTATACTTTATTTATCATTAAATAACTTGTAAAATATTTTAAACAGCTTTGCATCATAGCATATTTAATCGTTTTTTGTTCTTGTAGTATTTAATAATGTAATTTATATAGTTCATAGTTTGTAACATTTTAAGGTCAGGAAGAATCAATAGTGTGATTTAATCCAAACACCAAATAACCCTGGATATGAAATTTCATCCAGTGTTTTCACACAGAATGTTACTTTCACACAGGTGCCTGTTATGGCACAAAAAAGTTTTAAAATTGCATCAGGTACAGTCACCCAAAAGTCAATTTTATCGCTTGAAAAGTCCTAACATACTGACAGCTAACTCAAAGGAGTGGAAAACCACCAAGTAACAGAAGCCAAGCAATATGCTTCAGTTGGCAAGAACAAAAAAGTTTAAAATATTGAAGGAGTTCATTGAAAGAGAGAGGAGACCATCAGTTCTACAGCCTAGATTCCCACTGAAATTTAAAGGCAATTGACAGAACTGAGACAAGTAAGGGATCATGGGCATGACAGGTACCTAAGATAAAGTCCTCTCTTTGCATAAGGAATATAAATTAGTACAAGTCCTTCTTTTCAATATAGCCTCCTAATGCCTATACACCTCTATGCAACAAGCTGTGCAGCTATTCCCAGTCTAGCTTTCACTTTAGCCCACATGAAAATGATTGTCCTGCACAATGATTTTGCATAACACACAGAGAGACAGCACACGCATACTGACAGCACCTTTGCAGTAAACATGTAAACAAGCTGAAACAAAGGCATTTCCAGCCAATTCAGTAAAGTAGCCCTAGTGCACATCAGTTTAGCTGTATTTTGAATAGGCCATGAGGCAAACACTTTTTTCTTCTAAGAATGAGCTTTAATACTCAGAAAGGTGCAACTTCACTTAAAAGCTTCAGTATTGCATTACATGGACTTGCCCTCCCTGCATTAACAGCCTGAAGTATTAAGACCTTCCAGAGTTTTAAGGCATGTTATAATAACAGAAGTGACCCACCCTGAGATTTAATAACTCTCAGCCTAGATGCCAAAAGGAAAACAGTAACTCCATGCTGTAGGCATTTTTCCTACTCTTTATCCTTAAAAAAGCCCTGGGTTTATTTGATGGCTAACATGACAATCATTGTTTGATTGTTCTGCAAGAAAAATACCATAAATAAAGTTTTACATTCAGTAAAACATAAGAATCACCTTATAAACATCATTTGAATCCTAAAGAAGTTTCCTGTTTCTTGACATTACAGACAAAAAAATGAATGCATGGGGTATGCCCTTGAGAGCACATAAAAAACTGGCAACTTCTGAAATGAAGTGTGAAATATTTTAAGAAAACAGATGTGTCTTTTTCTGATCCACTGAATGACACTGGAATATCATCAAGCTGTAGGCTGATAATTAGCTCAGCATAGAATTATAATACTTTAAGAGATACATAAACAGGTGAGTTGAAGAGCAAAACACACATGCTGAGCAACAATCTGCCTCTGCTCCACTAGTTTGTCTTCATTTCTTCTGGAAAAACCCCATACATATGGTGTCTTTGATTCAGTGATTCCCAAGCCTTGTCTCTTCCATGTGCCCATTTCATCCTCCTGCATGTTCACTTTGAAGAAGCTGTGCATGGACTGACTCATGCATTAAGCCCAGCTTCCAAATCATCCCTCTTCCAATAATGACTTTGGTCCTGCAGTTTTCTCACCTCCTCAGATTTCCATTCATGCTTCACAAACTCCTCTTGGTTTTATTTCCTCATATAAATCAGATATTCTCCAACTATTATCCAGCGTAAGCAGTTCTACAGAAAGACAGTCCAGTGGAAAGTGCTCTGCCCTACTCACAGGGGCTGGTTTTCACTCTCTCTTCCCATATGATTCATGTTGTAGTAATTGCAGAATTTGCAGCCACCCAGAAATATTGTTCAGTGAGCCTTCAATGCATTTTTTATCTGTCTAGATTTGATTTAAAGACTGAAAATAGGGAGAAACATTAGATTATGTCCAGCTGCAAGAGCTTGAGTTAATGCAATCTTAGTAAATTAATGCCACTTAAACTGAGATGGTGTCATTGAGTATTCTCTAAATACCTGGCTTCATTTAAAACACTTCAGTGTTTCTCTGGGTCTATATGAGTAGTGATTCACATTAAACTCTTCAGCTTTGTATTGCATTGAACTAGGAGGGCAGGTATAGATAAATATTAGTGGCAATTTTTCTCTCCATATTTGCCACCAAAAATCATACCTACATCTAACCTTTGGTAATCTACACTTTTCTGAACATCCCAAAAAATATCAGATCAGATCTGGTCTGTTTACTTTAAAATTTGAACAGTAAAAATATTTTTGTACATAAAGACCAAAGTTATATTAAAAAAAATCCACCCCCTCAATACCCATATGCTTTAGGGACAGCCTGAAGAAAAATATTCTTTTTCTCTTGGACTCAATAGAGAGAGTTTGGAATCTCTCCTCCAGGCACTAAACAAGCCTGTCTTCCTTGAAAACCATACAACCAGAGTCAACTTCCAAGTCAGCACTTATTTTAATTATCTTCAAGTGTAGAACTGAATTAAAGCAACTGCTGTGCTGGGAGTCCCTGATGTGTGCTTCATCTGATTTCGAAGTGTTTGGCATCTCTAGACAACTTAAGGAGACGAAAATCTTTGCGAAATACATAAATAAATAGATAAATAGAGAAAATGCTCTAAAAATAAAGCTATTTAAGAATGAAATTAGATCCTGTTACAGCTCTCAAGAATAAAAATGCATTAATGAGACTGAATACCTTACACAAGAGATTATGTACAGCCTGTTGTATTTTACAGCCCCTTCTGCCAGGGTCAGGGCACTTTTCCTGTATTCCATGTGGCTCAAAACCCCATTCAAACTGTCCTTGCACACTTGCCTCAGGAATGGGGCATCTACAAGTTCTCAGGTTGCCCAGAGAACTTGTAGATCTCACCAGCCCAACAGTGAAGAATTTCTTCCCGATACTGGCCCTTTCTCAGTTTGCAGCCAGCTATTTGAAGACTGGATCTATGTGAGCCCAGTGCTACAGAGTTGCAGACAGGCTGTGCGCACAAGACATTCAGTGCAGAACATCAGGATCATGGACATCTCTCTCTGTAAAGGAGGCAATGAGACACCTTCTGTCTCTAAAATCTCTGTAGGACAAGGCCCTCCAACATCCCTGAGCTCATGCCTCCTGCTGACACCAGCTCATTTGATAACACTCTTTAACTTGCTCGTTACCCAGGTGTGAAAGAAAGGGCAGCATCTTTTGCAGATCTGGTTGGCACTAACACACAGCATAACCACAGCCTTTTCCTCCATCCTTCTTGCCTCTGTCATCATTTCTCCCATGGCCTCTTGCACAGTGGGCCTCAGCCCGAGTGGGTTAACCAAAGTTTAAAAAAGAGACTCATGAAATTTCAATCAATGTTTATTCAGAAATTTTTCAAATGTGAATCACTTATGTAAAGCCCTGCAGCCTGGAGACTCAATTCGGATTACTTACAATTACCTGGAATCATTTGAGCAGAGTAAATCTTCCTCTTTTCAAGCTCTTTAAGATCAAAGAGTCAGCGTTCACCCTTTATGGCTTGTCACTTTAAAACCCTGAAGTAATAATCAGAGGGCACCTTTTCTCAAGAGCTTCTATTATATCCAGACTATATAACTGTGCTGCAATGGAAATAGGAGTGGAAAGATATTTGCTTTTTTTGTTATATTTCATCAGGTGCCTTTAGCTTTTTTCTAAGGATATCAGTCAAATTTCCCAAAAATCATCTCTCCTCGTCTCTCCAGAGCTTCATTTTCACAAGTTCAAATGGATATTTACTTCAAAGCTGTAAAACCAGCCTTAAAAACTCCATATTCCTCAGGTCATCTGAGTTGCAGAAATCAAAAATGGGGGCTATCCAAAATCAGAAGTCTGTTTAATAGATCTTTATATTTTACCATGACCCTACAATGCAGAGACCACTCTTGGACCTTCAGTGTAACACACCAATCTGCGTCCTTAAGGGCAGTAATCCCTTGTAATCTTGACCCTCAGGACTCTTTCCCCCCTTCTTCCTCCTCCCCATAAGCATTGGAATACAGTTCTGGTTTTTCTCTTCCAAAACAATTCTTAGCTGAAAACAATCTGCTTTGTGCAGCACTACTGCTAGGTTGGAATTTACTGCTCTCTTTTAAACTAGAGAAAAATGCCTGCTGCCTGCTCTAACAAGCTGGAGACAGTAGGACAGCATGAGCCCTCATGTCAGACTTCATAAAATCCATTCACAATCGAGCCTGGATTTTGGCAGTAGCTGTTGTGTCCACTGAAATTCCATTTATGCAGTCAGATTTGATACAGCAGAAAGGGGCAGATGACACTGGTCACTGACCCAGAGAAGCAGGAGATGGCAGTTCCAGCCAGAGGCCACACTTCTAGTGCAGGAATCATAGCAAAAAACCAAAAGAAATGTTTCATATTTTGGCACTGTCATTCTCTCTATAGGGTAAAATATTAGCTCTGAACTGGACAACTTACAAGGACAAAATGAATTGCAATAATATTCACTGAGGGCCCAGTGTATAGTTGGTTAGATCAGAAGAAAGGCAAAACAATTATCTTCCTATTAGCTTCTGGTTTTGTTTATGTCTTTTTTAAAACAAAGGATTGCAATTCATGTGTCAGAGAGTGAAAATGTTGGTGTAAAATTAATCAGCTCCCCCATGTTGTGAACACTGTAAAACAACTAAAATGCAGACTTCCTTATTATACACTGCTCATGTTTATACCATTTTAGACTCATTAGATAGATTCCATCTCCAGGAGGAGAAATATACTTTGTCAGATAATGGCAATAATCATCACGTACGCCAGTGCTACTGTATGGCTGCATATATAAGCACCTAGCATTTAAGGAGCACTAATTAAGGCCAAATATTCTGTCTGCTTTTATTTTCCCCACTTGCATATGCGCATTACAGCACAACCACTAATTGTGGGACACACAGTATATTAACTGCAAAATAAAATCAATGCCGGCTATATTTCCTCACATTTATCTATGTGGGGCAATAATATAAGAAACTTTTAGCCAAATCTCAGAGCATTTCTGGAATTAAATCACCTGAAACCCAGCAGAAAAGCTACTAATGGAGAGCCTGGGGTATTTTTCACTGATGGTCCTGAGGGCTTCATTCTCCATCTGTTCTGCAAGTCTCTATGTTGTCCTCCCCTCCTGCTGCCAGGCACTCCTTCTGCTGTAGGCCAGTCACAGGATTATGAGTATGAACATCAACTTCTCTTCTGCCTACACTGCCAGGTAAAAATCTGTTCCTTTAGAAACTTGCCCACTGCATAAAACCATTCATTAGTCAGAGATAGGACAGCAGTGGTCCCAAACCAGCAGACCAGAGCACACACAGAAAGCTGCTACCTAGGAGCTCCAGAGCCAGAACCATGAGAGGTGCTAGTGCTAAGTATGTCACCTCAGGGTTAGTGGCAGAGGCCTGGGCTTTGATGGCATGCAGGTTTCCATGCTGTCCCTGCTCGTCCCAACAGTTTCCAGGTGGATGTGATGAGTGGTAAAGAAACAACTGTGATGTTTTTAAGCAGCAGTGTTTTGCCAAAGGACTGTTACCCTTTTTATGTGTATGTTGGAACTGAGACTCATAACAGCTAGGAAACCAAATCTTTATTTAGGCAACCCAAGCAGTGGCCTGATTTTCTACAGCTTCTACTCCCCTGGAGGGAGCAGGAGCTCTGGGCACTCAGTAGGATTGAAAAACTACCCATTAACTTCTGAATCTACAGCCATTTCACAGCTGTATCTCTGTTTCACACCACGCTGCTCAGTTTTCGTCGGCAGCAGAGAAGAGCCTCTCACACATAAGAGAAAGGCAGATGGCTGCTGAGTGCCCTGATCTCTGGTGTCCTGCTTTGGAAAATGCAACCCATATGGCTTGGTCAAAGTTACTCACAGATTGCTTGCTGCATTTCCTCCCACTCCTGGACCTCACCCTCCCAGCAGCTTGCCCTTCCCTAATACCATTGTTGAATGTAAGACAAAAAAAAGAGACCATTTCTTCATTTACATGTAGAGTATAGAGTAAAGCATAATTAAATCACGTGCTACAGATGCAGTATAATAAAAAAGAGAAATAGTGGAAGCAATTACAGGCTGGCATACTTACTGCTTCACATTTAAATAATAATGTGAACTATTAAGTAAACTAGGGCATAATCAACTGAGGTTCATTAACTTATCTCACTGTAGAAATAGTACTACAATTCAATACAATTAGGTACATGCTAGCAGGAAGCAGTGTTTTTTGTGCACCACACTGGGTCCAGTCTTAGAGATGCTGAAGTATTTCACTTCCTGCTGACAGCTCAGAGCATGCCTGCTCCCTATCAGGAGGCACCCAGCACCACTCTGGATCCATGCCTGGCAAAGAAATGGGTGTTGCATATGTCTGTTCACTCCAGTGCTGTTGATAGCCATGAAATCCTGAAAAAATGGCTAAGAATAAGCCACATTCATGTGATGCCTTTTTTGGGCTCACCTAAAAAGAGAGGCCAGACAAAGTTAAAAGAATAAAGCAGATATATTTAATGAAGAGCCTTCAGGTACATTAAGGGCAGACAAAGCCTCCCCAAGGGGCTACATCCAAAATGGGCAATGGCCACAGGTTTTTCAGACTTATATCTATAAGTTTGATCTATTTACATGTCAGGGGTTAATCCTCCAATTACAGCTTCGGGTAATGAAGTCAAATACCCCCAGTTTTCTCCCCCCAATTCACTTTTTCTTATGCTTTTTGGGGCCTGAGGCAGTAGGGTGTCCTTGAATTTCAGCCTTGGAGGGATTGTTTTGTCTGACCAAAATGGGAAGACAGTAACTAACACTCTATGTGGAGTTTAGAGTTATATACTAATGCTGTACAGGATTTTAAAAATGTATGAGCTAAAAACCTAAAGTACCACACGGACTATTTTCATCTGGGCTAGCATTGCCTCTCCACACTTAAGGAGAGCAGCAATGAAGGCATGTATGAAGGAGATATGTATGACATTAGCTTGCACACAGTGGGAATTTGGCCTGAGCAGACCCAGAATTGCTTCACGTAGAAAATCTCCAGGACACTTCTGGCTTTTAAAAACCCTGGGAGACGCTGATTCTGGATAGTTTAAAGTCATGCAGAAGAAATGAGAATAAGTCAAACAATCTACGTCCGGCTGTGGCACTTTTTGCATGTTACAAGCCACAGTAGATTCTGTCCCAACTCCAAATGACCTTTCGAGTCCCTGTGTAACAGGGAGTTAGGGCACAGAGCCTTTGAAAGGCTATCCAAAAACTCTCATTACATTGCAAATTAGCCTCTTCAACAGAGGCCATGTGGTTTCCCTGGCTGTGACTATTGTAGGAAAGCAGGCTAGGGCTTGACCACTGACCCTGAGAGCAAGCAGCAGAAGCAGCTGATGTCCATCCAGGCTGAGTTTCTTTTGCTTGAAAAAGACAGGTTTGGCTAAACTGTCTATCTGGTAAAGTTCCTACCTGTCCAAACATGATCTGATACACTGTTAGTGGGCACAAACTGCACCACAAATGCTCAAGCATTTAAATAATAAGAAAACTCACACATCACTGTTTGACTCAAAGGCTTCACCCATTTATTTTTCTTTGGCTTCCTAAGAGTTAGCCAAGGCAACGTTTTGATGAAAGGGATTTGGCTTGAGTTAACAGAGGATGCTGATAGTTTGTAGTGAGCATCTGGAGGATTGTTTGTGATGAATGTCTGAAGAATTTCTCTAATCTTTCTTGAAGTGCTCCTTAATATCAAAACACTTTTGAACCTCTTGCTTCCTCAGCCTGTAAATAAGTTTGTTCAGTAGAAACTATTTTTTTCTCTTCCATCTGTGTTTATTGAGGTACAACATGGGACCAGATGGAGAAGCTGAAGGTCTTCCTGAGACCACCACATGGAGAGTGGTCAAAAACTTATGAAAAAGGACGTTATTCTTTTTGGACAGAATTTTTAATCACAATTTCTACATAACAGCATATGGCACTAGAGAGTAAAACACACAGCTGCTGAGGGAAAAAATACTCTGTCATTACAAGCTAAGTTCCATAAATATTACTTATTAAATGCATTTATAATATATTCTTTGGGTCACAGCTCTTATGCATCCCTAAAATGCATTCAGTTATACATTTCTCCAGGTTATATGAAGTGACTAAGAGTTACAGCTGCCAATGTCTTCAAGCAGAGGGACTTGGAAAGAGATGCTCCACATCTTTACAGCAGGTGTCATGCAGAAAACTCAACTTAGGAAGGGGGTGGTTTTAAATCTGGTGCCAGTGAATGCAGTCAGGCAGAAAGTTTGTTACAAAAATCTCAGATGAGCAATTCACCAAAGAGTCCTGAGCAAGGATCTGTTCAATAAATACATGGGTCAAACAACAGGTCAAACAATTGCTAGCACCAAAGGAACTCGTGTTTAAATTAAATCCCTCTCTGTGTGTGACATTAGGGATAAGAAAATGAAGTTTAATTGTCTGTGTAGATTTACTCCAAATTTCTCACTCATATGCCTATACCAGGGAGCTAATAAGCTGGAACTTGAACTTCATGGAAAATTCCACAGATCTCCTGTGCAATTTTCTTCCAGACTGGGGAAACAAACAATCAAAGAAAATGAAAAAAAAAAAAAAAACACAACAAAGTATAAATCTATAATGCTCTGCAAAAGGTGATTTGAAAATACAAGATGTAATTTTTGACTTACTGGAATAGATAGTTACAACTTTTTTTTTGTTGTTGCTGTTTTATTTTCAGCTGTTTGAGTTTCCCAATTAAATTACCCATAATAAAATCAGATTAAGATAAAGAAAAAAACCCAACTTTCTAAACTGAAATGCTTTTTAGAAAGAACAGCAAGTAAACTTTATTTACAAATGCAAAGTTGTCCTCATGCTCTTGAGGTGATATAGCATTTCCCAGCAGAAAAATGTTCCTTAGGAAAGCATGTGACCAGAATGCAAGGCAGCTCTCCACAGAATGCCTGTGATAGAGTTTGTTTCTATGATTATAGTGCTTCAGAGGAACTTTCTGCAGTACATGTTCTCTAGACATACACCATATCTCTGTGAGTAAACAAAGGAAATCTTAGGTCAAACTGAAAAAAAATCTAAGTACACTTCAGGAAACAGAAAATAAGCAGCCCCTCTGGATTGCCATTCTCAAGGTTTTTCTCCAATGCTGCTTCCGTGATGTCTTGCAAATGGATTTACCAGGACTCTGCAGGCCCCAGGTGATTAAACTACTGAAAGCAGGGAAGAATATTCCATTGCACAGGTGTGAAGTCCATTCTTTAATCATATGAAACCTCATAGCTTCAGAAATACATTATAGGCAATTTCAAACTACAAAGGCCAACTGCTCCTTTTTTGTTTTTTTTTTACTGCAGTTTACCATATCTTGATCAAATCAGATAGTATTCTTTTTTACTTATTTTCCTTTCTTTGTTAGGCTTGCAAAACCTTTCAGCTTCCATTAAAACTTTCTACACCCCAATAAATAAGCTAAATTACTGACTTACCTGCACACACAGCTATCTGCCTACTTTTCTACCCTGATACAGCTCTGCAAATAATGCAAATTAACAAAACTAATTTGGTATTCATTATGATGTTAATGAATACTTCTTTTATAAAATACTTTGAGATCTAATGACACAAGGCACTATATCAGACTTGGCACTAACATTTACTATGTATTTATGATTATTATACCTCTTACAAATATAATTGATTTTCCATGTTATTAAAATTCTCTGTACACTTGTAAAAATTCCCAGTCAAGCATTTCAAAATCAGATGCATTGTTTCTGTTTTTTGGACATCCTAATTAATCTGTTACATTGTTGTGATTAAAGCTTTTCAGAGTTCTGGTTCTTGTGATATAATCACCATCATTTTTATTCATTAGTAGTTGATGGTAGTGACCACAAAATATTCAGCAATTTCCAGACATTCAGTAGGGAGAATAACTGCCCTAAGTAGATGAGAGTCCAAAAAAGAGCTCATTAAAAGAGTATTTAATTTTTTGGACTCACTGAAAATCTGTATTAGACCCATTCATCTTTTGATTTAAAGGTTTGCTCTGCAGAAGATGCAATATGGGGCTTAGTTAGGATATGAGCCTGTAAAGCAAGAGTGAGTATACGCACATGTACTGAGAAATGCACTGCAGCCTCTCATGCTTAAATGCCCAATTTCTGTTGGCTAAGGTGAAGTACACAAAGGAAGGGCAGTACACCTTCTTCATAGGAGGAAGGTGCTGTCCTTGGGTCACAGGGAACATTTGCCTGCTGCTAGTCCCCAGGGGCCCTTTCCAAAGCTACGGGTGCTTGAGCTGTGGCTTTGTTTGAAAGAGCACAAAAATAATCACATCCTGTAACTCTGGGTCAGATGTCTGACCTATGAAAGCATTTTTTCTTATGCTTTATGTGGGTATAATGAAATCCCGACATAAAACACTTCTTAAATATCAGCTGCCCACACCTGACCTTCTGCCTCTAGAGACTGTATCCCCTCAAACGCAAACTTTTGAGATCATCAAGAGCTAGAAAGGTGTGTGTGCATGTGTGTGGGTGGGATTTTATGATTCTGAATTAGCTAGAGGGATTTTTCTCTAGCTTTACAAGTTTATCAATTTAGTACTGCTACAAAAAATCTCAACCAGAATTTTCTTCAGTCGAAGGATGAAACAATGAAGTGAGTAACTGAGCTTTCATTAGAAGTTGAAATTCTACCTGGCAAGCAGTTCATAGCAGAAATTCAAACCAAGGGACAACATAGATTTTTTGAGTGTTTTATTTAACATTTTTTGTTATTTGATTAATATAGTTTCTATTAGCCTAGAAGCAGCTGGGATTTGATTCTGTTTATGCAGCAGCTCAGAAAACAAATGGTATTTTGAGCAAGCTCGTGTCCCCCAAAGCAGTTTTGTGATGTAGTAATAGCAATGTGTCAAGTCCTTCCTTTCACTCTTCTTCTTTCTGTGTCTTATCTGTTCTTAAAATAAATTTGCAGCCTAGAAAATGTGGTTTATCTGAGACAGATTGAAGAGCTTTGGGGTTTTTTTAATTATTATTTTCAGTTTATACGAAACAGCAGCACAAGGCCCAAATCTTAGTATTCCTTTTTCACAGTTTTAAATCTGTCAGTGGTTCTCTAACCTTCTACTATCCCCCTGCCCTGTTTTTCTATGACATTGATTTTAATGTACCTGTTTTGAGCAACATTATCTAATTTCCTAAAACTATTTGCAATACCAAACTGCAGTAAGTCAAAAAGAGATTTTGGTAGCAGTCACCTATTTAAGACTGGAACTACAAAATATGTATATTCCCATATCTGCTATGTTCACACAATTTGACATATCTAATTGATCACTAAAATTATTTTTTAGATAACCTGAATAATACTTCTAGAAGTGTTTTAATCAGGTGTTGAAGCTAGCCTGTACTCATCTTAATGGGACTTAGAGTGCAGGGCTATCAGTAAACAAAGAAGCAAATGAAATAAATTCCATTAATTAGGGTGAAAGAGTAACAGAACAGTTCTGGTTTTACAGATGGGCAAGATGTCTGATTGAATTTCCCAGGCTATGCAGATTGGCTGCAGATGGTGTGGAAAGTGGTCCAGAACTCAGAATTCATATAATCAAAAACATGCTTAGCTCCAAACAAGAATGTTTTCCCATGTGATGCTGTATAGCTTGCAACCTTATCACAAGCATTTGGTAACTTTTCAAATCAAATAATGACATAAACCTCACACAACACAGCACACAACAGCAAGGGCTCTCATTAATGATGCCATTATATCTAATAATTCAATAACAGCAGAGTTCCTGGACACAAGTTAATTTGGCCCAAAGTTATCATTTCCTATTGAAAATGCTGACTGATAAGTGCCCAGGCCAACTGGAGATCTGAAGGGAAGAGCATTCACTGAGTAGGTAGTGTATGAGCAGCACCTGTTATCATTAAGAAAATTACCCTGGAACAACTTCCTGCCAGTGAAAATATCCTGAAAAAAATCAGCAGCATATTATTACATTGTAATACATAATATCCTCAAGATCTGAATCTGAAATTTTGGATAGTTCTCTTATGTAGACATTAGACTGTATAAATGACTTTTCTTTAAATAATGACATCTCAGAGAACAATAATCTTTTGCAAAGGGGTCTGTGTAAATATGGTCACATCTTACCCCCTGGAAGGACACTGAGACTGTTCTGCTGACTTCAGAAATCAGCAAGTAGATGACTCCCCCCTTCAACCCTGTTCAGCTTGCAAGCTCAAACCCCTTTTTATAAGGACGTTGCTTCAGTTTTAATTTGAACATAATAAACCCCGTTTAAGCAGCTATTACACGCCCTCTGATGCTATTCTGATGTAAAAAGCCAAAAATATGTGCAACTGCCTGTCTGACATAAACGCTCCTTGCTTCACTATCCTCCTCAGGAAGAATGAGCAGGCCTGCTGAATGCCTGGAGGCAAGTACTGCATGGGAAATAATCCTTTTGTGCTTTTCCTTACACTTGCACCTAGAACTGACCTCAGCTTAACTCACACTAAGCCAGCAGATACAACGTTTCTCAATGAATTTAGCTCACCTGGTGCAGCCTTCACCTCTGCACCAAATCACCTTAATCTAATGGAAGAAACATCAGGATTGACAGAGAACCAGGCTCAGAGGCTTTGCAGAGGTGTCCCTAATACTTCAGCCATGCATTTGGGCCTTTTTTATCATCACTCATTTTCCTTCTAGCAATGAGAGATTCCATCTTCAAATTCCATAATTTTTGAGATAAATTAGAAAAATTAGTACACTAAGTTATGTAAGACATTAGATCATAAGAAAATACGCAGCAAGACTCAGTAATTAGCTGGTATAATGACAGCTGCTAATTTTGGCAGGAGCAATTTAGAAAGTCACTCAAGTTCAAGAATTTGTCATTGAGTCTCTTGTAATAGACTGGTACTGCTTGAAGGTAGCAAGACATCCAGAAGTAGAGCAATAAGGAAAGTAAAAATGAATCTCATATATTAATTTGTACACTCAATTTCAGAGAAGAATCACATTTTATGTAAAGGCAGTGAGCCTTGTCAGAGAGTTTCACAAAGAATGAGGTATCAGTGGAAGCTTAATTTTTATATTCCTCTCTCAAAAGATCTTAATTAGCAGGAGATTATGGAAGCGAACTTTAAAAAAAACCCACCAAAGTCACTCTGCAAAGAGAAATGCCATTAAATAAATCCCCATCACTTGGCACTTTAAAATTTAACTTGACAAATGATGGTGTAAAATACAACTGACAGAAATTCTGCACTAAGGCACCTCCAGAGTTTATGGGACTCACCAGATCTTGCAGCTGGGATAAAAAAGTATAGAAAGCCATGAAGGAGAAAAAGGAAAAGGAAAAGCTCATGATTTTAAGGAAAATTCACAAGTGAGGAATACCTTGGGAAGGAATCTCAAGGGGAGTGGGAAAAACTTGTTTCAGATGTAGCTGTCAGCTTCCAGCCACAAGCAGAAAAGCTCTGTCAAATTCCATATCCAGCAGAAACTGAGTTTCTGGCAGAAGCGGAATTTGACAATTTTCCCTCCAGCTGGGCTTCAGGGCTAGGGCACTTAGGGAGTCATGCTGTCTATGTAGCAGCTCTGCTTTATTTACTCTCCTTTTTTTGGCAGATTTAGATAAATTTTGCTTTCTTCCTAGAAACAGAAGTGAATATTCCCATTTACCAACTAGAGAGACATCATTTTGCTTTTTTTGAATCACAACTAACGTTTTCAGCAGAATTGAAATTTAAATTTTGAACAGCTCTAGGTTTCCCTGGTATTGTGGAATTGGAGGAGTCTGGAAATTACTTCTATAAACGATGCATAAATCTCTGGACAAGAAGCAACATCTGTGGCATGATATAGTGCTCAAACATAATGAAGAGTAAAGAAACAGCTGCCACTGCATCAGATGATCAGGAAGCAGGTTAAAGAGGGGAGAAAATGGAAACCTACTTTTTGTGCTAGAAGAATTAAACTGTGAAACTCATTAACACAATGCAGAAAAGCCAATGGATTCAAGACCCTATTCCTCATAGTGATGGGGAAGAGTTCCCATTTAAGAGAATGGACCACAGGAACCTCCCATTTCAGGAAGTTCTTAAAACAACAAAAGACAGAATCCAGGAAAGTTTATGGAACATCCATCTTGGTTCTTATTCTGTGTCTTTAAGTATTTGAACACCAGCTACTATCAGGCAGAAAGATAGTGGTAAAATGGACCATTAGTCTGAACTGCTGTGGCAGTTCAGGCCATTGAAACCTGCTTTATGTAGTCACAGTGGAAAGGTATGCAAAGCCCAAAGCCTTAACTGATGTTTAGCTGAGCCTTATCTTCAGCTTGTTAAGGAGAAGTTGCATATATGAATCATCACGTAGAAAGAGGAAAGCAAACATTGCCACCCAAGAAGTCTACCTGCTAGGTTAGTTTTACCAATAGCCTGCTCAAATATCACTAATTTTCACCCTTCTTCAAGAGTCAGAAGTTTTATGAATGAGAAAAGTCTTGCTCCCCACACACCCTTTCCCCTTTTTACTTTATTTTTGTTTCTTCTAAGATTAAACATGTCTTCAAATACATAACATAAATTGCTTTTGAAAGTCCTTGATATGAATCTGCTTATGATCAGGTGTTTTCAGTTGACTGTTACGCTCTTCCTAAGACCATCAAAGAGTGAAAGAAATATTCAATAAATCCATTTCCTTATAAAAGAAATTTCAAACTGAAGAATGGTAGACTGAAGAGTACCCCAGAATAATGAAAATTGCTTATCTATTTTTACCTCAGTTACAAAACCTTTTTTTTTTCACCTTGGCTCACTTGATTCCACTCTTTTTCATTTCTTCATTTATAAAATGGTACAATAATTTCCTGAAATACTGTAAAATTCAATGTTTTCAATTCAGTGTTTGCAAAGTCTTCCAAAGACCATACATGAGCAATGTAGAAAGAAATAAAACCCATAAACTGCTTCTATTCCTCAGGACAATGAGACAACTATTAAAAAGTCTGAATGGGACTACTTACCTTGAATTAATTTTATGACAATTATAAAAATATCTGGATGGGGTTGCTTACCTTGAATTAACTTTATAATTAATGCTTGCAAATTTTTTGTGTCACTGGAACCATTATTTTTAGTAAAATGGTGGTTATCTGCACAGTGAACACTTTCAAACCCTTTGCTGTTACATAATAGCATTTCATGGGGGCAAGCCATGCTTTAATTGTCTTTAAAATTGAGATTTTGGGAAAAGATATGCACACAAGAACAAACAGACTTTTGAAGGCTATGACACATTTCAGATTTATTTCATGTTTTGAAAGAAGGCCCTGGAGATGAATACCAAATGGATGGTCAAACTTATACCTGAAAGTGTGCTATATTCAAAGTAGCGGATAATAAACGCTAAAATGGTCACTGCTTGTATGCACTTCCTAGCAAAGATCTGTGTGCTCACACAGGAGAAGGCAGGTTTATTTGGGTTTTACAATAACCACATGCAAAGTCCTCAGCAGCTTTGAAGACCTAAAAACCTTAATAAAAGGCTCCAGTTCTTAATAGCATCATGGGATAGATGATCTCATAAATTACAGACTCAGCTCATGGCTTCTGCACTCCGAAGGTCACAACCTTCAGGTGGCTTGACAATGCCATGACCAGAGTTCAAGTTATAAAATCAGTAAAATGAGATGTGAGACCTGGCATTGTACATGCTGCTAGAAGATCATGTATAGGTAGACATAAAAACTAAGCCTCTATATAAAATTATAACATTTCAGCATATAGGGATTAAATTTAAAAAATTTTTAAAAATAGGAAATTTAAAAAAAGTATTCAAATCTGGGAGTAACCCTTGAAATCTACCAAGTTCAACAGTAGACTTTGACTTAGTTCTTCCATTGTAAAAATACTTCTGTCCAAGGTGTGCTCATGTCCCAGTAACTGTCATGTTTTACATGCCTGAAGTTCATTCTCCTTCAAGTACTGGAATGCATTTAATTTATGCTAGCAATTTTCCATAGCATCTGCACAAAAGAGCAGATTCATTTAACCTAGCTGAGCCACATCAGGTGAGAGGCATAAACTAGCAGTATGGCCATTTTAAGGAGAAGTTCACTTCTCACCTCTCACCTGCCTTTAGTCATATGAAAGCTTGACACTTGATCATGATCTCTACAACTGGTGCAGGTAGACACCTCTAGGAGATTTATCCCATTCTAGATCAGCATCTAAAACTGATAAACTGAGTCATTCCTGGTCACATCTTGCTCTCTTGAACACAGAAAGAATTTCGTATTCTCATCAAGACTTAGATAACTTGGATAGTCAATATAAATGAGATGACAGAATCTCTACCATCTTTTTTAGTTAAAGAGCAAAGGATGAAACAATCACCCAATGAATCATCCTCTGGGACATGGTATTCTCTATTCAATGACATTCAAAATAGATTAACTTCTGTTGTGGAACTTCCCTTTACTTTTTTTCCCCCTGCAATTAAAAATATAGCTTGACATAATTTTTGTTTCAGGATTAAAAACATCTCTACTTAAACCTCACTTTTGCCCCCATTTTTATGATTGTTCATTAAAAAACCCTACCAAACATGGCTTCTAATCAGAATATTTTGGGGTTTCTTTCAGATTTATTTGTGAAAATCCAGAAAATATAATTTCTGTCATTTCTAGTCTAATCATCTGCGTTATAAAAATCCATCTAAAGTAAGATATGTACTATTCTACTAGTTAAAAAACTGCAGCTGCTTTTATAGGAGCATGGTTAGTACTCTGTCTATGGTGTTTTGGCCAAATTCCAAGCCAAGTAATTACATTTACATACCTAAATTCACCGTGGTTGTTTCATCTGGATACTGCAATATTATGTAAGCTCGTTTAGCTAATTTAGCACCCACATGAACAGCATAGGTTCAAAAGTTCAACTTAAACTTTATTAGGTTTGCAGTCTGCTTAATAATACTTAGCACTTAATTAATCTGCACAACACCCTTGTGAGCTACTTAAGTTAGTATTAGCAGGAGAGTCTGTGAAAAAGGAACAAAAAGCCAGGAAGAAAAATGTCCATCCTATAATGCCATCTCTCATTCTCAAATAGGTGTTCAGGTGCCTATAGTACTTATTTTTAGTTAACAGTATTTAGTCTTGAAAAGACATTAAATCAAAGAAAAGCTCACAAAAGGCAAAGTGACAGTCTGCACCATTTTTGGTGTGCCTATGCATGTGTAAAAAAATCTGAAAAAAAAGAACATATTCTCATTTTCTCTTACATACACGGAAACATTGGATGCATTCATTGAACAGAGGAATCTGAGATGGGAAAAAGCCAATAACAACAATAAGGTAATATTGCAATAGTGTGAGTACCTGCTTGATGTACTTATCATACCACTGATGCATGGTATCACACGGGGCAATCTGCAGAACAACCAAAGACCAAATGACTTTAATAAAAAAAACACTGAGTCCTATTTTCTGATACATGAGAAATCCTCTGTACTCCAATTCCTATGTCAGCACCATGTCAATAAACAGGCTGTGTAATGGTAGGCATGTCCAAATGCAAAAGGAGGCAGTGCAATTGCAGGTTATCTGAGAAGCTGCCATGTGAAAATGGAGCAGGTGGAGGAGGGCTCATAGGCACTTCCGAGTTTGCTCTACCCTTCTGCCTAAACTTTTCATTGCTTAAAGAAGTATTCAAAATGCATAGAAGTTGTTACTCTCTATGTCTCCTGTCTTGTGGGAATTCTTTTCTGAGTTGTTTCTTGAGATCCTACTGTTTGATCCAGCTCCACTCATCAAGACTGACTCCAAGTCCTTAAGTCCTGTTTTCTATCTAACTGTGCCATCTTTTCTCTGTCATTGATAGGGACAAACCTTTTCTATGCTGCAGTGAGCTCTGTAAGAGAAAACCATAGAAATCTAAATCTACACTGTAAAGGGACTTCTACAGCTATGTGTATGCATAATATACAAACAAGGCTGAAACAGCAGAAGAGAAAAATATATCCTTTTCTTTTGAAGATTATGACTGCAATTGAAGTCAATGATAGCCACAGACCACAGTCTGTATGGACTTACAATGAGGTTTACATATGGTCCCTATCACAGTAGGAACCTCTCACACTTTCAATAACTATATGTTCACAGAATGTTTCATAGAGGAAATTAATGTGTTTTCATATACGGTGGAATGGTACACATGCAAAAAATTAAAATTATTTGCCAAGGAAAACATATAGGATAAATGTAATGTGTGTGTAAGTAAATCTCTAATCCCTAGGGAGGCCTCTAGCTACTAAACATCCTTCTGCTCCACTGGACTCTTGATTTTCAGTAATTCTCACAGGCATGACTGTTACATCATTGCATCTCTCATGGCATGACATGAGAAATCCAGGACAGGATCCTGCTAGAAGATCCATGCGGGTAGAACTATAGGCTTGAGGTACTTTTTGACCTCAGGTGGGTCTGCACAGACATGAGGGACAAACCTTTGCTGAAGGTGAGGAGTAGACATAAATATCTGCATGGCAAAGGAGTTAACAAGTGTCAGGTAGGTATCAATAGAGTAACAGCAAATCTGACATGGTTTTGTGATCACATCTTGGTTTTACTGGTTCACTTTGCCTGCCCCATTACACTTGCTCCTCTTCTGCTCTAGGAAAATTAATGTCTTCCTTTTCTAAATTATTTGATATGGGACAATCAAGTCAAGAAGATGAGGGTGGTAACAAAATATGATATTTCCTATCTCCTCAAGCATAAGTACATATTTTGTAAGTCAGGATGTCTGAGGGAAACTTTTGTGATCCATAATTTTCTTGGTATATATAAAGTATTAATTATTATATATATATATATATATATATATATATATATATATATATATATATACATAAATATATAAATATATATAGAAAAAATAACATCTTCAAGGTATTATGCTAACTTAGAGAGTAAACGGCAATGACAAACAGAATAGTCAAGCCTTTTCCTACCTGAAAATGTACATTGTTATCACAAAAAAATTGCTTCAATCCTTCTTTCATGCACGTATTAAATTTCATAAACCCATCTTGACTTAGCATTAATTTCTTCATTGAAGCCTAAAAGAAAGGGAAGGTTGTACCTTTTGATCCTCAAGACATTCAGCCCATCAGCAAGCTTTCCTGGCAGAAGTGCAGAGTTCTCATCTTTATGGTGCTTCAACAATATGCTAGAAATGAAGGGCCTTTTCATGCCAGTGGCACTTGAAACTGAAATGAATTCCAAAACATGGCAATTAAAATACCAGGAAAAGTGTATTGAAAGAGACTTTGTAGCCATTCAGTATATCTGAAGGCATGATAAATCTTCCATCTCTGTATAAAAATGCATCCCATTATTCACTCAAATCCCCAGCAACAAGCTACAGATGTAGTATAGTTTAGAGAAAGTCCAAAAACAAAAGTTTTCTGCATTTCTAGGAAGGTATTACTGAGATCATCCAAGATCTGGAGAGCTTAAGTCTTTTCACAAGATCTCCTGAAAAGCCCCCATTTTTATGGGTGGAATCAAATTTTTCCAGCCAGGCTGATTACTTCAGGCTCCCTGCAAATTCTGCTAGAGGAAAAAGAAGAGAAAAATATATATATGTATTTCCAAGACAAGAACTAGAATTTGATTTTCCATCTTAGAAGGCTGTCTTCTCTACCCTTCAAACTTGGTCGGACATCACAACTCTCTGTCAGTAGCAGATAGACAAAGTTGAGACAAAATTACTCCATGGGAGAAATTGATGAAATCAAATCATACTTTAATCAGGGACTTAAAAGTTACAGGGTAAAAGACACAAATAACGATGACTCATGAGAAGAAGAGAATCAGAATGAAGATTTTTTCTTTTTTTAAGAGGAAAGAGATGGTGGGGATTCAGCAAACTAGAAGTCAACAGGAAGAGCCAGAAGAACTACCATGCACCATGGATGCTTACCACTTTCTCTCTTTCCTCCCATCAAAGGGCTGCCTGTGCGTCATCATTTTTTGTGCTGCTGATTTCAGGACACCAGCTCTGCAACTTGGACAACTACCCAGCCAACTCTTTCTGACTTTGCCATGTAGCTATCTTTATTCTCCCTTCTCTTTAGTCAGAGCCATGTCCTAGTACTCTAAACTTGGTCCTCCATAATAGGAGCAGGGGGTAGTTGTTTGGTTTCTCTAGGTTACCCTTGCTGCACTATGTCTGTATCTCACTAGAGAGAATTGTGTTCCATTGGTTACTTCTGTTTCATCACCTCAAAATAGCTACTCTGTGGTCTACCAGTGATGCGTTGCACAGTTAGGAAATGGATATACTTTTCCTGAGAAAACTATAATGGAGAAAAAAAAAAGTCATTGATTTTGCTAGACATGGCATGTTACTGCCAAAAATAACATTACATTTCCTCTCATAACTACTGGTGGCCCATAAGTAACAAAATTCACCCAAAGCTTCAAACTTTGATATAATAAACTGGACAGAAAAAAGTTGCCAGAATTGTCATAGGAATGCAATCCAGACATTTCCCATGTACCAGGAAACATGAACACCTTTTTTGTTTTCTTGAGAAATTTGCACTTTGTACATTGCATTCCACCTAAGGGGCCTTCGCTCAGGCTTCACCTCATACTTTGCTGGTTTTTGGGTTTTTTTAAGCTTATTCCAAATGGTTTTGTCTTTTCCCTGGATGATGTGGTTTATTTGTCCTACTTCCATGTGGACACAGGGGATCTCCAGCGGATCAAACAGACCCCACCACCCAGCAGGTGTGACCAGTTGAGCCAGGCAGTGGCTCCACCTTTGTTCTGTCACCTAGCATGTCCTTATGACTGTCCCTGATCCTCCAGATAAAGCTCGTTCTGAAGTTTCCCCTCTCCCCTCAGGTCTTTCTTTCTGAGGGAACAAGAACTCAGGGGAGGAGTGACAAGCAATTCCCACCTTCACATGTAGCTGGGACATCATCAACCCATACACACAAAAGCAAGACTGCAATTATGTCCCATCATAAATGGACAGCTTCATGGTGCCATTACCATTCCCAGCCTAGAAAATCCTGCACTCTTCCACCATTGTTCCCTCTCTGTACACAGACACACACTGTCTCATTGACCCTTCTGACATTTTCAGGCTGCAAATTCTCTCATTATTGCCCATTTAGTTTTCTCAGACTGCTGTTCATAACCTGATCTCTGCTCTCAGGTGAATGTCCAGCTGGAAAAAACAAGCTTCCTCTTCAGGTCCATCCTGGTTTTAATCTGTTGCTGTCGCAATAAATCCCCTGTGGAGGTTTTCTTACTTCCTATTGTTTTCCCTCTTCTGCTATAAACCTCACAAATATTAATCTCTTTTGGTCCTGATTTTCCCTTGCCTCCCATCTTTTATTTGTCTAAAATGCCTGCCAGGACTTTTCACACTTCATCATGTCTCCAGCAATACCGGCTCTGGGCCAGTGCCAGAGACTGCAACTTGACAAAATATGTTGCAAGGTGGCTTTTCTTCCACACCGTCTGCAGCTGTCATCTTCTCTCAGGGTCTGATACTACAAATTAGGCAGAGCTGGCAGGAGACCATAAGTTTTTTACCTCCCAAAAGTTAGATTGGGAACAGAATTTCCAGGGAATTTTTCTTTTAGCTCCTTATATGTGGGATAAGCAGCCTGGGAATCAAGGTGCTACTTTATCCTGACATTTTCCTCTCCTTTTGTTTATTGTGCTGTGCCAACTTTTACGGATACTATTATGATGCAATGTCTGGTCAATTTGCAGGCATCACCTCATGCCATGCTAGCCTGGACTGTGAAATCTGTTAAAGAGTGGATAAAACTGAAAGGGAAAATATTAGAAGACCAGCAGCTTCATGCTGCAACAAGCGCAAGAATAAATAACCTGGGGACTCCTGGAGGTTTTGATTCATTGATCTACAAGGACTGGCTCACTATGAGCAGGGAGATAGCATAAGTGTTTGTATATCCCAGCAATTTCTCCATCAAACACACACTACAGGCACTAGGTTTTGTAGACCTACTTTTTTTGAACCAACAGCTAGAAGTGATGTGCTATGTATAGCTTGAGTTCGGAAGTATTACAGCTTCTTCATGACCTTCCTTAGTCTACAAGTACCTAGGTGTGTCTTGTCTAGCTGGATTAGTGAGAATGAAAACAATCTTTTTCAGTTATTGGGGTTCTTTTGGGTTTTGGGGAGGTTTGGTTGCTTGGTTGCCTGGTTGGGTTTTGGGAGTTTGTTTTGGTTTGGGTTTTGTTTAAGGATACAAATCAGGATATATGTAAGGAAAGGAAAAACACCTCTCAGCTAAATCCAGTTATCTTTCAGAGCTCTGCCTGGTCCAAACCTGAGCAGGAAAGAGTTCTCAGCATAAAAATCTGCCACAGAACTTCCCACCAACATGAAGAAGGTGAGCTGCAATGCCTGCTGAAAACTTGCCAGCTGGAGGCTCTCAGGTTGTTGGCTCACAGTCCTGTAGTTTGTACTTTGATCCTTAGAAAAACACAGAGAATAGTGGGAGTAAAACAATGTGTATAATTTAAGCTGATAATATAGTGGAGAAGTGGTAGCTCAGGGCCAGGAGATCATGGAACAATGAGAAAATAAAGATACTTGCTCTGTGATAGTATCAAACATCCAAAACAAAAAAAAAAAAAAATCAGTATTTAAGAGTATTTAAGGTTCCCATGGGATGAATGGTGTCAGGCAGGGTTGATTTAGCAGTATTTGAAAAAGGGATAAGTAGTAACTGAGAGAAAACTCAAGTGGGTACTAAATGAAAAAAGAAGGCCTCTGGAGGCTCTGGAGACCTTTGAGCTTATCCCATTAGTCTTGTCTTAAATCAGATCTACCACTTGATCAATGCTTTCTCAGAATATTTTTCTTCTTTGTTGTTATTATGCTGGTATTGCATTATGATTTTTCTGTTCTTTTTAAATTCTGATTTCCTTAAGTTCAATTCATAAATTCTGATGAAAAACCCTACAGCAAATTATCAGTGGTGTAAATAAATTAATCTCTCCTGTCTACAGTGAGGTTTGGTTGACTTCTGGACAGATTATCTATATTTATACCCAATGGGGATAGAAAGTAATCTTTCCTTGGACTGGTTCAGCAGTGTAATACAAAGGGAATCAGCAATCCTGGATTTCCTCAGTAGCTCTGATTCTGATCTGCGGTGTGACCCTCTGCAAGTTACTTCACTACCCTCAACTGTTAATTCCTTTCCTATACATAAAAGTTTAATGAAAGACTTCCTGTTGGAGAGTCTTTATTTTGCTGTATAATCTTCAAATGTCTACAATAACGACAGCCTCAGTCTCTCTACACACGACTGTAACACAAATAAGCAATAATAATGTTTGGTTGCATGCAATGTTGACGAACTGAGAAGCAAATTTCTCCCAGGATGCTTTTCCAGCTAATGTATGCCTATATTTATTTGAAAAAAGCAAAGCATATCCTTGTGGGACCATTACCCACCCACAGCTAGCAGACATACCAGTCCCAGTGGAATGCCAGTTATGAAAACTACAAAAATAATCCAAAAGGAGAACACATTTAAATTTCCAGTTTGAAAGATTGAAACATTTTTGCTGGCATGAAAATCTCTTTTTTAAAGCAGACTCATGCTATTTGATAGTTTGAAAAAGGAAAAAAAAAAAGAAGATGAAAACATAAATATTTGAAAATCTGCTACTGTTCTCTGTGTATTCCTGAACACTTCTCATCATAACATTTATCAGCTACATGGTTAGATCAAACAGTTCACAGAAACTGAAGTGAATACATCAGTGTGAAATGAACTATTTGCTTTTTTCCATTTGGATACCTTTGTTTCAATTTTTATTATATGCAAAGGAATCCAGTCAGATTAACTCACATACTTATTATTTCCCAACCAGAAGAATGTTGCTCTTTTTTCCCAGAACCTCTCACAATGCACAAGGCACACATAATACCACTTTGCTCAAGATCAATGTAATCACACACTTTTTATCTTATTTATTACATTACAGCATTTCTACACTGGCAGGGCTGTGCTGCATATCTGTATTCAGCAGAGTTAAAGAACAAATGAAATTATTGCATTACAGGGTCCTTTTAACATATGATATCTCCATCACAGAAACATGCTACACATTTTACTAATTTTCAGCTGTCTTTTTACTAGGTTGTGTTGATCTCTGCATCTTTTGCTAGAAGATGTATCCTCTAGTCTTTGGATCAGAACATTGCTACTCTCTGTATCAACTCTGATTTTTTAGCTTTCTTCTGAAAATGGTAAAAATTAGACCCATGCTGCTTCCATCAATGATTTATACAGGAGCAAAGAGATCCTTACATACACCATTTCTATTCATTGCCTTTTGGCTTAGGAACTATGAATCCCACTGTCTTTTTGGCCCTAGTTTCACATGAGAATCTGTATTTAGTTGTTAGCTCACTGTGATGTTCCAAGCTCTTCAGGACCTGTTTTTACAGGAGCATAAAAAAAGAACATAAAGTTCAGAAAATGGAAAAATGGAGGGAACTGGAAGGACACAGGCACAGCAGTGTAAGGCAGGTCTTTCTTGTAGGTCTGAACCCACACTGATTGTATGCTTAGCCCAGAAAAAGACTGGTATTTTGATGTTTACATTCCTTTCTATTGGGAAGAGTACAAAACAGATGTTTTCAAAAGTTGATCCATTCTGTTATGGGACAGGTTTGTAAAAGAGATAAGTGAACTGGCCCCAAAGAGAAATGTCTTTCCCTTGTTTAATAGAGAGCTACTATGTTTTCAGATAGTTAAATTTTGTCGACATTATTCTGTGTCAGGCATGTGCCTTCACATGCTTCTTCTCTGAAAATTCTGTTAACATATCTTCCTCTTTTATTTTTTTGGCCCTGAATATGCATTTTGTACTTGGATGCATTAAAGAACAATTTATTTTAACAATTTCAGTTTACCAAGTATATGTCTGTAGGGCTGTCTTGTTAACTGAGAAAATTTTCCTATATTTTTTGCTACTTGCCAAAGTTAAAAGTACTGATACCATATTTATTCTTAGTTCATGGAATCATAGAATCATTGCCTTGAAGGAGGTCTTAAAGATAATCTAGTTCCAATCCCCTTTCCATGAGCAAGGACACCTTCCACCTTCAACGTTGCTTCATCCACCCTAGCCTTGAACACTTCCAGGGATGGGGCATCCACTTCTCTGTGCAACCTGTGCCAGTGCCTCACCACCCTCAAAGAAAAGAATTTTTCCTAATATCTAATCAAAACTTACTCTTTTTCAGTTAGAAACCATTCCCCCTTGTCCTATTCCTACATGAACTTGCCATGAGAGTCTCTCAGCAGAGATTAAATTATTTTAAAAAATAGTTGAACCTAATCCACAGGACTGCAGGACAAAAAGAGAAATATTTCCACTTGATTAATTATTGAGATCTAAATTTGGACTACACTAGTTACCAATTTCTTGTTTATTTCATGTTTTGGGGTTTTTTTTTCCTACATTATAATAATCTTATTCTTCATTGAAACCAAGGGTAAGGCTTAACAGATCATCCTTACAATAAGTAATTGAATTTGTATAATTAAAGGCAATGCCTATTCAGCTTTTCAAGGACCCTGTGAGGGGTTTACTACTGAATTTTCTTAATGTCTTGTGAAAATGCTGGACCATACTAAATTAGCATTTTAATCCTAATCTCCCAGAAATGTGTTTACAAGTCACAGGTGAGGACAAAACATGTTTCTACACATAACATTTCCTCCTCCTCACACATACCATGCGTCTATGCATCAACAAACTTAAAATTTGTCTGTGCAGAACCTTTCACACAGAGGTTAGTATATTTGTAAGAAATGCAGCACACATTTGTCTTCACCAACATAATGGAAATGGAGCAAGAGACAGCTGAGAGAAGCTATCATTCCTTCACTCTGCTTTTCACCAAATACTAAACAAAGGATAAACTCTTGTACCAGATGTTCATATCATGGTGTTAGGAGGCCAGAGAAGAGAGTAAAAGTTTCTCACCATCTTATTATAAATTCTAACTCCTCTGCAATAGTAGTACTCATATGTTAATATTTTGGACTGATTAAAGTCTGTCTGGAATATTTTAGAAGGGTGAGGTTTTTCTGACTGTGTAGGGGTTTTCATTCCTTTCTCTTTTTTCTTTAAATAATCAGGGAAAAAAGCAACCTTATTTTGATTAATTGAACAGTTTCCATAGCAGCTGTGAGCCAGGTGGTTGGAACCAGTTACTAAGGATGCTAAAGTAAGGGTAATTAGTTTATTTTTAATCTTTCAATTCTGTGGGAGTGGAGTTTAGTGTGTTAATGGGAGAGGTTTTGTCAAGAAATGTCTTGACTAATCTGTTATTATCATTTAGTTTTATTGATGAAGCTCAGGCTTTATATGAAAAGAAAATGAGTGGAAAATTCTGAGACAAGGCAAGCTACAGTTTTCATTCTGGCTTAAAAGTCCCTAAAGGGCTTTTTTATATTTTATTCTTATCAGGACTTTTTTTATAACTGAAAACCTGAGGGATTTGGTTTGGTTCAAAGAGCAACTTGTGTTCATGCAGAAGGACCTGCTCTAACATAGCAAAAAAAGGGCATTAATTGCAGAATGAGAAGGCATGGAAAACATATTAAGTGTGTAATTCTTTTACCAGCTCCAATTGTTGAGGGAGGGCTGATTTTGATTAATTTAAAGTGTGTACATTTGCTGAGCAAAAAAAAAAATTTATTACTTAATAATCATGTTTCTTAACTTGACTCTCCAGCCCATTTTTTTTTTTTTTAATTCCTCCCACTAACTTCTGGTTTTATTTTTAAAGCTACTTGTTCAATTACCTAGTTTTCCAGGTTAAAGTAATGCATTTTTTGGCTTACAACATGAAAATGGATCGATGCATCATTTCAGCATTTTCCATGTTCTATGACGGCTCTTTTCTGTGGATTAAGGCCAATTAGCAGATGGAGATTTGTGAGCTGGAGAAAGTCCAAGGGGGAGGAGGTGTTTTCTTTCAACTAGAGGCTCACTGACTTTACATCTACTATCAGCTAAATATTTTATTAGAAGAAAAATCCCTTCTCAAGGGTACTCTTACTACCATTTTCCCCCAGCATGTTCTAAAGCTACCTGAACAACTGAAGAATACCGAGTTTTCCAGGGCTGTGCTCTGGACAAGGATGAGCCCAAATTCAGACTACCTACCCTATTTCCTGACTTAGGCATAGTTACTTCTTCCCTGTGATAGGGGAGTTGTAGCTTTGAAGTTAAGTTTAGGAAAGGCTTGGTCAGGTAACCAGGAAAAGCTCAGACTGTGCATGTGATCTGCTGCCCTTGTACATCAGTTGTGCAGGCTGTGGTTGCATTTTCTTTAGCTTTTTGATTCTCATCTGACACATATTTCTGGATTTAATCTCTTAGTAGCCATCATTTACTGAGTTTTGCTTCATGACACAAAGTAGTCCCAAGGCACCTTTTTGGTCAGAGTTAACAAAACGTGCTCCAGAAGCACACCTATTGCATTCTCATCTCCAAAAGGTGGTCAGTTCAAGGAAAAATTAATAACCCAAAAAAGCACAGTGTTTACACCAGGTCCTCAGCACCAATGTCTTCACTCTACAGATCTCTCCATTGGGTCTCACTACCTACTACTGAAGTCAGAGGCTAACAAAGAAAACAAAAAAGCCATATAAACAAATTTCTAGACTGTTAAAAAACCCCCAAAAGTCTTCTTCATCTACACTTTTGATCCTCTTCACTAACTACTGTGAAAGGTCCTTGGGCCATGGCAGGACTATCCCCCTCAGCTATGTCAAGACTGTTTTCTGGGAGATTGCACACCTAAGAGGTACCACGTAGTATGGCAAGAATTACTTGATATGGGTGACTCTGTGCCAGTGCATGACTACAATGCCAGAGCATCATGCCAGAGCACGAAAAAGCATTACCTTAGCACAGCAGAAAAGGATTCTTTGCTTGTTTCAGACACTGTTGCATCTTCCCCCAGTTGATATGCATCTTCCCCCAGTTGAGTGCTTTGAAGAATTATTTGCCATCAGCTGGATGCTGTGTCTCAGTGCAGCAAAGGTGTTAGAAAACATCAAAGGAAAAAAAAAAGGATTCTGATTCTGGCCCAGTCTAGATGTGGAAGCACAATATCCAGGTCGGGTATAAATAAAACTAATAAATAGTTTTAATTGTCTTTTAAAAAGAGCTTTTACTTAAACCTAAGTTACAGAGGTCAGCAAACTTTAGACAAGTATTAGATATTACTACATGACTCTACATCCACTATCATTACACTGTTAAAATGTAAGATTTTTGTAACTAGATACCTAATTCTAAAATAATCATGTAGATATGGCCAGTATTTTCATGTGTATAATAAGTAAATGTTCAACAAAGTTTTCATTGCACTTATTTGAATCTTCTCATTTCAATGTATATAGACACACATCTATTTAAAAAGGTATGAAGGAGCAACAAACTGGGGCATGTCAGTCTGAGCTCCTGGACTGCCTCCTTCCTCCTTTGTTGTTCTCTCTCTGGGCCCTCTTTCCCTGCCTCCATCTCCCATTTGCTTACACCTGCTGCTAGCAAACAGCTACGTTTGCAGAACAGTTAATTGTAACTCACATCCTTCCCTCACTGACCAGGTCTGGTCCTGTCACTGTAAGCAGGTTGATAGCCTCCTCTTTAAAAAAATCTTTAAAGAAAACAATGCCATAGCCTACAACAAAGAGCAAGACTAGTGGAAGTTCAAATAATTTATTTCTTTCTTTTTTCTTTGGTGTATGTTAAAGGGCTCTTGTTCTTTACATAATGTAAACAGCTTGGTTTTGTCTTACTGTATTATAGTGATAAAATTTTAATTTTATTCAAATAATGATCTTAAAATAGCAAATACTATAGATTCCAGGGTGATGGAGTGTTCAAGATGGGAGAGGTTCATTTGCTGTAAGAAAAGGAAAAGCAAAAGGAAGAGAAAGCTTTGGTGGCTACATCAAGGATAGTTTTCTACCTTGAAGAACCCATCTGTGTTTCCAAACATAAATTTGTGAAGGTGAGGGGTCTCTTTATTATTCAGGTAGGGCAGAACAAGGCTGAATCCTATCCAGCTGAGCTGGTTCTGTTGCTTTGAACCCTCTGGAAACATAAAGATCACAGTATTTCACTGTGTAGCTGCTGCATTTCTTGGTTTGTTCTGTCATTTGGCTTTCTCTTCACTTGGAGTATTTTTGGACTGCACCTTCACAGAATATTTAACTCTGCTTCATCCACACTGTAAAGTGTGAAGGGTATTAATGGAATGCTTTTTCTGAACTATATTAAAATCTATGAAAACTAATTTGGGCTTCTGTTGCAACATTTGTTTAACCTGATCATTATTTACAAAGTATTCCATGCAGTGGAAGGCTGAAATACTTTAAATACTTCTACTTTCAAAGAAAAGAATAGTAATGAAATGTATGTAAAGGGAGGCATAAAAGGCGACTCTTAGTTCAAAACTGCAGATTAAGGTTTGGGCTGGAGAAGTGTCAAGTTCTGTGATTCTCAAAGTAGACAATACTGCTGAACATGACTCCTTAAAAATAAACTATTTCTACTACTATCTGAATTTAGATTCCAAAAAAAAATGGAATGTCACATCTCCATCCTGTCATGAAGCTATCTTAGTCCTCACTATAGTCCTGAAGGTGGGGGAAGGGTCATGGAATTTAAAAGCTGTAGTTCACTCCTTTTCCTGCTTTCTCAGACTCTGTTCTCACAGAACTGTATTCCTTGTTGTCATGCCTTGCTTGATTATTGAGATAAGAGATATTGCTGTAGAAAGGCTGGAGGGTTACAGAAATCAACGAAGCCACAGTAATATGCCATAGCTGAGGCACTGGCTCCTGACTTACCCTTTTATCCATCTTGTGATGTGCTCCTCTCCCTCTCCATTCCTGCAATCTGCAGCCTTTTCCAAGGTAATTCTAGAAATCCCTCTAAGGAATGATATTCTACCATAATTGCAGTTTATTTTATTAATTTCTCTATTTTTTATCAATAAATGAATTAATAAATATATGCATGTATAAGTCTATACACTTAACAGAAGATGGCACCAGAACAGTTGTTGGCATTGACAAATGACTGTATTTGCCAGTGGAGCTCTAACTATTTAGAAAGACTTAGAAAAAGCCCACTTTCATTTAATTTAAAAAATTGTATGGATGGATAGAGGTATAGGTGCATGTGTCAGTAGAATTTTATCTTCTCACTGATTGGCCAGGGTTTTTTCTAAATATTTTCATTTCCTCCTTTGAGAAAAGCAATACTAGCAAGCCACCATATCTTGAGATAGAAAATGAACTTGAATTACATTTAATTTTCATTTTGTGCTATATTTCATGGTTTACTGTTACACCTTTGGAACACAATCTAAATGAATAATAGAAAAGACAATGGTAAACATAAGAACAATCATATCAAGAAAATGCTGTAGGTTTAATGTCACTATTATTTAAACAGCAGCTTCCTGTCCTAATAGTCTCAAGTGAGCAGCGACAGCTGCCTGTTGTTTGAAGGCATCAGTAGACACTGTCATTAACTTTGAATAGGATTAAGAGCACATGTGAACAAAAGTATACTTCTCCTATAGCATGATGGCAGTAAAAGTATGTCTGGAAGACGCTAACTATTTCCTAGGTATAAATTAATAATTCTCCTCAGTGAAGATTTATTAACGAAACAGCAATGCTTGAACAGTAGGTATCACTTTTTCTTTTTTTTAACATCTCATTTCTTGTAGGTACTGACAGTTTTCAAGCTGAGGTATATATTTCAGAGAGCAAGGTCTTGATGATATGAGCATATTGTACTATATAAATAATAGCTTCTGTGAGTGGGTCTTGGCACATTCTTTCCAGTGCCAGATTCTTTTGCTCAAACTGTTCATGTGGTGAGGGAAAAAAGGACTTGCATTTTTCAAACAGGCTTTGTTCTTGTCAGGCTGACAACATTTAAGCAAACATAATCATCTGTTTTGTCATCATTCTTGAGTGCAAATAACTTCTGAGAAAAGGTTTGCCTCATTTTAAAAAAGAAAAAATGAAAGATGTATGGGCCTGAAACCCCAGGGCCCTGCTTAGATATCCTTACAACTTGCAAAAGCACATTTTATTAAAGACAGGGAATTGGCTTCATGGTACCATTCTTCTTTTATTGATGCCCTCATTACTGTGGGATAATGCATGATTAAGGCATGAGGCCAGGATCTCATGTCTTTTTCCCTGCCCATCTGTGGTGGTAAATTCAATTTCCTCTGTTAACCTATATGTTTTCAGAAGTCTTTTCTTTCTCTTTGTGTAGCATTATCTTTTTTCTACATTTACAATCAGGAAAAGGACTTAGTAAATGGGAAAGTGCTGTGAACCATTAATGGAAGAAAACCACTACAAGAATGACTACTTTCAGAATTCGGAATACCTGTTTTGAAGTGTTTTATAAATTTTTTTTTTCCTCCTGAAACAATGACATCTCAGCTTCAAATTTTGAATAAATTATCATGTTCTCCTTGTCCCTTGGCAGGCCACACCTGAAATACTATGTTCAGTTTTGTTCCCTGCTATAGAAGAGATATGTGGACAGGCTGGAGAGGGTCCAGAGAAGGGCCATGATGGCTCTGATTTTCTGGATACTTAATAGAGCTTGAAAGATTTAACTTTACCCTTAAAATTGCTCTTGCCAAACTGAAAAACCACTTATCTCTGTGCATGTACTGAAGAAGAATATCCCTAAAACTATCAAAAATTTAATTGGCTGTAGGGCTGAAACTGGAAATAGAGAATGGGAAGCCTGCTGCATGAGAAAAAGCTGAGAGAACAGGATGTAATCCCTCTTGAGAAAAGAAGGCTTAGGGAAGGCCTTGTCACCATGTTCCAGTATTTAAAAAGTGGCTACAAAGAAGATGAAGACTCCTTTTTTACAAGGAGTCACATGGGAAAGACATGGGTAATGTGCACAAGTTACTCCTGGGCAGTAACTTCTGTCTTCTCAGAAGGGCACTCCTGAGAACAAGCACAGAATATCTGTGAACTTTTCACATTTGTTTCAGATATGGATAAAATGTTATTTTTCATAATGACTAAATAAGGCAATCTCTGTATGTAAACCTTTCTACAACATTCAGAGAAGGAAGATCTGGTGATTGTTATAAGAGAAGCTTTGCACACCGTGTACAGTAACGAGGGCAAGCAGATTGCAAAAGCAGAAGCATGTGGTACAAAGCCAAAGCTTTTATGACCAACTGTAAAGAAGTGGTGAAATGCATTCCATCTGGAATGGATTTTGACCCAGAAACTACTAAAAGCTGGACAGCCATGAGGACCTGACCATGTCTGACCTCTAAGGTTTTTGCAGAAATATTCAACTGATTCACTGCAAGAAAAACATTAAATACTTGAACTATAAGCATGTTTTGAGTCTTTGTATCTCTACAGAAGTTTGGCAGGGGATCAACTGAAAGATTGTGCAGTAAAGAAAAAATTTCACTACAATATTGGCTAGTCTCAGAATCTATATTTTGATGTGTTTTTTAAAATCTTATTCCCATAATTAACATTATTATTGATCAAGGCACTGGGAGCTTTGTTGGATGAAAGATTTTGCCCTGAATTAAGTGGATGGAAGGAAAAATATCTCTCTTCCAATACCACTTCTTAACAGTATATCGCTGAGATATTTCTAGATGTTTCCTCCACAGGCATCACAGAGAAGACCTTTGTAATGATTTTCTTTAGAAGATGTTTTTCAAAAGTAGGGATTCTGGGGAGAGCAACTGACCTCTTGCCTAGCATGAGAGCTCCCCCTGATATGTTTAATGGGTTTATTGTCTTCAAGGCTGGTCAAAATTCTGTTCAGAGAAATGTATCTGTGGCTGGGTATAGTAAAAATTTCCAACATTACGTCCCAAGAAACAGAACCAAGACATAATATCTTGGATGTTGTGTGTAGTATGTCCATTCAATTTCCTGAAGGTTTTCAGTTTCAGGGCAATTTCCTTATAGCTTTAAGCTTTAGCACTTTCAGGTACAGTTTTTCTTAGAAAAAAAAAAAAAAAAAGGAATAAAAAGCCTAGAAAGCAA
This sequence comes from Molothrus ater, assembly GCF_012460135.2. Classification (NCBI taxonomy): domain Eukaryota; kingdom Metazoa; phylum Chordata; class Aves; order Passeriformes; family Icteridae; genus Molothrus; species Molothrus ater. The sequence continues at coordinate 80,544,912 of NC_050479.2, read as the reverse complement.
AGAAAAATGGAACTTTTTCCACCAGGGAATGGTAGGTTATAACCCAACAGTCTATCATGAAACAATGCTGTTTGATTTCATCACAATCTGTTTCAGTATGATTTATGTGTTCCCAAACTACTCAGTACCATGCTGTAGGAAATATAATACATTAATTCCAGAATAAAACACTTTATTAACCTGCAAGGAAGGTACAAAATAACTAGTATACATTTGATCAAGGATCTCTTTTCAAAACACTGATATACATCCAGGAGAAAGTCTGGGATTTAAAATAAGGTTTCTGAGGAACAAAATACTAAAATAACTCAAAGAGCTAGTACACAACAGCTCAGCCTTTACAGTTTATTTATTGTGGTCTTGATCCTGTTCTTCAAATAAATGTAAAAGATAATTTATTTGGTGGAACAAATTCTTTGAAAGTAGGCAGAATTCCCACAGTGTCACTTAGCTCATCTTAGCTTAGATTCATTTCCCACAGGAATTTAAAGTGTAGAATATTTTGTTCTTATGAAGGTTATAAGTTCTTATAAAGCTTATAAGTTCTACAACCTCCACAGTCTCCTGCAATCTTTTCTCATACCTAGAAATGGGTCCTAAACCCTATGGAATGTTCTATCTTGTACACGGAATGTTGCATATGAACAGGTCTTGTCAGTGTTGCTGTGAACTTGTAAGTCAGGTCTAATGGTGAACTCTATTTTGGGGGGCTTGTGTGTGGGAGGTGAGCAGATGACAAATTGCTACTGATGAACACAAAAAATTATGAATGTACAGCTCCCAAGTCATTTTGCAGTAATAAAACAGACACCTCCCCTCCTCCTAGCTCTCCACTCCCAAATACGTTTAGATTTAAATCCCTTTTGTTCTAAACACATCTCCAATTACAAAAAAAATCCCAAAAAACAAAATCTCATTTGGTCTATGATATGTTGGGCATTTTACTTCAGTTTAAATCAAGTTATTGGGTAGTGAGGGAAAAAAGGTCAGAATGCAAAAGAATCTGTCTTCATGCAAAAGCTAAACTAAAGCTGCAGTCTTTCCACTATGTAATATTTCATTGTCCTATGTACCACATTTTCTGGTACACAGGATTCTGCAGCCAAATAAGGTAGTTCAATCACTTTAGAGAGAATGCATTATTTATTGACCAAAAGGTCAAGGGGGACCATGTGGTGCAGGGAATTTTCAGGAGGAATGGTGATCATTTGTCAAGAAAGAAGAAATGTATATTGATATGTGAAGTTATTATCCCTCTCCTGATCACAACTTGACCTTTGTCTTGCTAGGACTATATATCACCCTAAGGGAAAGAAAAGCAGGACACAACCCACAAGCAGCCAGGAGACTGAAGGGATGATTAGAAGAGCTAAAATGAATGGAAAAGCAAGAAAAATGGGCCATTTGTACACACAAACATTACATTTGTTTTAAAGGACACAAGACAGTTTTATCACTGAGGTGATATGTAGTCCTTTCAAAATCTGAAGGTTTATACTAAAAATCAAAGAACACTTCTCTTTTTCTTTTTTTTTAAGTCAAACATTTAAAAATATTGCAATTCATAGACATCTTCAGAAAAGTAACTTTTCTACTAAACCCAGTTTATTCTGTTCTTAATTTTTTTCTACCTCTTTCAGGATGTGCTATTCATAGGTATATGATAAGAATAGAGAAGGGAAAAGGACAAAAAATGGCAGGTGTGTGAAAGGTTGAATAATCCACAGATGGAAAAAATCAATTATGTTTGTGACCTATTGGAATACAGAGATTGTACATGTGGCAAGGGTAAGAACAAAATACATCTTCTGTTATGATTAAACTTGCAGCGCAGTATTCAAATGACAGGTGTATGGCACACAAAAACATGGGGCAGCTGTGCAGAAAGACAGGTAGAATTTGTCACTTTGGATCTGGTATTTCTTTTTGTTTCCTATCATTTTCAAAACACTTAGGATATGCCCAAAGTAGTAATTGTTGAGAAAAAAAAAATAAGGGTAATTTCTAAATCCTCCCTTTAGGCTATGTAATTTGGGAGTCATGGGAGGCAGAGATCAAAGATACATCTACCAATGTATGCATAGATAGTTATTTCATAAAAGTTTTACATTCTTCTAGTGGGTTTGCCCTGGCTCCAGCTAAGCCTCACACAGCTTCTCACTTGCCTCCACACCTCAGCCCAGAGGTCTTACCTTAATGCCCTCACCCACCTATTTACAATTCAGCAGCATAGATGGAGTTTATCCAACTCTAAGTCCAGTTTTGCAGTTCTTTGTCTCCTTCTCAGGTGCTTTAGCAAAGTGCAAGAAAACAGAAATTAGTAAAATACAACATTGTGGAATATTCAAATGCACCATTAAAATACAACTAGGATCGTTGAGTTGTTTTCTCCATTAGTTGGTTCTATTTCCAGAGTCAAAATTCCTTAGAAAACCAGTCTTTTTGACCAAGTATTTTATTTCTTATCCTAAAATCCTAACCCAACCAAGTCAGTAGACAGTGTATCTTTTGTCTGATGTATTCAAATTACAATTTAGAACCTTATCACACACAAAAAAAAAGTTACTTTTGAAAAAATAATTGTCTTCACACTCCAACTGAAGAACTGTTTTTCTGTTTAATATATTGCTGAGCATATTGGTGGTTAAATGCAGATAACTGTAGAGAATTCTTTATTTCACTGGAGTTACTGATGATCAAACTCCTTTCTGGCACACTATAGTAATAGTCATTTTCAATGTTGATTTAAATTTCATTACAAAGCCCTCTGAGGGAAAAAGGAGAGAAATGCCTTAAGGATTTGATAGTGAAAGGAAGGCATCAAATTTAGTGTACACAACCTCCTAGCACCAGCCATTGCTGAGGATGCCATTCTAAGATAACCTGTGTATTAGCCCACCACTTAGTCAAATCTTTGGATGGAAACATTCCGCAATGCGTGCCTGAGAGAAGCGAAGCTTTTCTAAAAGAGGTAAGTCAAAGCAGATATTCAGCCTCACATTTATAATCATTTTGCCTATGCTGAGTCAAACAAGTAAATTTTTTTGGTGAAATTATAATTCACAGAAGTTTGGGACTGGCAGTCTGTAGAGCAGATCCATCTTTTCTGTCAAAAATGTGATTTTTACTTATGATAGCCTAAGTTTCAATTCATATTTTATTATTAAAACCTTAGTCCAGGTAAGCTTAAAAAGTCAGCAGTGCTGAGTCTGCACTGTATGAGAGTAAGAAACCCTTCTTTTTCCATTCTTCCAGCACTTGCTCTTCAGAGCTCAAGAAAATTTTGGCAACAAAGACAAAATTTTACTGGTTGGATCAGGATACACAAAAGTCAGAAAAGATAGTGAATGAAGAGACTGAAATTAGGTGGAGGTTGGTCAAGGGTCATGCCTGGCACCCACCAGCGGCTAAAACCAGGTGAGTAATTGGCAGAAGGATTACTAGTCCTGGAAATAGTTTGTGGATGAAATGAGAAACGTATCTCAGAAAGTATCAATCTTATTAGAATGCCAATTCACTGAATAATTCTCAAATAAACAGATCTTTTCCTAAGGTTGAGAAGTAACATTAAAGTCTCATAATTTTTATGCTATATGAGTGGTGTAGTTTTTTGGTTTTTGGATATTCTTTGACAAAAAGAATATCTCACCTATTAAATTGGCATCTAAAGACTTAAACAAAAAGACCCTCAAAAGAATCCAAAAGCCACAGGTGAAAGGATTTTGTAAGGTAGAGTCCATCACTTTGGAATAATCCCCTAGGAAGATGTAATATTTCAATTAAGGACAGCAATCCATCTAAGAAAACACTATAAATTTGAGTTTGTGTAAAACATTTAAGACCAGAAGTTGTAAAAAAAAGTTTCTGACATCACAAAAAAGAGACAAGCAGTATAATAGGTATCATAAAACTCTGAAAAGTGTCATATGGCATCTGTATTATGATGCACAGATACCTCCTCCATCACTGCTTTGCAGTCATTCTGCTATTTCACAGTTGTTTCATGTCCCTGCCAAACAATTCCAAGATTTGCCAGTATTCAGGAAAGAGTAGAAGAACTTGGCAACATCTGGACTCAAGCGGTAACTTCAAAAAAGTTATCAGTACACCCTATCTCAACCTTTCATGGTGAAGGAGGTAGAGAGAATAAAACTCATCTGAAGTAGCTCTATATTTTTTCTTAATTCAAAAGTCAGAATTACCTGAATTAAGATGAACTCCAAAGTTATCATTTTTTCCTATTTTCAAATTGTTGAAGCATCAATCATAGAGGACTCCTGCCTCAATCAATGTAAGAACCGAAACACTGTTGATGAGATCTTTATCCTGTGAGGGTTAAAAAGGATATATCTGTAGTTTTTAAGATGAAATTTTAGAAGAGATTCAGACATAACAGAGGCAAAAAGGAGAAAATTTAATCCTGAATAATTTATTAATGATTCAAAATTTTTAATGAAATAATATAAATTTATCTTTTTTTTCCTTTAATAAACTTCTTTTAAAAACTCTAGATTAATTGATCCATAATGGATGAAGGTTTAGAAAAAGTTGAAATTATATGTTTTGGCATTTGCAAATAGAAAATGAAGAAAAATTCAGTTGTTTTAATTAACTATCTTCACTTCATTTCATTTTCTGTTAAATTCAGCAAAAAATTATGTATTTGCAATACTGCCCCAAAACATTAGAGCTTTATGGCTGTCTGACTATATATATCATAGAAACCATCTTGAATGGCTGTGTTCCCCTCACCCTTTTCTGAAAGAACAGGTATCCAAATATAATATTTTAAAAACCCAACAAGTTGATGGGGAAATTCAGTTTAATTCTCTTTTTGAAGACAATTAACAGAAAATATTTCAAAATATTCTAAATTAGCAAGCTGATAGAAAGTACTGTAAAGGTTGTGTTCTGGGTTTTTTATATAAGCCATTTCTGTAATAAATTATAAAAATGAAAAAATTCCAACCAGCATATGTGTTCTAACTAAGATAGTTAATGTAGTCTCTGCATTGGTTGACTGCATTCCAATGTGAAAATTTAAAAATAGTTAGGCCAAGAAAGAAAGGGGAAGGTGGAAGGCACAGATTCTCCAAAGAGAAATATCTGCTATATTAAGGAGGTTGTCTGGGAGGACTGAACATAAGGCTCCAATATTTTGGTGAAAATTTGTTTCTCTTCCCCATGGGTACATGATATAGTTGATGTCATCATAGGTCTTTAGCAGTGTGTAGAACTAATGTACATAATTTTTATCAGTGAAAGAAAAAGTAGCAAATAAGTAAGAGAAATTAAACAAGGAATATTAGTAAGGAAGAATTCAATAATAGTTTTAATCCCAGACTATGAGAAGTTCAAATTCCAGTCTGAGGAAGTTTTGGCCACTTCTTTCTAATCCTACTCACATGTCTTAGTCATGTCTATGCCATCTGGAAGGCTGTGCCGTGCATTGGATAGGTCTAATGAAACACATCCAGTTGCAAAGAGGCAGATTCAATGCTGTAGTGACAGGGATATATAAAGGTGGTACCACCTCTCAATTTCTTTCAGCCATAGAATTGAAGGTTCTGAAATTCAATAAGTAGAAGTGGAATTCATGCAGAATTTTTAAGAACCCACAAATGTATTGGGTAGAAAATAAAGTGCAGAACTGATGGATGTCACATATGACAAAACACAGTAATAAGAGTCCTTCTGTTCCCTCTGTAGGTGAAGAATGACTCTATGAGAAAAGATAAAGGGTGCCTGGCAAAAAAAATTAACCATATGTTCCTACAGCCCTCCTACATCACTTGCAATTTGTATAAAATATGAGCCAGGTCAGATGCAGCAAATGGATAAGGTGACTGCAGCAGGCTACTCCCAACCAAGAGTGGCTGCCATGAAAAACCTGAAATCTCAGAATCACAGGTGTGGCTTAACAGCCATTTACACATTTATGTGTGACAGATAACTTATGTGCATAAGAGCCTGCATGGAAAAAGAGGCAAGAGAAGATTTTTACAAAGGAGCAAGAGAGCGATGTCACCAGTGGAAACAATCTAGGTTTGGTTGATCTGTGGTGTCCTATGCTGTGTTGTCATGTCATTTAATGTACCTACTCTCTACTGATTTCTATATAAAATGGGATAGTATTTGCTAGCTTTATGGAAGTTGTGTTTAGGAAAAAAAATTGGTCTTGTTGACTGTTACAGATACAAGTCAAAAAACTAGACAAAAGGAGTCTCTTCAAATGGAGAAATACAATGCATATAGAATGTTATTTCAAATTTCATAAATTGCTTTGGCTTTATTCACTTTCACTTATTTATTTTTCCTTATTCAGAATGAGAATCAAGAAAGCCCTGTAGGTCATGGAGCTGTTTCTGTTACACTTTTTTCCAGTGCACACTGACTCTCAGAATGATATTGCAATGACCAAATAATCTGGAAAATGCAAACAATTCTAAAATATATATCTATATGTAGGAGATTTCCGTGAGTTTCACAATTCAAAGATACTTTCTTCTCCTTAGAATCAGCAGGAAAATCAGACCATATGACTCATAGAAACACCAGTACATAATCAAAGCTTTCTGTGGAAAAAGACATGCTATAGTTTTGGAATTTTCAACAAATAGCAATGTATTACAGGTTTTAAAATGTTATATGTGATTATGTAAAATTTTCTTTCTTTTTGAGAGACTCAAAACTCTTTTTTCAGATAATATGTTTAAAAAGTAATAGCTAACAAAAAAAGAAAATGAAGAAATATTGCTAAGGTAACATAATAAAGTATTATGACTTATTCTACAGTTGTACATTAGAATGTGCAGCTTTCTCATCAGATATATTTTGGCCTTAATTCTAACAAACAGCTCAAGAGAACTGTGACATGTAGAAGAATTGACCCCACTTGTAGAGAGTAAGGTAAACAAAAATCCTTCTGTTCGCACCAGCGCACATCACAAAGAGCTAGAGCGGATAAGAAAAACAATAAGTTAAACTAATGGCAGCAACCAGTGGTTAATATCAAGTAATACATAACAAAATATGGTCATTCATTTTCCTTCACTGTCTTCTTTAATTTTGGAACTTATCTATATCTTCATATGAATTTAAATTTCTGGAAAAGACAAGCTGGATAGATCCATGGAATTCATCTATACCTCCAGTTAATTCATAATGTGCAGAATTAAGTGTAGTATTCAGAAAAGTAAAAGGATGCAAGTACAGCATTCCTGACCATATAAGTGGGAAAAACTAAAATGCTCACTGTGCTACAGAAAAATGTGGAATTTTAATCCACTTAGGCTTGCTTAAAGCTTTTGAATCACTTAGTTTCATGACGCTCACAAAGTTTAGCGTACTAGACAGTGGATTTTGGTGAGGGGGCATAGTTACATTGACCTAGTACTTACAGTAAAACATGGGAGCAGGGCTTTCTTTGTTATTTTTATGGTTTCATATGTTCACAACATAAAAGTTCTCCAAGGAATAATGAGGAGAGCGTGACACATTGAGGGCTTTATGACCACCTGATGTATCTATAAGACCTAAGGTTGTATTCATGCTGCTATGAGAGCCCTGATAATGCCAGCTTTGAGAGAGCAAGATGCATCTGAGGAATTAATTTAGCCATTTTGGAGTTTGGGCATCTAGATATCAAATTGATTCAATGAATTTAAATACTAAGTCCAACCAACTTCATTCAGATGTCATGGGTTCACAGTCTGAGAACTGTGACCTTTGCCTTACTGCTAATAATTTCAGGAAGTTTGGACAGGAAAAAAGCACTGAAAATCTTGATACAAAGAAGATCTGGGGTATCAAAAAGGATGAGAAACATAGGAAGCACAGGTGATTTAAGCTTTTACTGAGAGGCAAATTTCTGCATTCTTATATTCTGTTACATTTGTGGTTTTTCCATTTATTATTATCATCCTATGAAAAGACCACATGAAAACCTTGAGTTGTGAGTTATGCAACTCTTCTTTTAAATGACTATACACTTGTTAAATTAATTTCTTTTTTCTTTCTCTCTTTTTTTTATGTCTTATTATGCTACTATTCAAATGTGGATTTTGAAAATAACTTTATTTTCAAATGTGTATATTTTGACTGAAATATGTTCAAATAATTAGTCTGTCAATTTGTAAAGATAAAGCTGGAGGAAAGAGCAGTTCCTACTTTTCACCATTTGCATGCTTTTTATCCCTTTTTGCAGGACTGGAAGGCAGGAAGATTGCTGTTCTGTTTATTTACACTAAGGACAGAACAACAGAATAGTTTGGCTTCAAAAAAAATGGGTAAAGCTCCTCTAGTCAAACATCCCACATTTTCAACTAGATCAGGTTTGTCAGAGCCCAATCCAACCTGACCTTGACTGTTTCTAGAAATGGGGCATCTACCACTTCTCTCACCAAGCTCTGCCAGTGTTTGACCATCATCATCATAAAAATCTTCTTCCTTATTTCTAATCTAAATGGACCTTTTCATAGTTTCAAACCCCTGCCCCTTGTCCTGTCACAACAGGCCCAGCACAAGAGAGACACTGACCTGTTGGAATGAGTCCAGCTGAGGGTCATTAAGTTTTTCACAGGTCTGGAGCCCCTATCCCATGAATACAGGCTGACAGAGCTGTGGCTGCTCAGCCTGGAGAAGAGAAGGCTCCAGGGACACCTTCTAGCAGCCCTCTAGCAAATTAAGAGAGCTTACAAGGGAGCCAGAGAATTTTCATAAGGGTATGTAGGGGTAGGACAAAGGAGAATGGCCTTATGCTGAAGGAGGGTAGATTTCAATTAGGTCCTAGGAATAAAAATTTTTACTGTGAGAGTGGTGAGTCACTGGAACAGGCTGCCCAGGGAAGCTCTGGACTCCCCATCCCCAGAGGTGCTCAAGCCCAGGGTGAATAGGACTCTGGGTAACCTGGTCTTGTGCAAGGTGGCCCTGTCCATAGAGGGTGGATTGAGCTTAATTGATGTTTAAGATCTCTTCTAAGATCATCCATTTCATGGTTCTATGATTTTTCCTATAGCCCCCTTTCAACACTGAAAGGCCACCTAAGGATTCCCCAGAGCTCTCCAACAGACTGAACAGCTCATGCCATGCCTGAGTATGTTGAGCTGGTCTTCTTTGCAGAAATCTCTCTTCTGGGACAAATACCTGCATTATTTTCAAAAAGCGCAGTAAGGAATTTTTGTGTTATGTGTTTATATCACAGAAGTTAAAGTAACTCTGCTATTAAGATTTGAGCACTATATCTGAGGCTGGTGCAGAAGCAAAGAAATCATCTGGCAAAACTATTTTAAGCAAGGAAAATGTGGGTATAAATATGTCATGTGTATTATATTGTAATTCAGTTGCCTGCTTCTCACACTGCACAAGAAAGAATACTAATGAATATGGGCATAAGTAATCAGTGCACTCACCAAGCTATGGTTCAGTAAAAAAGTGAATTAATGAATTAATGCAAACCTAAAATCATGACTTTCTATTTAGTTGTTATTCCATGCAGATTAATAGATCTATGATTAGCAAGTATTCATGAACATCAGTTATTTTTTCTCTTCCCCAGTAACAACTCCGTAGGTAAGATGTTTTTCTACATTCTAGGATTGTTAGAATAGGGAAAGAGGCAATGCCAGCTAAGTGCTGATGTCATTAACAATACAGGTTTTCTTTCTATCTCTACTATTTGCAAATAATATTAAATAAATAAATAAAATGCTCTCTTTGGGTAAAGGCTGGAATTCTTTGTATCAGTGTTCAAATGAATACTTCTGTAATGAGGAATGAGCAGAACAAGTTTTTTTTTCTGTCTGCTGTACAGACTAAAGTAACAGGAAAAGTTCAGTATGTGAGTATCGTTTTCCTAAAAGATGGAAAAATGCAGTTATTTATTTATCTGAATTTCAGATGGAGCATGGAATAGTACGAGAGACTATCTGGAGACTAAAAAGCAACATAATCATGAAAGAGAGTGTTCATCAGTTTTAGTTAAATTGATTAAACTGCTTCTCAGACAGATATTTTGGTCTGTAGCAGAGTAATTGAAATAAAGGGTCTATTCCAAAGAGACCAAAGCAATTACTAAAATACAAGACATAAGTAAATCATAATTTATTATGCTTAATAAAGGGGTAATTAAATAAAATGCAATGGGGTGTCATGTGTTATACATAAGAAGCAATGACAGATGGCCTACTGATACCATCTTAATTTAAACTTCAGTGACATTCTAGAAAGTGGAAAACTGAAGTGTTCTATACCTCTTCTCTATTTTCAAATATGATGGAAACACACTGCAGATACAAGCACTTAAATAATTTCAGAAATATTTCATAATTTTTTTCCAAATTAAATTACAGTTTACCTTGTACCTAAAGCAAAAACATTTAATTTTCCTATAAATAATGGTAGTAAAAGCTGAGGTATAATAATCCCTTCAGTAGAATAATAGAATAAGCTGAGTTGGAATGGACTTACCAGCATCATCACGTCCAACTCAGCCCTGCACAGCACATCCCCAACAGTCACTACACGTGTTTGACAGTGTTGTTACGATGTTTCTTGACCTTTGTTAGGCATAGTACTGTGACCATTTCCCTGGGGGACATGTTCCACTGCCCAAACACCCTCTGGGGGAAGAACGTTTTCCTAATATCCAACCTAAACTTCCCCTGACTCAGTTTCATGCTGAGTTTCCTTGGGGTCCTGTTGCTGGTCACGGAGACAAGTCAAAGAGATCACTGGTCAAAGAGATCAGTGCCTGCCCCTCCTCTTCCCCTCACAAGGAAGCTGTAGACTGCAGTGAGGTCTCTCCTCAGTCTCCTCCAGGCTGAACAGACCAAGTGCCCTCAGCTGTGAGTGGGTATCAGATACAGAGTATCGAATTCCAACATCTGGGAATGATTGGCATCTGACTCCATTGTTTCACAATGCTGAACAATTGCTTTAATAAAACTATACTATATTACATTAATACTGTGTTATAACTATACTAAAGAGATACTATACTATACAAAAGATACATGCTAAAGAAAAACCTGTGACTGCCATAGCCAGGACACAGCTTTGACCCAATTGGCCAAGGAAACAAAACAATCCTCAGCAGAATCCAATTAACAAATCACTTCATGTAAACAATCTTCATAACAAATCCTACATGTGCAAAAACAACAGGAACAGAGAATAGAGATAAGAATTGTTTTCTGTTCTTTGTGATTCTCCAGGAAAAATCCTGCTAGAGAAAATTATGTCTCTCTCTTTTCAGAGAATGTGAATGCCACAAGTGGGGGTTTTCCCTCAAAGGCCCTTCACCATCATCATTGCCCTCCTCTGGACACTCTCTCTAGTTTAATGTCTTTTCTATTGTGACACCCAAAACTGCCCCCAGTACTGGAGGTGAGCCCACCCCAGAGCAGAGCAGAGCAGGACAATCCCCTCCCTTGCCCAGCTGGCCATGCTGTGCCTGATGCACCCCAGGACAGGGCTGGCCCTCCTGGCTGCCAGGGCACTGCTGGCTCATGTTCAATTTGTCATCAGCCAGGTCCCATTCCAAAGCTCTGCTTTCCAGCCTCTCCTTCCCTGGTCTACAAACATATCCAGGGTTGCCCCATCCCAGGGGCAGATTCTGACACTTCCCCTTGTTAAACTTCAAAAGGCTGGTAATTGTCCATCTCTAATTTGTTGAGGTCTTTTTGCAGTAGTTGTACTAATGATGGGCAAATATTTTAGCCAGCAGTTAACACCCCACTACAGGTAACAGAAAACCTTACAGTTTTCCAAAATTTACCCAGAACACTGATGTATTCTGTTTGCTATGTAAGGAATTGAAAATTACATTGAAATTTTGAGACTGAGAACATTTCTCAGAAACCAGTGTACACTGCTGGTGTTGCATTTTCATGAGATGAGTGAGATGAGTCAGTGATATAGAACTTCATTTCCCTTCCCCTAATGCAGCTGAAATCAGGTTACAAGGCAGACAGTCATAGTGGGATCCAGCAGATTTGTAAAAGGAGAGGGTCATGGATCCAGGACTAGTGATTGTATGGTATTGCATTGATCATGACTCCCCAGACTTAAATGTCTGTAATTAAACAATGTGAATGGTACTTGTGAACTTGTGTAATTAATCTATATTTCTAGAACAGATTAAAAAATTGGGTGTGTGTATTGCACCACTCAGATTTTTATAATGTTGTAGGATAAGAACATGAATTTTCATGAAAAGTTTAATAGGAGTATTATAATGTTATAATTTATAGAATGCTTTTTCATCCAAGAATTCCAAGCTTAAGCACATTAATAAAAACAACAAATTATTAGGAAAGCCTGAATGCATTCTGCTTGCAGATTCCTGTTTGAAGTGGATTACCAGGTGAATTTCACATGGTTGCAATTGGGATTTTCCTAATTTCTCATTAGAAGTATTGTACTACTTTTTAAACATACACTTAATCCTCATTAAAAGCCTAGAAACAATTTCTCCAGCTTAAGTGCCGATTGATTAATATTCTGAGAGAGTGCTCATGTATCCTTTTACAAACTACACAAGAGGGTATTAGAGAATATTAGGATCACAGGATACTGAGCTTTCAGACAGCCACAGAGGCACTGGGTCAGTATGTCAAAGCCTTGAACAGCTCCCCAGTGTTTAGACACCACATTTATTGTCTGCACCCTCATGCTGGGCTCCACCTCCCTCTGCCCCAGCCCTGACAGTGAGGCCCAGGGGAGGTGGGGTGGGCTGGGGGTGATGAGGGTCTGAGATGTGAACACAGCCCTGGGTGTCAAGCTGTCCCCGCACAGACAGAAGTGACAGCAGGTTGTCCATGCTGGTCACTGTCCTCATATGCCTGAGTTATCATTTGCTCCTCTGCATTCAAGCAAATCTGACAAACAAAAGCTTTTCTTGGGAAGCTGAGGGCTGGGCTGGCTCCACTCTCTCTCACCCTGTTATGATAGCAGCTCTGTCACAGCAGGCAGAGCATGGGCAGGGGCTGTGTCACCAGGTGCTGGTGAGGGTGTAAAAAGAACCGCACTGTATAAGATTTATTTTATTATTGCAAGGCCCAGTCTGGCCACAGTAGTCATGAACCAGGTGTAGAAGCAGGGAGCTACACTCATGGTTGTGGTGGGCTAACTTTGGCTAAGGGCCACAGTCCCACCACAGTCCCACCACTCTCTGCTTCTCCTCAATGGGACAGTGAGAACAGTGGATGAAAAACCATTGGTGCTTGAGATAAAGCCAGGGAGGTTGGTGAATAGAGAAAATTAATTTAATATATTGACAATTGAAATAGATTTTGGCAGTAAGAAACTGAGGCACAAATTAAAGCTACATCTTCCCCTTTCCCAGCTTCAACTTCACTCCTGAGTCCCCTAATATTCCCAACCCCACATGGTATAGGGGAGTGAGGAATGGGACTTATGGTCACTAAGTAACTGTGACTCTGCTGGTCCTTCCCATTCTCCTGTAGTCCACTGGCAACTGCTCCAGTGTGTGTCCTTAACAATGGCTGCAGTGTGAATTTCTGCTTCAACGTGGCCTCTTTGTGGGCTGCTGGCAGCGCCTGTTCCAGCACCTGGAGCACCTCCTCCCCCTCATCCTGCTCTCTCCTTGGTGCTTACACTGCTGATTCTCACTTTTCACCCCTCACTCCTCTGCTTATCCAGCATTTTTTTTCCATTTCTTAAATATGTTTCCACAGGGACACCCCACGTTTGGCCCAGTTATCTCCTGAGATGGGTCTGCTGGAGCCAGCTGGAGCCAGCCTGCCTCTCCTGACAGAGCCCATGCAGCTCCTTTCACCAGCATCTCTCCAGAGACAGCCAGCATACGTGTCACATACGTTCACTTTCATGTGGCCCAGCTCTCTGCTCTAGAAACAGTTTTGGGTTCTGAGTGACTGCACTGGAGAGTTTGAACTGCTCACCTCTTAACGTGAGCAAGAGCACAAAAAAATTATTTAGGGAGTCAGAAAAGATCGTGACAAGAATGATGATGCAGAGTATACCAAAACTTCTGGTTAACCAGGAAGCATCTACTCAGAAAAGAAATAGCATATCTATCAATTTGCTGCTTTAATATCTCAGTGACAATGTTTCTACACCTCACAGAGAATAATATGAAAACATCATCCATGTTTTTTGCATCTTAAACTGAAGTGCAGTGAGACTGGTGGTGTAATATAGAGAGGCACACAATACCACGGGGTTACAGATATACATAGCAACTGAGTAAAGCAAGAGCAAGTTAATGCACTTTTAAATTACTGTTTTCAATCCAGGCAATTAAAATCACTCTTATTGAGATTTACTGTGTTAGCTAGTATTTCCCAGGAGTGTAGGATATGAAAAACATTCCAAATGCTAGCAAAGTTAACTTTTTAAACCACAATTTAAAAAAAGACACTCAGCTATTAAAATGTTATCCAAATGAGGGCCAGGAGGATGGAGAGAGGTCTGGAGGGGAAGCCTTATGAGGAGCCCTAATGCCATTTTTTTTCAGCCTAGAGAAGAGGAGTCTGAGGGCTCACCTCATTGTGGTCTTCAGTATCATTACAAGTGGAGGGGCAAGTACCAATCCCTTCACTCTCGTGCCCAGTGACAGGACCCGAGGGAATGGCCTGAAGCTGTGTCAAGGGACGTTTAGGTTGGATATCAAGAAAAGGTTCTTCACCCAGAGGGTGGTTGGGCACTGGAACAGGCTTACCACAGAAGTGGTCACAGCACCAAACCTGACAGAGTTCAAGAAGGGTTTGGACAATGCTCTCAAGCACATGCTGTAATTCTTGGGGTGTCCTGTGCAGGGCCAGGAGTTGCACTTGATGATCCTTGTGAGTCCCTTCCAACTTAAGATATATTATGATTCTGTGATTTTATGGTATTGATAAAAGTCCTTAAGCGTTACTTGAGTTCAGACTTTATCCTTGCAGGACATCTGCCCTTACAAGATGCTGAACTATGTAGTTTCTTAGTAGCAATCTTCTCGGTCTGAAGCATGGGAGAACTAGCAGCTCTTCTTACTCAGGTATTCTTCACCTAACAGCTAAGGTAGCTGAATGCATAGTCAGGAAGCATGTTAATTTGGGGAAAGGAAATATTCTTCCCCATCAGCTCTGCTAATGCCCCTTTAAAAGAGTGGGTTTTTACTGCAGATGTTATAGGGGGAAGGTTTTGTTAATCTTTCTGAAGGTGAACTAGAGAGCTCTTCAGACAAATCATTTGTGTTCAGCTGTCATTCTAGCACAACAACAAAATCTGTCTTAATGGCTGTTGTAAAAAAAGGTGACAGAAATTCTTTAAAAGCAGTGTAAGTCAGCAAAATTTAAATTCCAGTTTTTACAGGGAAAGCAATGTTTTCTGATCTCTGTATTTTCTTTCGTTTTGAAGGTCTGTTAAGCCCAATTGTAGATTAAAGGTTTTTCTACAGAAAAGCTATAAGATACTGTAAAATTATAGAACTTCCAGAGCTGCCTGAAAAGAGAATTCCCTAACGAATCTTGCATCAAAAACACTCATTTGATGTGTGCAACCCCTACCAAGAAAAGTACATACTTGACATATCATAGACCAAAAGAGATGCCCCATTGTACAGAATTCCTAGGTATTAGTATGTTAAGTGTATATCAAGAAAGCTGATGCAGTTGTACATGAGAACTATATATGTTCGTGAAATATGTTTCTCACCAGAGTTTATTAAAATTTAAACAAAGACAAGGGAATTTAATTTTAAATTGGTCCCACAAAATGGTAGTTTTTGGTAAAGGTGGATCAAATTTTCATGTTACTCAGTTCACACTTAATTTTGAATAATTTTTCGCTCCTGGGTTTTTTTCAGTTTTGCTTGTTATACGCACTTAATGTGATGACTTTAAGAGATCTTCTAATTAACCTTTGTTACCATGGAAACAAACAGTTTTACCTGTTCAGCATGTTCAGAAAAAAAAAAACATTAGTTGGTCAGTTTCAAAGAAAGAAACCATTGCTCTGTTCATCTAAAAGTTAGAGACATTCCTCTTCAGCTTAAGCACTGAAAAAACTAATTAACTTCAGTGTTAATATTTATTTTACAAGTAAGTTCTAGAATAGAACTCTTCACTTAACACATAAGAAATATTTGTTTTAATCATAGAATTTTGTAGGTTGGAATAGATCATTCAGCCCAGTCATTAGCCCAGCACTGCCAAGTCTACCACTACACCCTTTTCCTAAGTGTCACATCTACACGCTTTAAACACCTCTGGAGACAGCAATTTGACCACTTCCCTGGGCAGCCTTTTCCAATGTTTGCAACTCTTTCTGTGAAGAAATTTTACCTAATATCTCATCCAAACCTTCCCTGGTACAAACTTGAGGCCATTTCCTTTTGTCCCACCACAAGTTACTGGGGAGAAGAGACTGACACTTTCCTATAGTCTGTCAAAATACAGTCTTCTTTAAAATAACAACAAGAAAAAGAAAAAAAAAAAGCCCACTAATTTGTCACCCCCCAAAAAAAATGTTTCAATGACTACTATCTGTGTATAACCAATTTTAACATTAATGAAAGTGGCTGTAATTGAAAATATTTATTTTGGATATCTGGAAGCAGATATACAAATATAGAAATATATATTTATTAATATGTTTCACATCTGCAACCTGGGGCATTACATTATATCTAAAAGACATGCTTGAACTAACACAAAGTCAAAAGACATTGAGGAAACTTCCCTTTTGCCAGGTTAATTCAATCAGAATTGATTCTAGTATGCTGCATGCTGGACCAGCATGCTGTACATCTATGAATGAGTATACTCTGCAAAAGAGATCTAATTCTGGTCTCCTATTTTTATATTGGTACATTCTAAAGTAAATTTATTTATTTAACTATCAGGCAAGATAGAATAAGCTTTTTTTCTCTCACTAGAAAATGTTCTCTGTTCTATGACCTGAAGCAAACACATGCCATTTAAGTCTGAATTATCCAAACCACATGCCACATTAATCAATATTTTAGTAGAATTTTTTCAGTAGTGTGTTTCTTTAATTCAGACTGGTAAATGCTGAACCTAATAGATGGTATGGAACCAGGAACTCTGAATCAAGAAAAGTTAGATTCAGAGCTTGTGTATCTTCAGCTTCAGTGATTTAAACACTTTCAATTGTGAATTGCATCCTACTTTTTCTTTTCTCTGGAAGGTATAAAACAAACTGTGTAAGGATAAAACCAGTTCAATTAGCTTTATTGCAACACATGTAAAAGTTTTAGGAAGAGTAACTAAGTATGAGAACCTTGATTAAGGCCCCAGTCACCACCAAGTAGATAATTTCACATAGCCTACAGTTCATTTTTTGTGTACTCAGCTATTTGTGGCAGTATTATGACAATATGGTGGTTAAAACTAATAAAACCCCTACAGATCTCAAAAAACTTATGGGTACTTGATGCTACTTGAAGTGGGTCATATTACTGAATCCCAGTCCTAAGGTGTCACTCAGAAAGTGTGACTTACATAGGAATTCAGCCATAGAATAAAACAGGTTTAACAGAACATTTTATTCCAGTGAAGGACATCCTGTATAAAATGTCACAGTGTGGGTAGTGCAGAAGATCTGGGCCCTGATGACCACAGCAATGCTGTAAGGCCTTGAAATAAGTACATTGACAAAAACCAGGAGAAAATTATAGACCTCAGATTTAGACTGTTAATATTTTTATATTCTCTGGTCATCAAAATGTCCAGTTTCTTTACATTTGATTTTTGTGTTCAGCATTGCCAAGTCTAAGATAAAAACAGAAAATAAAAGTAAAAAGAAAAAAAGAAAATTATTTTTCTATAGTTCTTGGATAGTTTCTGCTTTGGAATTGAAGGGAAAATGTGTGTCTTTACAGTTCAATTTATAGACTAAAATAAAACCTTTATAACAAGGAAATAGTCTCCTCTGCCTTCTACAAGATGAAATTCTGGCTCCATTATGTCATGGGGGAACTGTTATAAATACCTTCACTTGCATCCAGATTTCCCCACAGATTTTCAAATTAGTTTTAATATTCAGTAGATCACTATGTCATTCCTACTCAGTTCTGTTTTATCTTCATGCACTTCTATGAGAACACTCAGCAGAAAAGGACATGCACTCATATTTTTCTGGCCACAGTTACTATGGAGCTGTCAGTCACAAGAACAGAGCCATCACAGGTCAGCACCTTAAAATATTTATCTTAGGCCAGCTGTGATTCCGTGACTTTACTACTCTGGCTCTTGCACATGGAAAAACTTACATTGCTGCATGTAGGCAAGAAACAGTTAATAATCTTCCTGAAAATGAGAAAGGTTTTATGCCAAGTCCCCAAGGAAGTATATTCCCTACTAAAGAATTGGAAAACTTCGCTATTTCTATTATGCTATTTTTGCTTCATCTGCCTAATTGATAGGTTCATTAAAAAGGAAAATAAAAGATGCAGGAGTATGCAGAAAGCAAACACAGTGTATAATGCTCTTGGAAGGTCCCAGTCTCTAAATCCTGGCTTCCCTCTGCCTCCAAGACATGACTGCAGAATAAGCACTTTTTTCAACAAAGCTGTTCAGCCAAAGATGGAAGAAATAATTCAGGATTGTATTCCCTTCCACTGAGCCTGTTGATGACAGTTCCCATGAAGTGGAAAAGCTCAAATAAGGACTGTTGTGACTTAGGTATTTCTTAGTTCAACTGAGTTTTTTAATTACTAATTTCCTAATAGTCGGTGATTAATGCTCCCTTGGATATTTAAGGTGTAAATGGTAATATTTCAGTAACAAATAGGAAACCTCTCAAGTTTATAGTTTTGGAACAGAAAATGGATTGAATTCAGTATATAACCAAGGATGATTACAGGTTTCCAGTATTCTTATATCCTTCAGAGTGAAACTGTTCCACTTTTTGCTTCAAAATAGGAGTTTTCCTTTATAAACTGTTCTAACTTCTAAAAATTCAGTTAAAATTCTTATATCAGTTCAAAAATAAATAAAAGGGATTTGGGATGCCACTAAGAAATCGGGGCTGCGGGGGGGGGGGGGGGGGGGGGGGAAGTATCTTTACGAAAAACAAAGGAAAAATTGCATTTTGGCTCAAGACAAATAACTGTCCCCTGGAAACCTTTCTGTTGACCCATCAAGTCCTGTGCCAAAATCATGGGACAGTGAATCGGAGCACTATTTTTTCTGTTTTCTATTGCTCCAAAATATTGTTTGGTGTCAGTGAAATCACATTCTAGACTCTTGTTCCAATTTTGGAACACTGGAACATTTGGAACAACGTGCTTATTTAAGGTTGTGAGAAGAAATTAAAAAAAAAAAAAGCTTACCATCTCCATCAGCATAAACGTATGCAGAAAATTTCTAAATGCCTAGGATGTTTCTAAGGGAACTGAGAAGTTTTCCATGTTTCACTAAACAACCAAAAATACCCCTATAAAATATAATTACTTCAATGAAAGAAAAATCATGAGATCTAACCCCTTGCTCTTTTTTTTTTTGTCCTTTGTACTCATACTGAATAAAAACAACCCTAAAACCAACAAGCACAGAACTTGAATTTATTGCTTCAGTTACTGCATGAATAGAGTTTATTCCACATAGACTCTTATATATGTGACACAGAGTCTGCCATATTGACCAAAAATCATGTTAAAGGAATAAATGAAAAACTGATTCCCTAATCTACAATCAATGTGACTTCTCTTCAATATCAGCAATGCTCCTACTATTCCCAGCATTTTGTCCAACCTGCAAAGCTCCTTTTCCTTGCTGTCTCTTGCAGGTCCCATCTTGCAACTCTAAAAAGAACTTACATTTTTCTGATATTTTTCCTATAATTCTAATCTGTGATGCTTTTGCAAGTACAGAATATTATGTCCAAATTCTGGCCAAATTAACCAAGCAATGGTAAACCACTTGGACAGACAACATTTTTAAAAAATGGTTAGTAAATAGTATGCAGCAGAGGTGGATAAATTTCTCCGACTGAGTGGGATGGCTGAAAGACAGGATGAAAACTGTAATTTTGCTACAGAATTATTCCTCAAAAGTTTGACTATCCATTAAAAAATATTCCCCAGGATACAGCTCATATTTTCCTTACCCATACTTGGGGATACAGGTGACAATGTAACAGACAGCAGAAAGGAAGGGTGGAAATGTGAAGAGTGTATAATCTATAAGGGTGTGGAATTATGTTTTATTAGAAATGTAGAAGAACAGAAAGCTTATAAGAAGGAGGATGGAGTGGGGTAATATGCTGAGTTATAAAAGGAAAACAGAAAATATTAGGGGTTTTAAGTATCATTATAGAAGGAAAAGGTTTGATGATTATTAAGAATTTGTTTTTTATACTCCAGGTTGTTGAATCCTGGTTGACTGCTAGACAGATAACATGACTGAAAGGATTCTACACAAGTGCTATCATGTGGGAAGGGAGGGCCCAAAAGGAATCTAAGCTACCATTTCACTACTTGTACTTTCACTAACCTGAGGGTTCTTCTTACATCAAGTTCAAGTCTGATAATGATACTCTTTGCTTGGAGTAATAATGAAGAGAGGCAAGAGAGCCACTTTTTCATTATTTTTATTCTCCAGGGTAATCACAGATACAGTACAACAAAGGAGAGTGGATTGGAAAGCCATCCATCTCTGGAACTCAAATAATGGCCTTTACACATATAGCACAAAGGCTGTGTTCTTCTATTAGTTGTGGCCTCATCTCTCTGGTCAGAGGGTGCCAGCAAGAGGCAGACCTTCTCTGGGCATTGTCCTGGGGAAGGCTGTGAGCTGACCAGGGAAGGATCTGGTAATCAAGGCTGATCTTCACTTGCTGCACCTGTTCATGGGAACACGTGGAATGTGATGAGGAGATCTGTTTACCAAGGGGTGATTTCCTAATTGGACAATGGTGCTGGTGTTTGGATTCAGGGACCAATTAGGTCTGTTCTAGATCAGACTGTCTGTAAGGGTGATGGGTTTCTAAATATGTAAGGCATAAAGGAGCAATTGCTCGGCCTCCTGGGGTCATGGGGTCCGTGCTATTTAACACCACGTCAGGGGATAAATATCATATTATACATATGAGATAAAATATATCGTAACTCGATAACCCTGAAGGGAAAGTCACGAAAAGGCATGGCATGCCATCAAGTGCAGGGACATGAACCACAGACTGCCCAATTGATACCCATAGAAATCACAAGATTTTGTTTCCCTTCCCGAAAGGAAATGAAATTTCCTTTTTGAAAGGAAACGGGATCTTCTGAAACAGAAAGACTCTGGAAAGGAGAGATGATCAGATGAAATGCAATTTAAAAAAAAAAAAAAACCCAGAAAATCCGGAGATTCCGTGACTACAATAAAGTGGTCTGGGATGAAAGGAGGTGCGGTGGAAAGGACCAAAAGGGGCCAAAACTAACTTCACAGATGTTGCAAAAGCAGGTGAAAAAAGTCAAGGAGGAAGACACAACTTGAAGGGGAAAATATGAGGGACATGGCATGGATAGTTTAAAAAAAAAAAAAAGAAAAAAGAAAAATCTTTGGTGAATCGAAAGCCATGAAAAAGATGGCATACAATCAAGTGCAGGGACATGCAGACATGCAGCAAAGCTTGCCCAAATTGATCCCTGTTGAAGGCCAAAGCAGAAAAGAAGGACATACAAACACTCTGGAATGGAGATAGCACCAAGGGAAATAAAACTGAAGGAAAAACAAAATTGGGAAATTTAATGACTACAAGAAAATGGACAGGGATTACATCAGGTGCAGTGCAAAGGACCAAAACGGGTCCAAACTGACTTCACAGATATTGCAAAACCAGGTGAAAAAAGTGAAGGAGGAAGACACAACTTGGAGTGGAAAATATGAAGGACATAGCATTGATATGTAAAAAAAAAAAAGAAAAAAAGAAAAACCTTCCATGATATAAATGCCATTCAAAAGGAATGGCATGCCATCAAGTGCAGGGACATGCTCCAAAGCTTGC
This sequence comes from Molothrus ater, assembly GCF_012460135.2. NCBI lineage: Eukaryota > Metazoa > Chordata > Aves > Passeriformes > Icteridae > Molothrus > Molothrus ater. The sequence goes on along the minus strand of NC_050479.2, from coordinate 80,522,934 downwards.
CTAATTGATCGCCATTGAAATCGCAAGATTTCGTTTCCCTTTCCGAAAGGAAATTTCATTTCCATTTCAGAAGGGAAACGGGATCTTGTGAAACCAAAAAGAAAGACTCAGGAAAGGAGATATGATCAAATGAAATGCATTTGAAAAAAAACCCAAAAAAAACAGAAAATCCAGAGATTTAGTGATTACAAGAAAGTCGTCTGGGAGGAAGTGAGGTGCAGTGCAAAGGACTAAATAAGAGCAAAACTAACTTCACGGATGTTGCAAAAGCAGGTGAAAAAAGTCAAGGAGGATGACACAACTTGGAGGGGAAAATATGAGGGACATAGCATGGATCATTTAAAAACAAAAAAAAAAAGAAAAATCTTTGGTGAATCAAAAGCCATGAAAAAGCATGGCATACCATCAAGTGCAGGGGCATGCATCAAAGGTTGCTCAATTGATCCCCATTGAAATCGTAAGATTTTGTTTCCCTTCCCGAAAGGAAATTTCATTTCCTTTTCAGAAGGGAAATGGGATCTTGCGAAACAGAAAAAGAAAGGCTTATGAGCTCTCTACAAGGGAGATAGAATCAAATGAAATGCAATTTAAAAAAATCCAAAAAACCAGAAAATTGGGGCATTTATGGACTGCAAGCAAACCTTCTGGCAGGAAATGAGGTCCTGTGCAAAGGACCAAATAAGGCGAAAACTAACTTCACAGATGCTGCCGAATCAGGGGAAAAAATCAAGGAAGAAGACATACCTGTGAGGGCAAGAGAGGAGAGACATGGCATAGATACTGGAAGGAAGAACATGAAAGAAACCAAAGAAATCTCGGCCAATGTGAGAGCCTCTTTTGGGAAAGTAAACTAAATATTGCAAATTACAAAAATAAGGGCTTACAAAAACTTCAGAAAGGAGATATGGTGAAATGAAATGCTATTGAAAAGAAACAAAAAAGATAATTTGGACATTTTGTGACTACAAGAAAATGGATCAGGACAACATGGGTGTCAGCTGAAGAGACCAAAATATGCCAAAACAAAGCTCACACGTGCTGCAAAACAAGTGGAAGTAATCAAGGAGGAAGACAGACCACTGAGGGGAAGGTATGAATGAAAAGGCATGGAAAAAAAAAATTAAAAATCTTTGCCGAATGGAAAACCTTCCAAAGGCAGAGCATCAGCACAAAAAAGCTGACTCTCTCTGTGAAATTTACTTGAATTCTTGTTATTAGAGAGAAAGCAAATAACATACAGCTGCTAATGACAGGCCATTCACTTTTATATCTTTTAAAAAGCAGAAACTACTTTTCTAGGAGAAGAAATATTTCAGCTTTCACAACACACAGGGAATTAAGAAAATGTCAGATAACAAACAGTGGGATAATTAGAGCTATTTCCAGTTTTGCTGATGTTTTAACTAAGACTTCTCTCACAGTGAGTAGTTGTACTATACTTATATCCTCTAAGTATAGTAATGGTACTATAGTTACAGTGTCTTTAATTATTGGATTAATTTCTATTCTTTCAAAAATACAATACTTAGAAGGAGACTAAAACTAAAGACATTAAGGGTATTTATGATTCAAAAAGCCTATAAGTACCAGCCCAGAGCTCAGCCCAGGACTCCTCATTCTTTTGCTAAGTGACTCCATGAAAAAAATTTCAGAGCGCAGTAACTGTGCAGCAAAGTCCTATCGCAACCCTCCGGTGTAGTAGGAAAATGTAGGGAGAGAATGGCCCGATACCATTAGGCAAGCTGCAAAGTAAGATGAGGCCTGATCATTTCATACATTTGTTCTTTAATAAGAAGTGAAGAAACGGACTATTGCACTGAAAATGAGAGTTTTGCCTTCACATAGATCTGACACATTCTTTGCAAAAACACATCAGTATTGCTGCCTGGGGGAGCCAGCACAGAAGTAGAAAACTGGAACTGTCTCTGATCTGTCAAGAAATGCACAGAAAAAAAATTAAGATTGGCTTAGAAGTTACAAGATTTTTTTAAAAATAGGAAGTATAAAGTTATCTCCATTTGTCTTCTACTTTCTCAACCTTTATTCTAGTTTTATACAAATTTTTGCAAGTTATTTTTTCAAAAGAAGCTGAAAATGCAATCACATTTCCCAGATACTGGGCTTTAAGAAAACAGAGTATTATCATTCACATTTATAAGGTGAAGAAGTACTACAGTGATAAGGTAATCTGACCTCTTACACGGCATAGACCCCTAGGAAATCTTTTGACCAAATTCAGCATTTAAATTACAAGCAGTTCTTATTTCAACCATCACAACACTGAAGTGTTATTGCAAGTGTTAGTCACACACCTATTTACTAAAAGAACTCTTTATCTCATTCATTATTTATAATTTTATCAATCTTTCAGTTTCCTCCATATGGATTGGTAATAATTTTATGGAGTTGTTTTGTTTTGTTCATATAGGACATGACTAAAAATATTGGGCTGTGAAAGGGACAAGAACCAAGAGCTCTGGACTACTGTGTAGCTCCAACAGACACAGCCCATCCCATCTATTTTCTGTGAGCCATTTATGGCACTTAAATAAGTGCCTCTGTAGAATAAAGTAGAATTCATTGGAAAATTTCTGTACATTTATTTACCCAAAGTTTATTACATTACACTACATTATTATTTGTATCCATCTGAATATTACTTTAATCTAAACAAGTTAGTCAACAGAAGTATGTTTTCCATAATTCTGTATTGCTTGCCATTAATTATTTCTTCCTTTACTTTCTTATTAGTCAAGCCTCATACCAGCTGTTTTATTGTTTTGCCTAGGCTAAATTTAAGACTGATGAGCCTGTAATTCTTTGGGTCTTTCCCCTTCCTCTCTTTTTAGATTTGGCACAGCTTTAGCTTTCTGCCACTTGGCTTCCCCACAGCTATTAGGTTTAATGAAAAATAGCTTAATTTAAAAAGAAAGGTTCTTAGGAGCAAAATTAGAATGTACACAATTGTTATTTAATTCTTGGAACTGTATTTAATTCCTTCAGATTAAGAATTGAATTACACATAATTTCCTCTGTACACAGAAATTGTCTTTATATAATATTATAAAACAGGTAAACATACTTTTAAAATGTATTTCAGTAACAAAATATATACATAGATAAATATACTCACAAGTAACTTGATTTTGTGCACTTACATGTATTTTGTCTACTACAGTATTTCTGAAACAGATGGAGTGATTATAAAAACACAGTGTCTTCATGTTGTTTTATAAAGCAAAAAAAGAAATCTAATTTTTTTAAGAAATAGAAATGTTTTGCAAAGCCTATAAATGTAAACCATGGACATGTCAATAGAGATTCATCCAACCAAATGCAACATACTGAGATTTTTGGGTTTTAAATATTTCTCAAAGTTTTAGATTTTTCATATCAGGCCCTAGAAGGAAAAAAGAAAGGAAGGAACTACTGAAAACCAATATTTTAGTCTGCTCTCCTAATTTTTTATTATTTTCCCCTTTTTAAGAAAGAATGAGAATAACACCATCCTCAATACTGTTGTTACTGATATAAATGATCCTACTTGGTGTTGGACATAAATCTCCACCGGTACTGCTGTTTCCATTAAAGATATAATGTATATTTGCTGCTAAATTTTGCCCACATGGCTGGTTTTTTATATTATTCTTTTCAACCTCCTATCATTGCAACAGGTAGAAATACCTAGAGCTAGATAGATCACTGGGTGCATTTTAAGGTATGTGTATGAAAATATTGTATATGAATTCAAATATATAGAGATTAAGGGAAGTACATGTCATGTTTTTTGTGTATCCCTTAAATAGCAACAGTAATAGCAGGTAGTAATTCCTTGTCAGCTTGGCCCTGCAATATAAGGGATCAGAAGAATCCAATCATATACAAGATTTTGATAAAAAATGAAATTCTGTAAAAACAATGGAGAGACAAGGCTTGGAGGATATCATGGGGGAGAATCACTGAGCAGTGGCTGCATTTGAAGAATCAGGCTTTGACAGGCAGATATAGGAGAGGATGAGCAATTTAGATCTGATTCATTCAAGGGTGAAGCAGAGATGAGTTACCTGCAGAGTACTCAGAATTACTAAAGTCAAGATTTGTCCTTGGTTAACCCAAACTTGTTTCTGTCTCCTTCTTAGTAACTATGCTTTCTCATTATTGGCAGCCTTGTATTTGTTCTTCCATTCTTCTTTTCCTAGACATTTGAAAATGGATCTGTTTGAACTTGGACAGCTTTTATGTTGTATAGTTCAGTATTGACCATTTTTCTTATTTCATTTTAAGTTTTGTGACTTTGGGATTTTTTTTTAACAGCGGGTCCTCAAAACAGTGGCTATAATTTTTAGTAAAAAAAAAAATATAAAAGACCTAAAAAGTATCCAACCCTGTTTCAAGTCCAGTTGGGAGAGAAGATAAAAATGTGCTCTGAATGTGCAAAAGCTGCAAGACAATAATAAAGTGCAGAAATTTTCTCATTATTTCTAGTCCAAACTTTTCAGTTTTATCTGCAGTCAAATTCATGACATTTGAACTTTTAGACTGAAAACACTGGCTTTTTTCAGTGTGAGGGCCTGAACTTTTCAGAAGTGTCTGAACAGCTGAAAACATGGTCTAGTGCAGCTGTGCATGGCTGGAATCAGGCAAGAAGTTAAAAAAGTTTTAAATTACTTCTTTACCACTCAACTCCTACCTTCTTGTTGTGGTAAATTCCTCTTCCCCATAGCAGGAGACTTGTTTTCCCATGATGTGAGCTTATGAAACAGATATCAAGACCTCTATCAGGGAACAGCTGTGATGTTGTACCTCATACAAAAAGTGAGCACCTCTCCCAGTCTGAAATCTTGTGGATCATGATCTGTCTTACATAAGCACATCTCCTATGGAAAGTATGTGTTTACACTTCATACAAAACAAGAAAAAGAACAAGGTTGAAGTGGACAAACAGGTGTTACTTGACCTAAACAAGCAAACAAAAAAAACCCAAACAAACAAACAAACAAAAAGCATTGAATCATCCATCTCAATTTAAAGCATGAGCCTGTCTCTCCTACTTGTGTAACAATAAAACCGCAAAGACCAAGCTTTATTCATATAATATTGCCCTGCTATTTATACACATGTAGGGTTTATTTTTCTTGCATCAAACATGAACTCAAACTTCCTTATATGTATTGTCATCTCGTCTTTCTCCATAATTACACATAGATATTTTTATGTTTTCAATCCTTCCATATATGCACACAGATGGAGGCAGAAGGGCTGGTTCTCTGGATAATCACTGCAAAGAATGTCAGCTGCTAGTTTATGCAGCTTCTGAGCTGGCAGAATGGAAATACTAGGATGGGTTCTCTACCCATCCACCTCAGGTGAAAAGCTAAAACATTGGAGAATTTGTATAATCCCATCCGAATACATTGACAACTTGGTACAGGCTTTATCTGCAGTGCATGTCAGGTGTATCTTTGGGAAAAAAGTGACTTTTCATCCAATAACTGGGGGATGAAGTGACAGCAATAATGTGGAGCACAGATTAGGCTTTATAACCTACAAGGACTGATGTACACAGTTCTAGGAGCAGGAGGTAGAAGACATTGCAAGAATCATAGACTAGTTTGTCTCATAAAGAAATTTTAAAAGGCATCTAGTCCAGCCCCCATGCAATGACCAGGGACATCTTCCATTAGACCAGGGTTCTCAGAGTCCCATCTGCCCTGACTTTGTATTTTTGCAGAGATGGGGCATCATATTTCACAGTTTCACCACTCTCCTCATAAAAAATCATTTCCTTATATCTGGTCAAACCCAAACTCTTACTTTAAAGCCATTGCCCCTTGTCCTATTGCTAGAGGCCCTGCAGAAATAGTCTGTCCCCATTTTTCTTGTACTGGACTTGTACTTTCTTGTACCCCTTAAGTACTGAAAGGCCTCAATAAGATCTGCCTGAAGCCTCCTCCAGGCTGAGCAGCCCCAACTAGCTCAGCTTGTCTCTTAATAGGAGAGAACTTCCAACCCTCTGACCATTTTTGTGGCTCTCCTCTGGACCCATTCGTATAGGTCCATGTCTTTCCTGTGCTAAGTGTGCCAGAGAAGAACACAGCACTGCAGGAATGGCCTTACCAGAGAGGAATAGAAGGGAAGAAGCCCCTCCCTCACCCTGCTGGCCACACTGTTTTTAATTCAGCCCAGGATGAAGCACTTTTTGGGCTGCAAGGGCATGTGGCTGACTTATATTGAGCTTTTTGTCAGCCAGCTCCCCTAAGTCTTTCTCTTCAGGGCTGTTCTCAATCCCTTCATCCCCAGCTTGTAAGTGAGGCAAAGATGGACCCAGACTCCACTATCCATAAGCTCACTGTCACCCATGCAAGGTACAATACAGCTAGGACTGCTGTTCATGCAGCAATCTAACATCCATTCTGAAGAAAAGGAAAATCCCTGGTTCCTGAGGTTATTCCACTCATTAGATCATGGAGACACTCTCATTGGGCTTACTAATCACTCCAGCTGCTATAGTACTTTGGCTTCTGCAGAAATGAGAGATAACAGAGCAGCGGACCCTCAAGTTCATTGCACAGAGCTGCCAAATCACAATCCTTAAAATGGAGACATTTAGAAAATAAATGGTAGCAATTATTGACATTTGCCAATAGTGCTGAAGCATGACATGAATGAATCTATGCATGCAGGACTTCCAGTATTGGCATCTAAGAAAAATAATAAACTGCTTGAGTTAAACCCCAAATACAAGCTCAAGAGATCATTTCCATCCATCAATTTGCATTTTCCCCTCACTTTTTCTGCTGGCAACAAAACATTTATTAATTATATAAGATGAGCTATGAGCTATGGTGCAATTATGCCAAGTTCAGTATTTGACAGAAAGTATTTGGGACACTAATCATTGATTTTGACTGTAGCTAAAAGGACAGAACATGTTTTTTTTCTCTTAATCATTTGTATGTGCACACAAGTATGAAAAATGGGTTCTGCCATCCAACTGGGAAGCTATAAATTCACCCTTTTAATTCTCCCAACAAGAGCATGTGTGGGTCTCCAAATATAGCTTGTTATGATCAGTGGATTGGCACATCACTGCAAGGAAAAAAAAAAAGCCACTGAAGTAAAGCCACATTAAGAATATGGGTGAGGACTATCAGGCCATTTGGATTCCAATTTGTTAAACATGCATTACTGGATAGGTTTAGGGACCTTCAAAATGTGAAAAATTGTAACAGAAGAGAAGTAATACCTCTTATTTAGATAATTTATTATTACTTGAAAAGCCTGAGGGAGCTGGAGAACTGCCATAGCAAATGGAAATTGTCTTTGCTAATATAAATTAATTATGATTCCAAGGAGGCACTAATGGGAACAAGCAGAAATATCTAACATCACTCTGTAAGACAACAGCAGAATGACATCCAAAGATCCAGCTTCACTTCAAGTGACAGCATGGACTAATCAGACTGGAGAGGCCAACAGAGCTCAATTTGTCTCAGCTTTCCTCTTCTCTTAGATCTTGCAGACGGCTGATTTCACACATCAGATACTTGCCAATTGTGCATGGTAGCCGTGGTCTAATTTAAGATAAAAACTCATAAAAGATCTTTCAAACTTTAATGCACATATGTATGTGTATAGTGACCTGTGTGATACTATTCCCAGGCCAGACTATTTGGGTGTCTTCTATTAATTCTTCCTTAGAAGAATGTTTTGTAATGCGCATACACAGATAGAGTTGTGCTCTAAGTGTTTCTCTTCACCCTTGCAAGACCGAAGCAATGTCTTAATCCTCCCAACCATTCCATTTTAGAATATTGCATTTGTTACTGTCCAAGCCACAGTTTGAAGGCACTACAGCAAACTGAAAAACCATGTGTGAAGCCTAAACAGCTTTAAAATTTATTTATCCTAGGGTAATTATTTCAAACTTACTTCTAAGAAGAGCACCTATCAGTGTTCTTGCATATGTTCTAGTAATTCCAGGCTAGCTAAGGAGATGTTTGCAACATGTGGTGGACCACAGTTCCAAGAGCCCTGATTTTGCAGGACAGAGCAGAAATGCAGAGAACCCTGGACCAGGTTTTGAGGGCAGTATGCCTCCACTAGAACAACTCTGCTCCAGACCGCATGTACCCCTCAGCAAAGATAGTCATGTTGGCTACTGTGTCAGGATCACTGGTCTCGCTGACCACCTGGGGCAGGTTGGCTCTGTTCCTATTATCAGAGCATAAATGTTCTCTTTAACTCCTCCATACATGTTGCAGCTGAAAACTGGAATAATTATAGAAATGTAAAACTTTACTTCAACTCCTTTTCAGACATAAGTCATGAGTAACAATTTGAGGATAATTCTAAATGCTATATACTTGTATTCTGGCCTATTTTGGGTGATGAAGCAGATAAAGTCTTTTTGGAACAACTCTGGAAGGTGGTTAGGCTTTTAAAATACTTCCTAGGTATGCTGTACCTACCTACACAACTCTGAGTTACAGTTTCCAGGAATTGTTGTGGCCAAGACTGCAGGTTATTTTCCTGGTGTTGTATTGAAGAGCTTCATATTTCCATATTCTTACTTCTATGTTTTGATTTCAAATTCAGAGTGAAGGAACAAAGATTTTTCAACTGTTCCTCCAGCCTCTATTGCTAACAGGCTGTTAGCACAGGAGAGTGAGCACCATCTCTCCAAGACAGTGAATGTGGCTGGGTTCAATCCACTGCAGGCTCAGAGCTCTGCTTGCTGCCATCATGTGTCTAGAGGACAAAGAGAAGCTACATGGCTGCAGTGGGTTAACCTCAGCCAGCAGCTGAGCCCCCTACCCTGTCTCTATGTCACTCCCCCTAGTGGGATGGGAGAGAGAATCAGAAAGACAAAAGCAAGAGAAAAATAAAAAGATGGATTGAGATAGAGACAGGTCAACAAGTGAAAGTAACAAAAAACGGAAAACCCCATCTAAAAATCAAAAATACCCTAACCCTGAAACAAAGAATAAAACCCCCAAGTAATGCAAAGGCAATCATGTAGCACCTTCCATTAGGAGACTGATGCCCTGCCAGTCTTTGAGAAATGGCTACTTTGGAAAAATTTGGTCCTCACTCCCCCTAAGGTTTATTGTTGAGCATGATGTTAGACTGTATGGAATGCATTTTTGGTCAATTTGAGTCAATTGTCCCAACCATGTCCCCTCTCAGTTTCTTGCCCACACCCAAACAACTCACTGAAGGGGCAGAATGGGGTAAAGAAAAGGCATCAGCACTTATCAAATACTGTTCAGCAGCAGCTGAAACATTGGTGTGTTATCAACACACTGGTTTGGCATCAATGAAAAGCACAGCACTATATGGGTTGCAATAGGGAAAGCTCCATCCTAACCAGACCCAGAGCAGTGGTTCACCATGAATGATACAGCTGTGAAAAACTAATATACAATCACTTGAAGTAATCAGAGGAACAAGTGAGGACAATGGTGCTTCACACTGTAATGCACCCTGGTGTCTCTCCCCCTGGGACTACCTTCAGGAGCTCCATTTCTCTGGGCTGTATATCCTACTGACATGCAATAAGTTAAGAAAATAAATATTTCTAAGCATATATGAAACTGAGTATCCTGCCAAACTTTCATACCATACAAGAGACATTACCCCGTTTTTCTATCAGTATTGGGAAGCTTCTTGCCTGAGCCTCTGGTTTCAATGACTGATTAGTCTCTTTTCTGAAATAGCTGGATAAAGACTAATTTTGTCTAGAAATTGATAGTTTCTTGGAGAAACTTTGAGCAATTTCTTCCTTGTCTCACAGTCAAGCAGCAACATACACAGAACTAGTGAGAACAACTTTTTCTTTAATTAATGCCTTATTCAGTCTTAGCACATCGGGAGACAATTCAAAGATCTAAGAGTAAAAAGTACATAGACATAGTGCTTCTTTGAATCCACAGTGTAGAAGGTACTACATTTCTGGCAGTATTTCAAAATATTTCAGAGGTAAACCTGTGAAAGAAGAATCATAGAATCATGGAATGATGTGGAATGGAAGGGAATTTAAAGATCATAATTTTCCTGTCATGATTTTCCATTCCAAACCTCCTGTCATGAGCAGGGACACCTTCCCCTAGACCAGGTTTCTCCAAGCTCCATCGAACTGGGACTTAAACCAGTTCTCACCGGAACTGAGGCATCTAGTGCGATTTTAGAATCTCAAAGATTTTGAGACCAAGGAGTAAAGGATATAAAGCAAGGTTTAAGGGAGATGCATGCCTCTCTGAAATAGACAGGACATCCTGCAGCATCCACAGTAACTCAGCTAACATGAGGCAGCGTTCCAACAGTTTGTGTAATCCAGGCACATATTCAGTTTGAGAACATTAAGAGCTTTTATTATGGAACAATTCCAGATAAGAGGATTTTGATTTGCAAGAATGTAAAACAATTTTAAGAGAAGCCACAGGGTTTTCAAAAACAATTTTGTAGTTATTAGTCCTAAATACTGTAAAAGGACAGTAAAGAAGATTTTCCAAGTCTTTCCTAAGCCAGACATTTAGTTTCCTTATTCCTCAGTAAGACAATGTACAATGGCTTGTCTCTGGTTATCCAAGATTACATGACCTGGCCAAAGGTACAGCCCATGAATCAAAATTAAAACACACAGAAAAAAAAAATTGCAACTTCTATCAAATAACAAAAGTGAATAGGAATTTTATATTTAGATCTTTTGTAAAACTTAAACACCTCCATGGAAAACATCAAGCACAAGGGAGAAAAAATAAAAAATGAAGGTGAGCGGAAAATATAGGTTATAGATTATTTGCTGCGTTTCAGCCAAAGTGCCTTTAAGCAAGCTACAATACATTCCCTTTTATCAATGTGCTTTATGTTGTATTTCACTGAATTAAATGAGCTCAGGAGAACTACATACTTCCACAGTCTCACAAAAAGCAAAAGAGGAGAAAGAAATGTTTCTTCAACACTATGTGGGTAAAGTAAATTCCACCCTGGCCTGAGATGAACACTTATCAACATTAAACAGAGCCAGCTGTATGTCTCACAAAGTCAGAGTTGTTTTTTGTCTTCAAAATTACTTCAAAAGAGACATGATGGCTATGCCAACAAATCTTCATACAAATTTGCTTTCAAATAGAACCTTATTGTAAAGACCTGAGACATGGGGAAAGTGTGGTCACCTCTAGGCAACCCTGAAGAGTTAGGGAGGGAGACAGACTACAGAAACTAACCAAATGGAAGAGTGCTTGTTTAGGTTGTTTATGAGCTGATCACTCTTAGCTGTCTCTAAAGTATCAAAAAAAGAGAGAGAACTGCCAAGGTGAAGTATCATTTCATTGAAGGGAACTCATTTATCATTGTGTTTAAGAACTTGTGCTGTCAGCCTCGATAAATGAAATGGTCCATTGATATAACACAAATCACTGATGTGTGGCTTCAATATATAATGCTTAATTAGGTGTACTAGATTAACTTATTTCTCTGTAAAGTGTTTGTGTTTTATGGAATGAGCCATTTAATTAAAAAGACCCAGACAGAACATTGGCTTTTGTCATAGCCAAGCCCTTTGATTACCAGTTAAATTCTCAAACTAAAAAATCAAGTGAAGGAAAATTCAGCTAACAGTTGAGAAGATTTTTGTCTTCCTGATATATATGAAGTTCTTTATTTATTTTATATGAGATGTTTTGAAACTACTCTTTGAAAGGTGACTTCTTTCTTTGGTCTGGAATTCAGTATGTGTAAATTCAGGTCTGGAATTTAGTATGTGTAAATGGGCAGAAACTCATATTAGTTGCCTCAGCTGGTACTGGCCATAGTGAGCAGAGAAACAAACTTCTCTAGTGCCCATCCAATTCTAGAATATGTATCTAAGATAAATGTGAATAGTTGCCCTTTTGGGATGCCTTCTCTGTCCATTTACTCTAGAGAAACCATAGACAACAGATAACTAGCTCAGACAAGGCATCTCATGTACTGATAAAAAAATTCAAGTTTGATAAATACTAATGATACAAACCAGTGAACAAAAACTTCCAAATAAGTTATAGATTTCAAACTTACAGTGAATAATTACTTTTTTTTTTTTTTAAAGGGTTGAGCATAATAGCAATAGAGTATTCAACACAGGGCACATAAATATGGCCACACTCACTCTTCAGGCTTATGACAAGAAGGAATTTGGAAAGAAGATTGAAAGGGTAAGCTATTTGATATGCCTTTTTTGATAAGAGGATAGAAACATTCCATTCATATATATTTTTCCCTGTGACTATTTCCTTATAAAAGCCTTTTTGTAACAAAATCATGGCATCATAATTTTCCTGCTACATCATCCTTATGGTTCATCAACGTAAATTTAAATTAGCAATCATTAAAAGTTACAGTTGACGTCAGAGCCCCTAATGTTTTTTTTTTTAATTAATAACCTTCTATATCTGTTTGTAGTAATTGTGACAAAGTCTTATGATAAACAGAAGGAACTGGGATATAGAAACTATGATATTACACCACGTTATTTGCCTTTTTAGTATTTCATCCATCTTGTCTCAGGAAGGCATTTGTATCCACTAGTACCAACGACAAAATTTTTGGTGATTTTTTACTGGCTTAAGATATAACTCCTAGAAAACAGTAGTATGTATCTCTAGGCAACAGAAGAAAGCATCTCAAGTCTCTTCTAGTGAAGCTTTTTGCCCTTTCAAAACCTTCAATGTTGTTAACTAGAAGGGAAAAACAGGTAATAAAACCCAGTAAAATTCAGATGTAAGAGTAATATTTTTGATTATAAGGTGAGCCTATAGCAGGTAATTTGCATGGATTAAAGAATTTATTTTCTGAAGATGTGTTTTATTCAAGTTAGATATAAACTCAAAATCATTGAATTTCTAAAAAATATCATAAGGTGTATCTTCTCACTCACATGTTTCTATCCCTGTACATATTTATTTTACTTATCAGCTTCACTAGAAATCTTTAAACTCACAAGTGCTCTCTGTTGCTATTGCATTTTACCTGATAGTTTCCTTGGAATTTTATCATAGCATTCAGTGCATGTGAGTGGAACCTATCTGCCACACAACAGAAATTCATCCCCATGGAGCAAGTCAGAGGAGGAGCGTAGGCTTTTACTTCTAAAAAACCCCAGGTATGTTTATAAGTATATAATTAAATTAAGTCCTCCTTAGCAAGTTTTTTCAGTGTTTTGTTTTGGTTTTGGGTTTTTTTTCATTTTAAATTAAAAATTCACAGTCTGAATGACATGGGAAGCTGCTTGGAGGTAATGTTTCATCAACTCTCAATTAATTTTCTTTTTGTTTGTTTGTTTTAATATTTTTGTAACGGTTCAATGTAATATCTTTTTTAATGCTGTCCTCAAAATATAACTTCCACAGAGGAAATTTTGTAGCCAGACCTCCTCCAGCTATTTTCCATCCAGCATCACAATGTTCTGTAGTTATAGAGCTGTGAGAACACATTTATGGAAACTGTGTCATTTAAAATTATTTAGTTGATCAGGAGTATTTTGCAACTGAATATAGGTTAAATATTAAGCAGTCACCTGTTCTTCAAAGAGGTGATTGCTTAATGAGGAAGAGTGAAACATTGGTGTATGAAGTGAGTACCAGTGTCAATGAAAACAGTTTGACATAAGAAAGCCTAAAACATAACACTGCAGTCATCTTGTAAGTTTTAAAAATGTGCATCTCAAAAACTCAGTTAAAGCTTCCTGCTCAAGATTTAAAATGAACAGATGTATTTTTCAGCTTCTCGGGAACATAGATCATAAACTGAGAAAAATCAAAACTTTCTGTTCTTGCTGAAGTCTCACTTTTTAAACAAAGAGATTATCAATAAGAAACCAGTGTTCATCTTAAGGCTTTTCTTTCAGCTTTGTTTTTTTTCTTCTTAAAAGTATTTTACTCTCATCTTCAGGGGAGCTCTGCTCACTTTTCTTGTTCAGGTGAGGAAGATAATGCCTCCATCGTTGCTCCTCAAACCCTTGAATTTACTTCAACATTCTTTGCAAGACAGAATTGTGGTATCCCTATTTTACAGGTGAAAAACAGGCATTGAAAATCTAAGGGAGAGATCAAAACACCTCAGTAAGTACTTCTTATTTAAGCATTTCAGTATCTCAGGACTGGGATTCAGATTCATCTTAATTTTAGCAAGCAAGATGAAGCTCCTAATTTAGAAACCTATTTATCTTCACTGGATTTTGTTGTCAGCCAGCTGAGATAGGTTTCATCTGATTGAACATTTGAATGACCCCCAGAGGACAGTTAAGCTCCAGTATGTGATTTCCTCACTACAATGCCCAGTGTGCAGTGGGGTGAATCAGTGCTTTGATGTGTGGATCCAAGGCACTCAGAATGGCTATGTAGGTGTCATATGCTTCCTCTCACAAGGAGTATCAGGAAAGCCCCTCTGCTGGGTGCCAGGCACTCTTGAATTCAGGAACTGTGGTCACTGCCAGTGGATGTGAAACCTCCAACTGCCATCTGAATGCCAAATCCTTCAGCTGCCTGGGAATCAGAGCACGGTCTCTCCAGTGCTTGTTAAGTAGTCTGACAACTGAGCCTCTGAATTACATTTGTTCTTTTTTGTCATCCTTCTTGCCTCAGGGCTGTAGCATTTTGCCACTGCTTCCAAAGAAGTTACCAGTGTCCCTGTGCAACCTGTTCTGTAGCCTACTGCTTTGAACACTTCAAAGAGGCACGAGACCAAGGAGGATTGAGAACCAACTGATGTCTCCTGCTTTGTGAGTGCTCTAAGTGGCTGCCTCTTTGCAGGAGAGGATTTCTTTCTCAGTAATTAAACAAAACAAAACAAACCAAAACCAAAAAACAACCAACCAAACGAACCAACATACCAAGCAAAAAACCAAACAAGAATGACAAGTGTCTGAAATGAAAATGATTGTTTGCCAGCAATCAAATGATGCCCAGCCAGTCCCAGAGGATCGACCCCCACCACCACTCTTCCCCCTGGTCTATCACCAAGCATGATGCCATATGGTGTGGAATATCCCTTGAGTCAGTTGGCGTCAGCTCTCCTGTCTTTGCCCCCTCCCAAGTCCTTGTGCACTCCCAGCCTCCTCTCTGACAGGCTGAGATTGGGTGAGAAGCAGAAAAGGCCTTGACAGGGTGTAAATACTGCTCAGCAATAAGCAAAACATCCTGAATCATCAACACTGCTTCCAGCACAAATCCAAAACTCAGCCCCACACTTGCTACTATGAAGAAATTTTGCTCCACTCTGGCCAAAACCAGCGTATTTTTATTCTAAGTGGATTTTTATGAATTAATGTTTTATGCTCTGTAATATCTCAAATGCTTTTAGTAGAATTCTTTTAGCATGTGTGCAAAGTGCATTTATTCAAAGAAAACAGGTTTACTGCATATGAAGTTTTATTATTGCAAATGTGACATACCCTTAAAATTTTTGGTAATGTTACTGTTATATGTTAAACAAGTATCAGTTGAGTATGACAGTGAGAAAATTTTCACTGTATTTTTAATGTTAGAACTATTCTGCTAGTTTCTCATGCATCATGCTGAGTACCATATTTAATTGGCACTAATGTGTTAATCAGAAATTCAAGAAACAAGTTTATGAATGGAAGATTGTTCTGGAGGTTCTAATTTCTTTTTCCTATCAGTCATAGCAAAAAATGGGAGTATTGCAAAATAATCAAAATTTTGATATATTTAAAATTTCATAGACAACTGAATGGGATCTTTTCTATTGTTGAAAGATAATCCACTGGAGTCTATCAAACACAAAAACACATGTCTAATTGTCAAATAATCTTTGATGCTAGATTTTTTTTCAGAGTGGCAATTGGGAGACTAGGACAGGACTTAGAAAAAGGAGAAAAAGATTCATTTCATCATTGTCTTCCTAGAGGTGAGAAGAACAATAATTTTCCATATCCCATGTTCTATGTAGATGACCAATCTGTAGTGTTCTTTGATGTTCTTTAAAATTCTAAGAAAAAGTCATTCAAAATCACTATAAAGACAGATAAAACTCTTGCAGAAACCATTTATGCCATGGGCAGGCACAGGGCAGTGTCCTTGCTAAAGGTCAGTTCATTTCCAAAGGTTCTGCTCCAGTGGGTCTGAGAGGTCAGTTCCAGCTCACAGCTGAGTAGCAGAGAGCTGCATCTCTATGGAGTGAAATATAGGGCAGGTTTAGACTCAAACATAGCCTCAAGCTGGTGCATTAAATCTGTGGCCTCATGTAATTCAGTATTCATTACATTTAATCTGAAGACTCCTGGGAAGGGAACTATTGTTGTATAGGGTAAGTGGCCAATAGTCTTTCTCATTCAAGGCATGTTTTTGTGTTTAAATAATCATCTTTGGACACTGTGGAAAGCATCCTGAAACAGAGATCATCTCAGCTGTGTTCTAAGAATCAGCAGTGAGAGCAACCAACAGAGATTTGAGAGAAGTAGAAGTAATCTTTGCTCTCTCTAATGTGTTATTTCCCATTTCTGTTTCAGTCTCATGTACAGCCATGTGCAAGACCTTTACTTTTCAAACTTGTTTTTAAATTCTGGAAGGATTTATATTTTGACCAGAAACCATATCCATTTTTCACACTGATATTTATACTCTCAAGGGAGATACCTAGTTTCAGCTAGTCAAAATTTTTTGATTATGGAATATATCTGGGAACTTCAAGGCAGTTCTGCTCACACTATCAGTTTACAGAAGAATTATTAGACAAGTCAGCAGTCAGCTTACTTGTAGTCAAGGAGCAGCAGACTCTTAAATCAATATTACTCTCTAGCCTCTTGCTGCTGACACACCATCCTAATTAATACTCTTTAGTTCAGCTTATTTGCTTTTGTGTGTCCAGTTGTCGATTTTTCCAGCAGATAGCATCCATGAGGTGGGGAGGAGGAGAGAGGGCTGGGTGGACATGGAATGAACATCAGGGTGTGACCTACTTTTTCTTCTCAAACATGTGATGTGGTCTGCTGCCAGTTGCTTTGGGTCTCCTCTGAAAATCCCTGACACCTGATGACAACCAGCGATGCACAGAAGTTGCCTGTCTGGTTACATTGGCCCTGGGCCTGTAGCTGTGAGTACCAAGTGGAGTCATTCATATTACAGAGACTTCATAAAAAAGTATCAATGTCAACAGTGCTGTCAGCACCTTTCTGATGGTGTCCTGCTCAGTTGGGCTTTAAACAGTTGCCACAACTGTTTCTCCATCGCACTGTATTTACTGTTATTCAGCAATAAATTGAAGTCCATTAGTATGTTTCATGCACAGCCTAAGCTGTAAATGACTTTGCATGGCAATGGGGAAACAGGCCTCCTCTGGAAATGTTTCAAAACTTAATACACAGTTTTCAACAGAGGCTGTCTGAAAACTTTCCAGTGTTTTCTTTTTGTGCAAAAGAATAATGACCCTTCCTCAGAAAGCACATACTCAAAGTTTCTTACTCTGGAATTCTTGGCAGACATCTCCTTCATCAACCACACCTTTAACAGGGCAGACTTTGGGCCACATTCTACCCTGGCTTATTGGCCAAACTGACACACAACTCCACATCATTCATAGGAATTCTGCAGATTTTCCTAATGAAGAGTGGAATCTCACGCTTCAGGTCTATCAAGCCTTCTGGAATTTCCCCAGCTGTGTTTCTAAAATTGTTTTTGATATAATTATTCTCATGTGGGTTCTCATCATTACCTGCCTTGTTCAGCCTGGTGGGAGGCAGTGTCTTGCAGATGTTCCTGCTGTCTCCCTGTGGAGCTGAAAAGAACAATGGTCTACTTGCCATCCGGAATTGTTATAACTTTGTAACTAGCTTCTTGAAATTAAGTAATTAAACAGAGAAAAATACTGACTTTTATGTAGACAAGTTTGCCTGTTTCTCCCTGAAATAGTCTGTGACTGTTACGGCCTCTCAGTCACTCACTCAAGGTCTCTCCACTGCTCAATCATAAATATTGCTGCTAAAGTATAAAGTATTTCAAGTATTTACCAACATGTAACTTTTCTAAAGTGTTTACACTTTACTTTAGATAGTTTACAGATTGTAGGAGAAAAACAATCCTTGAAAGCATGAAGTAAAAAAAGATTATTCTCATTCTGCACCTGCTTAACTTTTAACAACTGAGTGAATCTAGGGATTTCATTCAAGTCTTTAAAACAGTATTACCATATAAAGTATTCAGTAGCAGATTGAGATGCTGAGTTTAGAGCCTAGATTAAAATATTCAGAAGAAAATGGCAGACAGCTGGGAAGGAAAACTCAGAACATGCATGTTAAATTGTAGTTATAACTCCCCTTTTACTGATAATTTTAAGGAGAGCACCTAAGCTAGTTGTTTGAAACAGGTCCATTCTACTTTCATTTGAGAATTTCTAGGTGTTATATTACAAGACTTTATGTCATTTTTGTCTGTGCAATGGATTCTTGGCACTAAAGAGAGGTAGTCCAAGTCTTCTCCAGTTGCTGCTTCCAAACTCTGTCCTTGAAATTACCACTACAAATTCAGATAAGTGTTAGAAACTCCACTCTAGAAAACCAGAGAGAAGTGATTGATCTTTTGCAACTTTACTGTGTTGATTAAGTGTTGTTCCTTACTAACTGTAAACATTTCTAAATCAAAAATAAAGCATCAGTTTTAATAGGAGATGGAAGTAGCAGAGGGACCACAACTCAGAGAGGTTTTATATCTGCTGTTGCAAAATAATCACAATCTTCTCTTAGCCATTTTGGGTTTTATTACATACATCAGTTCATTCTTCCCTCTCATGCTAGCTTTTTTTCATGTTTAGAAAATTTCTGTATAAAAGACAACAAATGCCTCTCAGTGGAAATGCCCACACATGGAAAGCAGCTGATGAAACAGCATCTTACAAACAATGATTGTGTCTATGTCATTCCAAATGGATTTCTAACCAGTGTGCCCTGAAACAGGCCTAGACTAGATCTTGTTTCACTCCTTGTCTAACTGTCCTCTGCTTAGCATGCAAGCCCTCAGGGCTTGGAATCAGTCTTCACTGAGTACTTGTAAAATTTATAGTTTGATAAGACTCTGGGCCACATGCTGATCAGGCAGCCCCTGCAGACTGGGAACACCAAAGTCATTTAATCTCCTTGGTTCCACTTAAATGCTTTCCTTGAGTGGGAATCTATGTCTATAGACATAATCTATACGTTTAAACACAAGGTCTATGTGGTTTTTTGGGCTGTGGGTCTCCAAGCAAATTTGACACACATTACATTTTCCTATATATAATGTATACACATTAAGGTTTTCAAAGACACAAGCCAATTGAAATGCAGCCATAATTCCAGAAGTTATTGTTTTCTATTTGTTGGGTTACAATATTGAATAAAATGTGCCACATACTCTGCAGGCAGATATCACTAAGAACATAGCCACTGCCTGGAGATACTACAATCAATAAGATTCAAGATTGCCAAAGGGGTAAGAGCATAAAACAGGAGAAAAATAATAGATATATCCTGCTAAAAGCTAGTCTAATAATATTAGACCAATTTTAAAGCCATTCTATATAACATCTTAAAATTGCATCCAGGCTCTACTATAACTGAAGCTACAGGTTAGATTCACCTTTCATTACAGTGAATAGCAAAATTCCCATTCATTTTAGAACTCCATTAGGTTATTAGGGCAAAGGTTGATTAATGGATGAGTCTTTTTCCTTTTTTTTTCTTTTTTTCAGAACAGCACAAAAGTCTGATAGTCCAATCATCTTCACCCTGCTCTAAAGCTCGGAAGAGCCTTAAAATATTAACTGGATGCTTAATTGCCCACATAGCAGTCACCCATGTACAATTTTGTTGTTTTCTTAAATCTAAATGCTGACTCAGGTTTGAGCATTTGCAACTTTAAATTAAGAAACTCAATGACTATTTTCTGTAAAGAAATTTTCCTTTTTTTAAGCATTACTAAGAATTTTAAGATTTTTTTTCCTTAAGATACCAAAGGAACTATCTGAGATGGCATCACAAAGTAAGTGAATTAGACTCCAAGGCCACCAAATTTTGCATGCTCTAGCTTACAGTCCTTTCTTTCTCATGCTCTCTGAACTCAGAGCAGTCTCTTCTAGAGAAGTCTCCCATCGCTGCAGCCATTGCTTCTTACCGACATCCAGAGTACTGAAACCACCAATTTGTCATCCACAAAGCTATCCAACAGATCCACAGCAAGAGATGAAGACGTACCTAAATGGAGATAAGTGGGATCAAACCCATCTTGCTACTCGTTTTTCTCAAGATGGAAGGTGAGAAGGTCTGTGGTGCCAAAAATCAAGACAGAGAGAAGAGATGGGCTTATTGAGGGATGCATCTTAAGAGAAATATCCTCATCACAAATCTCTCATCCCCATATATTTCTTTGCCTGAGCTCATTCACCTTTGTCTATACTACTTTGGAGAGTTTCCTTCTGTTCCAGAACAAGAATGGACACTCAAGATAGTTTATCTGTCTTCACTTGTTTTAAAGAGTGCTTCCTACCATTTACCATAAGTGATTTTAGCACCTGAATTCCTAAAGCAACCTTCCATTGCCCTCTTTTTTCTCTTGAATCTTCAATTTATTTCATCAACCTGTTGCCTTATATCAGCAGTAAGTTGTAATATTTTCCATGAAATTGCACATTCTGCAGGTCTGGATTAAAGATGGATTTTCTGTTTACCACAGGGAAGATTTTATTAAAACATTGGTGTTCATCCCTGCATGTCAGTGTGTATTCCATGTGTGTATCCCAAAAGCATAACCTTCCCTGTTCTATTTATTTCTACATAGCAGGCAAAAGAAAGGTTTGCTCCCACAAATTGCTCCCAGCCCACTCCAGACATCACCTCTGCATTATTGTCTTCCTAAGGTAAGGAAAGTGCTCTGGTGGTGCAGGAATAGACAGAGCTGAGCTTGTGCAAAAGATTTCAGATTTTTCAAGCTGGGCTCAGAAACACAGTTAATGAACATTGCTGTCAATGTAATTCATGGGCTTAGTTTCTGTATGACCAAAAGAACTAGAAAGGTTAGAGTAATGTTTTGAATTCCAATGTCAATTGTAATTTATCTTATTTAAAATAGGAAAACCTCCTTCCTGGGTGATCTGAAGAAAATTCTTCACTGGAAATCAGACATGATAATAAATCACTTCTTGGTTTTCTCACATGAATAATTTGTGTCTTGTTATGCAAAGCCTGGAAGCTAATTTAAAGTCGAGAGCAGAAATACACTAATAATCAATGTCTCTCATTTCCAGATTTGCTTTTCAGAGAGGCAAAAACACTGTAAGATATCAAATAGAATACTGGAAGGGGAAGGAACAGATATCTGACATTTTAAAGCTTAGCAATTGTAATGCTGCAACACAACAAGCAATGTAGCAAATAATATGACTGGGGCAATGTCACCTTGAGCTTCAGTCCCGCCCTCTGAATTTATATGTATCTTAAAGAAAAAAGGAATCATAGTATATCTTACCTTTACACTGGAAAGGAACTGACTGCATAGCAGACAAGGTCAGAGCACTTTAACTCAGAGCACTGAGTTATAGAAGGGAGAAAATTAATTTTTTTTTTTTGTGTGGACAGGTAATTTTTCAGTCTGATCAGTTCCCTGGTCATTTCCATTGCACAACAGTCATTTGACATGTGCCAACATAAGATCAGGAGTGGAAGGGGGCCACAAATAAGCAGATGGAGTGAGAGTGGCTCAGGACTGCTTCCGATGGCTGCTCTGGCTCATGTCAGCAGGGAACATACATCAAACTGCATATGAACTGTTGCCTGCTCTCACTTTGGACAAGGTGTGAGAAAGAGTATGACCTTTAGTTGTAAACACAGAAATCTGCCAAGTGATTTTTGCTTCTGGAATATCACATTGTATGGACCAGATTCAGGTGGCCTGTTCCACCGAAATCTTTCCACCAGATGTTTCCCATCAGTTGCTGTGATTGCACCCCACTCAGCACCTTACTTAGTCCTTCTGAAGGGCTCAAGTTTAGAGTGTCAAAGGTATTACATTCCATTTTCTGACAGGCTCAGGAATACCATTGAAATAAGCATTGCCTAACTATGTCTCTATTTCCACTGTCAGCCCTACAGCCCACTAAGTCTTCAATGACAGCTTCAGAGACTCTTCTTTGTTGCTTGCAGAGAGAAAAGTGTATTTTCTGGTTGGAAAATAAAGTTTTCAGTACATAATTAAGAATTTTTAACTATCCAGCAGATAATCAGGATGCCATATTTAGTATCCAGCAGATAATCAGGATGGCACATGGGGGATAGTGGTGATGTATTGAATGGCTCAGTATTCCAGTTTCACTGTTTTATACAATGTGAAGCCTTTGTGGATTATATTACTGCACACTTAAAATTAAAAGTTGAGGAGATGGTACACAATCTGTTAACTATGTGCAGGAGGAAATAGCAGTTTATTTTGTGGTTCACTTGTGGTGGGTTTGCTTTTTGTTTTCTTTTACCACTGAAAAGTGAAGGGTTTAAAAATACCCTGACTCCAAAAAGAAGTTGGTAAAAATGCTATTAATAATATAAAAAGAAAAAAGTCCTCCTTATCTTTTTGAATCATTAGAAACCGGGGGTGTGATTTAGTCATTTTTCTTTCCCTGTGTTGCTGATTTCAGCTCACTATTAAAAAAATATATACCTTGCTTCTACTGAATAATCTAATTCTGTTCATACAAATCTGAGCTCAGTTCATTAAAAGATTTTATCTAACATATTTCCTTACACATGTACAAGGTCTGTTTAATTTTGGTAATAAAATTAATTATGAGTGATAACATTGCATACAAAAAGACTTATAATAGAAAGGTAGATAGTCTTGTAGTCCAAACATTCCTGTTCTGTCTAGGCAATCTTGGTACTAATTTAGATTATGTAACAATTTTATCATTTGTGATTTAGCATCACAATCCCCTACTCTTGTTGGTTCGCATTTATCTTACTTGAGTTAATTAGATTGTAAAGTAAGATGTTATGAAAATTTGCAAGTGACCCTTGCTGACAGAGGAGAGAGGCTAGGATGCAAAGTACAGATGTACATATTTGTTAATGTGTATCAGGTGTCCCAGACAAATTTAAGCACCTTGATTGTAGTTTTAGGTATGGTTCTTATGCACTCCAAATGTTTAGGTAAACATGATTTGACTGATCACTCACTGTTTATAATATTGGTAAAACTTCGCCAAGCAACCATTTTTCTGCAGCACTTTTGCTGCTTGTCTACTGACCCAGACATCCCTGGGGACATTCTCTATATGATTTCTTGTCTGTGATGCCAGATGACGCTGGGAGGGTTTCAAAGACTTGTTAGAAAAACAGCAATAGTGTGGCCAGCAGGACCAGGGCAGAGATCGTTCCCTTGTATTTGCTACTCATGAGGCAACACCTCAAATCCTATGTTCAGTTCTGGGTCCCTAAATGCAAGAAGGACGTTGAGGTGCTGGAGTGTGTCCAGAGAAGGGCAATGGAGCTGGGGAAGGGTCTGGAGCAGAAGTAGGATGCGGAGCAGCTGAGGGAGCTGGGGGTGTTTTGCCAGGAGAAAAGGAGGCTTGGAGGAACCTTATTGCTCTCTATAGCCGCTTGAAAGGAGGATGTAGCCAGATGGGGATCAGTCTCTTTTCTCAAGTAACAAACAATTGGACACAAGGAAAACACCTCAAGGTTTTTTCTGGGGAGGTTTAGATTGGATATTAGGAAAAATGTTTTCAGGAAAAGTTTTCTCAAGACTTTGAGAAAGCTGTCCAGGGTAATGGTTGACTCACCATCCCTGAAGCTCCTTCTAAGACATGGCACTTGGGCATACGGATTAGTAGTGAACTTGGCAGTGCTAGGTTAAAGATTTAACTCAAGGGTTTAAAGGTGTTTTTAACCTAAATGATTCTGTGACTCTAGAGGGACTATGGTGCTAGTGTTATCTTGGTTTTCCAGGGGTGTCCTTTATCCTTCATGGGCCTCTATAAGCTTCCAAGAAACAATATCCTTATTTACAGAGTTGGTCTGACCTTTAGGATTTTTTGCAGGAGAATGAACCACATCAAATTTCACTACATCCTTACAGTACACTGAATAATGTGGACTAATTTATGTTAACAAAGTTAATACACTGTCATCTTACAAAGACTGATTGATAGACATTTTTCATAACAAAGGCTGGCACAGATTGCAAGGTCAGTGGAGGAGACAGACTTTCAGTGGATGCTCACATCTAAAATCTTCTGAAGTGACCTATGAAGGTGCCATTTCCTTTCTGTTGACAGCAGAGGATGAACGTGTGTACCAAATGACAGCACCTTCAAACTGACTGTATACCCTTGAATAGTTCCTATCACAGAGAACCTGAACTGGTTCTCAATGAGAAGAGGTGGCTTTGCATGGGCAGCTGTTTTGAATCTCCATCCAGTGAAGTCCTTGTCTAGCCACCTTTGTGTGTTTTAGAAAGTCTTCTGTGCTGTGCTCTGTATACAAAATATGTGTATCTTTTTCCATACACCTTTATAGCCACACACAATTTTTCTCTCGGGGGAAAAAGACAGGTGTGGCCAAGAATATTAATTGTCATCTAATAAGGCATACAACTTACTCTTCATTCATATTTATCACTACTACATTTCAGTAATGCAGGTTGTAATGCAATTCTATTCATGAATATCAGATGAGAATAAATTAGACAGTGGGATTTATCTGACATAGTATTAAACATCTGCAGTATTAGCAGATGTGTTTATGTAAATTAATAATTCTCATCTACTTCCTCTAATACAAATGAAATTAAAATAGGCTTGCCTGTAGTGATCCATGCGAACTGGTTTAGATGGCTTCTTTTGCACTGTCTGTATTCTACTCAGAAAGTTCATCTTCTCCACTGAACTGGGAGCAACTAGCTCAGGTGTAGATATTTCCAGTATGGATGTCTATATTTAGTGAGACTCATGCCTTCCAAAATGAGTGAAATGTTGAGATCTGTGGTTCCGTCTTACGCAGATTTTGACAGGTCAACTCCAGTATACACGAATGCCACACAATATTCCATACTCCATGCAGTGTGCTTGTCAGGTCTAATATATCAACCTCACAGTCTTCTATATCACTATCCTTACTCAACATGGTCTGTCTGCTGGTAGGAAAAGGTGATCGTGTCTTTTCTGCCTGATTTCTCCCATGAGATTGTCTGTCAAAAAGCAGTTATGCTTGAAAGCTAAGCAGTTATGCTTGAAAGCTGAGCAGTTTGGGACATTTCTACCTCCTGAATCATTACCTAAACATTTTTGAAACAAGAATGACTTCACTGTCTCTCACCTGTTATTAAGCTTTTGGCACTTTCTCATGCCTGATGTTTCAAAAGAAGTTTGGAAATGCCTGTAAAGTATTTAAACTGTAAAGTATTTAATCAGGGTAATGTAGCAGTTGGTGAACACTTTCCTACCTGGACTACACAGATAAATGGCTTGTGATTCCAAGCAGTCTTCACCGCTTGATTTTGGATGGATCTGTGCTGTGCATCATGCTGGACTAGCTGGAACATTTACATTATATTACCAGTGCTTGGCAGAGATATCCAATTGAACCCTGCACACAGGACAGCATTAATTCATCACAGCAGATAAGTTAATTACCCTGGTCTGCTGGCAATGCTAATTAACCAGGGCACAGAGACACACTTACTTGGTTATTTTTCTTCTGTTTCCAGAGCTAGCTTGCCTGGCACAGCTCATAAATTTATACACCTTTATCTTTAGCCTAAAGGAGATGTGCCCTGGAGTGTCCTGGATCATAATGAGTGTCATTTCCTGAGTAGCCTCTTTAATTTCAGTGTGTTATAAATCCATTAAAAGTATCCAAATATACCTGTGCTTGCTCATAACAGAAAAAACATTTCGTTCTTCCTGCTACCAAAAAATCTATTTGGCTATGGGGACAATCACCTTTTCCTTGGAGAAGCTCATCTAAGAGCAGATAGAAACTTACAACAGTTAGCCATTTTAGCTCAAATCATTCATGATTTTTTAGTAACAAAGCCTTTATAACAATTTGCATTTTACAGAACTAAATGTTAGCAGTGTGGTAAATTAATTTTTTTATTTGCATTACTAAACATCAAATATATACCTGGGGACTAAGACATTGTTGCACAAGGAGCTGTCTGACAAAATAGAGAGAGACAGTTTTTGTCATAAGGGAGCCTATACTTGAATAGCCAAGAACGATAAAAGAGAAACAGAGACTAAGGATGAAATAACTCACCTAAACTCATAGAGTAGATCAAGGACAGAGCTGTATTTTACTTCTCCTTCCAAATGTTCTCTGTCTTTCTTTATGTACTTTTTTTGCAAGACACTAAATTAATTCATTGATTTTAAAACTCCATGTGAATTTTGGGCTCAGGAGTCGCATGACAAACTCAGAGACTAAAATCTCCTCAACAGCTGCAAGAAGAAGTAAATTCAAAGTTGTTTGTCAAATGCAAGCCTGCTGCTGGGAGCTCCAAGCTCTCTGGGGCTGGGTGTGGATTGTGTCCACATCACCCTGACCTGCTGATTCAGCAATACACATTTGGTTGAGTCTGTTCAGACACTGAGACACACAGAAAGCTTGTCATACGGAGAGCTCTAGAAAAGCAGGGAGGAGAACAGATCCAAAACTGACATTTACTTCATATTTTAGCACCAATTCAACTTTCCTTCTCTCCAGAACATGAAAAGTGAGTGCTGGCTTCTCAATGGCTCGCTCAGGATGTACATTGGAAATGTTCCTGAACCTTCTTCCCATTGGCTCCAGACAACCACACCAAACAAAGCTGAGCCCATTTTGTGTACAGTATTTTAGGACCAGGGAAAGGCAGCATATTCCCTGTTGGCCAGAGTTTCATTCTCTTTGAGAGTGACTGATTTAGTGAGAAATGTGTGTTTATAAAGGTGAAGATATGACTCATGGCAAGGAAAATCCTAAACATCTGACCTTGCTATATAATCTTTCCTATTCCTTAGTTTCATATGGCTGAAGACCGACGGGGATTATTAAAGTAGGAGCATGGTGGCAACCGGTGTCACAATTACAGAATTAAGCACAAAACAAAAGTGCTTTTTAAAAGCCAGGATAATGCCCAACTGCTCAAATGCCCAAATCATGCAGTGGAATAAGCGCTGTTCTTTACAGAACAGCTGTTTTGCTGTCAGACTGTGCCTGTCACAAGCCACCAAACATCCTCTACTTGCATCCATACAGAAGTCAGCCATGATAGAGGATAGTCAGATCACTATCCTCTGTCCCTCCAGAGGAAGAGAGAGAAATTGCAGAGGTATCAATGCTCTCAACCCAAAATAGTTTGAAAATCTATCTCTTCATCTCTCTTTTTAGTTTGCTGCAAGACTGATCAGATGAACTGATATAGAATTTCTATTAAACTTATGTAGCATAAAAGAAGGGGAACATGGAAATACTGAAGGAGGTGTATGTAAACATTATAGATTCACATATATTTATGTGTAAGAGGATTATGTATCAGAATTTAAGTAAGTTTCATCCCCTGTTTTTGTCCTCAGGTTAAAGTGGAGCCTATTTTCAAAATTTTATTCTTAAAGTACACTTTGGGATTCTAATAGACAAAGACAGAATACTGAGAGACCTCCTTAGTTTGGGAGCCTTTAAAAAGTAAACAATCCAGCTTGTTAGTAGTTCTTGAATGGTCTAAATTAGACAAGATTTAATGCTGGGAAAAAATTCTGGCTCCTGACAATGCATGATGCCTCATCTTCCATGCTCTTGACTTCCCATTAACTGAGCCTTCCCTAACCTGGATATCTTCCACTAGTCTATTAATTGTCTCTCTCCCCGGTCTGGCACACTTAGAACATCTCACACTAACAAAGATTCAAGACTTTATTAACACTACAGTTCATGGGACCTTAAGTATTAATAGCAACAGAAACCTGTAATACAAGTTTATTTATAGACTTAAAACAAATATATACTACTCCACAGTAACTTCATGTGCATGCCATGCAAACTGCTGGAAGCTGCTTTCTTTTTCTACTAAAAATTTAAAGTTCTAGTTTTCATTCAGTTCTGTTTATCTAGAACCCATATTCACACTCCTTTACCCTGAGGGCAAGTGGCTACAGGCTTAATGCATGAGCCTTGATTTTCACTGCAGTCTTAACAGTAAGCCATGAGTGTAATCAGTAATTCTGAGGACTTTGTATCTTTTTCTGCACCTTCTGTGACCAAACCCAGAACTAAGCAGAATATTCACAGATGGAGATCTGCACTAATTCATTCCAGAGCCAGAAGGGGCCATGAGACCCGTACAAACTGTAGCTAGATTAAGGCATCTGTCTTCTGACTGACACAATTTCATTTGAAATACATCAGGAGACAGTGGATCCTTCCCAAGTACAAAGATATAAACTGGATAAAATGTTTCAAAGTTTTAATTATCCTCACTAGTAGGCTATTATGTCTTAAATTGTATAACTTCTGTTTTCAGGTGCTGAATCTTGTTTTTCCTCTGCCAGAAATGTGGGGAGAAAAAAAAGCACCTCCTTCCATGATCAGAATTCAGCACAGAATAGAGCTCAATAGAGCACAGAATCTACCTTTGTGTTGTAAGGTTGCTTTTCCATCTGTGGATCATTTTACAGGGATCCTTTTGAGTGCAAGTATATCTGCTCTCTCTTTGACAAGGACAATACAAGTTGGCAAGACACAGTGACATGTGAATAGAATAGTATCACTGCCATGTGAATAGAAACCAGAGTTGAAGGGATTCCTTGTTCATACCTCTAGAATGGTTTTAATCCTTCAGATGTCCAGAAATCCACAGAAATCCACTGAGAGCTCACACTGAGGTAAGTACAACTCCATGGTCTTTCTTTAATTTATTTTTTTCCAGAAGTCCCCAGTTCTGCAAGTATTAAGTGCTTTTTCTGTTCCTGTATTTAATCCAGCTGTCTGCATTACTTCTGTGTCACCAAACTGCTGTCAACTGCAAGTTTAACCAATGGATATTTTCTATTCCTTTATGGATCATTTATCCTCATAAGAACCTTCTGGAAGAGAGGTGTAACTTTCCCACCCCTGCAAGCTCTTTGAGTAAATTGTAGAAATACTAAGTCTCACAAGCAAAAAATAAACTTCCAGGCATTACAGACTTCTGGTGAAATGACTCCATGTTTTGCTTGGGATTAGCATAGAATTAGGTCTCCTGGATTTTACTGCCTAGGCAAGATGGACAGGATCAAAGACAACTTAGAGGTAACCTGGACTTGAAATGTCTTACTCTTGTCAGGGCTGATGTGTCTCTCCTTACCTGTCATTGAGGCTTATGGAAATGTTCTAGCAGAAAGGTAAACACTTGGAGAATTTAAGCAGCCGAGTTCATGTTCTGAAGTCAGTCTGGAAAAGGCTGTTAAAACGTATTGGATATTCTTGGATCTACCTATGTATCTGGATATTATGATGGAGCTAGGAGTGAATCACATGATAGCTAACTCTGTGTGGGGCAGAGTGGCTCAGCTGATAGATACCCAGGGCACATGCACATTCACAAAAAACAGAACCAGAGATGTCAGCACTGCTCCCCTGGCTCAGTTCCTCTGCTTGGTTGCTAGCTTTTTTTTTTTAATTTCAACTTGCTCTACCAAGGCCATGACAAAAAATGTTCTGAATTAGTTCCCTAGAGAGAACGAATAAACATCAGTAAGAAAGCAACAACTTGCAATTGGCTCTTTCTGCTGTGTATAGGTGTTACACACTTATCCCAGCAAACCTTTCTGCCTCAGATACCTCAGCACATGCAAGAGATGCTACCCAGAACTGTACCTGTGTAACCTCCAGTCTGATGGGCTGATACACTAACCTCACATTATTTTAAAAAGTTTTTTAAAAACCAAACCAAACCAAAAAACCTACTTTTCTCTTTGGGTTACCACCTAAGGTACAGAATTGCTAGAGAGACTTGATAAGTAGTATGAATGCAGCTGGGCCACACAACTAAGCCTCAGTGCTTACAAAAAGGTCCTTGCTCCTCTTTTTGTTATTGTTACAGGTGTAGCCAAAACTATATCATCCACTGAGACAAAAAAGCCTAATCTTATTCACTTGGTCTGTTCTCCTGACTGTTTATGTGCTGACACCTCTCAGCAAGAGAGAAATCTCCTGCGGGGAATCTCAGCTTCAGTTTGTAAGCATTTGCTAAATAGAGAGATAAGTTATCCATAAAATTTATTATGTTTTCAAGTGCTGTTAGCCACTTTTTCTCAGAGATAGAGATCTTTTCCTGCCTTTTTATTTTTTTAAAGTAGAAGCAAGGCAAAAAACCCCAAGGTGATTGTATACTAAAACTGTTGCCTCTTACCCATCATATTAGTGCCTATGTCCCTTCGAAAACCCTATCAGGATCTTCAGGTGCTCTGATTATCCTAATTGTCTCCAGGTCTGCAGCACAACCCTCCCTCTCCTCTGGACCCTGGAGGTGGTGAGAATCTGCTGCTTGTGTCTTGCCAAGGAAAAAGCAGGAGTGAATTGAAGAAGCACACTGACACTGCCTGTAGCTAAATGGCAAAGGGCTGCTTAATTAATAATTTATCTATCTCTCTCTGTTTACACTGCATTGTCTTTCTTTACAGCAGAATGAGGACTTAGAGAAAACAATAACATAATAGAATTAAGTGTGTGTTTTCTTGAAAGGAATAAAATATGACTGTATTTCTTGCCAAGTTGTAGAGAACATTTTTACTGGAAAAGTAACAAGTCTGGAACATCAGAAACTTGAAAATGTAGGCATAGACTCATTTAGCTCCTGGGCTCCCCAGAGTTCAGCTGAACTCCAGGACTACTTAGTCACATCCTCAGCTTGTGTCCAGCTTTCCACTGGGAAGGCTTTCTTGCACTTCATGGAGGCACAGGAAGAGATGTGTGCTCTGTCACCTTCTCTGTCAAGTGACAGATGTGCCAATAACATAATGGGACGTGCAAGCAATCCTCTCATGACCAACACCAGCATTAGCTGGTGTCAGTTGATCAGTGCATGTTCCCTCAGGGTGTATAAAACAAGGGATGAACTGGGACCATTAGTGAAGAAGGTGTCAGGGAATGAATGACAAGGCAGCAAAAGAGCCCCTATCTCCTTTCCCTGTCCAAGGAACTTGTGGGGGCAAGGCACGAGGGATCCCACCATTGCATAGCTGTGTTGCTCTGAACCCTGGTCACCAATCTTAGCCTCAGCTGCAGATCATTCTGTGTGCAAGAATTCCAGTTAACTGGTCTCCTGGTTTCAATCCCCAATTTTCTTGTTCAGCAGAGCTCTAAACATGAGAGTTGTCCCAGACATCAATCTTGTCTCTTCTGCAGTGGAATTCCTACTCAAGTGCTGAACCTCTATTCCTATTCTTCTGCTTTTACGTCTTCTCACACTAAGTGTCAAATGAGAGAAAAAACATAAGGTACACCATATAAAGTATCTGATTTTAATTTTTTAGCTTTTACACTGCCCACCAATTGTCTATATAAAAAAGTTTTAAAGGGACCATACAATTTCTTTCTTTCCTCCCTAACATACTTTTATACTTAGATGTCAAACAAGTAATATTTTTCTTCCCAACAGCAAACTCAGTACTGCCAAAAATATTCACAACACTTATGTAACCACTGCATGGTTATCCACGTGAAGGATTACTGCAGGTCTGTGTACATGCTATGCTGGAGAAGTCAGTCTCCACAAACTCATTCATCCTGATGATGGCATTGCTCTGACATGTGTTAAGTGCTCCTCATTTGAAAATGCTAGCTGATGCATTTTAATTTCCTTTCAGCTTTCCATTTCTCTCATGGAAGGCAAGAAGGGAAAAGTTTTGAGATTTTTTTTAATCCATTTCTGCTGCCTTCTAAGGCATTTAACAGGCTACAACCATCTCTGTTTTATTCTTAGGAAACAGAAGAGTTAGCTAAAATGATAAATGAATCAATCCTTTTATTCCTTTACCTAACACCTGTACTCTATCTCCTCTTTCAGATCAAAATTAGCATTGATTTGTTTAATTGTTACTAAAAGAGCCAAAGAAACATGATGGCAGTGAGATGTTAACATCAGTATCTAAACTAGGCAATGAACTTCCTTCACTGATATGAAGCTGCTATTAGGAAGGATCATGTATTAAGAAAAGGCATTTTCTTTTCCAAGGTTTGATTTTTCAATCCATTCTTTTGTTGTTGTGGTAAACTATCAGTTACGTAAAGCACACATTTTTTTTTCTAATGGATATTTTTTCTATGAAAAGAGAATTACAAAGGCAATTCTACAGAGAAACAATAGACAGTAACAGCTGATACATTTGTAGAAGTTTTCTTTCCTTCCTGCAGCATGTAACCTGATTACAATACAAATTAATGTGTTGTGTTACAGTAATGGGAGAAGACAGCTCTAGGGGAGGAGTGTCAGAGAGGAAGTAAAGTTAGGTGTCTCCCACCCTAGTTCCAATACCTCGGCTGCTGGAAACTTATAGCCATTCCTTTTTGAGGAGTTTGGTCTTGTCAGCATGTCTGACTCAGTTTGAAATTCATGGGCAGACTGGGTTACTCAAGCAAGAATTGCTTAAGGTGAGGTTTATCTTCCCTAGTTAGTGATGTTTTCAGTGTAGGCATTTGATTCTGAACTCACCTCACGAACTCCTTTTAAAATCAGCTTGAGAAACAGGCACCTTCAAAACATGGTTCACTTGAACCATTTAAAGTATTTTTATTTTCATATTGTACTCTGAGCTGATTCAGCTCACTAATGTGGAAAAAAATGACCCAGTCACTCTCTCTCAGTTACTTCCTAGCCAGGTGAGCACATTAAATTAATTCACAAAGGGGTGCCAATAGGAGAGATGGACAGAGAAACAGGTAGATGTTCTTTGGTCTGCAGCCCTTGACACCCAAACTCTGTTATCTTCCCATTTAGATGGGAATACGTGTCATATATTTATGAAACAAAATACCCAACGGTTTCACTGATGGGGACATAAGCATTCTTGTTTAACATAAACAGTGTGGTTTCCAAGTCAAATGAATGTGGAGAAAGCACTGAACACTGCAATTTTAGCAGCTGGGATGAAGGTATGAATGAGAAAGGGGAATGGTATTAAGTTAATTTAATGATAATACATATAAAATGTGGATTAAATAATGCAGATGTCTATGAAAATGCAATGATGCATTTATTGGTTTTTTTTTTTAATTTGTGGAAAGAAAGAGGTAAGAGACATTGTAGACTCAAAACCAATCATAGTCAAACTCTCGTTGAAGACAACAGGCAATTTTTTTTAAACGTAAACTGCAGAATTGATTTTAAAAGATAAATAAAAATGCACTTGTTAACGTAATTAATCTGAATTTGTATTGTGGTTCAATCCCAGCCAGTAACAAAGCATCACAGAGCTGCATGCTCAGTCCCCCTGCTCCCAGCAGATTAAGAGAGAGAATTGGGTGAGTGCAAGTAAGAAAACTTGTGGGTTGAGAGAAGACCAATATAATAATTAAAATAAAATAACAAGAAGAATAATTAAAAGGAAAATAACACAGAGAGAGAGAGAAAGAGAGAGAGAGAAATAAACCCCAAGGCAAACAAGAGATGCAGCACATAGAGTTGCTCTGACCAATGCCCAGCCTGTTCTTCAGCAGTGAGGCCATCAAACTTCCTCCCATTTTATATGCTGAGCATGTTGACATATGGTGTGGTACACCTCTTAGGTCAGTCACCTGTCCCAGCTGTGTCCCCTCCCAGCCTTTTGTGTCCCTCAAGCTCCTCACTGGCAGGACAACATAAGAAGATGAAACATTCTTGGCTTAAGGTAAGCACTACTAAGCAGCAACTAAAACATCAGTGTGTAATCAACATTATTCTTGTCCTAAATCCAAAACATGGCACTGCACCAGCTAATAAACAGGAAGAAAATTAACTCTATCCCAGTTAAAACTGGGAAAACTTAAAAATCAGTTTAAAATACATTGGGTCAGAACAAACAGATTACTTTTCCAACCAAATATATATGGTACAGAGATGTAAAAATTTACTTTGATTTTAAATAGGAATGTAGCTTTAGGACATAGCAAGAGAAACATCTACAGTGTATTTTGCTGATGGCATGTCCAGTCGCGTTTATCTCACCTCCACGTGAGTATCTGAACTCCAAGAATTAAGCCACAATTCATGCACTTCTGAAAGGCAGGCTGTACTAGCCCACCTCTGAAATACAGACACATGTTCCTTACAGGCCTCTAGTTTAGTGCTGCCAAGAGCTGCAGTTCAGTAATTTCAAGCACCTGAAAAAAAAAAAAATACTGGAAAATTAACAGGGATTTATTCTGCGCTAAAACTGACTTCAGGATTTTTTTTCAAGGCTATAAATATATCTGAGTAACTAAACACAAGCCCGGAAGAAAATCAGTCTTTAGGGGTATATTTACTCAGCTCTCTTGCAGGGGTATTAGAAGAACTGATTTGACCTAGACATGTAATATACATCAGGGTTTCTAGACAAAAGGCTTTATAAATTCAGAGTTCTATTACAATTAACTGAGTATGCTGAGAGTGCTGTTGTAATTTTAATAAAATTAATTTAATTTGAATTGGTAAGCAGTTGCTGAGAGACAGCAGTTCCCATTCCCACCTGTGAAGAGACCAGACCTTAACAGAACTTTGTAAGATATATAAATGTGATAATGACTGTATAAAATAAGTGAACAAATGAGTTGCAAGTCAAGCAGAATTACATCTCTTCCCAGGCTTGATTTAAGCTAATTTTAAAAGAAGCTTCCCATAAAGAAAGTACAGACCTTTTTAGATAGTAACACTGAAGTAAGTTAAATACTTATTGTAGGCATTAGTCAGACTTGCATTCAGTCAACTCTCCATTAAAGGTATACTTACATGAATGCTCTTTCTCTGGAACTCAAAGCTAAGGCACAGTTGTGAAAAGATGGATAGTTTGGATAGTGTGATTTATTGTACTCTGAAAGAAATTGTATTCAGCGTAATCATGAGGCAAATCTTTACTGTAAAGGGAGGGTGGTCTAAGAGATCAGAAAGGAGGCATTGGCAGTCAATGTAATAGAAAAATTAAAAAGATGAGATGACGGACCAAGCAGAGTATGAAGTTTGCAAAAATTATGTGGAAAATGGAAAGAAATTTTTTTGAGAAACATTAAGTTATACAGATGTAGGAAACAGAAAAAAATCTGTCTTTTTCCTTCCTATACTATTTTCAAATTGGAATGGCAACTTTTCAGGACGTAAAGTTACTCTACAAGAGGCAGAAAGTGTTTTTCAAGGTCTTGAAAGAGGAGAATAAGCTGAGGAGGGTAAGTGGTAAAGGAGATGACACAAGAATCAGACACTCCTTAAAATGGCAGGTCTTTAGGAAAGCCACAGGAGATGTCCTGTGTCCAAGTCACAACTGCCAAGAGACTACTTGAACCAAGAGGGTTCTCTGAAAGGATTAAATATCTCTCCTGTTTGGGGAGGAAGAAATTCAGGGCAAGGAAAAATACAGGGAGAAAGCCACTTGTTCTAGAAATGGCCCCACCTTCCCTCCTCCTAAGTCCATGAATTAACCGCAAACCTACAGAACCAAATTTCTTTCTTCTGCCGGGCTCCCATCCTGTGGAATTTGCTTTTTTTTTTTTACTTCAGCACAATTTCAACAGAAGAGATGGAATCTCTGATAACCAGGAAACAGTCTTATGCTTGGTAGTTGTGATTCTACCTAGTAGACAAAAGATGTTGGAATGCACCACATCAGCTGGTCAAGAGCCTAGAGGTTCATTTTCCCGTCAGCAGACTACATGGACTGTTGATTTAGTGTAGAAGTCTGGAAAAGCTGCACTGGAAATACAGCTACTGTGTTATAAAATAAAACCAATTGCATCTTTCAGTCTTGAAATGCACAGCTGAGAGCATGCAGTCTGTGTGCAGTAGTCTGTGCTCTGGCAGCAAACTGCAGCTAAGTTCCATAAGAATTTATCTATCTCTAGAAAATTTCAAAGAGCAGAGTCATGGTAGATGTAAAGGGTGATACCAGCCTACAGTCTCTGAAGGTTGGTCTAGGCTTAGGAAGGTTTAGGAGCTGTTCTGTGACTCAGTACTGAGACACCCCCATTGCTCTCCACAAACAATTCTCCTTTCCTCATCAGCTCCCACAATGTAGCTTCAGCTGTTCCTCACACAGCTCTTCTAAAAGTTGGGATTCCCATTCAGAAGGGCTTGTCTCTCCCTCCAATGAGAGACAGGAGTTTCTGTTCATAGATTAGGACAGGATTAGGTTTCTGCTCAAAGATTAAGTGAAATATCTAAGTCAGTTTGTCTCATAAAGGCATTGTCACAATAGATTTAGTAATGACTTTGAGATGCTTAGACAATTTGGAAGTGAGAACTCTCTTCATACTCTAATGGGTGTGTTTTAAGGCACAAACTCCATTCCAATCCCTTTAGGACTCACACCTCCTTCAGACCTCTTCCCAGCCCCGTGTGAGGCAGGAAACAGGCTATGCAGCTAGCCTGCCATTGTCTCCCCTAGTAGCTGATGCCATGTTTCCTACTGAACCAGATCAACTCCCTTTGGAGGCTTTGGGTCAAAGCCATGTCTGTTGGAGGACAAAGCCACTGCCCTAATCCTTTTGTCTTAATTGAACAAATATCCATAAATTCTCTACCAGAGTAACACCTGGACCCACTTGTTTCTCATCTTGTTTCTACATATTACTGCTGATGCATTTGTTTTACTCTCCTGAGGCTCCCTGTATTTGCACAGTAACTGGTGCCATTATTACTGGGCTGTGTAATTGCACAGTGGATCCCTCAGTAGCACTAAATGTATAATTATGAAGTTCTCCAAAGTAGAAGGACAAAACAACTGTTCAGTGTTTGCAGCCAACGGAGTATTACTGTATGTGGTTTTCATACTGTTTAGTTTGCTGCCTACTTAACTTTCCATAAAGTGTAATTATTTTCTGGGTAGGGTTGGAAGACACATGGTGGGGTATAATATATTAACTGCGCTTCTCATTCATAAGGTAACAAAGACTCTGCATCAACTTAGTGCCAACAGTTTCCCATGGAAATAGCACAAATAATTTGTCACTGTTCAGTACTCTCATGCTACTATACCACTGCTGGCTTTAGGAAAGACAGTTTCTAAAATTATCCAGAGGAGCTGATTGCTGGTTTTGGTATTGTAATGTTTAAATGGACCAAAACAATTCAAGATCTATGCAGTTAACCCAAGCAAATAGAAGTGTTTTGCTTTTGCATTTGTCTTTCTGGCATGTATGGATTGTTCTCTTTCTTTCTGAAGGATAAAGAACACCCAATGGAATACAGAGTGCAGAGAGCCAGCACAAGGCCTCTGTTCAAGTGGGGTTCAGACATTTGTCTTTTGAACAGAAAGCAGCCTGATCCGAGCTTTTTACCAGTGACAGGAATACTGGCTCTCCGAAAGCATGGACAGCAACAGGGACACAGCCAAATTTCATGAGAGGCTTTCACAAACCAACTGAGGTTTCTTCCTGAAGGGACAAGCTGGACCAAAATAGATAAAGTCTTCAAGGTCACACATAACAGCCTTGAAGTGAAAGGAATGGAAGTGAGATTTCCTAAATGCTGTGGCAGTGCCAGGTCCATTTGTACACACAGTTTAGACCCCTGTGGCCCTGCCCAAAACTCATTAGGACCTCTTGCCAAAAGAAGTGTGTATTCCAGTGAGTCTGGACTTATTCAACAGTTAGTGGAAATTCTGATGCTTCCTTTGGAAACACAACCATCTACTCTCCAGTGTTTGCACTCAGTAGGGCTGGAAGGGGGAGAACTGATGCAGGCACAGCTTTCACATTCACAGCACTGAGAAAGCCGATTCACATGTCACTTGTGGTTGTCTGGATTGTAGGAATGTTCCTTGCAATTGAAATAGTATTATATCTAAATTAATAACTCTTCCCTTCAAATAAACATTCCTGCCTGTGATGGCTGGAGATTCACTCCCCTCCTCTTTCACCTTAGTGCATAAGAGGCTTCAAATACTGTGCCATCCTGGGAGCAGATCAGAGGCTATTTGTGATGGGGAGAGTCATTTCCTGCAATCTTGGAAGCTTCTGTTTAAGACATAACAATTCTCCCTCTCACATTCCCAAGTGTGAAGGGCTGGCTGGAGCCAGGGTTCCCTGGTGGGCTTCCCTTTTCCTCCCCTCTCTAAATTTGGAGCTACAGACTTCATCAAGAAGAGAAGCAGGAGGGCTTTCTTGCATATCTGAACAGAAATAGGAATCATTTTCCCAGTGAGCTCAATATATTCATTGTCTTGCAGAGAAAAATGAGAAATACAAGACTCGAATCTGCAGTCTTGGTCCCATCTTTTTGGTTCTCTGACATGAAAGAAGTGGACTGCTGAAATCTTGTCCCCTATTACAGTAGTATAAGTCCAGAAAACCAGGGGGAAACTGGAGGAAATGGCAACTGAGTTTGAAGTGATATTTTATAGTACAAAGAGAAATTTTTTGTTGGACTATTCTGAGGTATCTGGTACTGCTCCACTCCAGGTTTCCCTAGCTGCAGTGCCTGCCTTTGCTCTATTAAAGAACTTCACAACAATTCTGGAAGAAAGGACTTATATAAAGAGATCCAATTTGAAAATTATTACCCTAAACAGTAAGCTTTAATTTTCAAAGCTGTCAATCTCTTCCATTTCATATCTGTTAGGCACAAGAGAAAATAAAAAAGCAGGGTTTAGATCCTGTTCTCTAATTCTTTGCTTCAGAGATCATATTTTTTATGCTACTCACTTTGTCTCTTTTTAACTGTTTTTTTTTTCTCTATAAAGTATTTTCACTTTCAGAATCCTTCTCTCTTTTCCCTTTTGTTGCTTGTCACTGTGGTACAAGTTCTCTTTAGTAAATTTTTTTCCACTTTCAGTGAACTACCCTTTCCCTATTTTAAGGGTTAAGCTTCAATTTGCTTCAGACAAGTTGATGACATGCTAAGCAGAAGCATACTGCAACCCTCCCCAAAACTGCAGGAAATTCAGATAATAGAAAGTAAATTCTCATTTCAAAAGCCTGCTAATAATTTTTTTTTCTTGATCCTGATAGAGAGAAAAAGTCATTTAATTAGCTCTCTTGGTTTATCTGCTTTCCATCACACCCCAGTATATTGTGTAGGACTCCACAGCTTTATATACCACAGCAAAACCTCATCAATAGCGATTACAGTTCCTTGCCTGTCTGCAGTATCATTGTTCAGCAATGGATCTGAAACACAGTCAAAGCTGAAACAACAATGGCACACGAGGATAAAAGACTATGAAAGCCTTAAATAAGCTTCAATACCATAACAATGCTCCTCAACAGCATGGCATATCAATATGAAGTCCTTAAAATGTAGTTTAGAATGCTAAATAATAGCCTTAACCCCACCAATAATATATATAACAACACTGAACTGAACAAATGCTAACTTCAATAGCTTCTAATTATAGATGTTTGTCTTTTCCCATCAAAACCACTTTTATTAGAATAGATAATTATGTTTTCTTCCAAAAATTATCTTTTCCACATTCTCCTTTGCTTTTCAAAATAGTCCTTGCTCTACATCTGAATTTACTATTCTGCCCTCCAAAATCAAATTTTATTTGAAAAGTTAAAAAAAAATTATTGGTCATTTTAAAGTTATAATTTTCTGTAAGAAAGCCATATCCAGATTGTTTTTATGCATTTCTAATTCGTACAAGCAATCCTTGTTCTGAGGCAAGAGTTTCTTGTGTCTGGTTGTTACTCTTCCCTAGGCATCTGAATTTCAATACTCAGTTTAATCCTTACTGTTGCTTCAAAAAACTGTACTTGGATTTGTAGTGGAAACTCTGGACCTTCTCATAGTTTGGCCTCAGTCCTGAAGATTTATTTGCTTAAATAATTGTATGGGCTAGGAAAGTTCAATTTCCATAAAATTTTTCAGAAATATTTTCAATACTGTAACCTAAGATGGGATTTTGACCAGCCTTTGATCTCAGACTGTTAAGATGGGCCAAAAGGTAAGGCAGAGATGATGACAGAATTACAGGAAGAACTTAATAGAAGGTAAGAGAAATCCTGAAGAATGCTAGCCAAGTGATGCTTGATACAAGAAACTTTTGAAAATAAAGACTACAAGATGTTTCGGTGCATGTAACAAATTCCTTTAACTACCCTATTTCTATCAACACTTAACAACATAGATTTTCCCCAGCTGGTTGTTTCCAAGCATTCCATCACACACTGTTTGCTAGGATAAATTTTTCAAGGAAGATTCATCTTCATGTTACATGGCACAAAATAATCCCTGCCAGGCAGCAGGAATCAATGGTTCCTATTTTACCTTGAGATGACAGATACACATTCAGTTTCCTTGCTGGGTAGAAAAGGCTTAATGAGAGAACCACGTTTCCTGCTTAGCATGCTGAATAAACTGCTGTCTTGCCATGAGATGCAGAGGAAAACTGCTATCATTGCAGAACTTCAGTGAGAAAAAAAATGTTGAGCAAACAGAAGCTGAGCCCTGTGAAAGGCAAGGTCATTTGTAGACTGGAAAAATATTTTGTCTTGAAGCCTGACTTTCATTTAAAAATATATAATCAAACAGGCATGAGTCATTATTCTATCTCCTATTTAAAGATTTCAGGTACAGAAAACTCAGGATCTCTTTAGTAGAATTGCTAAATTATTTTAAATTGCATGTGTTCTAGTTCAGTGTCTAGTACCTAAGACTTTGGTCTTCTCAAGAATCTTCCAAAAAAGACTAATGCCCTTGACCATCACTGGAAAACATGGAAAGAGAGAAGAAGACAAGGACAAAGCCATTCCAGTTATTCTCTCTATATGCTGGAGGTCATCATTCTCTCTTCAGTGAGAGCAAAAGGCTATTCCTAAGCATATGCTGAAGACCAAATCAGGCATGGGACATGATATTTATCTGTTACATAAAGATGGTCGGTCTGGGAGATGAATTCTTTTTTATATTCCTTAGTGACCAGATTGATGCAATCCAATCTTCCCATTGTGTCGCCCACAAATGCCATCATCATAGACACAATAACAGTAGTCTCTTTAGACCTCCCACTGTATTACTATTCAGAAAAAGAAATAACAAATCAAATTTTATACCAATGTTTAGATAAGACATACTGCATTTTATATCCAAAGCCCACAGACATCTAAGGAATACAGTGGAGAGGGTAATCCTCTCTCACTGGGTCAGCAGACAGACTGATCTACTGACTAGGGAAAGTTTAGACTGCTTCAGCACCATGCAAATGACACAACATTATTTGGGAATAATATTATCCCATGGGGAAATGTCTATCAGTTAAGAGCATCTATCAAAGCATGATAGGTCAAGTCAACAGAAACTGTGAAGCAAGATCATCATGAATATAATGACTTCTGCTGCTGCAAGGCTTTTGGCTTGTGCTGCACAGATCACACATCTCTCCCACATACACCCCTGCCAGCCCTGGTACCTGAGCAATTTCCCACATGGTAATGCTGTGATATTTGCCATTCTAAAAACAGCAAAATTGCCTCCTTTAACCCAGAAAATATCTTATTGCACTGTACCATTTCTGTACTCTCTAGACTGAGTGTTAA
Source organism: Molothrus ater (assembly GCF_012460135.2). Taxonomy (NCBI): domain Eukaryota; kingdom Metazoa; phylum Chordata; class Aves; order Passeriformes; family Icteridae; genus Molothrus; species Molothrus ater. The sequence continues at coordinate 80,481,254 of NC_050479.2, read as the reverse complement.
AACTTTTCCTTGCTTTTCTCAGGTTACAGCAGATCTCAGACCATGTAGGATCTTAGGATATATAGTCAGGGAGAAGATCAAGTTCTTCAGACTTGTTCTTAAATAGATCTAAGGCAGACATGCCAAAAAGGCTTCCTCCTGTCTGCCACTCACCTTAGTCACACAAACCTGACTTCCCTTTGGGCTGGCACTTGTTTGGCTCCATGGTGAATGAAGGATGTTGTGAATACTAAAGAGATTATTTTATATTAATTCATGGAGCTGTTTGCCTCACTTGCAGCAGCATAATCCATGAAGTGAAGCAGGATAGCAGCTGAAGTATAATCCTGTCTGTAAATTAGGGGAGGAGGTGGAAAAAGTATGGGAGAAGAGAACTCCTTCATCAGTAGCACAATGAGATCACATGAAGAAAAATGCAAAACCATGTTCCTGGTTTCAAGCTTCTCAAAGCACTTAGGGAAGTTTTAATCACCTTTGCACCCCTGATGTCTAGAGTTTGCTTTCCACTGTGAAATGGTGAAATCCCTAGGCAAATAAGGAGTATTAATCCCAATATTTCTGGGTGGGACATGCCTGGCCCCGTCTGACCCTTGCTGCTGGACCAAAGGCTGCAGCTGTGGTGTTTCACCTCAGAGATACCTTTGGCCGGCTGGGTGCTGCAGCTGGGCACTTGAAACAAATCCAGGCAAAGTAGGAACTCAGTTTACCTCTGGTGGAAAAGGTTCAGGCAATGGTGAAGAGAAAGGAGAGGATTCTCTTGTATAGTTTTAATCCAGAGTTTTATTCCAGGATGGGCAACCTCTGAATGTTGTAACAGCTCCCAATAGCACGCCAGGCTGCATGGTCTCGCGTCCTTTTTAGCCCCGGGGACAGGGGAAGGGGAAGGGACAGGTGAGGCACCAACCAGGTGTGAGGAGGGGAAGGCTCAAGGGATAAAGACACTTGGACAGGCCAATGAGCCCAGACCTAAGGGGCATCTTTGAACTTCTGCCAACCACACGACGCCCTTGCTGGAATGTTAAGATTGATGGACAGCTCTCAGCAGGAGGGCAAAGGGGCAGGGGAAAGGAGAGGTTGGCACACCTGAGGGGTTGGGATAGGTGAAACAGGAAATGGCATCACACTGCAACAGGCAGAGCTATCTGATTGTAATACACATGATCTATCTTATCAGCATCTCCTTTTTAGCACAGCCTCTCATTCTGTAATCCCAGAAAGGACCACTGTTTTTACATTGCATGACCCAGCTTCCTTTTTCACAGAAAGCACTGTAGAAGTTTTAGAAGAAAATGGATGGAAAATGCTTTCAAAAATACCTTTCTCTCCTGAAGCACTAACATTTTGCAAAACAATTATTATATAATATTCAGGTGTTTATATAATATTTAGGAATATTACCTACTTATTGAATAGGAATTTATATAAATATTAATATTTATATAAATATTTATATTTTGTATATATATATAATATTTATATATTTATATATAATATTTATATATTATATATAATAATATTTATCAATATAGATATTAATATAATATTTAGTTCATACTGAACTCAGTATGAGTTATACTGTGTAACTTTAAAAGCTGCTGCTATGAACAGGTACAGGGACAAGAACTGTACTTGTGCAAGGCAAATAGCTAAACATAGCATTGAAAAGCACAGGAAGGAAAACAAAGAAAAAGTTGTGACTTTCTTTTTTAGTGCCTCAATAACTAAGGGGAATGAAGCCAGGTGCAAAATCTGTTCTGTTTAAAAATTTTATTTGATAATATTTAAGGCATCACTTTTCAAAAGGAGCAAGTAATAAAAAAATGAGGAAATTTAATATCTTTTATATATATTAAAATTGGGAGCAATTAATTATGTCTAAATGTGCCTCAGTAAATGTTCTCTTTAACCCAAAGGAGGCTTGCAGTACTGGGCTATAAAGGTCATTGGGGAAAGTAAGAACTGAGAATTCTCCCTTGAGCAACAAGGTCCTTAAGTAATCCCAGATGCTACATGAATTGCTGTTTAAGATGAGAAATAACCAAAGAACAGGTGCTATTGCTGGAAGAGTGGGGTTCAGATGAAACAGTTGGAAGCTCTATTAGCTGTAACAGAGCAGATGCAGCTGGTCAGAATGCCTGCCTGAGCAGGAACAACACAGAATTACAGAATGGTGCTGGTGGGAAAGGACCCCCCCGAGGCCATCTGGTCCAAAGCCTTGCTCAAAGCTGGGTCAGAAGAGAGCAGGCTGGTAAAGGCCACATCCATTTGGGTTTTGAATAACTCAAGGAGGGAGACTCTGAAACATCTCCAGGCAATCTGTATAAGCTGACAGTAATAAAGAAATAATTAAAAACCATATTTTCAAGTGGAATTCCTTAAATTTCAGTTTGTGCCCACTGATCACCACTGAGAAGTCTTGCTCCATTTTCTTTAATCCCCACCATCAAGTACATCAAGTGTGAGTACTTTTGCCACTTTTACATGCCTTCCAGCACATCAGGATGCTCCATTCTTCAGTTTGGAGGGAGTGATCCTTGAAAACAAAGCAACTCCCCTTTACTTATCATCTCTTCAAGACCATGAAAAATGGAAGAAGACCTACAAAAGCCAAAGGCTACTCCCTTCAAGTTCATGGTTGAGATCCTGCTTTTTAACCTGCTTATTACTCTCAGAATCCTGAACTCCACCATTAAAAACATCACTGCATCCAGGATTGTATCCAGCTTTGACATACCAGAACCATTCTTCCTTGCTTGTAAGTATCAGATCATCAGGCCATCTTTCATCACAGGCTAATAATTCACTTGCACCATGAAGCTGTCAATCATGCACTCCAGAAATATTCTGCATTTCTGCATTGCTTGTGTCCTGTTAGGTTGTCCCTCTATAAGATTCTGGATTAATAGTATTCCCCCCACCAGAGCCTGTGAAAACCAGGTTTCTCCACTTTGTCTGAAGAAGGCCTCATTTATCTCTACCAGATCAGGTGGCCTGAAGAAAATACCAACAAGCGTTGTTCTTGTTGATTTGTGCTGTAATCCTGACCCATAAACCCTTGACTGGCTCCTCTCCTGTGCACAGACACAGTTCCATGTGTTCCTTCTGCTCTCAAACAAAGGACAAATCCCCCTTCTTGCCTTCCTATTCTGTCCTTCCAAAGAGCCTACATCCATCCATCACAGGACTGCAGCTGTGTGAGCTACCCCACCAGGCCTCTGTCCACCCACTGAGTGAGATGGCAGCCCTAAAACTGTGCATAGACCTCCTGGTTTTCCCTATGGTGAATGGATTACTTACAAGCACTTCAGAGAGGTATCCACTCATGCTGTCCTTTTCCCAGAAGCCTCCAGAAGGCATCTGGATCTTATCTCATAATCCTTTCCTGTAAAATTTTTTCTTTGTATAAGAACTCTTGGGGCTCCTGTTTTATGTTTTTTTCAGTGTTTCATCTGGCAAAATCATCTGTCCTCTTTGCTTGCCAACGCAATTTCCCACTTCTTCACTTGATTGGGGGTTGTCTTCCCTGTCCCCCATCATTCTCAGCTGCCTTAAGGTTTTGATAACTATATGCAAGGTAATTTATTTAATCAGTAAGCTCTTTAATAAATATTAGCTCTCAATCAATGAGTAATTGAGGTCCAACCATGTACACATACTTTTGAATAAATGCCAGATTCAGCCAATTCAATCTAAAAATAAGAACCATTTCTTATCCTTATTATTCCTTAATGTATTTTTCTCCATTCAGTATTTAAATGTGTTTCATTTTGTGAAGACACCTTGCCATTGTGTGTCTACAAAACCACAAGAGACAATGCTCGTAATTCTAAAAACAGTGCAACACAGTTTAGGAAGCACTGCTTAACTCATTCAGAGTTTTTGTTATGAATAAGTTCTTGCCCATTTTTCTTGTTGTGAAGACATGCACCCAAAACAGAATCACACATGCAGTGAGCTCTTCCTATATCCACCTTTCTACATGTGGACAGATGAGGGAATACACTGCAAGCAATGAGAGATGATTGCAAAACTCCAATGTCCCCAGTCCAGTAGCATTCTGCTAAGACCCAGGTTATTTGCTCTGAGCATTAAAAATGAGGAGGAAGCTTTTCATGTGTCCTTGAAAGCTCTTCTGGGTTAGCTGGAAGTCAGTTCTTGCAGTGTCTCTTGCAGCTGACTGCCCAAAAAGCCTCTTGATATATATATATATATATATATAATACAGTGAAGACTTATTGTCACAGCAGAGAGTCTGCTGTTAGTAAATATCATCACTATGTACTAGCATTAAATTCTAGTAGAATTCTAGTTCTCAGCAAATGGAGATTTTCTTTTCTTTTCTTTTTTTTTTTTTTTTACCATGAGAGATTTAGAATATGAATCAATTCTCCTTAAGAATTTCTAACAGAAGGTTTTGGTTTTTTGGGGTCATTACTGTTCTTAAAAAAAAATGGGAAATCTGAAAAAATTAATATTTTAGAGACTTCAGAGGTCATAAAAGACGCACACAAACAGTTCTTTGCACTGCATGTTCTTGCATTTGTCAGCTATCGTCAAAATCCTGAAATATTCATACGTTTATGTTCTGTTAATTATCATCCTTTAATTGTTTATAGAAATCTCTATCAATTCAACTTACTGATAGAAAGGACAAAAATATCTTACTTGTGCTGTGCTTTTAGCCAAGTCGAACAGATAAAAAAAGGTGCCAAGGGCAGAATAGAAAGGAATTATTTCTCATCAGGTCAGATGCTGTATGAGAGCTGAAAGGAGTACAAGAGAAGGAGAGAATCAGGCCACATGAGAGAGAATCAGGCCATGGGCTGCCTTCTTCTCACAAAGGCATTTGGTGGCAGAAATTTAACTTGGAAACAGCTTTTATTCCCCAGATGGTGACTCAGGACTATTGGATTCTTGGTTTCTCTGTCAACAATTTCAGTGTGCATGGGAAGCTCAAACCAAGATAGGAGAGTGAGAAGAAGTTTAACATGTTAAGAACCATTACACTGATCCTTCATATTCATACAGAATACCCCAGAACGATCCCCACCTGCTTCTGCATTTGCCAGACTGCGCCAAGGAGGACAGCCATTCAAAAATGACCCTGAATTACATTATTTTCTTTACACTCACACTCTTTCTCCTTTTTCTCCCAACTTGCTTTCACTATAGCAAAGACTTTGCTGCTAGAAATCAAGATCAATGGCATAAAAAGAAAAATGGCACAGAAGGAATCCAGTGACAGGTATAGAATCATTGTCCCCATGGTGATACCTTCACATCTTTCAGCAGTTTAGGAATTCACTGAGCTGGAGACTGCACTTGAGCCAACATTATTGCTCTTAAAGTAGCAATCATTTTTTTATTGCTTTAATCATTCATACATTAAAACCCCATGGACTGAGTCAAGAGATGGTATCAATGATTGCATTTTGTGGGGATACAGCAACCACAAGGAAGTGCACCTCAGCCGCCAGCCGAAAAGAAATACTTCAGATCAATATTGATCTGAAGCCTTTTAGTGATGGAAAAAAACCCCAGTGTTTTGCTAGTTCACAAATATTACAGGATATAACACAATGTTTAAGCAGCATATAAAACAATAGCAGGATACAACACATCATTATAGACAAAATATTTGGAACTGTAGGTGAAAGTGCTCAAATCCCATTCCTCCCACTATACACTCTGTTCCAGTCATCATCATAAAGATATTGACTGTATTTTTTTATAACTGCATTAGTGTTTGTGCAATAATCTAGACCACATTTCCTTGCTAACCCTATGGGCTGGAGAAAAGTCTACAGAAGTCCCATAATACCTTTATCAGGCCACGTCAAACTGCTGAGAGACCAATTTTCAAGATTTATCAACTCAAAAATGGATGCATGTCATGGTTTGACACTGGCACAATGCCAGTGCGCCCATGAAGATACCTTCTCCCTGGTTTCTGCTGTGAGATGTGACCAGGAATAAGCAAAGCAGGCTCCTACTTAGGAAAGAAAAGAACCAGAACTTTATTAACTACTCTACAACTACAGATAAAAGGAACACACATAGGAAAAATGAAAACCTTACAAATACATTTCCTCCTCCCCCCACCAAATTTCCAATACAATACATCTATTCCTTAAATCACCAACTCTCGGTCCAGCACCACCTTTAGACAATCAATCTTCAGTTCATCAAGAGGAGAGGAGTCCTTCTTGTACCATGGGCTTCCCCTGGAAACACAGCTGAAGCCTCGTGTGTTTCCGTGTCACTCGTGGCTCGCCCAGAGCACATCTGCCATCGTGACCTCTTCCTTTCATGTCCAGTGCTCTCACCACTGAACACGGACCAGAGCTGCTTCTAGGGTTGTCTTTTTAAGGATGCTCTGTCCCGATCCAAAAAAGGCACAGTCTCTCCTTTGGGACACCTGTCCCCCCAATCTCTCCTTTGGGACACCTGTCCCCCCCATATTTTTTCACCCCCTGGGGTCGAGGGGCACCAACACTGAACCCTCTTGGTTCTGAGGCATTGCCTCCCCCTAGAATGCAGTCTCTGTATCACAAGGAACATGGTTCTGTCCATGGCTGTACAAAAAGAGTCCAGCAAAAGCCACTCCATCATCTCTTCCCACTAGGATTCTTCTCTATTCTTCCACTACTTCTCACTCGCCCAGACCTCTCTCACACTTGCACATTCCTTCGTCATCTTCCATTCTATCTTCTAGAAGAGGTCAATGATCTGTAAAGTTCTCATTCTCCGAAAAAGGGGTTAAAAGCTCCTACAAGTGGCCGGCTGAACCCCCCCTTCTTCTCCGTCCCAGCCGTGCTGCCGGCGCAGGCCCATGTTTATCAAGCTTCAAGGTTACAGTCCCAGGCAGCGGCTCTCTCTCTCTCTCTCTCTCTGTGTCTCTCAAGGGGGGCTGCCCGATGGCTCCCGGTGTCTCTCTCTTTCTCTCTCTTCCACCCTTCCACCCCCGGGCTCAGGCCTACTTCTCTCGGCCACATGGCTTTCCCCTCCCCCTGCCCAGCCAGCAGCTGGGCCGGGGGAGAGACCCGAACTCTTTCCCGCCGGAAACCCAAGAGAACCCTCCCAGGGGAGAGCTCTGCTTTTAACCCCGTGTTCTCAGAGGCGGACCCATGTCCTAAATGGCTATGTTAAATGCCAATATTAAAGCCTGAATATCCATTGGCCCAAAACACAGCATCCCAAAAAACACATTTCCTGTCAAACCACCACAATGCAATAAGTAAGTTTCTACAGATTAATTTAAATAAGCCTCATGTTAACAACATCTTTCTTTTCTTGAAAATACTTCATGCCAATGTGATTCCAGATTGCTGAGTACTGACACTACCCATGATAAAGAACATATTTTTAGCTTTTCCACCCTGCTACCATGAATGAGGAGAATAATTTTGAGATAATCTTGTTGCTACACTTCAAATCCTTTCTTAATCCCTCAAAAGTTTTAGCACTTAAGGTGTTGTGCTGTGTGCTACTAGTACTACAAGGTTTGAAATGACCAAATCTTTGTGTTTCAAATGTATCTGACCAAATCCTGCTACAAGCTTGTTATAGAGAGTTGGATCAATATGGTACTATCCTCCTTAGGACAATTGGCTCCTAACTATCTCTCTATTCAGTATCTTCAAATCTATCAATCATCTATTGTGACGATCAGAGGGTTGGAGCACCTGTGAAGACAAGGCTGAGAGAGTTGGGGTTGTTCAGCCTGGAGAAGATGCTGTGGAGATTTTATAACACCTTCTGGAAAACAGAAGGCTCTAGAGAGACCTGACACCACTTTCGAGTACCTAAAGCAGGCTACAAGAAGGCTGGAAGGCTTTTTAACAAGAACATGTAGTGAGAGTACAAAGAGAGTACAAAGCTTTAAACTAAAAGAAGGGAGATTTAAATTAGCTATTAGGAAGAAATTCTTTATTCATAGACTAGTTAGGCAATAGGTAGGATTCCAGAAGTTGTGCCAGCCCCATTCCTGGAAACGTTCAAGGAAACATTGGTGGTGGTTTGAGCAACCTGGTTTAGTGGAAGGTGTCTCTGCCCATGGCAGGGGGTCCATAAAACAATGGCCTCTAAGATCCCTTCCATTACATGTTGCTGTGTTTCTATTCAGTTTAGAGAAAGGAGTGGAAAACCCAAATTTTTAGCTATATTTGCTGCATTTATGAGAGATAATTCGGATCTTTAGAGCTTTACTTTTGAAAATACTCATATTTGATGAGATAACCACTTTTAATGAAATATTCAATAAAACAGAGGAGTTAGAGCAAAAAGCCAGAACAAAAGTTGCCAGCTATACAAGTCATCAGTAGGTCAGCTCCAAACATGATTTCTGTTATTCAGTTTGGTTTGGCAAAATAAGTTCTTTCCTTTAACCAGATGGGCTTTGTATGCTAAATCAAACATTCCCTCAGAAAGACAGCATTTCAAATTATTTACTTAAACAATTATAAAGGCATAGCTATACAGACTGTTCGATACATAATTCAAATAAAGGTGTATCTTTGTATCATTTCAATCTTTTCTTAACTGAGTGTACTGTTGGTGAGCTTGTTATCTAACATTCCTGGATCAGTAATTTGTTAAAATAAACATATTATTTCTAGGAAAAATATTGTTGTTTGGGTTTTGGTGTTTTTACTTTTTTTCAATAAGAACAATTTTTTTTATTGAACTTGACAACAAGAACTGCAAAGTTGTTTTAGGGTCAAGACTCAGGTTCTTTTATCCTTAAGTTCTAGCAGACTCTTGACTTTTTCTTTTCCAGAGGCATGAGATAATAGCTCCCCTAGGGCTTTGGCTATCTCCCAGAATAAAGGAGCAGAACTGTTTTTAATGATATTTATCTGTGCATACTGCCTATATTGATTCTTTTTCCATTAAAATGTGGAATGAGACTTAAAGTAAAGCTACACTCCTTCTTCAGATTTCCTGATCCAGCTGGGAGTTTTATTGAAAACTACCCCATGTGAGAATACTGACAGTGTAAGGAGTAATTAAGAGTTCTAAAACAATTTAAAATATTAACATATGGAGAGAAAATTATTGTGGGAGAAAAAGAAAAAAAATATCTTCATGGGGCTTCTAGTTATCTACCTGCAGAAGCTCATTGTTCTTTGAAATCATACATATGTTTGGAACATTTATGCTCAAGCTGCCAGTGCAAATCACACAGTCCCACATTTTCAAGAATTCCTCTTGCAACCTATGTTCTGTACCTGATCTATAATTCTATCATTATTGACTGTAAATAATATTATCTTGTCACATTTTGCTATGTCTTCCCATAGCAATCTCCCTAGTTAAAAAATGTCTTTAATAATATGATGTCATGTGCTTGTCTAAGTCTCTTCAATGTGTAAACAACCATTTTTATGTATGTGGAAACAAAAGTATCTGATTTTCTTTTATATTGACAAATATACTTCCCTCAGCCATTCCTAGACAGTCAGGGAACTGCACTCAAAAAATGTTCATTTATTCACCTCTCTTCCTTTAAATTTTCTATATCCTTGCTCCTTTTGAAGGACTGGAAGTAGAATCCATATTCTCTGATGGAAATCCAAATGTCGCATATTATTCAACACTTGGTTATTGCTTTAAAATAACATTACAAAAAGTTTAGAGAAAGCAGAAAAAGAAAGAACAAAAAATCCCCTCATGATCCAATTTAATCTGCAAGTGACATTTAAATAGGAAAAAAGTGAAGATATGATTTGATCAAGATTCAGAGATGATTTATTACTTCTCTTGTGATAAAAGCCAGAGGCTTTCAGCATTTATGAATGCTCCATTGTGCTGGATGCTTTACTTAGCATACTAAATTTCAGGCCCCTTCACTGTCCTATATTAAGAATTTTTTAGAAGATAATGTAAGGATCATCTAGATTCTTACTCCCTTTGCCAGCAACAAGTATCTTGAAACACTACTGCCTACTTCAATTTTAAGACTCCTCTTATTAATAAAGAGCTGACATCTAATAAAACAAAAGACAAAAGGTAGATACTGACAGAGGAAAGAATGAGAATAAATGAAAGAATAATATAGGAATCTCAGCACACAAGGCACTGGCGTTAGCTCACTTCAGATAATTTAGACACACAATTTTGAACTTGAAAGCTATGTATTTTTTCACAGTCAATGGGAAGAAATCAGCATATCTAGACTGAGTCATATAAGTAATTTCAATAATTTCAACTCTAGTATGATGTGTATTACTCCATACAAGTGTCCATATTTTTTCATAAAGCAAGCCTAAAATGACTAGCTGAGATTAAGAGTATGTCCCAAGTAATCATCATGCATGATGCAGCCCTGCTTTCTTGGAGATGGCTGTAAACCTGCTTGCTGATGGAAAGTTGTGAATTAATTACTTATTTTCGCTTGCTTACATGTGCAGCTGTTGCCTTCCTTTTTAAACTGTTGAATGAAAACCCACAAATTTTTTACACATTTTTACATTTTTATACTTTCAATTATCTCCTACATCCTGCTGGGGATAGAGAGGGTGGTGAGCAAGTGGCTGTGTGGGGCCAAGCTGCTTCCTAGGGCTAAACCGCAACATAATACACACAATTTCAATAATGAAGCAGTTATTTATTGGCTAACACAGTAGCAATGGCTAAAATCTAAGGAGCTTCTTGCCTAAGCTTTGGTTCACCATCCTAGTAAGTTACCTGAATACTCTTTGATGGCCAAGCAGGCATGAATCAGGAAAAAGGTAGCCTCTAGTTCTCACTGAATTGCATTTTCCCATGTTTCTGAGTTTCCATCTTCCACCAACTTTGTCAGTTCTCTGTGTTTTGCTTTAGGATCTCATATTTCGTAATGTTTTCTGTCTTGAATTCTGCAATCTTCATCTCAACAACAACTTCTGTCTCTAATTTATCTTTGTTATCTTCTGTGGGTCAGCTCTAGAGCCTTTCTCACAGTTCCTTTTCACAGCTTATTTCCTCTGAAGTCTGAGCCAAAGTTACACAGCTGGGCCACATCAGATCCCAGCCTTGGATCCTTCGACCACAGAAACAAAGGCATAGAAAGAAGTAAAAGGTTACAGAGGGTTTAAAGACTGAAGAATATAGAGCATTTCTAGAAGCAAATTGAAGGGGAACATTTATGGGGGCTATATAAATATACATGTGGTGTTTCTCCTAACTGAACATAAATTTGGTGACAATGAGAATTAGAAAATTGGGAAATGTAATTTGTTGAGGACAAGGAATAGTATCTTGCATAGTTTGAGGTGGGAGAAAAATCATCTGATGCTGCCTTCCACAATGGTAAGAGATAATAAGAGAAAAGAAGGAAAGATTCAGGAAAGGATTTGAAAATTATGAACAAAAGGAGATTTTGTTTTCTATGACAGTGATAAGGAAATGACAGAAAAAAAAAAAAAGATAAAACAATATATATGGTCTAGGTAGAATATGACCTTTGCTTCAATGTAGTGAAAGTAAGAGGCGTCAATGAAAACCACCTGTTGCAGTGGTGGAAAAGCAAATTCATATATGTGAGCGACTTTGCCTACAAACAAAGCATAAGTTTTACTGGTGCTGTGGAAAAAAATCACCAGCATTGAGAGAGAGGCCTTTCCAAAAGGAAGGCCAGATAATGGAGTCATTAGCAGTGGAAATTATATTTAAAGAGTGTGTGCACTACTGACAAAGAGTAAATAATGGACAAATTCAGTAAGGTAAAAAATATCTAGATACTTGTGCTGATTTTCTACCAGGAGAGAACATTTGTGAGGAGATGCTGTAATGACAGGCTGAAAACAAGAATTTTTGCTTAGGATTCATTGAAATCATAATACTGATGAGTGACGAGTTGTATTTTGCCCTCATACAGAAAAATGCTTATGAATCTGCCTAACCTCAAACATGTTCTTATATATCCCTTGGCACTATAGTCAGCAATCTGCAGGAACTTGTCTTATGATCCAGATCCAGATCTGGGAAGATAGCAGCAGGAATAAGCAAAAAATTGTAGAAGGAATGGACAAAATCAGGGCTTCCAACCCAGGAAAAAATTAATATCCCCTATCCATTCTCCAGATAATAATTCTGCGTCATACTTCCTTACTGCCTGATTAGTATTCTTTTATCATGCTTTATGAGAAAGACTAATGTAATTATAGTTTAGCTGCATTAGTTAAAAAATAAAAAAGGAAAATGATAAGATTCAATTAAAAATTATGCTAATTTGATAGAATAGAAAATTGCTTATGTAGCGTACAAACTTATTACTAAGATATATTGTCTGTCTGTAGGAAAAGTTTCACAGTGCTTATGAGTATTTATTTTACAGTAGTTCATTCCACAACAAGGAACAGTCAAGGGAAAACATTTCTCTTGTAAGAGATAACACCTGTCTCAATTTATTATCAAGTTCAATGGAACCAGTTCTAAGAAAGAACCTGGACTGGCAGTTTGGGTATGTTAACCTGCCATGACACAGAGATACTGGAGCTCATTATGGACAAGCTGCTTTGCCTTTTAAAAGTAGGTAATACAACATCCATGGGGACAAGCCTTATTTCTTGACAGCTCTGATGAGTCCATGCTGAGCACAGAGCTAATTTGGCTCTACTACATCTCTTTTGTTAGGTCTTGGAAGATTTAGAAGCTTTTCCCTGCAGCAGGTTCAGGCACCACACTTGCTTGCTGTGCTTGGGAGAATATGCATATTCTTTATTGTGTTGCAGTTTTAAGGTTGTTTTTCCTTTTTATAAGTGAATTCAGGCAGACCTACGAATAACCCTGGTGTGTGATCTTGATCATTCAGCCTTAAATAAAGATGTGGTAGCAATTTCTAAAACAACTGCATACTCAGAAATACGCACAATATAGACACCTTGAATAACACTAAGGTACTTATGGCTAATAAGAAGCAAGATAGCATGAAAGGTTATTACATTATGTTCTTTAATTACTCAGTGTTCTATAATTCCACTTTACATAAAATTATTTTTAAATATGCTTTTGTAGAAACTTTATTTCCATCGATCTATAGCTTATGCCTGGGTGTCAGCATGCCTTATATATTTAATCTAGGATGTATTGTAGCCTACAAAAGAAATAGAAAATTTGAATAGAGCAAAACATAATCTTTCAAAAATCAAAATTTAACATTTCCTACTCTAAGCTACTTCCTAGCATTTCTGGGAAATGAAAAACAAAGGAATTCTCCATCCAAGACAGATTCTGTAGTTTCTTCTCTCAATTGGAAAACTCAAATAAAGGCTTGCCACAGCAATGTCATACCATCAAGTGAAAGCACAGAGGATGGATTAGCAATGTCTTGTGTGAGTTTCCACTTGCACAATACACCTAAGTATTAATACCAAAACAGTAAAACCATGCAGGCTTACAAACCAATCAATGCAAGCCACCTACAAGAAAAATTTGACCTAATCTCCGTCAGCAAATCAGGAGAGTATGGACTGGATTAAGTGGCACTTGAATCCATTCCAAAAGACCTGGAAGTCCAGAGGCTGTAGCACTCCTCCTGTGACAGTGAGATCTTGCTTTAGAGATCATCTGTGAATCAGAAAGAAAGGAGAATTTAGCTTAGGTTTCCAGGAAACTGCTTAACTTCTAGGTCACATTCCAATTTTTGGTTTATAAAACCTGACTCTTCCCATGAAACTATTTGCAGAGTGCAAACAAATTTGAGCAAAGTCTTCAGAGAACTAAAATACCTTTAATTGACAAATGGATTAACTTATATGAAAAAGTCCAGTACTAGTCCAACTTGGTAGAATTTATTTCATTTAACACAAGATACCTGAGAGCTCAATGTTTAATCTAAAGCAATTTCACCCTAGAGTTACTGGTGAGAGCATTAATAAAGAGGGCAATTTTTCCTTTCCAGCTCACACACCTGTTAGACAACACTGTGAATGTACCTTGAAGTTCTTTTCAAATAGCATAGAGTCACTCAGACACGTCTCCTGTTGGTGACTGGCAATAGGGAAAACAAATATCACACAATGATTCTTATCACTGCCTGCTTTTAATACTAGAACCAGGAGTTTATTTGTCATTCAGGCTCCTTCTCCACTTGCAGAGCTGCAATTCTTGGACTAATAGGAATACGAAGGAACAAGATGATCAGAACAAGAAACAATTGAGCCTGAGCTTCCTTCACATCGGGAGGGAGGAGCTGAGGTAATAGAACTGGAAGAGAATCGAAGCAGCCATCTGCAAATCTGCCTGGAACTTTCAGGGGATATTATTGATTTCCTGGAGTTCCCCAGGCTGTCAGTTCTTGATGATCATCCATGAGATTGCCACCAATACACTGCCAGGTATGACCTTAAGAATATCAAGAGTGACCACTGACATCTTGAGGGCAAGGCATCTCCAGTTTTTCTGACTTGCTGTACATTCTTTCTCTCACGCACCTGCTGTGTTAGTAGGATGAACAGGTCCCTTCAACATTCTCATCTGAATTTAGGGAATATTTGTTTCAGTTTCTGATAGATTGCAAAGGAAAGGCTATTTCTGACAAAGTTGTAGTTGCATTGCACTTGGCTGTTCTGGTGGAGCTATTGGATGGGGAAATCATCCCAGATTTATACAGATTTTGAAGATCTCTCTACTACCAGTCAGTCCAAAAATTCAAATAAAGACCTTTTAAAGCACTTGTTATGATCTGCCTCCAACTGCAAAGTTGGTATATTTGTTTGAAAGACATAGGACAATGGGAAGAATGATTTTCACATGATCAGCAGGATTAAAATTTGTCTATGTGCTCTTTTCTATCAAATTAAGTACAAAAATGTGATAAGGTTACTGTATATTATTACCATCAACATAATTCTGAATAGGAAGGATTTCACTCATTATTTGTAGATTGCTGCTTTACAATTATATCTTAATTGACTTGATCACCAACTTGAACACTTGATATTACAGTATCATTAGCCCATTTATTATTCATCTAAATCATACAATTACAGCAATTAAATTGGTTGCCTTTTAAACACTTGGTTCAGTGATCTTTAATTAGACATCTATGAGCTGAATTACATGGAAAAGGTGCTAAATGTTACAACTGTAGTGAAGGGAGTTATTTGCCATATTGTAAGGGATTGATTTAGACAAATGTCATATGTGTTAAAGCATGCTGCCTCCTTGATGCTTTCTGGTTACCTAGTGATTCTGGGACTACATTCTAAATAGCATGGTAGGAAGATTCATCTTTTTAAAAACCCATTATAGGCTACATCTAAAAGGACTATAAACATAATGAAGCAATTCAAATCCAGAGTTTAACTTGCAATATAGTAAATGCTTGGTGGGTTTTTCCTGTCATTCATTTTCACAGGAGAGAAAATCCTGGTTTCATGTTTACAGGCTAGATGTGCTTCTTTAGACCCTGTCTGCATCCTCTAAGCTCTTACTTTGCATACATACCATTCTTCTGTTCTAAGAAATTAAATTTCTAGTGTGCTAGGCAAGAATTTTTGCTTTAAATACACAGAAAAAAATCACACAGGGTTTAGTAGGAACCTTTCTGTTTCCACAAATACACCAGCTCAGTATTTCCTCTCAGGCATAAGGCCAAATTCAGGGTACAGAGAATGAAGCAGGAAACATATTTATGCTTCTGTATAAATTCATTATTTGTTTAAATTTTTCTTAAACTCTGAATTCAGCTATAACCCCCTAATCTCTAAGAAAACGGTAGAACTGCAAAACATTGAGGGAAGAATGATCAAAGATCTGTACCTTTGTTTCCTGCCGTATGAAGATGAACTGAGTCACTAAGGATCTCCAGTCTGGAAAAGAGATGATCCAGAGGAGAAATATTACAGATCTATAAAAACCTGAAAAGCAAAAAGAGGATGAAAAAAAATTCACTACTGATTTTCCCTGCTAATACAAGAATAGTAAGAGCTATTAGTCCAAGTTAGTTGAAACCAGATGCAAAACCAAATAACCAAGCAAGACAGAAGTCAGAATGCATCACATACTCCCCACTTTTTCCAAATAGATTGCTTCAAGGAGGACAGGGACATCAGGCAGCGAAAACATATTACAGTGTTTCTTAGCAAAAGTGTTTGGTTTTGTTTACTTGTTGGGATTTTGGTTTTGTTTTTGGGGTTTTTTTTGGTTTAGATCATGTGTGAAAACAGATTTTGTGGAAAAAGATATTTTAAAATTTGTCCATTAAAAACATTTCGCTTTCTTCACTGCATAATAGCAGATCCCTCCTCCAGCTGCTTCTCCAGTTGCATTTTTTTGCATTGTATTCATTGGTGATGGGTGCTATATGTCTGCTACCCTTTCATGAATAACCATTTCCTCTGGCTTGTTTTGCACCTTCCTTCAATTAACCAGTCAAAAAAAGGACACAGAAAAAAACCCTTTCTTCTGAAAGTTTATCCAGTACAGAAAAAATTATTAAGAATATTCCCATTCCTTAATCTGAATCTATGTTTTATGATATTTTGCTGCAAATTCAGCTTTTCCTAAGTTCTGAAATGCTGAATAACATGATGGTCAAGAGATATATGGTCAACCACAAGCTGAGATACAGGTTTGGTTTTTTGATTTCCATACTATCTTGAACGGCCTACATAATCTACTGTTTCACATCTCCTTACATGGAGTAGGGATAATATGTCACTATTTCCCATGGATATGAGAACAAAAATCATTAATGAATAAGAAGACTCCAGGTCTTATGCTGATGATCACACAAATGCTTAACAGGATAATACAGTATTTTGGCTGTGCTCTCTTAATGGAGCCATTAACAATTCAAAAAAAGTCAATGATTAACTTTAAGGAATTAGTAGAACTAATGGTAGTAAATTTCAGAAAATCTTTGATAACATTCTCAAACTACAAAATGAAGAGTATCAAATCATTAACAGGGGAGTTAATTAGAAGTGCTGCAATAGGGAACAGGAACATGATAGGTGAGATCATTATATGGGAAACAGGGAACATGATAGGTGATATAATTATATGGAATCTAGTGATTTAAAGGTTCTTAAAACCAGGTTAATTTTTCTACTATTGAATGATAAAAGGAAAAAAACCTGCCTCATTACATTTCTTAACTAAGACTTATCCAGTAGTACAACAAAAACAGGTAGATCACAACAGTGATATCTAAGACTAGGAACATTTCCAAGAACCTCAGGGTAATTCAAGCTGTATCTCAACTAATGAGACATTTCCACCTTTTTTTCCCCAACACCTTGTAACCATCTTCTATGCCTTGGGATGGTATTCGCTACTGATGTCCCTCATCTGTCATTTCAGAAAAGTCCTTCTCAGATTGTATTTCAAATTAATTTTCCATAATTTGCTTTTTTCCCATTGTGTCCATAATTTCTTTTTTATATGACGGGTCAAAACAAATGTCAAAATTCCATTTATCTATTTTCATTTTGCACTGCAGCCTTTCCACCATGACTTACAGGCTATGTTACAGATGAAAAGGGCCTGTGAACCAAACCCTGGCCTCAAGGGCAAGCCACACTAATTATCTTCCATTTACTTTTGTTAACCCTCTTTATAGATAAGTTTTTTGCAGATGGGGAAAGTAAAGATCTCTTACTGACTCTTCTCCACGTAACAGTGCAGGAGATATATCTTCTTCTAAACTTATTGCTGTTTACTTTTAAATAGTTTTTATCAGAAAAAAAAGAATGAAGAGTTTTTATGAGAACATTCACTGCAATAAAGGTGCTGACATAAAGTTAGTGAAGTACATCCAAGACAAGATTTATAAAATCTATCTAACATGAAGAAGATTATTGTAATAGGGTTTTTTTGTGAGTCAACTGTGTACTTATAAAACCATTGATTAATTAATTAAAAAGAAGTTAATAAAGTCATAGAGCAGGAATATTTTAATTTCTTCAACATGGTTTCATGCACATTGAAACGTTGATCTTTTTTTTCCTTTCCCTCACAGAAATTTTGGAAAAATTCAAATATAAATGTGATTTTACTCAGGTATCCCACTGTCATTTGAACAGTAATGTGAAGAAGAGCTCTTCAACATATTAAAAAAAAAAAATTGAAAATTTTGAATGCATCAACTTTCCTCTATCCTTAAATTTTGACATTTTTTCCTGTTATAAAAAGTTCCTTCAAGCAACATGTTACACAAAACAGTTCAGCATCTGTAGATTAATTCAAGAAAATGCTAAAATATCAACAGGTTATGTGCTCTTAAAAATTTCTTTCAGAATTTTTTTAAAATTTTTTAATTTTTTAAATTATTTTCAACTACCCGCTTCTGAACTACCCTCCTGATGTTCAACCAGAGCATAAATCTCACCTTCTGACCTATGTAGATATTGAAATTACCCTGCAGAAGTGTCTTTCTCTCTCTCCCAAGCTTCCTTCTAAGATATGGGTGGTTCCATCCTAGTTTTATGTGTCTTTTAACATATCTATTGTCACCTGGAAGAAATAGAAACCTATAAACCTTTCTTTACCCATATTATCTCAATAGATGACTTGCTTAGCATTTGCTTATATTTCCTTTTTTTTCTCTAAGTCTCAGCTGCAGCTATAACCATGTAAAGGTATAAACTTCCTTAAACAGTTTCTCTATTCCCAGCAAGATTTTATGTGAATTGAGATAATTGTAACATTTCATCTTTCAGTCATCAACATAAGGATTAGTAGGGATGAACTGATAAGAGCACTAGTGGGCTTCTATTTGAAACCAAAATGAGCATGTGGGCTTATTTCCAGCACACAGCATTTTGACAGTGATCTTGCCATCATTCTGAGCTGCTTTGTATTCTATCTAGGACCAACAGCTGTGTTTATTCATTTGTCTTCAGCTGTTCAGGGGTCACAGTGACATGATGGTATTTCCATCTTTAAATATTGATGCAGAGTTAAGCTACAAAATAAAGATCTCAAGTCCCTGCTTCCTTCAGAGGGCGCAAACTTTTGGGAAGCTCTGGAGATGAAGGATAACTTTGAGGCTATCATTAAAGGGTACGGCCTGAAAAAGCATAACCTGAAGCTAGGTAATGAGCAGTATCCAAAATCTTCTCCCAAGAAACTAAGAATGTGGTGTACAGTATTCCAGTGGTGTTCCTGCCACCTGTCCACAGTGTGAACCAGCAGGGACAACTTCTTCATGTAATGTGGTGTCCCTCATCAAAGGATAATCTGGCTGTCAGTGCTAATACAGAAGCAAAGACCTCAAAAATCTACTCAAGCCCAACGCTCATTCATTGTGCAAACATATGGATGGATACAGCAGGATTCCCTAATATATTAAACATTACTTAATTACTGTTCCCCCCATGCCTGTTTAAAAGCAGTCTTCAGTCTCCCACAGGGGTTTCAGTTAATACTTTGTTTCTGGTCTCATTATCTAATCATGTGTATTTTTTATTTCCTACTATGATTCATGTGAAGCATTCATGCTTCAGTTCCTGCATTTTCGTGTTCAGTGAATAAAAGCTAGTGTCCTTTGAGTGACCTCATGTCCTCTCTACCCTGCCTCCATGTGATAAAAACAGCTACCACTCTGCTAGACTTGCAGAACAACTGGATGACATGTTTGCTTCTAGGAAGCTTCTTCTCTTTTACTGACTTTCCCACCTTCCTTCATTTTGCAGCCTCCACTTTCATACTGGCAGAATCAGACTGGGCTGGTCTTTTGCCTCAGTCAGAAAAGTAGTTATTCATTTCCAGGAGTGCACAGACATATGACTTCACTGGTGGATAACACAAATGCATAACTTGAAGTTTCCCCTCTCCCTACTTGCAATTCTATTTTCTGTACTTCCTGAACCCTCGTAGTGATGAAATGGCTTTCAGGGTTATAATGGTTCAAAAAGAGGCAAAATGGAACCACTAAGCTACCCATTCCAAACTGCTAAAGAATGCCTGAAGTCCTGTCCTCCAACTGATTGCAACACAGAACACCTCTGAACTGGAACTGCAGGACACCTGCTAGACAGATTGATGCACCCAGACTCCTTCCATGCATGCACATAATTTGAAAAATAACTGGCTGAAGGGTTCCTCACTCCTGTGTGAAAGAAGTCACAGTGCTATATTTACGCTGACTGGCAACCTCTGCCCGTTCAACAGCAAAACAAATCCTCTAACCTATTGTGGTGTGTAGTGGTATGTAAAAATGGACAATGGACAAGACTAGCATTTTTATTTTCCTCTGAGGACACCTGAACTAGATATCACTCAATATCTTTGAATGATCTAACAAAGTAGAGGGAAAAATCAAAAGGAAAAATTGAAACTCTGATTGAAATTGAAAAGGAAAAATTGAAAAGGAAATATTGAAAACTCTTCACTTTTTGAAATTTGAAAATGGAATGGGAAAGAGAAGGGCATTAGAGTTTAAGTCTGTCTTAAGAACCTGTAGACATGATCTTTGTCACCAATAGCCACCAATTTGGCTAAGAATGAGCAAGGAAGGATTCTGAAGTGGTGTCGGTGACCAAACAAAAATATAACTTGGAGAAACTTTCAATATTATGAAAAATATTTAATCAGAGTACCTTTTCCCCCATTCCCCTTCCCTCTTCACCCCAGAGCTTTGAGTAACAACAGTTCCACTAGTCTCAGAGATACTTCCTACACAATCCACCAGCTGTGGGAGCATTGTTTCCTACCACATGGCATTAGGTACAGAAGCTTCTGCATTTCGTTTCTGAATTTCTTTGCCAGGGAAAAGCAATATTTTCACCTAAGGTTTTACAATCCCCATGGTTCCTCAACAGTGGCTAGGAAAAGAACAAAACCAAGATAGATTAATAAATATAAATTAATAGAGCAGCTACAAAGTGATATTAAAGAATAATTGCAATAAAATTTAAGGTTGACCTGAGGTATCTTCTTCCAAAGTCTTTCAAGAGTCGTTCCATTTTCCAATATCTTCCACATTGCATCACAGAAAAATCTCACAATACCAACAACCCAATAGGAGGGGAAAAAAAACCCCACTGCTACCCTACTTACCTGCCAGGTAATCATGTAACAAAAGTCCCCATATCCTTTGAGGAAAATCAGTGCAAAGTAATACCCTTTATTGTCCCAGTAGACAGGCCCTTTAGAATAAAGACTAGGACTTGGTTCCTAAATGTCTCTGTTAGGTTAATTTTGTTGGCAAGTTTCGCATAATAGTTATCTTCCGCAAGCCAAGACAGTCTTTAAGCACAAGAGATAAATGGCCATCAGCCCACCCGCCAAGGTAGCAATTTTTGGAAGTTCTGGTTGACAAAGGTTTCAGAGTGTGTTAGAGATTACTCAAATAGCTTTGGCTATTTAGTTACAATTACAGCTCTCTGCTGTCTACTTTTCCAATATCAGGCTGGTCAATAGGGTTTTGTTTACTCAAATATCTGAAAATATCTGAGGAGAGACCATCATCCCTATGGTAAGAAAAATCTATTAGACAGTTCAAAGGAAACTACAGTGCCTGACCATCTGTGGAACCTCATGCCCTCATTTCATTCTCTAATCCTCCTTTTCCCCTCCAACATTTTATTTCAGCTCTTATTCTGGGGAGTTCTTTGGGATGGACTGACAGTGTGACCACATAATGCCTAGTAAAACAAATTTCCTGTCTTGTGGAAGTCCCAGTAGACTATTTTACTATACCAAGTAATAACTATGGCATTTGTTTTTAACAATGGAAATTCTACTCCTACTTTCCATATTTCCCATGATAAAGGTTGTATGCTTGTAAGTGCTTCACTGATTTTTCACTCAAAACCTGAGGAAGAATATCTAGACTCCTACCTAACATATGTGTTTTTGAAAAATTATCCTAATTCCATTAATTCAGCTTCATTGCCAAATATTGAAGCACAGTACTAGAATTGCATTCATTCTTCATTCAATGTACTCTTGGAAAAAACTGTTTGTGCACTTAAATACTATTGCATAATTTGTTAGAGGAGTTTTACAGGTCCTTTTGAAAGTGTGACCTTTAATTGTGCTGTGCTTTGGAGAAAAATGTCAAGTTTTATTATTCATTTTTTACTTAGCATAAAGTGCAATACACTGAAAAGGAAAGATATACTTAGACTGCACAAAAAAAAAGTTAAATTTCTGAGTAAAACATGGGGACCTTTGCCTAAATACCTACATGAAGGGGCTGTCAAACTTTAAAGAACAACAACAACTCATCCACTGAGGGAAAGACATAGACCATCTCATGCAATATTGCAGTGAGCATTAAATCACATATGCCAGAGGTGCAGATGGTTTTTTTAAACTTTAACCTGTCTCTACCAAAATAACCTTTCTAGCACATTCATTTTACAGAAATGGTTAATAGTTGCCTACTTGGTAGCTCATGCTAAATGCTAAATAAAATTAACACTGGAGATACAGAGTGAGGGATGAGTATTGGAACATTGTTCGTTACAGACATTGGAAGGAACATTGGAACATTGTTCCTTATGAACAGTTCAGAAATGGCAAAAATAACTGGCATTGAAGATCGTTATTACTGGTTTGGGCAAAATAGATCGTACTTTTAGGCTTTTGAAACTCTTAAAAGTAACTGCAGGAGGAATTCAATAAAGGGCAGTTGATGAGACATATGCCTGACATAGAAAAGCTCCCTCAAGCCAGAGGGAATCTATGGAAGTATAATGCCCTGAAGCATAAAGCCATATTCCTTATACAATTTTATTAGAGTGGATTCTTATGCCAAAATAGACCCAGTACAGAGATAAAGTAAAAAACAAAATATGTTCTAATACATCACTTTATTACCCTGCAGGGGTGTTTACTGAGAGGTGCTGTTGCTCTTCTCTGTTATCTTGTTGGCCACAGCATGCCTTCAAAACGTTAAAGAGAAACAGAAATGATATGTCAGGATTGAAACCCTCACTTCTATCAGTTTGTGCAATGTGCATTTTGAGGAGATAACTTCTGTGAAGAAATATTCCTGAATGCTTGTGTGCCACAGTGAAAGGCATGCAAGAGCCCCCAGCAGCCCTTATGTCTCCTTGTGTGGAGGACTCTGTGGCACAAATACAGGGAGACTGAACAGCAACCCATGTGCACATATCCACATGTCCATATAATAAATGCTCATTTATTCCAAAGTGTCTGATATAGTATTCACTGCATATTTTTGGTTGGCCCTGAGGGCCTAGAAACATGGTACAGGCACAAATCTTGGCCTGTCATTAATTCACACCATGGAGACAATAAAATGGATACTGCAGAAACTCTCTAAATATGCTGAGGAGAAAAAAATGTTCTGTCCTACAGCACAACATATCAAACCAAGGTGCATGGCTGTAACCTCAATTTTTTTATGCTTGGTTCCACTCCAGCATGAGTTTTCTCCAGGGCACTGGGCTGGATTTGTGTGTAGTTGCTCAAAGCTGTTACATGCAGGCTATTGTTTCAGTACTTCTTCCCATGGGTTGCTCTGTACATGCAGTGATTATTTTACCCTTGCTGTAGCTTAAACAGTTTGTTAGGATAATTCTTCAAGCCTATGAAGGGTATCAGCCAGGACATCAGGATTTCTTATATGTGTCTACAGGCATAATTATATTTTGATTACAACATAAGGATAAAGGAAAATTATCTCATTCATACTCTCTTTTTTTGTTTTTCTTTTGTAGGATTTTTTTTCCTATTTTTTTTTTTTGTGGGGCTTTTTTCAGAGTGTGGGTCAGAAGGAATGCTGGCTTTTTTTTCACACTGTTTCCATGTTATTTTCTTAAGAGAATTATTTTATGTCTGCAGAGATTTTAGGAAATTAGAAACTTATTTTGTACAGAGCACTCATCACAATTCTTTCATCCTGTCTCTAGCATTTGTCTTTCTGTCCATCTCTTTGACTTTAGGGAGGTACCACAGTCTTAGAGATTGCATCACAGAAATTGAGTAATAATACCAATTATACTAATACTAGTTCCTATTCTGACAGTCTGAATTTTTTTACCATAGGAAGAGTCAGTGCAATGATCCAGAGACATTGAATTCAAAGTGATTCAGATTTGAGCAACTTTTGGTGGATTCAAGGCAAGATTTCAAACAAACTGTTGTTGAAGTCATGGCAAAAATGATCTGGTTGCAAAATACCAAAACCTTAAAGCTGGGACCTACATGCAGACCTGAAAAACAACAGTTAAGCTTACATTTCAGGTGCATTTAGATTTGAGACAGATATTGGACACAGGGTCAGGATAACCTAAATTACAAAAGAAAAAGGAAAATAAAACCTCAGCAGAACTGGACATTTCATCTTGGCTATGTCTAGTCTGCTGTTAAAATGCTTTGCTGCTACATGAGAACACTCAAGTTCTCATTGAAAACAACCAATTTTTGAAGAAACACATTTTGTGAAGCTGATACAGTGAATTCCTCCAGACCGCTTGATTTGTCCTTTATGCCTTTGTGTCACTTGGCTCAACTGATTCTGATATTATTGTTTATGAAAATAATCAAACATAATATTTCTTTAAGGATAATGCCAGGAACAGTCATACAGTAGACATGTAAATGCAGGTAATCTTGCTGTCATTCTCTTTTCTTTAAATTTCTAAGAAAAGTTTGAAAACATACCTTGAACATATCTTGTTAACTCAGAGGAGAAAGAAACTGGGAAAAAAGAATTAAATGCTGTAACACACCTGAAAAAAAAAAGTTTTGCATTGCAATTTCTATGGCATTCTCAAAACAGGGGTGTGCAAGAGGGAAGATAACTGAGGGTTTTTAAATGGCTAGGAATACTGCAGCTGGAAAAGGAAGTTAAAACCACCTAATGAATTCATAGGGAGTTTGGCACAAGTCAAATAGGGGACAAACTAGTCAGTAATACATTCAGGTTGAGAACTTGAAGATATATTCTGCTCAGAAAAAGAGTGAAGCACTGGAACTTTCTTGTCAGAGTATTAGAAGCTAGAAATCAACACACTTTCAAGGTAGGGTGCAATTAGATTGTAAATGTAATTCTGCAGTGTGGCTGCCTGGGAAAACAGCAAGCTGGCTCATGCACAGACCTTTTCAGTCTTCTGTCTCTGACCTCATGCTGGTTCCTACCATTCCAGGATTACATAATCTATTTGGCTACGTGGGGCTCATCACAAAAGGTTTTAGTGTTTTATTAAAAATGTAGAGTGGAATTTGTACATAGAGAATTGGAATTGTTGTATGTTTCTGCATCTATTCACAGATGCTTGTGTGAGGGCAGACTAGATTTCCATACTGCAACTTTTACAGCTTTTATCTTACCAAATTTATTCATTTCTAAACAGTGTTTATATTTACAGTATATTTATTCTATAATTGTTCAGTTGATTCATGGGCAGGGGGAAGAAGAGTAAATATTTAGTATACTTTGACTTTTTTATCAGTTGTCTGTAAAGGACACGAAGATTTCTTCCTATTCCACTAGCAGAGAACTTTGGTTTCACAGTTACAACAAGAAGCTGTGAGCATTAGGTTTGAGTAAGCACATGGCTTGAGTCTGACTTCGTGTGCAAAAGGTGCTGTAGATGCAGACCACATTCAGCCAGATCTGTCTGCTCTGAATATCCTCTGGCTGAGAATTTTGTGCAAAAAAAGGCAGACATGGGGAGTATTGATCATGTCTAAATGTAAGCATCTACAAGAGAAACTGGTACACAAGACTCCTGCATTCAGTAGGGATAAACCTTGCATTATGCAGCAGAGCAAGGAATTTCTATGCATCCATCATTATCATTTAGAGATAGGTTACATACACTTTTACAGATGTGCAAAAGACATTTGCTTCACACTGGCCTTCCAGTCCTTGAAGTAGGATATACAAATTGTTAAAAGCCAGTAATTTAAACACTAACCAGGTAAAGGAGGTTGAGGGGTCATTTCTTTGTCTATAGTTCTTCTTCATTTGCCCCATATAGAGTGACCACTTCTCCACTGGAGAGAAGTATATTCAGATATTACAGTCCATCCTGATTAATGCTGCCTCTTCTCCAAATAAGTGTAAAATAGACAAAAGGATCTAAAAGAAGTAGGGGGTAGAAGGAATGCATTGCTCTCCAATGCTCTCTCCTGAAAGGAAATTTATGAATTGTACTCAGAACAAAATCACTCTGTCCAAGCAAGCTCCACCTCATAACAATATTTTTCACCTACAGAACACCAGTCCCAGAGCCCCACATCAAATCTCCATTGTCTCAAAATACCCAGGTCCCAGGCTTTCTGGCTTAGAGCTTCCCACACTTCCTAAATCCAACACAGAGCCCCAGTAGTCCTATCCTCATTTGTCCCAAGATCCCCATCACCATCCAGCACTTCCCATCTAACTCCAAGACCTGTCCAACTCTAATACCCCCACAGCCCTCTTCTTCCTCAACCTTGACATAAATCCTTTCCTGTACTGAACTGCTGCCCTCTCCCTCCTGGTTCTGCTCTCCCCAGCCCCAGCCTTGCTCACACCTGGGGCTCTTGGGACCCAGGCCAAGCACAGCAGCTGCCAGCTCTTCAGATCCAGTGCTGTGTGAACATCTCCTCCTTCTTCTGCTGCCTGCCTCCACTCACCGCTGTCCTGCCGTTCCCTGCTGCAGCCTGCCAAGCTCTTTGCCGAGCTTCTGTTGGAAATTCCCAAAACCCAGGCACGAGCTGCACTTGTTCAAAAATCTGTTTAGATGGTGCTCCAAGGACAGAAAAGGAAGACATATCAGGGAAACCCAGGCAGCTGATAGCTCTGCCCCTGCAGGGAGGCAGCTCTGTTTAGTGGCAATAAGGACTCTTGTTTTAATAATAGAACACAGCACTGAGATTTAATTAGCACTTATAGCAACATATGTCAGATAGCAATAGCTTTCAGTAGGGACTTGTGAGAATTGTCAGGACTGCAGACTTGGTGCCAGGGCAATTCTCTGCTCCTGCTTGCAGTGATCTAAGTCCCATGTAACTTTCATTGTTGATCTTGTTTTTCACTGAGAAAAAGAAAGAAACATCTGGGATGACTCTTTATCTATTCAAACCATACTGTCTGTCAGTTTGTTATCTCTTCCTGTTTTAGGTGACACCTTCTAGCTTTCCACCCCAGTCTTGGCTGTTCAATGATGAGTAAACAGTAATACTGATGCTAATAAATTACAGCTCCTGAATGAAGATTTTATGGTTGTCAGTATCAAACTGTTTTCTGCCTTGCAGCAGAATATGGCATCACATCATTTTTTCATTTGTTCAGATGTATTCACTATCAGAAAATGTAATTAAATTGAAATATACCATCTGTGAAACTCCAGATTGGTTTTAAACACCATGAAAATGGATGATGTGAAGCTTGTCTGTGCTGTACCATTGATAAGAAAACACTGGGCAAACAACAAATCAGGTGTGATATTCATTGAATCCTAGAATGGTTTGGGTTGGAAGGGACCTTAAAGACCATCTAGTTCCAACCCAAGTGCCACAGGCCATGGATATCTTCCACTAGAAGGCAGCTTTGTTCTGAATGAGTAATGGGAAAAGTAGTCAGGAGATATTTATTTCTCAAGGTGCATTTTTAAGCTGTATCTTCTCTGCAGGGCCATGGCATACAAAGAAAACATTCACCCAATTATGAATCCTACTTCAGAAGTCACTTCAGGCCCCTGTGAGTGCCCTACCAGACACTGAGAACTCAGTGTGTGAAGGACAAAAAAAAAAGGGAAAATACTTTTGTGTGGCTCATTGAAGTCTGATTCTTATGTCCATGGGTGACTGTCAGACAGAGAAAACCAAACTTCTTTTTGGAGAAATGTGATCCAGTTTGCAGCAAAGTTCTGTCTTCAAACTGGTGTATTGATCTTCATGTCTTTTTTTTTATTTTACACAGAAAACTGTAAAACATGTTCAACTTTTACTACTCCCTGGATCCAAGATTCTGATTCAGATCCTACAACTAATTCCATTTTTCTTTCTTGGCTTGTACAAAGCCATGGAAAAGCCTTGGAATTTCTAGTACAAATACATCTTCAGAAAAAAGAAAACTCTTTTGAAATGTTTTTTTGCCTTTTTATATCAAACTGTCATTCTGAACAGAACAAAGTTTTCTTTTTTCTTATTTTCATCTAGTTCTAAGACTTGTAAATAGACAGGATCATTGTGTGCACTTCACTTGCAAGATTTTGTTCCCTTCAGAGCACATTCATAAAAGGGAAACTTTTTGCTCCCATTTTAATTTAATTAAAAGCCAAGATATGTTTGAAGCTTTGAGCTGATCCAAGAAGAAGATGAATGATCACAGATATGTTAGCACTGCTATGGGCAGCAAACTTATAGCCCTTTCCTCAGGGAACAGACGTGCAGGCAACAGGTTAGAAAGCAGTCCCATGATTCTCACAAAATAAGTTTATTAAAACTAGACAGGAAGGTTAAGATAAATAAGAGTTTGAAGGCAATGAGAGCTTAAAGTATTTCAGTCTCCAGAGGTGAGTGGACTTGAATGGCCTGCAATCATGCAGGCAAGGGAGCAAATTGTAAAGCCTGGCATTAAGGGAAAAGCGCATTACACTTGTTCCTTCATCATTATCTCATGAACCTTTCAAGGCATTCCCCTCTCAGAAGTAATTTATCTCAAAGATTTCTAGAGCAATCCCAAACTAGACTGACTCATTCATATCCATTTAAATCTCTTCAGCAAACTGTGCACAATCTTAGGGGTTCTTCAGAAGTTGCCAAATTTTGCTTTATTTATTTATCTATTTATTTACTTCATGTTCACACCTTGGCTTTTCCTTAACAGGATGATGTATCCTGCCTGAGCTCCAAAAAAACTTGTACGTTCCTACAGGCAGAATATTTAGGTGTCCTCTTCTTTCCTTTGACCACCCTAGTTCCATCACCTTCTGTACAACTCTCTACAAAACTGTGTATTTGTTGAGGTAGTTACACAGCCTAACTTTGGGCATCCCCCTTCAGATAGTTAAGTTGGGATCCCAGGCTTACTCTGTATTGAAGAGAGACGGAGAAGCAATTCAGACCATGTCCAGACTCATGTCAGGATATATTCTCAGTTTCTAGTTCTGTTGCACATATTTTTCCTACATGGAAAAGAAGACCTGACCTTCTCCTTATAGAAACCAAGGCACCAAAGAGGAGAAATGAAATAGAACAGGATATTCTTGTATCACTGTTTTGGCATTTAGGTCCATTCATGGTGCACATGGTGTTAGAGAACATTTTCAGATTTCACAACATA
This sequence comes from Molothrus ater, assembly GCF_012460135.2. NCBI lineage: Eukaryota > Metazoa > Chordata > Aves > Passeriformes > Icteridae > Molothrus > Molothrus ater. The sequence goes on along the minus strand of NC_050479.2, from coordinate 80,452,069 downwards.
GACTTCCTCTCTAAAATTGCTGAGGAAGAGCCTAGTGTCTGCCTCCTAATATTGTTTATCCGGATAGAAATTAAATTATCAATATTATGTAAAGTTTTGTGGTAGGTCTGTGCCTTACTATTTATCCTTTCTAATGGAAATATTCATTAACAGTAAAATAAATATTCATTACTTTTATACTTTTCATAGTCAAAGTAAACATTTTTACATATGCACAGAACTTTCAATTTACTTCACATCCACTGGGCACTTGTTCAGATCAATAGAAAATATTCACCAGACAGAAGTTCTGCACTAACTACATCTATTAGTGTCTTACAGCCACTTTGAACAGGTGCTGTGTTGAGCAGCTGTGCTATGTAAATTAGTTTACAAGCATTTCAATTCTATTCATCACTGACATATCTGCTAAGCCAGAATTTTTCAGCTAATCTGCCATTATCCTCCAAAGTTTACCTCAATCCTGTTCTTAGCACAGATTTTACCCCTGGTGCACATCAGTATAGTTGAAGTCTACAAACCATCTTGACTCTGCAGTGGTACACATGAATCAGTTCCCAGACTGACAACTGCTTGTCTAAAATAGACCTGAGCTAAAATCCTTACTCAAACTATGCAATCTCTGCTTTGCAGTTGATGTTGATTTGTCGAGACTAAGTGTAAAAGGCATCGTGCTTTTCAGTGGGCTGTGACTCACAAAGCACAACCCAGGTTTAAACATCAAAGGTACCATTGCCAAGTCAGACCTCTTCCACAGGAGTGGTTCCCAAAAGGAGATGATTGCTCTCCTTAATTGAGATGACAGTAAAAATGTTAAAAGTCAGAAGAAACTCATACTTTCTCTCAGCTGCTGAAATGTTTAAAAAACAGTATCTACGTGTTCTTGAAAGTTTATTTCCAAGTATGCAGACAAATCTGTCTTGGGGAACTGTTTTCAGCACCTGTAAAGACAGCTGCAAACCTATAGGACTGTGTGACAGCAGAGCCCTGGGCAGAGATGCAAGCATCCTTCATTTTTCAGAACATTTAGCTTCTTTAGAAGTCTCCCCAGGTCCCCAGACGGTCACAGTTTAATCAGTTTATTAAACACATCCATGCAGGTTGAAGTCAATCTCTTTTTCCAGTCACCTCAGCAGCAACCGTGCAGTTTCAGTTTTCTACAAAGCCTCTGAGGTATCCACAGTGTGCTTTGCATGGCTGTCATTCCAACTCCTTTTCTGTCAGCATCACCTTCACACTGGGAGTGCTATTTATGGAGCTTCCTGAATGTTTTATGGGGACCTCTGTTTTGGCAGCAGAGTTACACCCTGAAAATTAGCACTATCACAGCTGTCTTTACTAACTCAGTATATAATTTGCACAGGTGTTTTCTTTGAAAAAACTTGCATTAAACATCAGATTGCAGTCTATCTGGGTGTACTAAAAAACCCCAAAATATCAACATTTAAGATTTTGAAAGGGAAATTTTTCTTCCCTTCCTTTTTTTCTTCTTTTTTCAATCTCAAAGCTATGTTCAACAGGAAAAAGAAACCCTGCAAACGTTGCTTCCATGCCCTTTCCCTACCCATGGAATAATCTTTATTGATAGAAACAACAACTAATTCAGAGCAGGGTTACAGGAAGACATTAACAGCGTGCCTAATTCTGGAGGTCTTTAAAAACCTTTACATCTACAAAGCTACATAATTTTCAAACTCTGAAACGAAATCTGTCCATGAGCAGAAATACCCCTGTGTGAACAGCGAGACTCCTAGAGTTCCATTTAATAGAATAAATGTAGGATTCCATTTTGCTTTTTAATTCACAAATTTACTAGTGCACCCTCTAAGGAATATAAAATGGGACATAGAGCACTTCACTGTTTGAAAGGAAAAAATTGAAGTTGCAGGGGAACCTTCAGGATCTCAAATGCCACTTGGTGCTTTGGTTGGACAACTGTTAAAGTCCTGAGATCTGAAATTCATCGCACCTGTTTTGAGATGTCAACAATGTTTGAATCCATGTCGGAGTGGCTAACTGAGAGAAAGATGCACTTTTAGAGCAAAAGTCCTCTGATTTGTCTTAGGTATCTATATTAAAGTGAGATGACTCATGTCCTATAAAAGCCTCCTTTTTCTCATGTGATTACTTAAGATGGGTTATAAGGCCATGTCAGATATGACGCTGACACTGTAATCTTCAAAATTAAGTGAAATTAAGCTAATCTGTCACGTGTTTAATTGCAATGCAGAGAGGAGGCAGAGAAAGAACAAAGTTTCATCTATGCTCTGGGAGATGACTAATGTGTCATCACTGAACATGGGAAAAGACAAAAAGTGAATACATCACCTGTCTTTTCTTCCTAATTGCAATTTTTTTAAAATAAATTTTTTCTGTTTATTTTCAGCATCATTGTTGTGGTAATTTCTGATCTGGAGATAATATCGTAATTATCCATTTTGTTGTTGAGTTAAAAGTTAAAACTGTTTTATATGTTGCATGTCATATTTCTGATCTTTTTAAGGTAAAGTTTAAGATTTTTGGTGTGAAAAACATCCTGGCAATAACCTCAGTGACTGAGTATGTTCTATGGTGTTTTCTTGACATTTGTTACCTAGGTAAATCACATACCATATTCAAAGTGAGCCAGAAAGATCTAATGATAATCTAGAGGAATTTTTTTACCTTGGCTGACATTCTGATGGCACTCTGCCTGGTGCTGGCCAGGAGGCTGTGGATTTTTGCAGCCATGAGAGCATATTGCTGACTCATTTTCAACTTTTTCATCAGGATACCCAAATCTCCCTGATAAAGCTGCTTTCCAGTTGTCTGGTGCCAGTCTATTGGTGCCTAGAATTATTCCTCCTCAGGTGCCAGACTTGGAGTTTCCCATTGTTAAATTTCATGCTTCTTTAGCCAAATTCTCCACTCAGTCCAGGTCCTCTGAAAGGCAGTACAACTACCTGATGCATCACTCACTCTTCCCAGTTTTGCAAGACTTAAAAGCCAATCAAGAGTGCACTGTGTATTATCTTCTAGGTCATAAATGAAGATGTTGTACCAGTATACAGCCTTGGGGTTCATAACCACTGACTGACCTACAGGTGAACTTTGTGCAACTGGTCATAACCCTGTAAGGGCAGCAGATGAGCCACTTTTCAGTTCAACATTCTGCCTAGTTATTTAGTTTGGTTTTCATCACATTTTTAATGAGGGTGTTGTAGGAGAAACTTTTCAAAGCCTTATTAAAGTCAAGCTAGAGAATATCAGCTGCTCTCACCTCATCTACCCAAGTCTTCCTCATAGAAGGCTGGCAGGTTGCTCAGGAATTATTTCCTCTTCATAAATATGTGCTGATTTGTCCCAATCATGTTCTTGTTCTTCATGCTTTTGGAAACCTCTACAGCTTACAAAAAAGGAAAGAGGAGAGGAAGGTGGTAGGACCCTTCCAACTGAAATATTCTATTCTATTCTATTCTATTCTATTCTATTCTATTCTATTCTATTCTATTCTATTCCATTCCATTCCATTCCATTCCATTCCACTTGCTTCCAGGATTATTTGGACCATCACCTTCACAGGGATCTAGGTGAGGCTGGCCAGCGTGTAGTTCCTTAGATCATCTTTTTTGGATTTCTTGAAAACAGAAGGGGCATTTACTTTCTTCCAGTCTTACACTGAAAATTCAAGAATTTAAGCTAAAATGATGGGTTTATCTGTAGTGACTAAAGCGCCAGCATGTGTTCAAAGAGAAATCCCTGGCACAGAGATGGAGTGGACAGAGACATCACTGCAGTCTCAAGCCATCTGCAGTAATTGTGTGTCAGGGTCCCATTACTATTACTGCTCATCATAAAACATATGGTGAGAGAAAGTCAGGGCTGGGAGATAAAAGTTCAACAGAAAAGGTCTGCAAGGTTAATGCATGAAGCCAAAAACTGGCACGTCACCCAGTTCTGCTAATTACTAACCCTGTTAAGATGCTTAACTAAGACTCGATGGAAATGCAAAGCAAACTGAGGCCTTGCTTTAGTCATCTGTTTTAACTGAAAACAAACAAAACTACACAGAGCACTTCTGAATCAAAACTCGTAACTGTCACTGATGCTTTCACAGGGAGATCTCACTGAAACTGTAAAAGGAATGGTAATCCTGCTATCCTCTCTTTCATTCTGTTTGTTCTCTTTGCTCTTTTCACTCTTGTCCAGCAGAAAATGTAGTCCCTGAATCAATAACATACTCCTGCAGTCATGACAATCTTCACTTATAGCCCAAATGCACCCTAAATTGTCCTAATTTATTAATTATTTTCTGCAACTATTACAGCGATGACAAATTAGAATGACAAAAACCTTGTTAAGTATTTCTGGGCATTGAAAGCAATTCCAGAAGAACAGAGAACAGTGCTCTTGGAATGTTAAACTATACAAATTGTAAAAATTCTCAGGGTTAACACCGTAAACATTCCTCTCCCTCTTTACCAGATTTGCAGATATTTAAACACTTAAATATATACAAAAACATATGAATTTAAAATCTGCTGAATATCTGTTTTCTCTATTTATATCCAGTGCTAATCCTCTGAGAAGGAGTCTTTCTATGGTAAGTCCTTTAAATCAGAAAGGTGAAGTGGAATATATCTCCGCGAACATCTGGAGGCAGATATAGCTGACAATGTAAAGCAATCTAGTAACATGTTGTTTAACACCATCAGAAAATTAAATTCAAAATTAACCACTTCCCTTCCCCCTGCCTCTTCTGGGAAGAGAGGGACAAAGGTGGAGATTGTGGGTTGAGATAACAATTTACTGAATGCAGAAAGCTATAGAAAAGGAAACACACTTTTTTAATCTTAAAAAAAAGTATGCAAAAAGAGGTGTTTTACACACAGAAGGCAATCACCACTTCATCTTAGTTCCATGAGGCTGCCAAAACAAAGACAAAATGGCAGCCGTTGCTGCACCCAGGGCCACTTGGCTTTCCACAAAAAATGACAAGATGGCAGCTGTTCCCACAAACAGCTTTCACCCTCCCCAGGCCCAAGACACTGGAAAACAGTGATAGAAAAATCCCTAAAAGCTAGATCCTCCACGTTGCATTGCACTCCACAGCTGTTACAGATGCTGGACTCAATTCCACATGGCTGCTACCAGCACTGCTGCTTCTGGCTGCTCCACCCTGCTCCATCCAGCTCTGCTCAGGTTCCTTAGGCTCAGCTCCTTTTGGCTCAGCTCTGCTTGGTTTAGCTTGGCTCCTTTCAGCTCACGCTGGACTTGGCAGGGCTCAGGCTTACTTCCACCACTTGGTTCCACACAGCACTTCCCACACTGGTGCTGCTTTTCAGCACCACATCTTGGAGCCATGACTCAGAGGAGTGGGAAGGGGACAGGCAGAGGTGACAGAGGATGCAGTCCACAAAGCTGATCCCAACAACCTTCCCAGCCATGGAGAGAGGGAGGCAAAATGATCCACTTCCAGGGTGTGCTCACCTTTTCTGCCCCCTGGGACCATGCTGCCAGCAAGTATGTGAGTGGTACAGAGCAGCACCCTGGGCACACTCCCACGGCTCTCAATGCTGCTGCATCTCTGCAGACAGGGCACACATGGCGGGTACTCAGGTATCAAACACTTCTGCATGGGCTGGCAGAAATGACACAGGAGCTAGGAGAGACCTGTGCCCTACTAGACTGACAGTGCAAGGCAAAGAAGAATACACTTGCTCCTCTCAAATGACAGTAGGGCTTTGGGTGAGTTCAGCCCCAGTTGTCCAGATATGAAAACAACACTGATTGTCAATGCTCTTCTGTGTTGTAGATCCAGTCCACTCCAAGGACAATTCATCTTGTTCTGTAGCAGAGCCAAAAGAGTTGGAAAAAAAGCACAGTGTAAGGAATTTCTTTAGAAAATTGGACCACTAGACTGCATAATTACTGTTCATCCAACTAAATATGCTGACATTAATGCCACTCAGGACTTGATTCAGTTTCCCTAAGAAAAGCATTTTTTACTGTTCTAATAACCCCAAGAATCTTGCATTGGTCTCCACCAGTTTCTTCAGAAGGACATGATCTTCCTCAGGCCTCATCTTTCATTCTCATGCAGCAGTCTGGTATATCTCAGATTCTCACAAATGGCACTGGTGCCTGTGTTTAAGCAATCAAAGCTGGTCATGTTTAGTAGTGTAATGGAAAAACAATGCACACCATCAGTGTATACAGAATTATTCACCCAAGCACCTGAACTCAGCATGATAAATGGAGACAGAATATATTGCAGAACTTTGAAAGGGTCTTATGCCCTGGGACTCCCACGTCTAATCAGCTCTCACAGATCAGAAAATTATGTATGACTTATTGAGTACTATCCAAGGAGTCAGAAATCTAAGCAGACCCAGAATTCAGAAGTCATGACTTCCAAACTTGTTAAAATATGCATCGTTATTTGACATGGACCAGGTGCACTACCAGTTAAAGATGTATGCAGAGAAGTTTTCTATTGATTTCAGCTATTGGCCTGACTCAATTTGAGCTATTCCTTCAAATATAAATACTTGTGTTGTACCTTCAAAAGTCCACGAGGCAACCTGGGAAATATTCAATGCCTTGTGATGATTGCTCTGTCTTTTTATTGTTTTCCTCTTGCTTTGGAGATCAATATTAGAGATTTCCTCTTAAGAGAGTTAAGAGCCTGTTCTTAGTGATTAAATTATGCCATAATAATCTACCCCCTTGAGCTATTATAAAAACTGACTTAATTTTGTTGTCCTAATGACATTTGAATATGATGCAGCTGTCTGAATCATATTGCTATAAGTACCTTTTGATAGGCAGAAAAAATAATTTTAATCATTCTTCTATTATTCCAAATACTGTGATGAAAAAGCACTTCTGAAAAAAACCCACAAAAAATCCAAACCAAAAAAAAGGAACAAAAATCCACAGAAAATTGAGGCTTCTGAAAACATTTTTTTTTCTTAAAACAAATTGAATTGCCATATCCTTTCAACACCATTTTTTTCTTTCTTGAGAAAGTTTTGAATGCAGTGGAATGGCATTGCTCAAAAATTCTCTTCTAATCAAATCCAATTCAGGTCATTAGAGAGGAAAATCACCAAGAGTGTCCAAGTCATGATGGGAGCATGCATTCTCAAATTAATACAAAACAAGCCTGGGTACTAAGAGAAACAACTTGAAGAGACTTGTATCCAACTGCTTCTGACTAGGAAAAATAAGCCAAATTGTAAACAGGTTGTACCCACCTTGTACATGCTGAGCTGAGACAAGTTTTCTGGAGATACCTGCACTTCTCTCTGAGGACAGTATCAAGGACATCTTCATGACTAGAATGAAAGTTGAACACACAAACAACCCAAGCATCCAATCAGATTGCTGTCACAGCTCGCACCCCTGAAATGGTTTGTTTCTGTGTTTTTAGCCTGTTCAAAAGAAATCACACATTACAGCATACTCCAAGAGGCTGGCTGGCTGTCAGCACTCCACAGAAAGCCCATGTGGACAGGATGAGAGTGGCAGGTGTAATGTACCATCTGCACGACCATCTGGAGATCACCCTTCCTCAGAGTGCAGGAGTAACACCAGGGCCTCGTTCTTCTACCACTGACGTGAAAGGAAATTTTATAGATTCATAGGATCCTAGACCAGTTTGGGTTGGAAGGTACCTTAAAGATCATCTGGTTCCACCCCACCTGCTGTGGGCAGGAGCACCTTCCACTAGACCAGGCTGCTCCAAGCCCTGCCCAGCCTGGCCTTGAACACTTCCAGGGATGGGGCATACTCAGCTTCCCTGGACAACATGTTCAAATGGCTCACCATCCTCTGAGTAAAGAATATCTCCCTAATGGCTGATATAAATATGTTCTCTTTCAGGTTAAAGACATTCCCCCATGTCCTGTCACTACACGCTGTGGGAATGAGGTCCTACAGCTATGAGACAGGATGTGAGATAGGTGGTAGAGAGATCTCCATGAAATATGGTGTGCTGCAGGGCTGATAGGTTATGTGTTTCTGTTCCATCCTCATGCAAGACCTACAGTCTTCATAATAATATCTCCCTCTGTAACTCTCAATACCCCTAATTTACATAGAAAGTGACTACAGCAACAGGTTATTTGACTACAGTCCTGCCTCCACTTCTCCAAAAATATAAACTGGCATTTGAAGTCTTCCATGGTAGAGCACGAGAATACAACCTTGCAGACAAGCTGACATGTTTGCTTCTCTCTCTTCTCCAAGGAAAGAATGCCTCTTTGGTAAGATTTACGCCTCTAACTCTGTTGGAGTGTACCAGAAAATACTTGTACACAGCACTATACACTCACATTTTATACGTCTAGTGTATTTATCACTGAAATCTCAAAAAAATCTCTAGACTGTTTCTTCAATGTGCACAGTATTTGTCAATCTGTGATCACAAAAGTTCTTAATGAACTTTCTCTTACTTATAGTGGCAAATCAGTAAATCACACTATTCATGAATCTGGGATCCTGAATGTGACAACAACTATTGTGTAACCACACTGATACACCTGAAATCTTACTGAATGTGACCAGACTTATAGTGCCAAACTGGTTATAATCAGAAATTAAACTGATCTGCACCCGGCCCCTTTGCTCTGTGAGGACAAGCTAGAAAGCAATGAGGTTTATTTTCTGCCAAGTTTCTGTCCTTTTAATGCAATACATGCCCTGGTAAAATGTCCCTTTCTAGCTTCCTTTCAACACCCATTAGGCCCTGGAAGGCTGCTAAAAGCTCTCCCCAGGGCATCTTCTTCTCCAGACTGAGCAACACAAGCTCTCCCAGCCTTCTTCACAGAACAGGTGCTCCAGCCCTCAGATCACCTTGGTTGCCTTTCTCTAGACTCACACCACTAAGTCCACATAGTTCTTACTCTTAGGGGCTGCAGAGCTGAGCATAGCACTTCAGGTGGAGTCTCACCAGAGTGGAGTGGGGGGAGGAGAATCCCCTTCCTTGCCCTGCTGGCCATTCCCTTTTGATGCAGCCCAGGATACAGTTGGTTTTGTGGGCTGCAAGCCATGTTGAGCTTCTTGTCAATCAACAGCTCCAAGTCATCCTCAGGACTGCTCTCAAGCCATTCTCTGCCCATTGTGTATTTTTGCTTGGGATTGCTCTGACCCACGTGCAGGCCCTTGAACTTGGCCTTGTTGAACTTCATGAGTTTTGTACAGGCCCACCTCTCAAACTTGTCCAGGTCCCCCTGGATGGCATCCCTACCCTCCAACATCTCAACCTGACCACACGGCTTGGTGTCATAGGAAAATTGGCTGAGGGTGGACTTGATCTGCTGTCTATGTTGCCAACAAGATGTTAAAAAGTGCCAGTCCCAATATTGACACCTAAGGAAAGCCAGTTGTCACTGGTCTCTGCTTGGATATGGAGCCTTTGACCACAATTGTGGAGTGGTCAAATCCTGCCAATTCATTATCCACTGTGTGGCCCATCCATCAATGCCAGCCCTCTTCAGTTTAGAGAGAAGGATGTCATGAAGGACAGTGTCAAAACTTCAAACAATTTATCAAATTCTTTGTCCATCTCTGCCCCATGAAGATATCATTAATGGAAGCAGAATCAGGGTCCTGATTTGGCTAGAGAGGAAGATGCTTAGCACTTGGCTGATTTTTTGGTTTTTCTTGCTAGAAACTATGACGTATCAGCAAAGAAATAAAAGCTAGCTGACAAAAGTGTTTTCCAAGCCTCTTAATAAATATGTAGTATAACCAGGCAAGGTGTCTGGAAAGTATACCTACAATGTGAAGATATATACACAATAGTCCCTTATTTCTAGAAATCCTTTTTCCGTGAAGGCAGTTTCCAGAATATCATCTTTCATTGGAGACAAAATAGCCCCAAACTTCTTTGTTTCTATTCTAGTCTATATTTGATGGGCAATAACTAATATGGAAGCACAGGACACAATGATATTAAAACAAGGAAACACTAAGAGAAAATAATTTTGATGCTCAAACAAGAATAGCAGTATTTAAGGAACATGGTTTTATTTCCTGCCTATAATATAGTCCAATTTAGGATTCCTTTCTTCTGTATTCAGATAATTCTTAAATTCCTCTGTAATACCAATAGAGGAAGAAAATGTAATTTATAAAATCTTGCTTACAAAACCGATAAAACAGTAAAAAATCCAAAGTTTCTAATTCCATTTGTTTTTCCATGTCACACGCCTTTTCAATGAAGTCACCTTATGGCAGTGTTGCTGCATTTAATCCACAAATATACACAGTGTTCCTGGTTATGCCAGTAGAATCTAGGTGACTTTAAGCATTCAACAGACCAATCAATAAATATTTTAATATAACCAGGAAAGTACACCTTGAAAGCAAACTGTATCTAGGGTAACACATTTCCAAAAATACATTTCCCTTGAAGAAAATTCCCAGAATCTATCTTTAATCAAGATCCAAAACACCACCAAAATATATTATTTTACTTTATTCTGTGGCTAATGCGGCAGGTGTATCCCACAGGGCATTCCAGAGACTCACTAAAAATTACAGTGATAGGCATGTATAAAGCTAAAATTTGGCTTCAAGTTAAAGAAAGCAGTTCTACTTCCTCTTTGTTCCTCAAGAGAGAGTAGCATTTTCATATTACTGTTATCCCACCTCTCAGGAGTTGTCTGTCACAGGATAACTTCTTTTCAGGAAAGGTTCCCTCATGGCACCCACAAGTGACTTCAAAATAATAGTGGATAATCAGTTAAGGGCAAGGTGTCTTATTTCTGAATAAACCAAGCACTGTGACATGATTCTCTAGTTATTAGTCAAAATATTTTTTCTAGGGACCTCAGTAATTACTTTCAAGGTTCCTTTTTTTAAGTATATAGAGAGAAGTAATTCTTCACCCATTAAATATGTGTATGTCAGACAGTAAATACATAATTGATGCAATCTTCCCTCTCCATGTTGATATTCAAAGCCAGCCTCAATTTTCTGAACCACTTAGTTGCATCAAATAGTTTTCCAGATCTCTTTATACTCACCACACTTCATTCAGAATTACTTTTGCACATGGGACCAGTCTCACAATTTTAAAGAACATTGAGTATTCCTTTAATAACCTAGAGTATTCTTTTCTCCATTAGTTAGCTGCTCCATTGTTTCACAAAATATTTCAAAACCTGAAACTATGGAAGTTAATTCCCCATGTAAAGGCACTTTATTGATCATAAAGACCTTGGCAAATGACAGCTACAAAATCCTTCTTACCTGTGCTAATCCATATTGCCAAACCTGAATGTTGGCTGCTTTATTCCACTTTTTGTTACGTGGGCAGAAAAAAAAAAGGGTTTTTTCACATTATAACTTCAACAGCATTAAGGGGTTTTGTGCCCTGGCCAAAGATCACACCCAAACACAGGGCTATTTCTAATAGTTATACAATGAAAAAAAGGGTTCTTTCTTTGTATACCTATGAGCTTCTACTGAAGGTTGCAGCACAGGCACAGGCATATATGAAGAGGCAAAGGATAAAGGACAAATGTTTTACTAAAAGACCTGATGTTAGGATGGTGAGCATCCTTAGCTCCCATTAATAAAGAGATGTGGCCAATTTATACAATGCATGGGTTTCAGCAAAGTGTATTTGCTTAACTTAAGCATTTGATTAAGTCCCACTGAAAACAGTAAGAGTTAAAAAGGCACTTAAAAAATTATTGTAGGAAGACAGGATCACTCATGTACTTTAAGGCTTTATTGTATCAGAACTTTTGACCACCACTGAACTCCCAATTTCAGCAATCACATTTTTGGATCCAGCATTTAAACTGTCTGGATAAATATCCACACAGGGTAACATAGCATCTTAGGACTTCATCCAGAGGGTAGGTTACACTAATTTTGTTTCAAAGAGCACTCCTTACACTTCCTTCAAAAGTTTCATCACAATAGGTTGTGATATTCCAGGAAATTAAACCTATCAGATTCCTGTCTGGTTAGATGAAAACCATCACATACACACACACACACATACACACACACACACACACACACACACACACACACACACACACAAAATTGGTTCATCCATATGCAAATGTTACAATTAGGGATTATGGCTCTGGAAAATTAACAGCTTAATCAGTGTATCAGAAGTCTAAAGACATGTCCCACCAGTTTTCTCAAAAATGCATTATAATTTTATTACCAGACTGATAAATATGGTTATCCTCTGAGCTCATATGAAACTTTAAGAGGGGGGAAGTACAGGAACAGGAGAATGAATATAATTTTTTTAATACACAGGAGGAATCAGGTATTCTGCCATGGCTCCCCTTGAAATAAATTGTATTTGTTCTTTTCCCCCTTTTGGCATTTCCAGGTGCCTGTCTGTTTTTAACATCTTCTTCAGCCTCATAAATTTTTTGAAACAAGACTCTGTCATACACTGAGTGAGTCACAGCTGAAAAATAAAAGTAATCCCTCAATGGGATAAATATACTCCAACTGGAGAACAGGAAAAAAATGTATTGTTTTCTAAAATTGATGGTGATGTACTTTAACAGTTTTTTTCCAACCTTGTTTTGTTTTGAAACTGTCAGAGAATGTTCACTGAATGCTTTATAAGCAAAACGACTCTCTCCTAAGGCTATACAAACAGTACTTTAAAAAAGAGATAGTTTCCTAACACTGATCAAAAGAATTTGTGAACTCAGGGAGATCATTAGTTGAGATCAAGCTCTTAGGCCACATTTACACCTTAGAAAGTACAAAATATTTGTTGTGCTGATTGCCTGAGCCACCTCCTGACCAGGACAGACACACAAGGTCAGAGAGAAATACTGGTATCTGCTTATGGAGACAAACTCAGGGCTCAGGCATGAACATCTATTTTCTTTTTCCTGTTCATGTTAATTACTTGCAGTCCCTCAGAATATTGAATCAACCTCTCTTCATATGAACTCATATTACAGTACTTTTGTTGGCATTTATTGGACTTTGAGAACACAGAATGTGAACCACACAGATAGCCATGACCGTTTTCATCTTTGAAAACCTGGAGTAGAACTATTTGAACTGAAGAAAGTCAATGACATAACAGACTTGAGAGCTTGTATGAGGAGAATGTTGAGGAACTCCTTCAAACATGTCAGGTGAGGTTGGACCTTGGCACACAACACAGTCCCTCTGAAAACCCAGGGTGGCATGATTATTTGCTCAATATTCTGATTAATTTCAATGGAAAATCTGTTTAAGCAGATGTTTGGTCGCATTATGTCACAGCTTAACCCCAGCTGGCAGCAGAGCCCAACGAAGCAGCTCATTCACTTACCCCCTGCCCATCCCAGTGGAATAGGGGAGAGAATTGAAAGGCTAAAATGAGAAAAATTATTGGATTGAGATAGAAAGAGTTTAATGGATAAAGCAAAAGCCATACACACACACAAGAAGAGCAGAATAAAGAATTCTTTTCTGCGGGCAGGCAAGTGTTCAGATGTCTCTAGGACAGCAGGGCTTCCATGACTTGGGAAAAGAAACACCAGCACTCTGAATGTCCCCCCTTCATTCTTCTTCACCCCACTTTATTTACTGAGCATGATGCCATAGGAAAATGGCATGAAAAATCCTTTGGCTCAGTTCGAGTCAGCTGACCCAGCTGTGTCCCCTCCCAACTCCTTGAGCACCCCACCCACCCTCCTTACTGGAGCAAGGAGGAGCAGAAAAGGCCCTGGCTCTGTGTAAGTCCTGCTCAGCAGAAAGTAAAGCATCCCTGAGTTATCAATACTGTTTCCAGCACAAATACAAAACACAGACCTGCACCAAAACTACAAAGGACATTGACATTACCCCAGCCAAAACCAGCACAGGTCAACTCTTAGTACTGGATTTAATCAATAATACTTTATTGTCAAACCAGAGATGGTTTGATGATTTGTATTGCAGAGCTGAGCCTGTGGAAATATGATCCAAGTCTCCCTTTTTTCTCCTATACTTCTACTCTCTCTTGCCATTGTTTGCAGATGGTTTTTTCAGCATATTATCCATAGGTAAGTAAGCTGCTCTTTTTCATACCCACTCTTCTGTTTTATTCCCTGTAAATACTAGGTCTTATTCTTTGTTTCGTCCCTCAGTGCTCCCCACATATTTAGCTCCTCCAGTACTTTCTAGAATTGCTCCCTTTGTTGCAACATTGCACCAGTTTACTTCCCATTCTTTTCTTTTCCTAATCTAGAAAAAAAGATTTTAAAATACAGCTATTTTAGAAAACAGTAATTTCCATAAGTTCTCAATATACCACAACAGACCTTTAAAGAATCACTGTCCAAACCACATGAAGTAACAGTCAGTAGTAAATATATCTTGTGAAAGGACAGAATCTACCATTGTACACCTTTTGTAGCATTTCCAAGATAGTGTTGCAAAACAGTGAATTTGAAACAAAAATATTACTAGGTGTCTTGATAGTAATTTATTATAAAATACAGGGTAGATTTTCATAACAGTACTCCCAGCAGGGATTGAATGCAACAAAATTCAACAGGATAATTAGCTTTAAAAATTATATGCTAACAATATTTTGTATCTTTCATTAAAATATTGTAACCTGTTAAGAAGCTCCCAGTCACTCTAGATGTCATATTGTCTCTCTCTTCAATTGTGTAGTTATCACTGCATAATAAACCCATTCCAGCTGGAGGTCGTAATGTAACTATCTCTCCTTAATGAGGCCAGCTCCGAAAATTCAGCTTCAATGGGTCAGATACATTTATTTACTTTTTGCAGATGCCTAAGTGGTTTTGGCAGAAACCTTTTGCTCAAGTACAGCCAAATTTACATTCCTGGTATTTCTGACCTAAATTTGAGCCAAGACTGAGAAGATATTTGAATTCTAATCTTGGAAGCAATTAATCTCATGTAATTCTAAAGATGAGATTCAACAGTGGGTATACACAGTTGACTTCAGACGTCTAAATCATTTTATTCTACGTGTAAGCTCCAACTGCCATCAATATAGACACCTACATTTGATCAGATAGATCAGTCACTTTCTAGACTCCATTGATTGTATTGACAAGAGATGCAAAACAACTGCCTAAACATATGTTTGCAGCACTATTTAACCCTCCACAGAGAATTACCAACATCTGTACAATGCTGGCAGCTATGACACAAGATCTGTGGAGGCCATCTGTCATTGTGGAGTAAAACACGGGCCGGCTGATACCCTTAGATATTCTGTGCCTATGTGCAGACTACTGAATATTCCACTAACCATACCACTGGAGAGTTTAGACGAGTGTATATCCAAACATATGGAACATTTAGGTTTAGGTTTCTTAATCTCATGCTGGAAGCCAACTTTCTTGTCTCCAGCTCAGAATGAGATGTCCAGAACTGATGTTTTGTATTGCTCAGATTGCTACCTGTCATGATGCAGAGGCAGGAGTGCTGAGGCTGAGGTCACGTTACCACTAACTCAAGGTTTGCATTAGGCATTCAAGCTCATTGTTGCAAAATATTGGCAATATATCCTGATTTTCTCTAGATCTTTTTATTCTGACCTCACTATTGAATTGCTCAGTGCTGTTCTGGCCATAGCAGAGCATAAGAAAAACCACATAGATGGTTTTAGACTTCTCTCCACCACAGGCAAAAATTAACTTGCAGACTTAAGGATAAAGGCAAAATATTTAATATGCATCTCTTCCTGCTTCCCTCCCCTCCTAATTCACCACTGGAATGGTCCTCTAATGGTAGGAAGAGCAAGCCCAAGAGGTCACTGGTGTACTGGGTACACAGGTGGCAGAGCTGCTACCATCTTTTATCTCAGCTGGGAGGCTCGGTTGGTTTTTCAGCCTTCAGAGGCAATGTCATGTAGAGGTGCTGCCAATTTAACTGCTACATGTTATCTTCTTCCCTAAGAAAATGATTGAGCTATCTACACTAAAATCTGGGAGAGTGACAGATATTGCACTGTGCACAAGTACCACTACTCACTCTTCTAAATCTTTCTTGTGAACCTCTTTATAGCCCTCTTAAAATGTTGTTTTCTCTCTACAAAATATTATTATTTTTTGCATATGTGTTGGAAAAATATTAGCTAACGATGAGGGGGATGGAATCTTTTATTTATTCAAATTCCAACCCTTTACTGAAATATGAATAACTTGTGTCACTGTTTAACCCTTGTCTCTTTACTCAGAAATGTTTTCAAAGAACGTGAGTTCTTCTGAAGCAGTTTCTCACTTTGAATGCAAGCCTATTCTTTATCATATTAAACATTGCTGAAATGGTGCTTAATCCTCCAACTCTTATCAAAATTTTCAGCATGTCTTCTACAGACAAATCACACAAGTTTAGGAGCTCCTCAGCATCTGGAGCAAATCTTACAGATATCTGATGTCTGGAGTCTGTCTGAAGCATGGACACAAAAATATGTTTCCTGAGGGAGAATCTGTTTGACCCTTTTAATTTCTGCTCTATATCCTGGGTCTTCAGCATGGTGCTTTAAACACAACAGGTGCACTACAGCTCCAATAAAACAAACTTGAGCCTCAATCTAAAGGAAAGGAAAAAACTTTAAGGATAGTAAGTCTGGGCATTATGTGCTTTGTCCTGGGAAGTGATTTTAGCACATGTCATATCAATTTAATATTGAGCATGAGCCACCAAGGAGCTGTGAAAATCCTAACCATATTAAAGGGGAAGTACTATGTACAGAGGAGACATCACTTTGGCCTGTCCAAGGTTTGCATGGGACTACAGTGTATCAAAATCCAATGAGTTGTTCTCCCAAGGTGTTGTCTGACAAATACTAAGTTGACATTCTGAAAACTCGCTAGGTTCATAGCATTTTTTGATCATTATTATTTACATTGCAGGTGTACCTAGAAGGCTCTGTGAGTTATATCTATTATCTGTATTACTGTACATCAGAATCAGGCCTTCAGAACAATCCATTCTGCCACTTCAAGAACTACTCAATTTTAGTTTAAAAGTATTTTCCTTTTAAGATAAAAGATTGATTTCAGCATTTATGTCAGTGCTGCCTTCAGCATTCATCTCAGTATTGCCTTGAGAATGGCCTACTGTGACTTTGGAAATCCCAGCCTTTGATTATTTTACTGTATGTTTTTTATTTATAAGATACTGATGCAAAGAAATAATGTTGAACAACAACCCTTTGTACTACTGAAATGTGAACACAAAGATACTCACTGACCCGAGGAATTTGAACTTCCAATATAAAAGAGAAGAGAGGAGCTGGATACAAGCAAGGCAGATGACTGAGCAGGATTTCTTATTTACCTGTTCAAGTCTGTGGTATTTTTGGGATCCCCCATGGCAGGAAGGAAATGATGAATCTGATTCCATGTTCTTAGAAGGCTAATTTATTATTTTATAGTATTGTATTATATTATAATATAATATTATAGAATGCTATACTAAAACTATACTAAAGAATAAAGATACTTACAGAACAATTAACAAGATACAAATGAAAAACTCATGACTCGCCAGAGCATTGACACAGCTGGACTGTGATTGATCATTAAGTAAAAACAATTCACATGAAACCAATCAATGACCAGTTGGTAAACAATGTCCAAACCACATTCCAAAGCAGCAAAACACAGGAGGAGCGGATCAGATAATTATTGTTTTCTTTTTTGTCTGAGGCTTCTCAGCTTCCCAGGAGAAGAAATCCTGGTGAAGGGTTTTTTTAGAAAATATGACAGTGACACAAGTCCTTACTAAACAACTGCAATTCCAAATAAAAAGCTTATAACATCTTTGCTTAGTCTTACATAAATTAATTTTCATAATTTAAGCTGTGGTAAATAAATTAAAATATTTTTCCTTTATGATCTTTTAGGGTTCTGAAAACTTATTTCTTTCCCTGTTCTTGTTACAACCTTCAGTACTCACACGGGTTGTTTACTACGCTGTTATATTTCCATGTTTATTATATAACTAATGTTTATGAACAACATAGTTTTTTCCCTGAAAGGTCAATATCTCACTCACTACCTTATCCCATTTCATTGGGATCAGCTGCCCACATCAACAAATCCAGTTCCAGCCAGCTCTGAGATGGACCCACTGCTGAACAAGTCCAAGCCCACCAGTGATGTGGTGGTGCCTCTAGGATAACGTATTTAAGAAGGGTGAAAAAAACCTGCACAACTGCAGCCAGCCTGTATATGTGACAGACCCCAAGGTCAGTGCAGGAGGGGAAGGAGATGCTCCAAATGCCAGAGTAGAGATTTCCCCTGCAGACCACGGTGAGGCAGCTGTGCCCCTGCAGCCCATGGAGGACCATGGGGAGCAGAGATCCACCTGCAGCCCCTGGAGGGTCCCAGCCAGAACAGAGGGATGTCTGAAGGAGGCTGTGACCCCATCAAAAGCCCGCTCTGGAGCAGCCTTCTGGCATCTGCGGCACCATGGAGAGAGGAGCTCATGCTAGAGCAGGTTTGCTGGCAGGACTTTGGAAGCCCTGAGGGACTCATGCTGGAGCAGCCCATTCCTGAAGGACAGAAATCTGTGGGAAGGTCCCATGCTGGAGCAGTTCTTGAAGAATTGCAGCCCATGAGCAGCACTCAGATTGGAAAAGTTCGCGGAGGACTGTCTATAGTGGGAAGGACCCCATTGGAACAGGGGAAGAGTATGAGGAGTTATCCCTTAGTGGAAGGAGCAACAGAGACATGTGATGACCTTGTCACAGCCCTGATTCCCTGTCCCTCTGCACCCTGGGAAGTTAACCCAGTAAAGAAAGAGGGGAGGGGGCTTGTCGGAACAAAGGTGTTTTAAGGTTGGGTTTTATTTCTCATTACCGTAATCTGATTTGAATGGTAATAAATTAATTTTCCCCAAATTGAGTTTATTTTGCCCATGATGGTAATTGGCAAGTGATCTCTCCCTGTCCTTATCTCAACTCACAAGCCTCTCATTCAATTTCTCTCCTTTGTCCAGTTGAGGAGAATGATAGAGCAGCTTTGGTGGGCATCTGGCATTCAGCCAGGGCCAACTCACCACATCAGTAAGTCAGAAGTTCCCTCCACGCATTATAAGTTTACCAAAGTTATTCTTTCCTTATATTACTACACTTTCTACAGATTTTTTTTCCCCCCATGGCTATTTCATGGTCTAGTTGTTCTTTCTCCTTTTAGGATAGTCTGGTGCAGAACCGTGTTTATTTTCTGAACAAGCTCCTACCTTTTAACAGCCACCATCCATTCATTCCCAGGACTGAACAGTTAAACTGTGCAGCATTGTGTTGCACATAATAAGGGTTACAAAGACTTGAGTGACATGTTTCTGAAAACAAACAAGCAAACAACCCTCTGAATCACTTATAAAAAACTTCATTATACACAATACAAAATTGACTTATTTTCTCTTAGAACTGACAAACAGTCACCTTGTGTGAATTTTCCTTTATTTTTTTTCCCCTCCAGTTGAAAAAGCAAATAAAGAGAGCAGAGGAAACAAACTCCAATCAACAAAAATCCTCTAATTAGGAAACTGGCATCTCTGACTAACATCCAGACTTATGCAATAATACTCTGCTAAAAGCAAAAAAATTATTAAAAAGTTAATTTTTAGCTTTTCCTCATGTACGTTTTTAGTGTTTGAGGAGAACATGACATGCATGTGGGGCCCACAGGAGACACAAGTGGTATGTAACAACCCCTTAACAGCAGAACCACAGTTTGTCTGCTCTGTAGGACTAAGACAAAATTGTGTGGACCTGAGCCAGTCCATGGCTGCAGACATGCAGGACAGGGTTTATTGCTTGTGCCTTCCTTATTTACCTTCATAGAGATTAGCCATGGCATTTCCAGTTCTCAGAGCTCCCTCCTCTCAGTGGACAAAAACTCACTAAATTGCCAAAATCCAAAACAAGATGATTTTAATGATTTTTTTCTTGCAATGATCTCTTCCTGATACCTTTGTAATGATCACTTCATCTATCAAGATAAAAAATCAGTTTGTAAGTAGAAATAATGAATAACTAAAAATTAGCCAGTTTGCTATTTTCTGCCTCTGTGTACATCTAAATTCTGATGGACCCTGGTAAGAAAACTGTCTTGAAAGGAACAAGAAGTTCCTTTCACTTCAAAATATTAACAATGGAAAGGAAGTTTGTATATTTACTTACTTTTTAGTAACAGATCTTAGGGATAAAATACCTGCAGTACCTTAATCACATTCATAGCACAATTTTATCAAAGTCCTTTTAGTGAGGGACGCAGAATAAACCTGATATAACAGTTCATGTTATATCCTTTAAAGCATTTGAACTTACTAAATGTTTTGTGTCTCATTAGCTTTCTTCCTCTCTTCCCATTTAAGTTGTCCATAAGCCCATAATGTCATACTCTCCTAGAGTGCATGCCTGCTGTTATTATATCAATT
The DNA here is from genome assembly GCF_012460135.2 of Molothrus ater. NCBI lineage: Eukaryota > Metazoa > Chordata > Aves > Passeriformes > Icteridae > Molothrus > Molothrus ater. The sequence goes on along the minus strand of NC_050479.2, from coordinate 80,431,678 downwards.
CTCCAAAGCTCCTAGTATTTTCATATGCAAATTACAGCCATGGTGATATTTTTTGTTGATGGACATAATCCTGCTGTTAATATCCACAGAAGCCTTGATATGTATCTGTGGTTTTATCTATTGCCTCCAGTATACCATGTCTCCAGCCATATTCATTAGATTCAATTAGTGACATTCTGCCCTGTGAGAATCTGTCAATAGAAAATAGGCACAGCAATGCTCAGAAAATTGTCAAAATAAACATATTTTAAAAAGCATTAGATGACTGAAACCTCAGTAGACTAAAATCCATCAGTACCCATGTACTTTATATATCATTCTACAAAGTTCAATATAAATATATAAGAATAGATAAATAAATTAAATTAAAATAAATAAAACATTAAAAAATAGGAAAGATGAAAGAAATGTGGCAGGGACTAACAGCAGCACTTAATCCATTACTCTACTTTAAAACTGGAGTGCTGACCCTTAAAATTACATTGGATGGGTTTCAGTTTATTTCCTTTTGAAAATATAGTGTTAATATCTTTGCTAGTGTTTGTTTATTTATAGTTAGCATTTCGACATGATTTCAGAATTTTTATAACTTCAGAATTTTTTGTCTTTATCCCATCTCTATGCCTTTCAGTATTTCCATTCTTCTTATTTTAGCTGATTCACATTTGCCATTGCAATTTCTCTATTTAAAGTTTTCAGCCTGTGATAGACTTTAAAGAGTGAACTTTTATCATTATTGATTACTTGGCTTAAAATTCTATTAAGGAATGGTGGAATATTTCTGCCCTTGTCCTGGTTTCTTTCAGACTGTTTTTCTAACTATTAATATGAATTTTAGTATTGTTTTCTGCCATACTTGGAGTTCCTATAAGTATGATGATGTCTGTGGATTTAATAAACATGGTCTTGATTTGATTATGTTATGTAATTAAAATTCATAGTGAAGGGAACTGTGCCTCCAGATGGATGGGGAACAAGTGATAAGTTTACCTGGTTATGTGCCCCTCTACACTCTTCCCCACTGTACTTTTGATATGTCTTCCCAGTTTTCTTTCAGGAATGCAGTGTAAGGCAATTTAAAAAGCCTTAGTGAAAATGAAATATATTATTATTATTTCTTCATTGTCTATATCGCCCATTATTCCTTCATAAAAGAAAATTAGATTGATTTGGCAATTCATCTGTGCTGTTATCTTCCAAGTGCTAACTCTTTGTTTTAGAATTTTACCAGGATTTAAAGTTAAATTGACTTGTCTATAAATTCACACTTTATTTTTCCCCCTTTATATAGGTATAAGTTGAGTACTCCTTTCCAACCCAGCAATACCTTTTATGTCCTCCACAAGTTCTCAAAGACAACTACCACTGCATGAATTTCAGCCCATACGGAGGTCGGGATCAGAATGCTCAGACAAGCACAAAACCTGAAAATCCCAAAATATGGTCAAACAAGATCTGTTTCTGTTCTAGGCTGGGCTGATATCAGTTGCTTCTAAGTTTTTCCCATTCTCATAAGAAAGCTTTATAATGAATGATGAAAAAAACCCCATCCTTTTCAATTTGATTATACCGTTTACAGATAGCTATTCCTTTCCACTGAATAAATTTCCAACACTTTTCTTTGAGTCTTCTATTGATAATCCAGTCAATTAATGACTTCTTATTACCTTCAGTTTCTCTTTCTAGCTACAGTTCATTCTGCATTGTCCATGCTAATTGTGTTCCTACCTTCTCCTGATGATCGCTGTGTTTGTGTGTAACAGGCTCTCCTTGTCTCTCCTTTATCTGCACTATTTTGAATGAATAAATACAACATAATTTAGCCAAAAATTTTCAATCTTTTATAATCTTCACTGAAATACTGTGCAATTTCTTGATAAACTGCAACTTTTTTTTAAGTTTTATGAGATCTTCCGTACAATTTATGTATATCTATCAAAATCTCCTGGGTTTAGAAGTTATTAGTGGCCAGAGACAGAAAGACAGAGAGAAGGGGAACAAACTGTAGGAGCCTCACTGGAAGTATCCTTGAGGGATGCCTCTGCTTGCACTAAAGCTCATTTGCAGATAAGAATATGGTCCTAACCTACCTATCCAGCTGAGTCAAGTCTATACAGTTCCAGGGATTCCTGCTGCTGCACTAACCACTTTGGAGCTGTGGCTCCCCAAAGCACTTGGCATCAACAAATGAAAACAGCTACAGCCTGCTGAAAACAGCATGTTCGGTTTTGCATTCAGTGTGTAAACTGTAAGCTGGTTTCAACCATATTTTGTTACCCTTTGAAATGTTTCCTCAATAGTAGGTTGCACCATCTGTTGCACTGTTTGCCTGCATGTTTTGCTTGTTAAACTGCTCCCCCAGCAGCACACAAAAGAGGAAGAACAGTGGTGATGCCTTTCAGGAAGTTGTCCCTGTCCTCCGCCTACCTCCTCCCACCACAGTGTTGCAGTGCACACAGCAGATGCTTCCCTAGTCCTGCCTTGTGCTTAAATATTTTAGGACCTAAGCCAAAGTCCACTATAAAACCTATGAGACTTAAAAATTTAGCAACCTGAAGCCTATAGGTATGTTTTATTTGATAAGGGCACAGGACCACACATGCCAAAGCAAAGTATTACAACGAATCTTCTCAAGATTCACCAGGGAGTGTGAGCTCTGCCACAGCTAATCCAGAACAGTCTTTTAAACATAGAAGAAACATTGATTACAAGTCAATAAATTTGATTTTTATTGTTTGCCTAATGGCAAAAAATACTTAAATGATCCTAATATGGACTCTGTCTCCTGGTGAAGTCTTGGCATATTATCATGACAGGAAGAATATTATGTCTTAGTTCACGCAATGAAGCAGGGCTTACCTTCAGTTGCCTTTCATTCTTAGTATCTAAGCAGCAGGAAAAATTTAACAGCTTTTCTTTTTTCTTTCGTTCCTGGTGTGTTTATTAAACCTGAGCAAACAACATACAACGACTTTACATTAAATATTCTCTGAAACATGTTGACAAAGCCTTGCACTATTCTATATAATCCCAAATTATTCTCTTCATGAACTGGATGAATGACGGGAGGAAGGGGAAACCCAGTGAATAATGCATACAAATAAGACTACAGAATGCTCTGAGTAAATTATGCAACCCAAATGTATTCAGCCAGTTCTGCTCTGAATAACATGACATAGTTTTCTCATGACTTTAAGTCACCTCAGCAACAGGGACTGATGAGGAGCTGAGCTCACTGAATGGGAAATGGTTTTCAGGATGAAAATCTGTCTTGAGCAATCAGGGCCTCTGTCCCAACTCATATCAAGGAACTTCATCCTGCAGGAATACAATACCTGAATATCCCTTACAGAGAAATGAATACTTTTCTTGTTCCAGCTTCTGCTCAAGGGTCATACCCATCACATGTGGCCATAGGATATGTGTGATACATTCATATGATTCTCTAATTTCTCCCTACAGCTGCTATTTTAGAAAAAATATTGATAGAGCCTTGCTTTCTCTTGAATTCCCTTAAAAATCTTGTCATATAGACAAACAAATATTTACCTACTACCAACTCTTGATAGCAAACCAATTTTAAAAATTCAGTAAGGTCACCGCAATTGAGCTTGATGACACCATCTAAACTATTTCTTATGAAACAGAACAAGCATCTGATAAATGAAGGAGAGATGGCCATACATAACTAACTACTCCAAGCTTTCTTTGTAACGAAAAGAGAAAATCAGGCATCTCTAGAGTGAAATTAGGCTCATTCTGGGTAGGAATTTGAAACAAATTAGATGAATCATACTCTTAAAGGCCTGTTACTATCCATTGACTGAAAATGGAAGCTAAGATGACTTGTCTCTGTTGCAGAGGCTAAACATGTATACTTAACCTGGAGTGAGTTCGATCCCACCCACAAGCCTGGCTGCACACAGAGGCAGGTGCAGGTTCCATAACAGAGCTATGTCATACAGTGTGGGAGCACACCAGCTGGTACTAATGATCCCTGAGCTTCCCTGGGAAATCTGTCCCAATATTTCTGTGTCCAATACAGTGAACCAGACACCAAAAGAAGATCTGGCCTCTCGGAGTTTATTTCCTCCTCTACAATCTTTTCCAGGTGGCTGAGCCCTGATCAAATATTTATAGAATTAAATATTTCTCTTCTCTGTGGGAGGGAAACAGTAAAAGAACAGATCCTAATTTGTTTTTGCAGAGGGCTGGAAATAACAACAAACAGGTCATTAAAACTAATCCTCTTTTTCGTTGTTTTTTAATGTTTTTGTTTTTTCATTCCTTGCAGATGTGAATAAACTTTCCAAGGACAAATCTGAACCCATAAGTTTCTTTCTCATAAGAATATTAGCAGGTGAGTATGGCTGTTTCAGGAAATCTGCACAGCCTCTTCTACCAGAAATGCTTTTTTGTTTTTTCAGCCATAGAATTTGGTAGCTCCCAGGTGTTCTCATAAGTGAGCATGTCCTCACACACTAAGGTCTGCACAAATTCAGACACAGAAAAAAGGCCCTCATTTCAAAATGTTGATGTTCTAAGGCAAGAGACAAAACCTGATAACTTCTCTTCAGAAAGTGAGGTTATTTGAGATCCATTTCTGTAAAAACACATTGTAGTTACAGGTATTTTAATCAGTGAAATTGTATTAGAGATATTCCTGTTTTGGAAAAGAGCAAAATGCATGGTGCAGATGTGGACTGTTCCACATCAGTATTAAAAAGCTGTCCTAGATATATTTTCTTTACTAGAAATGACATCATCTTATATATGCTTTTCCTCAATGCATTGACTAACTAAAATACAGATTTTTTTTTTTTTTTTTTTTTTTTTTTTTACTTTTAAGAGGGGAAGAGTCTCAGCCATGGTTAGCTTAGAAATTTTTTTCTTTTGGAGTGACTGCCTGTATTAAAAAGCCACCATTCAAAAATCCCCAGCTATCAAACTGACAAGGAGATGAGACACAGACATGTTGAAGCCTGTTTTGCCAAGTGCAGTCCCTCCTGTTACATGCCACTTCCTCAGCAATGCGGCTTTCCTCAAGATGCAACACTACAGATCCTCAAGATGCAGCACTACAAATCTTCGTCACTACAACATCGGTCAAAAATCCTCTGAGGAATATTTTGATTCTCAGAAATCTGCAATTCACTTTTTTTTCTAGCAGTTCAATATAAGGAAAAAGTGATTTACTAATCTTTGGGACAAGGTCGGGGTTTTTTCCTTACTTTTTTGGGGTTTTTTTCAGCACAGGCTGCCATGGAACTTGACATAAATCTAAAAAGCCTGCTCCTACCAGCATATGAGGACAAAGGACTATATTGTGACTCTCTTCTCTAGTAGTCCCAATTTAGTCATCCTTACTGCCACATTGTCTAGGTGATGGAGCAATTCAGTTCACTGCCACCCACCACTGCCAGACACTTTAAAACAAATTCTGTGATAACGATATGTAAATTAGATAGAAAATAGTGCTGTTTTCTCATAACATCTAGAGTGTGTTGCATATTTTCTAGGTCTCTAACTGGAAGTTTGGGAGTTTAGGAAAGTGGATAATATTGAAAATATTCTATGATCTTCACAGAAAAGAGAAGTAAAAAGAAAGATGAAGTGTGATTTAAGTGTAGGCAGGACCTAACACTTATGTATTCATTCTTTCTACTTAACCTGCTGAAATAAGAGAAACTAAATTATTATTTTAAAGTTCTTTTAAGCAACAAAAAATAAATTATTGGAGAGCCAGTATCAGTAAAACTTTCATTATCAATAACTAAATTAGTAGCTTATTCTAATACTGCTGAAACAACAACAACAAAAACACCAAACCAGACTATTGTAAGTCAGAATGTGGAAAAGAAAATGATCCTGCACCTTTTTACAGCTGTGCAGGATGCCACTGGAAGTCTTTTTCCACCATGTCTTTTTTATGTCCCCAGAGGTTCAGGTAAAGGATGTCTGCTTAGCTGGAAGATACTGACATTGGTGCCGGGAGAGTGGAGAATAGCAAGAGAGGGAATAGAAAATTAGGTGTTGGATTCATCTCATTTAGTGTCATAGTTCTACAGTGGTGAGTCCATATAAACTAGTTGTCCTCTGGTAATAGAAAGTGAAAGGAGCAGACACTTGTAGGTACCACATAAAATTTGGGTCTGATTTTCAAGCATGTCATGTCACATGACCTCCACCAGACTGACCAACGCAATCTGAACAAAATGATAACAGGGAGCTGTGCTAAGGAGTTACTTCCAGGATATTTGCTGCCATCAGGTAACAGCACAGTTTAAAACATATGGAAAGAAGAATGAGGGGCCATGGTGTTCAGAGGAAGCCTTGTAATGCTTTTATTATACAGAAACCAACATCTCAGGAGCCACAACACAGCATGGAGGACGGGAGTAATCAAAACTAATCCATGTGTTTGCAAATGCAGATCTTTTAGGTTCTCAGGGGATTTTCAGAGGAAAAATACTTAACGAAATTGAAGAACTATTATTCCAGTTCTTAATGTTTTTAAATCATAAGCTTGAAAAACACATACAACTCAACAAGCATTGGCAGGTGCCATGTGTGATTTATGTTTAGATTTCACACTGTGCTTTAACTGTCACCTAATGAAATAATGTATCTGTTAAAAGCTCATTGATTTTATTTACTTTTCTGACAAGTGAGAATTCAGTGCTCCTTGCCATCCTGTAGGACAGTATTTGCAGATAATCTTTTGTGGAATCTCATTTATTTTGATTTATGATAGTTCTGAAATCATTACACTTATGTTGATAGTAGCAAGAAGAGTTCAGTCACCTAAAAAAAAAGTCTAAACTTCTGCTAAAAATGAGACAACATTCATTCCATCCAAGGAATTTTATTTCAACTTGAATCATCTTCACAAGGCAATCCACGCAAATGTCCCAAAGATCTTGGAGTAAGTAAAGCCAACAAATATCAGGGCATAAGAACTATAGTAGCTTCTATTTTAAGTCTCTAATACAACCTTAGAATATAAAAAAAAAAATGTAATTTAATTTAATTAAGGATTGGAGCATTTGTGTTGCACTATAATTGTTAGGAAGCATCTGGCTTCCTAGGGGGTGGAGGCTGAAAGCTGAGTGGGATAACTATGGTCGAGGAAGTGCCCAGCCACCCCAAGGATTGTCAGGGGCCAGGTGGGCCAAGGGGAGAAGAAATTATTCTGGAGTCAGCCCTGGTAGGTGCCAGATGCAGTGCAGCACTGGGGAGGAGGGCAGTGAAAGATTAGAATCCGCTCCAGGGAGGGACACCAGTGTCAGCACAGCCCCCAGGTGGCCTGGCAAGGGCACCAGGACAGGAATGCTGGCCCATGGCTGGGCAGAGCAGGGCTGTGGGATCAATGTCCTGTGGTGTCATCAGGACAGGGAATTATATTCCTGGGGGGCTGAAATGGGGCCCTGGACCATGGGAAGAAGGAGAGACCCTGGGCTGGGCAGGGCCATTAGAGCCTAGCAGGGCCCTCAAGGCCCTGGCAATACCCAAGTACCATAGTGCTATTTTTATTTATGAAAGATTGGTCAAGTCAAATGTGTCAAGTATAGATTCTATACATGTGGGAACTGCTAAAGAAAGATTTCTTTTCTGGCAGATGTCTGAGTAATACATTTCTCCTCTTCAGTACTGATTATATATTATCCAAGACATAGGATTTTCCAAACCTGTCGAGATTTAAAGGCTAATGTTTTCTAACTGGAAAGTGAGAAGGGAAGTTCATCTAGAGCAATGCTATTTATAAAATTGAGCTTTGAATGTTAAATTCCCAGGTTAAATATAATATAGATTAGCTTTTATTTTTTCCCCACTCTCAGCCTTAAGCTGACAAATTCAGAAATTTCAGTCTGAATTGGCACTGTTTTCTTAAAGTATTTCTAAATAATTGTCACTACACCTCTTTTCTGCAAGTTTTCTTTCTGTACCCAATCTGACACCATGCTTGCCAATGCTGCAAGCAGCCAATGTACAGATATATAGGGAAGAGCAGACTGTAAAAGTGGATTTGTGGGACACAAGATTGTTGCTGTTTCTCAGTGCACTTAGACTCAACTACAGCCATGGGTGAAGGTCAGAGGAACTGATCTGTAAAACCTAGGCAAACAGTACTGCTATGTTTAATCAGAATAAATCTTTGTGCAGATGTTCACCCTCTCTGTAGCTATGGGGAAGAGGATGGTGTCGTTAGAGCTTGTAGCATTAATATCAGAGTCTCGAGGAGCACCAAATGGAATTTCAGAATGGTTTCCTCTTAGATAGAAAAGATGATCCTTTACCCATAGCTTTGAATATTTAGGAGCATACAGAGGAAGTCAGTTTTGCTGGTTTAAAACCTACAGAAGATGCTAGAGATTCTTGCCTTCAGATGACCACTGCAGTGGGGCTTTGATTCATGCTTTGCAGGTCTCCACTGAGTGGGATTAGAGCAGAGCTGTGATATGCTTCTGAGCAGAAACTGTTGAACACCTGAACATAGAATTGTTCTTCAAACCCAGCCCTCACTAATGCATGAAACACAGGTGTTTGTGTTCACACTAACCTATTTGTATCTGTCCCACACAGCACCTCACCAGATTTGAAAATGCACAGACATTTCACATAGAAGGAGATTCTCCTTTGAAATAAATCGAATGACAAGTTAACTCTGCCCGAGGAAGCCCTTGCCACACTGAAGATTGCTGAAGCCCCACCTCTTCAGGAACCAAAGACTCTTTCTTGTCTTTCACCTGATGTGATGATAATTATATACCTGTCATCCTAGCTACTTCTTTTAGCATGCAACATTCACATTTTCCTCAACAACCTACCACTTAGTTCTCTTCCACTTTTTAAATAGTGCTGACTGGTAGTTTTTAATTAAGCCTTGACAGTTGAAATTTGCATTCCAAAAGCCAAATGATGGTGGCATTGGATTTTCTAATATTTTGGAATGGGTTTGGATTGTCTATTATTTTATCATGCAGAGCATTCTGCTTGCACACAACCCTGCATGCATGCATGCATGCTTACCCAGACCTTCCAGGTTCTACAGATACTGTGTGCAGGGTTTAAGGCTACTTCCCTGAGAGCATTCTAAATTTGCATTTCATGCTTTAATGCTTAGTTAATGGAGTATAAAAAAGCATGCTGAGTGATTTCTGTAGCTCTAAGAGGAACATTGTTCTTGTCTGGTTTGTTATTCATTTTTACATGCCAGCTCACAAAATTGCTGTGAGTAGATGGACAAATAGCTAAGAGAAGTTTTATCACTTTCAAGGTTTAGGGGAGAAATGGCCCAGGGAAAGATCTAAAGAATGGATCACTACATCATTTAAAGAGCTACTGTATACTTTTCTGTTTTCTGTAAGAGGCTCTCAGTCCCACTAGAAGTTCTTGACTTAACATGCTTTTAGCTAAACAAATTTTTGCTTCGTATATATTGGCTTCAATAGATCTTGTACCTGACAGTAGTACAAGTCAAGTAATTTCTGATTAGGTTCTACAAGCTAAAGCTTTAAATCCACTCCAATTAATGCTTCTTTTGATGAAATGAGGCATATGTTGTGCTTCAAGCTAAGCCCCCAGCTTTTTAAGGATTTTCCATACAGTTCCACTGATGATTAGTCACTGCAGGTATCTGTAGAACCAAATACCTTTTGCTGCCTTATGACCAGTAATAGCAGAAAATTGCAATTATGATAGTATAACAAGGACAGAGCTTACAAAGTCACCTCTTCTGTCTTAGTGTGAAATGTAAAGTTAAAGAGTATATACCTGATCAAATTCCTGGGCTGAGGGATACTTTGAGAAAATTTCAATTACAAGTTCACAGATTGTATTTCTGAAATTTCTCTTTTTTTTTTTTCTTATGACCTATAGATTCACCTTTATTTTCATTAATTATTTCTTATGGGTCCAATATGACATCTGACAACAACAACAGTGTGGCTGTAAGATGACAGCTGAGGTCACACATCCAAACCAAGAAGTGGCTACTGGCCACCTGTAAAAGAAGTACCACAGACCACCTGGAAAAAATCTGCACACTTTATCTCACAAGCCTTATTTATATTCTTTATTTTCATAGTGTCTTTGAATCAAAATCCAGTATAATTTTTACTGTACTGCTTTCACAGCACTAAACAATGTTGATTGGATCTTTTTCTTTTAAAAATTAAAAGAACAGTAGTCCAGTTTATGTCTGGTTACTGCAAGATGATTTCATCACAGCAAAAATTATGTAAATAAAATAATCTTTAAAAACAGTTTTTAATTTAGATGTTGCTGTCAGGCACAAGAGCAGAGATTTCCCTGCAGCCAATTATAATGACTGTGATGCAAGTCATCCCCCTGAAGCACATGGAGGACCATGCTGGAACATATACTCATGCTGCAGCCCATGGAAGGCCCCACTCTGGAGCAGAGGCACGTGTCCTGAAGCAAGCTGCAGCCCATGGAGATTTCACATTGGAACAGGCTCCTGGTAGGAACTGCTGTCTGTGGAGAGAAGCCCATGCAGGAGCAGGTTTTCTGGCAAGACGGGACTCCATGGAGCACCCACATGGGAACAGTCTGTTTCTGAAGGACTGTGCCCAGTGGAAAGGATCCATGCTGGAGCAGTTCATGGAGGACTGTGTCTCATGGGAATGACCCCATCATGAAGGAGTGTGAGGAGGAAGGAGGAGAGATGAAGTACTATGAATGGAACTAAACCTCCATTCTCTTTGCACTGCTTGAAGGGGAGCGGATAGAAGACTCAGGAGTGAAATTAAGTTTGGAGGAAGAAGGCTGGGAGAAGATGTTTACAGTATTGTTTATTTCTCATTATCCAAGTCTGTCATTATTTGTCAATCAAATGACTTAATTTCCCTGAACTGAGTTAGTTTCACTTGTGCTGGTAATTGTTGAGCAACCCTCCTGTCTTTATCTCAACCAATAAACTTTTCATCATATTTTTTGTCCCCATGCAGCTGAGCAGAGTGGTTCAGAGAGAATTTAAAATTATTCTTCTGACCTAATAATTTTGAGCTTTGTCTTTGAGAAAGATTAGGTAAATATTCTGCAATCCAACTATCCTCCTATGTTTATAATTCCTTTTGTCTTCACTAGGACACACAGCATGAAGGAGAAACAGTCAACATGAAGGTGTCCCAGAGACTGGACTGCCTTGTGTGCCTTGGGTGCCATTACTCTTCCATTACTTCGTGCTGACTGAACACTCAGAAGAGATGACTGAGTTATAATAATGTGTCCAGTTTAGTCACAGTTCATCCAAAGACAAGTTTGATTTTGACTTGGAAACCTGGAAGTCAGATTTAAATCTCAGATAACCTCTGGAAAAGATGGCCTTCCTAATTCACAAGAGCAAAAAAACTTCCTTCCAAAGCAGAAGTAAAATTTGAAATGAAAGAAGGGGATATAAAACGAAGTGTTTAATATGCAGGCAGCACAGACGGTGCTGAAGGCTGCAGTGAGCCAAGATGAATTAGCCTTCCCTAGCTTATAAAAAAAAAAAAAAGAAATGGCACCTTTCAAACAAATCCTTCTGTGTAACAGAACTGGCCTTTGCAATGAAAATGGTGCCAAAAGCTTTCTCTTGGAGAAGCCTAGAGTTCATCAGGCCTTAAGCAACAATTATTTTTGGATTATCTAATTCACTGTGTTCCTGGGTAATAGCAGAACCACTGACAACAAGGTAAGCACAGTAAGATCATCATACTCTTTCTGACAGGGCACCCATGCTTCAACCATTCAGCAAAATGAGAAAGGGCTAAACACCATACCAGGAAGGAGCCTGATTTGACTTTAAGGGAGAAGACCAGACCAGATCTTGCCTGGTCTACTCTCCTAAACTTTTGATAGTTAGACACACCCATTTCCTCCAGATGTGCAGTAATCCGTGGCTCTCTGAGCTTTGTATGGGTCCAGTCCAGCTACCTCGAACCCTTAGCTCACATGGACTTGCATGGACAGAAAGTAAGAGACGAGAAGTGCTCTTCTCTACATGGGGACGAGTGTCCAGTTTATTGGCTTGGGACAGGACACAGCTGGCACAGCAACCACCCAAGGAGAAATGGAGCAGAACCACGCCTGCAGTGGAGTTTTATAGCTGAGGATGGGGGCGGGGAAAGAGGACCGCGGCCAATGGGATAATGTTGGGGAGGGGTGAGGGGAGGGGTACCCAGGGGCCAAACCACCAGGGTGTATAGCAAGGGGGTGCATGGGGGAGAGACCATGTGATGAGAAAGGGGAAATAATCAACGTGACATGCCATACTCAGTACAAACCTCCCATCACCCAGTGCAAAACAACTACTAAATAAACTATTTGGTGCAATACAACACAGATGAACAGGCAAGACCTGACTGCTAGCTGTAACATCCCATCTGGATAATTATTTAGTTCTTTTAGTTCTTTTGAAGACCCAACACATATAAAGTAGGCATTGTGAGATTAAGGCCCTTTTAAAGGCCCTTGCTTTCTCCAACTAAGATAACTTCAATTAGTTATCTTGGTTGGAAAAAGCAAGGGCCTTTAAAAGGTAAGTTGTAACAAAGCTATTTCTCATCAGTCTTTTTTACACTTTATGACCTGAGACTTCTCTGGGTTCATCTATGCTTGGTTTATGCCTGAGACTCACACCTGTGTGTCCACAGCCCCTCCTATTCTTCTACTCTTTCCCTTCATGTTTAATATATCACTGCCCATCTTGGCTGCTAAGTCTAGGGGTCATAAAGAAAAGATGGGAACTACATTTGATGGAAAGAGCATCAAGATTCCTCTTTTCAAATAAGCAGAACTGTCAGATGGAACTGAACTGTCAGTTGGAATTGTTGCCTAAGATTTAAGAAGATGAAAGTTAGAGATGTTGTATCTTCTGTGAAGATATTTCTCTTTTTTAATGATACATATCTGCCTTTCTGAGTAAAGAGTGAAGTCCTGAGAGTCCTGGGTGCTGCTACCATTTGGAGTCATTGGTACAGCACCTCACAGCTATGACTGGAGCAAGCTTCTGAAGACTTGCTGAGAAACTTTGATGGAAGTAAAACCTCTGAAAAACTTTATTGCTGTTGACAGCTGATAGGAAGGGACTAAAGAAGACTTTTGAGGACAACTGAACTGGTAAGATTTTGATTCCTCAGGGCCTTAAACCCCTAGACACCGAAAAGTAAAGATCATAAGGAGCTGTGTGGGGAATAAAAAAAAGTAAAATATTTTGGATGAGATTAATAAAACCAGAGAGGCTTAAATGTATTTGCCTGGAGAGGAGGATACTGAGTGGAGGGTGGATATTAAGAAGATCATAGGGACTAATCATAGGGACTCTTAACAATGTTACATATCAGAAAGGCAGTAGGACAGATGATTAAATGAAAGGGCAGTCCATGTGGAAGAAGCAGAGACAATAAGAACTATATGCAGCCTACAGCATCCTTCTAGAATTTTCTCCCACATTAAATCTTAGAGTCACCTCTATGCGCAGATTTTTTAAGGAAGCGAGATGTTACTATTTAACAGTAGTATCAGTAGTATCAAGCAATTTAATAAAATAAAAATAGATAACAAAAGGTCATATTTCAAGGCAAAAACAACTCAGCCTTGATGGTCAGTTGAGGAGTGATAGTCAGTTAAAGGAGTGCTTTTGTGTCCCTACACCTGGTGTATTATTCCATAATAGCTTAGATATTTTAAAAGACCTTTATTTTTTATAAAGCCAAAAGTTCACCATTTTCAGAAATGTGATATGGATCTAGACAGACCAATGGCTTAACCTGGCATGACAGTTTTTAGGAACCAGTGCCCGACCTCTGTGAATGTAAGCAAAGCACACAGCAGGAAAGCTTAGAGCTGCCTTCCCCTATAAAACGTGCAGTATGGTGGAGAAAAACAGAAATAGGTACAAGTGGGTGTAACTTTACTGAAGTCTATTTCCAGGTGCTGAGGATCTAACCTGTTATATTTCAAATACCACTGTGGGTTTTTATTCCTCATGTATTCTTTGCCTGTCGAACACGAATAATGGTGGAATAATTTATTTTGTAAATGTGACAATCAATGTCTTCTCCACATTTTGTAGAGGATTAAAAGCAGGAGCTGGAGGCACCAGCATCTCTGTCAGATTTCCCAACAAATCAATCAGAGATAGCAGTATTCTCTATTGATGTAGCTCAGCTTTTAGATTCATCCTCCACATTCAATACTGAAAATGCTTGTAGCATCCTCAGCAGGTGTCATATCACTGTTCAGTCCCAGGTTATATTTAAAGCTCCTTATTTATCTGGGAAAGGTGGAAACAATAACTAAAAATAAAGAAAGCCCTATACAAAACTCATTTTATGAACTTCTAGAAAATTGGAAAACTTTTGGCAAACCATATTAACAACAAAAATGCTTTTCTCATCAGTAAAGTTGCTTCTGAGAGTTCTGGAGATAGCCTAAGTACTAACACAGTTAAAAACTTAATGGAAGGGCTTGGCTTCTCAGACTTAGCTGATGAAAATCTTTCATGAAAACACTATGTATGTATTGGTCTAGGACTGAAATTCTGGGGTATCTTGAAGAAGATTAATTGAAAATTCAGACATTTGAGTTTCATAGGGAAAAATAAATACTTAATGAAAAATATTTTAAAACTTGTGTAAAAGAAAAACGCCCATGCTTAAGGTAATCACTAACATGTTTCTTTCTCAGCTTTTTCTCCATTCTCTCTTATTCAATCTTTTATTTTTTAGAAGGGCAAGAGAATGTTTAAAAAAAATTCCCCCGCTTATTTTAACAACTTGATATTAGTTTTGTTTTATCTTCGTTTTCAATATGAAATTAAGGAAAATGCAAAATTCTTTGTTATGGTTTAAAGGACTAAAAAGTGAAAATAAAAATGTAATTAATTTTTGTAAATTAATTTGTAGTTTTGGCATGGAAGAAATATTATATAACATATAATATATAATATATAATATATAATATATAATATATAATATATAATATATAATATATAATATATAATATATAATATATTATATATTATATATTATATATTATATATTATATATTATATATTATATATATTTATAAATTTTTATAAATTAGTTTGTGGTTTGTGGTTTTGGCATGGAAGAAATATTTTGATAAAGATTTGCATGTCAATTCTCCACAACACTTTCTAAGACATATACCATCTTTCCCAGAAGCCTGAGTATCTGATAATTAAGGATAATTCCAATCCTTAGTTACTTTGAGCAAGACACAATAAACATTCTCCCTAAATCACAATGTATGGACAGTCATCTTGGAATCCGAAGGAGATGTGGATTCGAATGAGGATGAGATCAATTTACCAATGT
The DNA here is from genome assembly GCF_012460135.2 of Molothrus ater. Classification (NCBI taxonomy): domain Eukaryota; kingdom Metazoa; phylum Chordata; class Aves; order Passeriformes; family Icteridae; genus Molothrus; species Molothrus ater. The sequence continues at coordinate 80,416,334 of NC_050479.2, read as the reverse complement.
ATTGATCTCACTGGTTTTTCTGAAGAGAAACATCAATAATGGATGAGGTTTAATTCATCCTTAGAGTGAATTGATTACCAGTATTGACAGGTATAGCTCAGGATCTGGTAGTGCAGGCCCACCATCTTGCAGTTGAGGCAAACAACTGCTATGGCTGCTTTGAAATGATTTTTGAGAGAACAAGGTAATCAGCCAGAAATAAAATCAGTTCACCAAGGGGAGACCACAGTCTCTTGTCCACTTCTGCTGACCTAGGGAAGGAAACTGATTTCACCCATGAATGACTATTCCACTGTCTTCTCATAGATTGAAAGAACACTGCTTCTAATCCTCAGTGGAAGGGAAGATCTTCTTAAATGCATTATCTGTGGATAGTAGCCTTTGGCTGATTCCCAGAGCACTCATTTTGCTTTCCTGCAGGATGGTCACAACTGCACCTCATCTAAACCTTTATATTCTCTGGCAGAAATTCCCAGACAGGCATGGGAAGGGCTGCCAGGAGAATCTTGAATTCATTGCCAGTTTAAACATTGACTTTATGAGTTCCCTGATGCTTTCTCATCACCCACAAACAAGTAAAAACTGAAATAAATTGAAGAACTGAAAGCAAGGTGTAATGTCCCAATCTACAACAGTTCATTGCTAACTTTCAAAATGCTTCTAAAGAGACTCAGAATTATCAGCACAATTCTATGTATTGAGAAACTGAGGTATGAGGATGTGATTTGCACAAATTCAGCTCATAGAGAAAGCAGTCTCACATTTCCTGAGTCCTAGCCCACTTATGCTCAAATTAATTTAGAAAATCCCAGAAATATTAGATTTAGAGTCCCAAACTGTGAATTAATAATGGGAGAGGATAAAAAATAGGATAAAAATGGTAGCACTAAGGAAACTTCCTAATTTATAAGGAAGCCAATTTGTCAGAAAGGGAAGGTCAAGATGCTTCCTGATGCTCTAAGATATTAGGTTCATCTCAGAATACTGGAGCCATTGGCTATCTGCTGCACTTGACAGTAAATCAGGCAAGCTCTACTGATTTATAGTACAAACAAAGCTATACACTCAGTAGTGATCTGCATTCACATCCAGCTCCCTCCTGACAAGGGCAGCCAGCTGTGGAGAGGCCATGGAGGGAGAGGGAGGGAGTGTTGAAAGTTTAGCTTTGATCCACCCTGCCAGAGGATCATCTGTAGTGACAAGCAAGAGTCCAAATCACTCAGAAAACACCAGAAAAGAATGAGTCAGAATGAGCACTAGCTTAGTCCAGTCATTGTCTTCTCTAATCTGGACCATAAAGCAAATTTTTCTCCACCATGAAACAGATTTTAGGCCATTTTTTCTACTTCCCATTGCTGTCTATGTATCCAGCTGGTGATTATTGACTGCCTTTTGAAAACAGAAATAGAGAGACACAAGCAATGCATAAAGAGGCTGATGCTCAGAGCAGCTGATCCTTTCTCACTGTAAGTCCAAGCTAATAAACCATCCTGGATGATGGGACTTGCTCACCTAACACCTACTATTTCCCTTGCATGTCTCACTGCAAATTCAGTGTTACCACTCTTAAATACATAGGTAACTGGGCTGAAAAGGGAACTGGTGTCCTGATGGACACCATGCTAAGCATGAATCAGGAGCATGCCTTGATAGATGTGAAAGGTCCTGACACACTGGACTATATTACTATGAGAGTGGCCACTAGACTGAGGACAGTGATGATTTTTCTTTTCCTATGCTACATCCAGAATACTCCACTCAGCTTTCAGCTCTTCAGTCAAAAAAAAAAAAAAGTTTGCAAACTGGAGGTAGTTCAGGGGAGGGCACTGAGATGGTGAGGACTGAAGTGCATGTCCTGTGCAGAGAGGCTCAGGGAGCTGGGCTAGGTCAGCCTGGATCTGAGAAGGCTTTGGAGAAAACTACTGTTTGGAAGAGCGAGCTTGGCCAAAAAAATTCTATCCTTGGATGTTTTCAGGACCTGACTGGACAAGGTTCTGAGCAACCTGTTCTGCATTGAGTAGATCTTTGACTAAAAGAAAGAGTCTTCTAACTTGATGAAATTGTATTAGTCTAAAAAACAAAATGATGCCCTAATAGGTGAGGCTCTATGTGTATGATGGCTGGATTCAGTGGTCAGTTCTGCCACAGCTTTCTTGTGCAGATAAGTTATTTAACCAAAGATCTGAATGACATTTGAACTGAATGACATCTAACTCTTCTTACTTTCCCCCTTTCTCGGAGGAGTCAGGTAAGCATGTAAGAGTCAGAAACCTATGTATTTTTGTGGAACTATTTGTTTCATTCTGTAGAGTTTTAAAGTTGAAGTGGCAAACTACTCCAGGAGATCATGGTGCTGGTAAATTGATTGATACTTTTACTACAGTGATGAAAAAGTCAAAGGATCTTGATAATAACAGTAAAGATCAGTAAGTGCTGCTATGCAGCAAGGTTGCTAAAAAATGAATGAATCATGCAGCTTATAATTAAATGTAAAAAAAATTCCTAGACCTTCAATGTGTCCACACCATAGGTCATAGACGATCAAGCAAATAAAACACACACTAGATTTTCCATATTTTGGGTCAATACCCACCCAGCTCTGTTTCAAGGTGAAGAGAGATTAGCAACTATTGCTTGTTATCAGGAAGGCCTGACAAAACTGTTTTCAGGGGAAAAGAAAGCAATCCCTGAATTACAGTTAAGACAGATGAGCCTTGAAAGATGAGAAGTTGAGACATCAAACCTGTTTGTTTGACAGACAGAAAAACAGGTGATAAAGCAATGAACTTAAGATCTAAATATGAGATATGCTCAGAATTTGAACTGTAGGTTGAACCCAAATTCCTAGTAGACACTGCAGCAATTGCTGTATTTAGTTCTGAGTGTTTCTTTAGTTATCTAGCCTGGTTTTGCATTGTGCACCTCTCCTTTCACCACAAAGAGCTAAGCCCTGGCATCTTGGGACAGAGCAGAGAGAAGAGAGTACATACAACATCATCTTTTCTGAAACCCCTCAAAATGTCCCAGTGCTCTTTTCTGTCATCTTGTCAGGTTTGAAATTGGCTGGGAAAACTTGGTGTGCTTTCCCATGGCCAAGGGAACCTGATGTCTAAGTTGTTTGTACTTAACACACCGGACTACCCATGAATATTTATAGATCTTAAGAAGGATACAATTTTTTACAGCAGAAATATGCTTCAGACAAAATAATTCTGAGCATGGGTCACATAGCTGGTGCCTGACATTTATGTTTGTTTAGGTTTTGGGGTTTTTTTTAAACAAATTGTACAAATGCAGTTCCAATAGGGAAATGACTGATTAATAGGCTTGGCAAAATGAGAAGCCTTTGCAACACTTACAGACAGGACAGGAGTTGCTAAAAGGCCAAGAGAGGTTTCCGGTATAGCCTCTTCTTTTTAGTTAGGGCAAGGTTGCCCTCATTTATTCCTGAAATTTCCTTGACACAGATCAGGTTGTCCACCGTGTTTATATAATTTTACTAACTGGATATTTTTGACCATGTGCCAAAAGGCAAGTATCTCTGTTTTTATTTCTATCCTTGTTTCTCAGTAATGCCTTTCCTACAGTGTTAAGTCCTTCCCTGGCTATTCGCCAATGCTAGAGTGATCACTTCCATACATGGAAAAAATTTAACTACAGAAGAGTCAGTAGCACATTCTCATTTTCTACCTTTTCTGCATGCCTTCAGCTAAACCAGAACTTGTTTTTCCTGTGCCTAGAGTTAAAGGTTTAACCTTCATCATCACTTCTTAACAGCAAAATTTAAGTGGTAGGTACTTCTGAAAGGGAGACCAGATGCTTTTGAACACATCTGTGAAGAATCAGCATTTGTCTGTGAATTCTGCATGCACAACAATTTGTTCCACAAAGCTATCTCAGCTGAATTTCCTAGAAGAGTAGCCTGTAAAATAGATGAACTCATATATCTTCTTAGGTGTGATGTCTTTTTTTTTGGCAAGAGAAGCAGACTCTTCTCTAACAGCAAGGTAAGATACTGCTTGAACTCAAGTCTGGCTATTTTTCATTCTGGTCCTAGTTACAGTAGTAAAAGCCTTTATGGTATTTTTTTAGGAGCCATGACAAAATAAAGGAGACCATATTTTTACTTAGATCAACCTGTGCAGTCTTAATTATGTTTAATTTTAACTTTTAATTTATTGAGTTTTCTTAAATATAAACAAGAATATAAAAAACTACATGAGTTAAGAAAGAAAAAAAAGAAAATCAAAATATGGGAGCATGTGGCTGTCATTTGGTCTGGAAGATATCTGAGGTTTTTTTCACTGTAAGTAACTTCAAATGTTAAAAATGGGTTATTTTCCATGCCGTGTGGAAAAGTGAAAAACATAATTGCAGGACCTTCAACAGAGCTTTAGATAGCAAGATTCACTCTGCAGACCGTATCACTCCAAATGAAAAGCTGCCATCTCTCTGTGCTTTACAATTTCTGAGCCAAGCTGAATATCAAGCAGCACGGGCAACTATGTCTAGAATTAAACTTCTTTCACGCTTTGCATCATGAGACTTTGTGTTCTAACTGCCAAGTTTTAACACTAAAGGCTTAAATTTTCATGCTGAGATTCTGCCACAGGTTAAATAATTTTGAATTTTTAACTAAAATAAGCAAGCCATATCCAAGTGCAAAGTATATTTTCCCTATAATCAAAAGAATAAAAAAGTGAATTTATCCTGTGACCATTTGACACTTCTGGAACTTTGACTTAATGCATCAAGAACCTGAAATTTTGCAGGGAAGGGAAGAAAACCCCAATGTCAGAAATATACCTATGGTTTTTTCTACTTTAAATGAAAAGCAAGAAACTAGCAAGCAAACTGCCCTAGGTTTCTGCCTCCAAAAGAATTCCAGACTGGGTTTTGGTTCAGCTCGGCAGATGCATCCTCCACAGACTGTAACTCCCCTGACCAGGTTCCCACTGCTTCCAGCTTCTTCTGCCGTTAGGTTTTCCATACACCAGGCATGGACCTCCTTCCAGAGCTGAACAAGAACTTTTCAAGCAGCCATTTTTTTCCTCAGGCAGCATGACATTTTAATGGGTGTTTTCTAAGAGAAACTGTGTATATATATGCAATATAAGTACTAGAAGTTTTAGGAAACTTAAAAATAAAGAGATTGTAGAATTAGTACTGGTTTTGAACATCATCACTCAACACCAGTGTGTAAATGTATCATGTGTAAACATAAGAAGGATTATTCAGTCATGGTTTCCTGGGATATTATTCATCTCACTTCATATTAACTGCCTCACATATAGATTACAAGGGGAAATATACTTCTTTAATCAACAGGAAGAGATTGGCACCACCATAGGCAACTTATCCTATACCACAGTAAGCATCAAAGGTATTTATTTGAGTAAACAGGGAAATTAGATGCTTCTGAAGAGCATTGAGTCTAAGAAGCAAGAGGTCTAGTCCTTTCAGTACCATTCAACCTGATGGGACTGAACTCATGTTGCTTAATAAATCACAATGTATTCTAATGCCAAGCAATATCCCAGAATGAAATGTTTCTATTCATCCTGTTGAATTTGGCATACCTACATGACCCTGGTGAACTCAGAAAAACAGAAAGGAAGACAACTTTTGGAGGCTTATAAAAAAAGATTATAAAATTTCACCCTTCTTCCCATAGAAGGTATTTTTCACAGGATCACAGAATGAGTAAGGTTGGAAGGGACCACTGGAGGTAATCTAGTCCTACCTCCCTGCTTAAGCAGGGTCCCTTAGAGCAGGTTACTCAGACTTGTGTCCAGATGGCTTTCGAATGTCTCCAGGACAGGAGAATCCACAGTCTCTGTGGGCAGCCTGTTCCAGTGCTCAGTGACCCACACAGTAAAGTTCCTCCTCATGTTCAGGTAGAACTTCTTGTGTTCCAGTTTGTGCCCATTGCTTCCTGTCCTATTGCTCGGCACCACTGAGAAGAGCTCATATCCACTCTCTTGGCACCCCCTTTAGATAATTATATACCAGTATATATACTTCTATGTCACATATGTAAGAACCCCTCTCAATTTTTATTCCAGGCTAAAAAACCCTGCTCCTTCAGCACTTCCACAATAGAGATTCTCCAGTCCTTTAATCCTCTTTGAAGGCTACTTTTCATCTCAGTGGGCAGCTGAAATTAGAAATTTCAGAATAAGTAGGGAGAATCTTTATAAATATTGTATTTTATAGGATTAAATAAAGTGAGGTAAATTACCTTTTGAGACCTCAGATCAGTTCAGGGCCTAACCCTATATTTGGAGAGGATTTAGTCATACTGTAAACTACCTCCAGCCATTACTAGTTAGGCCTACTGGCTTCCTGATAGTGGGATGTTAAGCATACTGATTTCCTCATAAGACAAGGAATTTATTATTTTCTACATCTCTGTTCTTAAACTCTTCTTCCCATACTTTTCATAGAGATATGATGAGTGGAAATCCTTTCTGAAAGATTTTTTAGAATTTCATTAAAATCCCTTAGTGCTGTTGAGGTAGTAATGCCTCAAGCTCCACTGGAACATGCAGGAAATGCTAATCTAGATACGAATGTCTGCATATCTCAGTAGAAAATCATCTCAAAGTTCCAGTACCAAACACCTGCAAACAAATGTGATTTATTTTTGAAGCCTTAATCCTAGCATACAGAACGGAAATATCTCGTAAAGGAGTGCAGAGTCTGGAGAGTCTGAGATGTCTCTACCAGCCAGCTGGTGGAGAATGGAAAATAAAGTATGCTGAGCCTGAACTTGACAGGTGAGTTAAAATACTCTTGTATTTTTCTTATGACATATGAAAATCCCAAATCCCTTTTCTGGAACCTTTATCTCATAGAGCTTTTCACAACTACGGTAAAAATTCTTTTCTCTGGGATAAATAAATCTGAGCAGACAAAAGGACCATTTCAAAGTCTGGTTTTTGTGTGTGTGCTGGGTGAAATAAAGAGATCAGGTCAAATATTTGCAATGTCTAAGTTTAAGATATGTCACCTTACTTAGTGCAACCATATCTACTTCCCACACCAAGTAAGTTGCAGGACGACTTTTCATCTTCTGTCTCTATTGCATGAAAGAAAAGCATATGTTCATTTGTTTAAATATATGGATTTCACAAGTTATAGTTATGCATTTCTGGCAGTTCTGCAAAGAGGCTTACTACTTCTCTACATTTTGCTTCTCTGTGCTTTTCTACTCCGAAGAAAAGAAATATTAAAAAAAAAACCACTTTTCTTTGAGAAGAAAATTTTTTTAAAGTTGTCTGTTACTTCATAAACAAATGCCAATGTTGTGTAATCATTCTGTGAAATCTAAACAAAGTCATTTATTTTGGCACTGTGTTAAGTGCCAATAAACTCATATTTAAATAATATTGCTTTTCTTTCACACAAAGAAAGACACAAAATTTCACAAAAAAATCTTGTCCAGGGATAAAATGTGTTCATAGTTTATATCGATACTAATAACTTAAATAGGACCTGTGCATAAATTCCAGTGTTTGCACTTGATTAACCGAATTATCCAGGTTAAAATATAAATTCTTAGCACAGTGTATTCCACAGTTTTGTCTAAGATGTCTTTCCCAAATAATTATAGAATCATAGTATGGCCTGGGGATGAGGGAATCTTAAAGATATTTTAATTATATTCTCCCTGCTGTGGGCAGGGACACCACCTCTAGACCAGGTTGCTCAAAGTCCCAGCCAACCTTGTCTTGAATATGTCCAGGGATGGCATCCACAGCTTCTCTGCAAAACCTGTACCAGTGCCTCACCACCCACACAATAAAGAATCTTCCGAAAACCTAATCTAACCCTCTCCTCTTTTAGTTAAAGACCTTGCCCTATCACTATCTGTACGTGTAAAAAGCCAGCCTCTCTTCTTTTATACCCCCCCTTTAAGTACTGGATGGACACAATGAGATCTCACCAAAGCTTTTTCTTCTCCAGGCTGAACAAAGCCAACTCTAGGAGAGTTCCCCCCAACTCTAGGAGAGTATCCCCGTAGGAGAGGTCCCTATAACCATCTTCATGTCTCTCCTCTGGACTCATTCCAACAAGTCCATGTCATTTTTGCAGGGCTGAGGACCCCAGAGATAGATGCAGGACTGAAGGTGGGGTCTTACGAAGGCAGAGTAGAGGGGGAGAATCACCTCTCTCAACCTCCTGGACTCACCTCTTTAGAGCTAACTCTTTTCTGGCTTCTCTCCAATAGACCCTGCTATCAGCCAGTCTAGCAATATACAAAAGGTATAACATCTATTTTGAACCTCAGCAAGCTTTTTTTTTCTAATGAGTTTGGCAATTAGGAGATAGCATAAAAACACTGTGTGTAGTCCTACATATACTGCATACTCAGTGGATGTCAAAAAGCCATTGGGGGGATGCTGTGAGAAGTGCCTGGTTACTTGTCAGTTTCAGGATGAAAATGCCATTTTCAACAACAGGAATTGGACAATAAGTCAGTGTCTTGTTTTGGGATTCCCTGTGCCTTTGAAAATTTATATGCCATACTCTGGGTTTAATGTCATTCAGTCAGCAAACTTGCCTGCATGGATTAACTGTGGTCAGAGTGCACTCCCCAGAGCTCTGGGATCCTGCATACCCAAATACACCTGAGAACTGGTATTCCAGCAAGCACACTGGAGCATGCAGTCCTGTCCTTTGGAGGGCTGGAGCCAGCATAGTGACCAGGAGCCAGGGCTTGCCAAGCTTGGATATAGACTGGAAACTGCTTTTCAGTGCAGCAGGGTCTTTGGACCAAGTTTGTGTGAGCAGCAAAGGGCCCCTCGTCTTAGTTCTTTCATTTTTCTTTTTTGAAGGAACAACATCCACCTCACTGCTGTGAGCATAATCTAATTGCAACTTTGCTTTGAGGGGAAAATTCAACAAAGGAAAATTGTATTGCATACATATGAAACACTGAGAGGATAATGTATTAACAGGGAGGGAGCTTTAGTATTTCATAGCTTTGGCAATATGACATAAAAAGAGATGAGTCTCAAAAGGAGCTGAGAAATATTCTTAAGAGAAAATGTTTTTTTACAGACCCCTGCCTCTCTTGGCACAAAACCAGTATGTTCTAATTACTGAAGGTAATTAGAAGTACAGTCGTACTTTAATGTCAGGGCTGAATGGGGCTAAAGAAACTCCCGTGGAAAGTGCACCGGATTTCTTCCAGGTGCTGCAGATCATAAGTGTTTCACTTTCTTTCCAGATTTAATTCATGACTTTGCTTTTGGTTTCACTCTGAATTTGTGAAAAAAACAATGTCTGCTCATCTCTGACAGTCAAAAATATCCCATGGAGCAAACACTCCAAGATAATGTATTTGTTTCTCTGATGGATCTATTCATCAGTTTTTCATGCATCTTGGTCTGTTTTTCTCCCCTCTGTTTTTCCTGTTATTTTTTTTCTAATTCTCCCTCAAACTAGCCTTAGAAATTTGATCATAAAATTCATATAAAATTTTAATGATGCCTGACAATGTGCTGAGAATTGCCACAAGGCACAGGCAAAGGGGCAGTGCCCTTTCAGAATGAAAGCAGGGAGCAGAAGTGCTTCAGTAGTAACATTTTCAGAACTAGCTGTGACTTTTTTAAAGTATTCCACATGTTAAATGCTCTTTATAGAAATGACATAAATACCTTTAAAAAATAGGCCTGTGAAAAGGGTCCACGATAAGGAGAGGAGATACTGAGTTTGTGTGTATTCACCACATTTAGCCATTTTGTTCTCCTGCCAGACTTTTCACTTGAACTCCCCACTGAAAAAGTGACATTGAGAACCACTGAGTGAACACAGAATTTTTCCTGTGCAGCCCAGTTACAGAACACCTGTGCTAAAACACTCTCTGCTGATTCACTGTGATCATTCAAAAAGCTCAAGAGCCCTCAATATGTCTCTTTCCTCATCTGTAGTGAGGTGGTGATGGTGAGCAAGTGGCTTCACTATGAAACATGAAAGATTGCTTCTTCAGATCCTCCTAAAAGGGCTTTTTCTATTTCATTTTCATGGCAGTGTTTGCCAAGAACACCTGGGATGCTCCACTTGTCTCTCATATATAATTTATTTTTGCGTCAATTTTTTAACACCCTTGAAAGAGGACAAGAGCTGCTACTGGCATAATCATACGTCATGGTTCCAAATCAGTCTGAATGTTGATGGTGCTCCCACACCAGAATAAATCCCTCTTTTTTCCCAGTGCAGATCCCCAAAGTAACTTCCTCTGGATTTGCACTCATACTCTGGAGTTCTGAGCTGCCATTTAGGAGGACTAATGTCTTATTTCAGCTAGCTGATCTCTAAAGGTCTATTTTCAAACTGAGAATGTGAACTTCAAACTGATGTGTGGAGCTCACTTATGCCTCACAACACACTTGTATCATGTCTAAAGCAAATAGATATAAATAGTATGTAACTCATGATGGAAAGAACATGGCCTCTGCAAAGATAGTGGTTTTCAATATTTTTTCCTCAACTTTGAGAAACCTTCATAATTTTGCAAATAGCAAATTTGTGTTGTCTGCCAACAACTATTTTTTAAATATCTCAATTGCAAATACTACACACCTTCCCCAAATAAGAAATTGAAAACCACCATTTCATTGTACTTCAACATCTTTTTTTCTTCACTCCAGAACGAAATATGGGTTTGTAACAAGAAAGATTCCCTGTAAAACAAGATTCAGCTTTGAAGTGCACGTGTTCCCAGGATTGTGGACAATCAGATTTTCAATACCACCATAGACAGAGATTCTGCAACTTTTCTGTGTAGCTTGTTCCAGAATTTAAATACCTTCATAGTAAAAACATCTTTTCCTGTTGTTCAGATGGAATGTCCTATACTTAAATTTGTGCCACTGGACTCTTGTCTCATTAGCAGTCAGCATGGAGAAGAGTCTGGATTCCTCTCCATTTTGCCTCCATCAGATATTTTTACACATTTCTAAGATTTCCCTGAGCTTTCTGTTCTGCAGATCTAGAAGGCTGCTGTCTTCTTCACCAGGATGGTACCTTAGAGGTTCGTGGTCAGCTTGCTGTCTACCAGCATCCCAAGGTTCTTCTCTGTAGCACATCCTCCCAGCCAGTCAACCCATTACTCCAGCCCATCCACATCCTTCTGAATTGCAGCACCCCATCTGGTGTATTAGCCAGAAACTAATGTTGGAGTTACATTTTTCAACATTAGAGACATGTCCCATATTTTCCAGGAACAAAAGCATTTACAGATTTGATCAGCCTAAAAGTGCAAATGGCATGAACTCTATAATCACACCGCAAGCCAAAGTAGTACCTGCTATTAGGTCTTTTCATTGTCCTCCTCTTTATTTATTTGTTGATCTATCTGTCTATCAATCTATCTATCTATCTATCTATCTATCTATCTATCTATCTATCTATCTATCTGTTTGTTTATTATGCCCTGCCTTTATGTATTTATTTTTGTCTGAGATCTGACACTTTGTCTGTAATAGGGACATCTATGAATGGAAATCCCGGTCCCACTGACAGCTATGACAAAATTCAAAATAAATTCTGCATTTGAGTGTTAGGCCATCCCACCACATGAAAGGAATTACTTTTTATGTGCTCTATTTGCATTGCTATGCCACATCCAACATGGTGGCATCTCAAGTCCCTGACTTGTGTGTGGATAAAATAATTCTAAGACTGTTTTTTTTTTAAGGAACCATGAACTGAAAACAAAAGACCCAAGAGTTTTTGGAGGAAGACAGTAGAAACAAAAAATCTGTCTAATGCCCTCAGGAAAACAAGAATGAGAATTTCACAGTGTGCTTTGAAAAGACAATGATTACTGCAAGATACAATTTTTTTTACTTTAGCCAAAAACAATTCTTTGCTGATAAATCAAGTTAGATGATAATCCGACTACTCGTAACAGAAAGTGACACCCCAGGAATTACACCATGTGCCTGAGAGCATTGTACAAGCACTTCTGGCAGCTTCTCTCTGGCAGGTTTAGTGTCATGACCACTTACCTGAGCAGCCTGTTCAGTGCCCAACCACCCTCTGGGTGAAGAACCTTTTCCTAATATCCAACTTTAATATACAACTCCAACTGTGTCAGCGGAGGCTCTGACACAGTTTCATGCCATTTGTGGGATGAATAACTATGTGGAGATATCTCTCTCTCCTTTGGGTATAGCAATAAGATGTACAGCTAGCTCAGATCAGACACCTACATTTTAGGAAGCTAAAGTGAGATGAACATGATCTAGAGAGATGGCAGCATAGTCTTATTGGTTTGGGGTTTTTTTTCAAATGGATCTTCAAAAAAAAGATATTCTGGTCAGTATTTGAGTGGGTGGCTTTTGGGGATCACAGGAGCTGCTTCACACAGAATTAGTGTTAAAAACACTCTTCATGAATCATCACTGAAACACCATGCCACATTGTTAGATGATAGATACTCTGTTTAAGATGAGCAATGAAACAGACCCAGTGAGGCACTGTTTGCTTAACATTGCTGTTTTATTGCTACAGGCTGCTACACTTCAAGGTTAGGCTTCTTCACAGTGTATGCCCTGCAGTAAAAGCTGAGATCCAAGAGAAGACAGAAAACAGTAGACCCAACAAGAGGCATTTCTCTTTGTTATTACTGGAGGAATACTGGTTTTCTTGGGAAACCACCTCACAGATCCACTGATCTCTGGAGTCTGTATCACTGAAGACTTTAACTGATCACATTTGTAAGATAATTATTTCCTATCCAGTTCCTTCAGAAACAGAGCTGCTGTTGGACACGTGCCTATCACAGGCTCCAGTGACATCTGCATCAATTAGTAGTGCTTTTACAAGCATTAACTCCAGCATGAACTTTGAAATTTTGGAAATCTCTTGTGCCTACAGGGTAAAAGGTTGGTAAAAGACCAACCTTCTCCAACATATTGTCTGTTCATCTCAGTCCTTAAAATCCCATTGCTTCTTGTCTCAGTCAGGAAAGAGAGTGTCTGGGAATTGAGAGGAATATCATGAAGAAAAAAGATAACCTTTGGACTTTTATTTCTCTTTTCTTCATCCTTGAATTGGTTTACAGTGAAGAATGGTGTTTGCAAGATTTTTTCCAGTTTCTATGGCTCAAAGAAATACTCCCAGGAATGTCTCACAGCCATTAATGCCTGAAATTCCCCTTTGTATAAAATTGCATAAAATTAATATAGGCTGTAGCTCTTTCCAAAATGTGTTCATCCAATATTTAAGCTTTCAGAGTGATTATAAGGTTGGATAAGGTTCTTCCTCAGCTTCTGGCTCTGAAAACCAGTAATGCTGCTGTATAATTTGGAAAAGAAAATCAGATGTTCCGATATATAAACCCCAGGCACATGTCTGTCTTTGAATAATATATCAAGGATCTCAGAATAAAATCTCTTAATAATTTAACCATCAACCCAGAGTCTTTCATTGTTGATATCTACATAAAAAGAGATAAGGTCAAGATGAATGTTCAGATACGTCTTTGTACCCACTGATGTTAAAGCCACATCAAGGATATAAACAATGTTTAGTGAGATCTCTATCTCAGATCTTGACTGATGGCAGTTTAACACAGTGGAATATGGTTATTGGGAATTAAAAACAGTATAGGTCAATGAGCAAACCAGTGATCTGGAAATGAGAAAATATGGGCTGTATTCCCAGGCCTGTCACCAGCCTATTGCTCAGCCACCAATTAATATTTTCCTTCTTGCCCCTTACACAATTTCTCTATTTAGCTGGTAAAACAGAATCAAAGAGAGGAATTATGGGCAAAGAGTGCTCCCTCAGCCAGTGCTACTCTGTCCAATATAAAATGAACATGAGATCCTGCAGAAAGGGGACAGACAATGGCGCTGATCAGTGGAGTTCAGGATCCTTCTTCATCTCCTGCACTGGGCCTATTTCTGGCAACATGGTTGTTTAGCTTCAGGAGAGGAGTAAGAAAAAGTTTGTATCCTAACCTGCTACCAGATCCATTTCATGCACAGCTACCTCACTGCAAGGCTATTACATGGCTCTGTGTAGTAGCAACCTACCAGCCACTTAGCAGTTACAGAAAACTTGACTTCAGCTACCTAATACCAAATCCATTACTTATTTTCCTGAGCCAAGGAACATTTTCAGGCTCTGAAACTCAATTACACTGGCAACATGAACATAATTTTATATTTTGCTTAAAGAAAATGTCTTAACCTAGAAATCCAATTTCATGCACTTTCTTTTGAGTATTTCCTATTGGGTCATATAGTTAATAATCCAATATGCTTATTTTAGTGTTTCCCTTCTGCTGTCCTTCATCACTGTAAGCCTTATGAAGAGACAGGTAGTAAATAAATCTGATGAAAGGAACAATCTCACCAACAGTTTTAACAGCACCATTAAGACAGCAGAGAACTGGATTATGATGTAAGAACAAGCAGCAACATGAAGTCATACATGTGGACACAGTTTTTGAAAACACCAGCTCCAAGAAGACAAAAAAGGCAAGGGAATCAGATGATCCACGTACATTCACAGAAGAGGAGTATTTGTTTTTGTGCAGGCTTTCATTGCTCTGCTTTATTGACTGCTGCCAAATTTATATTTTTCTTATGTTTCTGTATTTTTAGATTTATATTTACATTTAAATTTATATGTATATCTTTATCTGTCTAAATTTTCCTTTTTTAAAACTCAGGAGCTTATTCAACACTAAAGCAAAATGTTTAATTTCAGATTCAAGTTTTTTTGAAATGAAAGTGGGTCTGAAGCAGAACACTTCATCTTGAATCAAAGTGATTTTGCATTCTCAGAATGGCTTTTGCTGCTTTTTACATCTGGAACTGCTAAAACAAACAACTGAAAAAATATTTTAGCATTGACAAATCTTCATCTTTTCTTCATGAAAAATGCATTCAATTAATAGATACTGTCTAGTTTTATTAGGATTTCACACAGCTATTGAGGTCTGTCCTGATACCTGAGAAAAATTGATTCCATTGCTCAACTGTATATCTGGAATTTGTGTTTACTGTGGCCATGGCAAAAAAACACTCAAGAATTTCCCCTCAAAAGGCACAGAGGCCCTTCTGTATCCTCAGATGTGTTTAACTTGTTTCTCACAGAGTGCATAACTACAATTCAACCATGTCCAAAATAAGTCTTCTTCATTTAAGGGCAGCTCTATCTTGTCACATTTGACAGGATCTCAGTTTTGTGCTTCAAGAACAAAGCAAAAGAATCAACTGCTCCCTATTCCAATGCAAAGACCACTGACTGTTTAGGTCTCCCTGTTGTTTCCTACTATTCTCTAGGTGACTTCAACTAAGCTCAGCAAGCCCTGAGAGAAGCATTACAAAGTCTGGTAGTAAATAACAGATATTTTCTAGGAGTGAGTGATTTCAAAATATGCAAAGCGTTAGAGGAATCTTTTCAACAGAAGTCAGTAGCATCACCTATTTTTCTCATATCAATGAGGTGTTTGTTTGCTTTGTAATGGCCTGGTTTTCTTGTTTTGCTGTGTTCATTAAAATCAGTGATTACATGTAGGTTCTGGGAATGGAATAACTGATTGGTATGTGAAAAAGAGACTGTCCAAAGTCCATCAAGCAATGATTCCACTTCAAAAAAATTTTCTAGTGCTGTAACTGTTGAGAGATGTCCACATCATTTGTATTTGAATAAATCTATCTGGAAGTGACACGAAAAGAGCAAATAATGCTTGACAGGGAGTAAATGTGTTAGACAAACTCTCGCACAACTACACATAATAGTACCTTTGGAGACCAGAGGGATTAATCGACAGATGGTAAATTGTCTGACATATATGCAAGCTGACAAGGTTTTACAACCTTCAAATATTGTACTAAATAAGTTTTTATTTAATGTGAGATTTCTGCCCCTGAAGTTTGCTTTATATCATTATTTTTTAGAGGACTGTTGTCAGCTTCAGGGCTAAGGTACTTTTGAGACTGAAAAATGCCATTTACAGCTACTGGTTGAAGGAGAGAAGATAAAATTAGAATATGAGATTACTTCACTTGTTCAGGTGAAATCCTAAATCAGTCCTGGAGGTAGTTACTCTGGAACAAAATCGACCCACAGAAAATGTTCCTGAGCTGCTCTTCGATCCCATTTTCACCGCAGTCAGTGCTGTAAACACCAAGCACACAGATGGCAGAGCAGCAGCATCAGCTGCGAGCACTGCCTGTGAGCTATTGGAAACGCTCCTTTCCTCGTTCCTCCCTCCACCCTGGTGTAACTCCGCTGCCTCAAAGCTGGCACAGGCAGCAGGAGGGGAAACAAGTTCACAGCACAAAGCCTAGGGAGCTTTAGTTTCAAAACATGGGGTGAGAGAAGGCTTGCTGCATTCTAAAGGCCAGGTCAAAACAGGATATTATTTCATTAATTTACTTGTGAAGAAGATAGTTCTTTGGGGATAGGCAGATTGGATAAACACTTTGCAAGACACAGCTGCAGTGAACTATAAGACAGTGAATTCCCAGGGGCACTGGAGATAGATCCTCTTGGGAACCTTAGAGGACTAAAGACAGCCTTGGGAGACAGGAGATGCTAAGAGCTGCTGTAAATGTGAACCACAACATTTTATCTGTCATGAGGCTCTTCCATTGTTCACATAGTAGGAGTCTTGCTGTTGTGTGTGCTCTTCCCCTTAGGAATGATCAGAATTGTTACCCATCTATTTTAATTTGGAATCACTTTGACATCAAAATTGACAAAGTTCCCTTCAAAAGCCACTCTTATCACTTGCTGTCTGCAATGTTCTTTCCTCTCATCCTACATGGAAAAAACAGCATTGAACGCTTGTCCTGAAGACTTACAAAAAACAGCACTGCTGGTACCACAACAGCATTTTCTTGGTTAGCTAAAGAACTTCACAGTACAGCATACAAGCAGTAACAGGACCTAATCTCACTCAGTATAGAATGTGCAAATAATGTCAGCCAAACATTTATGAATCCAATCAAAATTAGCCTACAAATAGCAGTCTGTCAATTGCTTTCTAGTAAATCTACTCTTTAACAGGAAATAAATCACTGTAAGGGTAAGGGTGTCTTATTTTTTGCTGTTTTTTGGTATATCTTTCATTTCCACCACAGAATAGTTTGACTGTTAAAGATAAAAGTTTGGAGCAGGTGCAGCAATATATATAGTGTGAGTTGACAGCCAAAGCTGCCTCTTTGGACAGATAAATGCACCTGAGCACAAGCAGCAATGCTAAAGTTCATTTAAGGACCCAGCAAAATAAATGACCAGAGACAGGAAGCAAAATCCACAAGGAAATGTAGACCCCCATTAAATGTCCCTTCACAGCACCGTACAGGCTGCTCTGAGAGAAATGACCAGAACATCAAGGTCCTTTCCACACAGTTTTCTTTACTTGGCAATGTGTAGAAATGACACTGGGGGTGACACCTATCACTAAGCTTGTGCTCCATTATTGGCTGCCATTAATTGGCCTGGACTAATCAGCCACTGAACTCTAAGCATAAACATTACCTTGGCCTCTGCACAAAAATAAGGAATAAGACTATCATATGTTCAGAGGAGAGCTCTCCTATGGCATAATCAAAAAGGAAAGGATAAGATTAATTTTGATGCGACCCTGCACAGACTTGTTTGCTGTCACCTCTTGTCATTCTTTTCTAGAATCGTCTCATCCAACATCTTTGTGAAGTGTCTGTGTTTAGGGTACTTTGCTTCCTTTTAAAGTCAGCATTTTGCTTTACTGAGGTCTTTTCATACATGAAAGGAAAGAGATGGAGCAAAGTTTCTCTCCACTACTAAGCAGAATCTATTATCTTTGCTTATTTGGGTTTTTGGGGGGTTTTGTTTGTTTGCTCATTTGTTTGTTTGTTTCCATGAGACTATTCTTCTCAACCATACAGCCCTAAATGAAACTGTCATATAGATAGGACAACAGACTGCACCTTCTGAGACCAAAATAAGCAGTCAAAGGGGAATTATCTCAGCCTGGAGAGGCTTTGTTGATGGAGGAGAGAGCGCACATTTCGGTATCTAGCTGTTATATGGGGTTTTTTTTGCAAAATGGTCTTTCACATGCTATGGCTCGACTCTTCTTTACTGCAGTATGCTGGCAAAAAAGGTTACTGCTTTCAGCAAGAGTGAAGCTATGCTGATGCAAACTTTTCAGATCCACTCATTAATCTAGCATCTGGAAGCCTGTTAATCAGAGCCACGAGGTTTCTTTAATACTCCCAGTGGCTTACAGTCCTCAGCAAGACTTTCCATTTTGTGAAACGATTAGTTACTGTGTTACACAGAGGGGGGGAAAAAAAGCTGAAATTTGTTACCGATTGTGCTCTCAGCAGTCACCCAGTTATAAAGCAATGCACCTGGAAATCCCTTCTCTGAAGTGTAGCACAATGAAGGCACTAAGTTGCCTATTACAGCTCCCTTCGGTCCCAACTTGTGTTTAATTTTTAAGGATATTGAACAGGTCATTTGAGACACTGTTAGCAGTAACTTTAAAAATCTTCAGAGTTTTCATCTTGAATGCCAGCAGGCTTTTTTGAGCCTGAGAAAGTGGTGAGATCACTTACAGTCTCCTGAGAGTGGAAAAACCCCATGCACTTATGTTCATTCTTCCAAAGCTGCCTTTTGTATCAACATTTGTTATGATTTAACTACAAGGCTAATCAAACCCAAAAAAGATGACCAAAAGCTCTTTCTGGATATTACTGTACTATGATATATAAGGCAGTTAGTTGAAAGAAACAATGAAGGCTGGTTTTTCTGGACCCAAGCTGAAATTAGGATTTGCAGGCTAATATAAACAAGACAGAGAAATTTAGTGCTATGGAAAGGAACTTTACCCTGAAGACAGTTCCCAGATGCACTTAGGCTTTGGGGTTTTTTTGGTTGGTTTTTTTTTTTTTGGGGGGGGGGGGATTGTTTGGGGGGGGATTGGTTGGGGTTTTTTTTTTGTGTGTGTATTTTGCTTTTTTGGGGGCTTTTTGTTTGTTTGTTTGACTTAGCAGGGATTCATTCCTGTCCTGATCCAATGATTTCAGGTATACCTCCAGACACCTTGTTGCCCCAGGGCACAAGTCATCTTGAAAACCACCAGCATTTCTTCACCTTTCCATCTGATTATAGGCATATATTTTAGGTGATGGAGAAATCATACTCCTAACTCTAGCAAATTAGTACCACAATAATGGCTTATTCAGAGAAAAACCCAGCACTGAAAAGGAAAACAAAAAAGAAAAGGTAATCATAGAACACATTCTTGTAAACCTTTCCTAATAAAAAAAATTGTCTTAGGCCCAATCCACCGCCATCCCAAAGCAATGTAATTATCTCCTGAGACATGTGCTCGCTTTCCCCAGAGGTATTGTTACCAGCTTTGCATTGAGTCTTTTTGTCTTCTGGAAATTCAGGCCCTTTAAGCCAGAACATTATTCTGAAAATAACTGAAAATATTTTGCTCTCATTCCTTTGCATTATCACTCTGTACTTTCTGTCCCCTGGCTGCTTGTGCCTGGCCCTCAGAGAAAATCCTTTGCTATACAGCACTGACACTCGGCAAATATTTTGGAGACAAAGTCAAGGAAAATTATAGTGTTCTTAAGAAGCAAAACATAAGCACTGATTAAAAATATTTTTATGAAAAATTAAGACATTTTAGATGCAAAAATGTATTATTTATTAGATGAACCAATATTGCCCTTACTCTAGCACTCTTCTCGTTCAGAAAATCCCTAAACCTCTTCTTCATCAGAAATCATGAAAATCACTTGCCATCTAGTGAATTTTATGTGTAGATATCAGCATTTTACCTGTGGTTTAACAGTTTTTAGGGAATGTAAGAGAATAATTTTTTTTAAATATGTATTGTACTATGGTTAAGTGTGTAGTGCTCTATACTGCCTCAAATTCACTTCTAAATATGAAATTAAGCTGGAAAAGAAGTACACTGGCACTCAATCTAAATGGAAAAAGGAAGGTGCATCAAGAAGACCTTTGCATGGGGAAAAAAATAAAAAAAAAAGAAAAGAAAAAAGGGAAAATGCACAACAAGTAATTTCTAAGCTTTATATCACACAGTAACAGAATTGCTAGGGTTCCAAGGGACCTCTGTAGATCTTTCAGTCCAACCAGCCTGTCAAGGCAGGGTCACCTGCAGCAGGTAACACAGAAATGAGTCCAGGTGGGTTTGAATCCTCTACAGAGAGCCTCCTTGGGCAGCCTGTTCCAGTGCTCTGCCATCTTCAGTGTAAAGAAGTTCTTCCTCAGGCTGAGGTAGAACTTGTTCTTTTTTAGTTTATGGCTATTGCTCCTTGTCCTGCTGCTGGGCACCACCAAAAAGAGTCTGGCACTGTCCTCTTGGCACCTGACTTTGAGAAATTTTTATGTATTGATGAACCAACCCCCCCCCTCCCCCCACCCCCAGTCTGCTCTTCTCTAGATTAAACTTGATCAGCAGGTATTATTGAGTTATTTATCTTTCTCTTTTAGAAAATGAAATATGGCCATTTATCCTATTAAAGATCGCTTATAAATCACAGATACTTATTCTTCCAGGGAACATTTCAACTGCTTTCCATTAAATGTACTAAATGTGTTGGAGGATTTTTTTAGAAGTAAAATGTTACTAAAGGCCTCATAGTGATTGACAGAAAATGTAGTCTTTTCACCTATCCTGAGACTTCTATAACACTGGCATGAACATGTGAACTCAAACTATCTCCTGTTAAAGCAATTGGGAACAAGTAGAGCCAGTCAGACACATGTGGCTTGTTTTGGGGCAAAATTAATCACACCCTATAATTTTCAGTTACTCAGAGCTGAGTATGAAGGAAGCCAAGAAAACTGGCTTCAATGTACATGTTTACATGTCAAATGAACCCCTGTAAGTTTGTCCAGTGAGATCAGCAAATTACTTCAAAATCTGTACTGAGATTAATGAAGACAGGTAATATTTCTACTGTTGTGTAGGGAGTGTATGAAGGGAATATTACATTATATGGTCAAAAATTCCAGGAAGGTTACTGGGTTTTATTAAAATCTAGAGGACAATAATCCATTTTGCACCAGTCTCTTCCTTCATTTCATATACATTGCACCCAAACCCATTAAATGTAATCCCAGGCACAGAGTTTCCTGCATCATTTATCTCCCTGTGGCGTTGTTCTTTCTTTTTTGTAATATATTATGGACAAATGGTGGTTAGAGAGGCCTTCACAGCTAACCAGAAACACATACAGAGATTGGAGTGTGTCTTGAACATAACTAACAACAGAGCAGGACAGTCATCCTCCATGTCTGACAATTTAGCCTGAAGAATTTAGGTCTTGATCTGAACATGTGCCAAAGGCAAGAGATTTGACAAGCCCCACATAGGATATGAGGGAAAATATAGAAAAGGGACATTTCCCTGCCATTTCAGATATCTTCTTTGTAGGCAGTTCAACCAAGAAATGGTACCTCATTTGGAGGAAGCACACATGTGCCTTTGGGTGGCAAAATCGAAACTGCTGAGTCACAGAGAAATAACATGACCATCCACAAACCTCCTCTAGTTACTTACCCAGTGCAGCCTATGGAATAAGGTGCTGGATGTAATCCCCCTCTCCATGTGAGTGTGTGGATGTTAAAACTCAGGTAGTTCCAGGTCGTGTAGTTTTGCATCCTGCAGTCTATAGCTAACAACCCCATTCTGCAGTACCTTTTCAGAAGTGTAATCAAAAGGAATCCTCTGAAGTTATATCACACAAAACAAAAACATAATGTCAATTCTATGCCCCACTTCAGCTTTTCCCACAGACTTTAAATGGAGAAGCACCTGGCCTAGTTCTATTCTTGTCTACCTAGTAGACAAGTCCTATTTTCTGTAGGGGTGTTTGGTGCAATTTTTTAATAGATTCTAAGCTATATTATTGAGTGTACACAGCCATTGATGTATTCAACTTTTGGGTTTTAGTACTCTACAGTCATAGCAGATGTTTAGAAAATTGTGTTCATAGGGTTGGATCTATTGCATCTGCTTCTTCTGAGACATGCAGCCTTTCTAGCTCATTGCACTCTCTTTAAATTAAAAATAAGCCTAAAAATCTGAGCTTGTCTTTGATATTAATCAAGAAAAAAAGAGAGAAAAAGGAAAACAGATTACAATGATGTGTACTTATTGGAACTTTTTTTGTAAACCAGAACAAAAACCAGAGTGAAAAAGTTTCTTGGGTTCTCTGAATGATCATTGTTCATCTTTGTCAGTTGACTAAAACAGCCATCTAAATAAAGAAAAAATAAATAGTGGTTGGAATTAACACCATTAAACAACAATTATGATAGGAAGCAGGGTAGCCAAGCCAGCCTCAGCAGCCGGCAGCCATAAGCTGCCTTGTCTTCAGCATCTGCTATGGCTTTGAACACTGTGGAAAGGACAGTAGGACAGCTGTTCTCACTCCTGCCTCCAAAGGACTTACTTTGATATCACCTGACAGTTATGATTCACAAAAATTTGTTTATAGCTGTTATTTCTGCTTCCTTTCCTGCAATCAACTTCCACATACAGATGTTTGCAGCTCCCCTGTTTTCCATTTTCAGACAAGTTTGCCTCAAAGACAAAGGAGACTAAGAATCTTGCTTATCTTAACTTGAGTTTGCTCTGTATAAATGGGCTGTACTATAAGCTGCTCTTGTGCAGCTAAAAGTATACCAGAGGTCAGCCACAACTCTCTGATCATGTGGAAAGCACATATCAGAGAAACTCTCCCTTGTCTCTCTCCCAGATTGTCCCAGAATTTTGCTGCTAACTTGGTAACCCATTTCCAAACTGCTCACTCTGAATCTTCAAGTTATGCCTTTTTGGCTTTAATTTATTCCTTGTAATGTGGGGCACCTACAATGCTGACATTCCAGCTTGCCCTTTGAAGGTACCCAGCTCTCACTTTTGGCTGCGGTCCAAGGCACTTTTTAAGTAAGTGTGTTTATATATTGGGGAAAAAAGAGGGTATAATAATTGATGTATAGGTAAAAGCTAATAAGATGGGAATCAGACTGGAAATATTCAATATCATAGCCAAAATATATACAATAAGGGTGTACTAAGAAATATTTAATGGAGGATTTTTGGTTCTAGAAATATGAGGCTGTTGCAGATTCATTCCATCTAGATTCTAAATGTTAGGTACCTGTTATAAAACATTTATGTATACTTGGTCTACATTATTGGGGAATCAGAGGCTGCTAAATGGACAATTCTTTCTACCATCAAAGAAACCTTCCAAAAATGAGATGGATAGGTCTCTTGGGCTCACTTTACCCATTTTTTCCTCTCTCTTGTCTACAGAGGAAGCCAGTGAAAGATGCTCAGTTGCCCATGTATATATTTCTTCTCATTTCAGCAACCTTAGAGTACATAAGTTGTCCATAAGGAACTCGCAGTTAAGGCTTGGGACTTGCAAGTTCTTCTAACACAGTAGAGAGTGACAAGGTGGAATATCTTAAATTATCTCTAATTACAGAAAACACTTTGTATGTGGGCAGCAGAGCTCACCCTAGATGAATGATTAGCTTGGGCTAGACTTTAGATGGCTACATTTGGGTGAAATTAATCCTGACACAATTTAGGTGTCTTGGACTGGATTTTGTTGCTCACAGAATGTAGTATCTTTTGAGATGTTTTAGAGTTATGCTGTCTGGATACCAGCTGCCCCTCCAGCACAGAGGTCTTACATAGGTCTGCATCATATCTGCCAACCAACATATCCAATGTAATCCAGATACCTCCATGTTGGCAACTAACCCAAGTCAATTTGTGCATAGTCTCAGTTCTGTGGAGTCAATTTTCTATTATCCAGGCCTACAAAATTTGGTTCTGTTTCAAAGAGAAGCAGTTAGGCATAAAATCTAGACAAAATCTATGGACAGACCTTTTAAATTCTCTTAGGAGCTTCTATATCTAAGCATTATCACAGTGCCAATATCGATGGGATGCCACTGGACATGGACAGGAAATAATTTCAGATCCCTTGCAAAAGACAAGCCCCATTTCAAAAATGAAGGCAAGACCACAGGTGTGAGACCTGACTACCTATTTCCTAGATGGAAATCTAGTAGATAAGGAGGACACTTGACAAATTAGTACATTAATATTTTGCCTTTGGTAATAAAGGGAAAGAAATATGTGACTGTCATGAGATAAAGATGAGTGGCTTTTTTTTAAAAGTAAGAATAATTTGTTAGAGGAAGGAGGAATGAACTCTGGCAAAAAGAGATAATTTCCACAACTATCAACTTCCTACTTTGTTTTCCTTATTTACCAGGGTTCAAATTATTTTTTTCCTGAATTTTTTAACAGCATTAGAGACATCTAGTGGCTTAAAAGCATAAAAGAAGGACATATTCCTGCAGTTCCTACTCCACCCCGTTATACATGGGGAAAAAATGGGGCAATCACTCAATCCAATAAAGCTGAGGCAAAGGAAACCATTTTTCCTTTTGCATGTCCCAAAATATGGAGATGGGAAAAGGGGATAGAGGTGAGTAAATGATGGTGCAAGTTACATGTGGGCATGGAAAGGAGAAAGCACTGAAAGATACTGGTATCTTAGCCTGGAGTATGAAGCAACTCACCTGAGCCATGTGAAATGTAGGTATAAGTCTCACTCAGTTTCTGAATCTCATGCAAAACAAAAAGTTGTTTGTTTGGTGGGGTTTTTTTTGTTTTTTTTTTTTTTTTTTACAGGCCTTGCAATCGCCAGCATAGAACATAACTGGAAGTTTATCCCAGGTCATCAGCTGTTGCATGGAAATCAAAGTGGTTTCTTGAAAAGCCAAGTAGAAAATTTCCTGCCTACTGTTGAGAAAATCACCCTTAGTTAAAAAGTGAAAAAATCGTAACAGGCTGGAATCCAACATTTGGCTGGGAAAAAATAGGACAGTTTGATATCTGCTGCAATTCTGTTGAAATCAAGGAGTTATACAGCAGATCAAATTGGTGCAGCATATTCCAAGAATAACACAAAGTTTCTTGCTTGAAACAACAACAGCAACTAAAAACCCACAACATCATATTGTTTAAATGTTGATTTCTACTATGAGTAGTTAAAA
Source organism: Molothrus ater (assembly GCF_012460135.2). Classification (NCBI taxonomy): domain Eukaryota; kingdom Metazoa; phylum Chordata; class Aves; order Passeriformes; family Icteridae; genus Molothrus; species Molothrus ater. The sequence goes on along the minus strand of NC_050479.2, from coordinate 80,391,239 downwards.
GTTTCTCCCCAAAATTGTCTTCCATTCCAGCTCACTTGCAAAATCTGATTACTTGATTAAGGGAAACCAGGGTTTGCAGAGATGTGGTGCACACCTACATGTTTTCCCTAAAAGGACAAGGGACATTGAGATATACAAAGTGTAGATAAAATCTACAGACTCTTCAGGCAGTTTTGCTATTTAAAGCATCAGTATGTATGGAGATTGTATAGAAAGTCAGATAGCTCATAATTATTGGCACACATTTCTGTACATTTTCCTTTAGGCCATTACACCAATCAATTTGGAATGAGATAGAATATCTTTTATATTGTGTATGAGTTGCACAAACATGTATCTATGGATTTATGGATCATGACAGAAGGTGGATATGTTTTTCTGACTTGCTGACTTTGTTGCTTGGTGTAGAGACTAGGTGCATATTTTCCTTGATACTTCACCCTGGAGTATTTGCTACCCTTTGGGAAGAAAAGAAAAAGGCATCTTCCAAAGAGTACCTGAGGATCCTGAGACAGAGGAAACCTCTGGGTTTCTGGGTAAGGCATGAAAGACACAAGAGGAGAGACCCAGGCGTAAGGGAGACTGCAGTACCCACAGAAAATGAGAAACCACTGAAAATAGCCCTATTATGAAGTGGAGGAGACATAAAGCAACAGATTTTTCATGGGTCATCCTCATAGTGACTGCCCCAAAATAAAACTTCCAAACCTTCCATGGGATGTCCTTGGTATGCTCTGTTTTCAGTGTACAGTGAGGGTGGGTACAATTTCTGAGTATTTGTAGAATCACAGAATCACAGAATGGTCTGGGTTGGGAGGGCCTTAAAGATCATCTAGTTCCAACCTCTCTGCCACAAGCAGGGATGCCACTGACTAGATCAGGCTGTATGTCAGGTATTGTACACAAAACAACCCAGTGGTTCTGCCCTGTCCGTTACAAACCAGAATGAGCCCATGGTGGAATGGATTGGCACAGCCCACTTTCACCAGCATAGGCTGACAGTTCTGCAAGCAAGGAAGTCTGAAACCAGATCTCTTTTAGACTCTCTTATTAAGCTTTAGGCATGCACATTATCTGTATCTTCCAGAAAATAGAGGATAAAATTGCCCTTGGCAGTTTTTTCTTCTTCCTCATGCCTGCTGGGGCAAGTCAAGCCTGTAAGCCCATGTATAAAATGCAGAGTGATTTAATACAATGAATTTACAGACGAATAACAAATTCTAAGTTTTTGAATTAATGAGAAATACAACAGACTTTTTCCTAGCCCAATTGCTTGGTGTATTATTTTTATGACTGAACATTTTGTTTCGTCGACCCAAATTATCCTCAAATTGTCACAATCTGGTTACATATAAGCATTTGGTCCAGGTTATCAAAAGTAACATATCAGGTATCTATTCATTCAACAGACCAGCCTTCCAGTGACAAAAATCCAGTGACCCCCATTGAGAAAGTGCTAAAAAATCACTGGTTCTGACATCACCATGGATGTCTCAATCTGCTTCTTCCTTTTTTATTGCGAAATGCATCCATGTTCCAATCATGTCAATACTATCACTGCCTCTACGTAATAACCCCCCCATTATGTTCACTCATGTCAGTTATCCAGAGCACCTGCTAAGCTGACCCATCATACAGTAACTATGAGCCACCTACATCCTTTTTTTGGCTGGTAACCAAGATGCTCCAATTGATTTTCTTTTTTTTTTTTTTTTTTACTAATTCCCGGCAAGATCAATGCACAACTGAAATTCAGTGCCTCATGGCTCTTGAACACAAATCAGATAGGCTGCTGCTGGCTGCAGCACCAGGAGACAGAAGGACAGAATAACAAGAATAGGTGGAATAACAAAGAATAGGTGGAATTGAAGATAAGGTACATATTATGCAAAACATTTCCATCAGCCAAATGGGTTTGAGTTTCCTGCATACCACTGTCTCCTCCAAACCAATGATCTGACTTTCTGTAGGGATGGCATCACTGTTCAGGTACCAGTTTATTTTCTGTGTTGGTCTGTACCTCTCTAAGGGCTTATCTCAGTTATCTGGGGACACAATTTGACTATATAAAAGTATAAACTTGCAGATACATGATACAACACAGCAAGGTACCTTACCCCTTATCTTGATCTCTTGGTAATAGCTCCCTGGTTTTCATCTCTTCAGTGGCTTGACTTTATCTGTTGTTCTTTGAATCTACCCAAGGTACTTCAGGGAACAGAATCAACCCTTTACTGCCTGATGTAAGTAAGTGACAAAACTGCAAAGAGAAGATGATAAACGTATTCCTTTGTAAAAAAAACAAAAAACCAAAAACCAAAAAAAAACCCAAAAACCAAAAACCAAAAACCAAACAAAAAAACAAACAAACAAAAAAAACAAAAACAAAAAAAAAAAAAAAACCAAAACCACAGGATGAGCATACAGTTTCAAGTACTACTGCATGATTATCCTTCCCAGCTAACTGCTGGCAGGAGCTTTGGCACTGTCATGACCAAAGTCCATGCTCCCAGACCATCCCTTGTATGAGTGCGGGTTGGCACAGACCAACCAAATGAAGTTTTCACTCACTTAAAAGTATGGAAAAAGTCATGTCTCTAGAAGAAATAATTAAGTGGATGTGTCACACCATGCTGCTGAGCCAGCTTGACTTATTTCATCTGTTTAACCCAGTGCTCCTATCAGCCCTTCTCAATCAAACAGTCCCTCACTAGCCTGCCACAAATCTCAAACAGAACTAATCATAACCTCTGAGGGTGGTATTATTTCAACCTTAAGGCCCAAAGATCCTTTATCATTCATAACTTTGTTTACTTCATCTATTTATTCCTTCAAAATCCCAAAGAACAGGAGTAGCTATATAAATAGATTGATCACTTTTGACAATATGGGCATGTTTCCAGTGTCTTATTTCAAAATCCACCCCTGCAGGTTTATGGTTTGAAGAGAAAATGCACAATATCTCATGTTGGTTTTTTGCAACAAAGAAGCAGCTTGAATATGCTGACTGTATTATACAGCTTTTCATTTGCTCTCATTTTCTTTTAAAATAAGAGGGCATAAATCATAAAATCACCCACACCCCCTCACTGAATGGTTAGCTCCAGGAAACATATTCATCTGTAGTTCATTGACTACCAGACAGCTATTAGTTTTGCCCTCAGCAAAATTAGCTATAAGATCAAGGCTTATTTCAAACAATCAGTAAGTCAAGCAGGCTTGTATAAAAGCAATTTCCCATTTTCATTGGTATGGGAACTTTTGGCAAGATTTCAGTATCCCATGTATCTGTCTAAAAAACTCTATGCCAAAATATTTGCCATAACATTTCCCACCCTTAGTAGCTGTGTTGCTCCAAATCATGGAATCATTTTGGTTGAAAAACTCTTCTAAGATCATTGAGTCCAACCACTAACCCAGCAACTGCCAAGTTACCAGTAAAATATATCACTAAATACCACACCTACATTTCTTTTAAATACTTTCAGGGATGGTAACTCAACCCACTGTTCCAGTGCCTAACAACATTTTTGTGTGAAGGCATTTTTCCTAGTATCTAATCTAAACCTCCCATGGCACAATCTGAGACCATTTCCTCTTGTTGCATCATTTTTTCCCTGGGAGAAGAGGCTGACCCCCACCTGGCCATACCCTCCTTCCAGGCAGCTATAGAGAGCAATAAAGTACACCCTGAGCCTCCTTTTCTCCAGGTGAAACATCCCCAGCTCCCTCAGCCACTCCCCATCAGACTTGTGCTCCAGACCCTTCCCCAGCTCCGTTGCCCTTCCCTGGACACACTCCAGCCCCTCAATGTCCTTCTTACAGTGAGGGGCCCAGAACTGAGCACAGGATTTGAGGTGTGGCCTCACGAATCTGAGATCAGGGGGACGGTCACTGCCCTGCTCCTGCTGGCCACACCAGTGCTGATCCAGGCCAGGATGCCACTGGCCTTCTGGGCCACCTGGGCACTGCTGGCTCATGTTCAGCCACTGCTGACCAGTGCTCTCAGCCTTCCTGGACTTTGCCTCTCAGGGCTACCTCCAAAGAACACTCTCAACCAGTCTCCTAAATATGCCAAAATTTACCCTTTGGAAGTCCAAGGCGGCAGTTCTGCACATCTCCATCCTTCCCTAGGGATCGATAACTCCATCATTTCACGATCACTGCACCCAAGACAATTCCAGTCATTGCATGATCCACCAGTACTTCTTTGTCCACAAGCAAAAGGTTCAGAGGGTCACTTCCATCTGTGTCAGGAAAATATTATGTATCAGTAAAACACTGTTGGGAATTTCCACATTTGCTTTGCTAAAATTTTTCATGTAGATTATACCATAGCCATTCTTTTAAGCCTATTGGTTGTGTTACTAGGAAAATAAATCTGATCAGATCTATCTCAGAAATAAATCAAGTACACCAGATAACACTTACAAAGCTCGCTGCTTTCATTAAATGGCACCAGGCTGTTCACTGCTTTTGGGGTTTTTATTTAATTTTAAATTTTCTCATAAGTGCTCTATTCTTAATGGCTTCCAGATCCATTACTCTCACAGGTCTTTGATATACAGTATATCTCCTCTGCAAAACCATACATGGAGCCTCTAGGTAAGCCTATATCATAATATTCTAATTGCTGTCTAATAGCACTTCCTAGGAGAAAAAAAAGAAAACATAAAAAAGTGTAATTAAGCAAAGCAACCTAAGGCCATACCAATCCTAGGGGCTAAGACTTGGATATTCACATATATAGTGAATTTAAATGTCTCTCTTTAAATTATCACCCGATGAAAATAAAAATGTAGCTTTTCAGATAATCAAAGGTTATTAATCCTTGGTTGCACATTGGTTCCTGTCCTGATAAAAGAATATAAATAATCATCCATGGTTTACATTAAGTTTCATATTGTGTCAATATAACCAAGATTCCTCTTTTCAAATGGAATTATACATATGCTCACAAAGCTTTCCCTTTAGCATACCTCAGAATACAATATGCACCCACTTCTCACAGAAACGATTTCCTGACAGATTATTTGGGGTGAAAATTATTATCTCCAAGATGTGTTAAAGTGTGTCATTAATAGCTGCAGAGGTTTTTCCAGTAATCTAATGACTTCAACATTTTTAAATTCAATTTTCCAAAACTCTATGTTTGCACATTTGTATTGCCTATGTACATAATTTATTATTTTTAAATTATGTTTACATACATCAGGTTGTCCATCCATTAAAAGAAAAATGACATTTGCAGCACCAAGTGCTGGAGTTAAGGTGTTTTTTTTGAAAATAAGTATGTTTCCCTTGTATATGGAAAGTAGTATTAAGAGCACTAAATCATCTTGTCTCTAGGAACACATATGAACTGTAAATGAATGAGGTAGGCAATTTTGCTTAATTAGAATCAATAGTATCATCCTTTAATTAAAGAATATTGATTGTGTTATGCAGAGGGAAGGCTTGCAGAGGATATGCTTTCTGTTTGGCTTGCAAAATTATGTCAAGGGTCAAATTGGACTTGTACATGGAATACCCCATTCAAGAAGAGTAATCACTCTGAATTCACCTAGGACCTTTCCTTAAAGCACAAAAGTGGAAATCTAATGCTAAATCTTTACAAAGAAAACAGAAGATTTTAATTGAGAAAGATGTGAGCTTTTTATATTTCTCCTCCAGAGGATCTTCAGAGAGGCACAGTACCCTATTTTCTTCCTGCTTCCTGTGTCAGGAAGATCAATAGGGAGGTGCATGGGTCAGGAACCTCATTGCTTTTGCAACATCTCCCATACACATACAACACACTATTTCATGACAGTTCAAGGAAAGGTATGATGAGAAAACAAAGTTGTCTTGTGTGTCATCATTTTGTTTTAAGACCTGAGCGTTGTAGCTTCCAGCTATTATTGACATAAGAAAGACATGCAGTCCCCAATATTCCCATTTTCCTCTGCACAGCCAAAGTAAACCTCAGAATTGCATGGTACTGAACACTAAAAATTGTATTAAGCCACCAATTAAGTGCTGAAACACACACCAATTCATGTCAATAACAGTGACAAAGAGGCATGCTCTTGAAAAAAAAGCCTGTGCAAGTCTGAGACACTTCCTTCACAGTGATCAGCTGAGCCATACATCATAAGCAAAGTAGAAAAAAAATAGTTGAAAGGTAACTGCGTGCCTATCTACAAAGTCCCTGCAGAATGAAATTTAGCTGAGCTGTCCAAGGGGAGGAAAAAGAGTCTAAGTATTAGTAAGTTCCAGGAAATATTCCATGTTTGAACATATGTGATCACTAATCAGTAACTGCAGGCCTTTTCAGCAGCCACTTGTTTGCATACTATAATTCTTATAATTATTAATCATTACTAGAATTACAAGGCTGTAAACATCCACTAAAAATTTCACCAATGTTATTAAAAAACAAAACAAAATGAAATAAATGTTTACAAGGAGGCATTCCTGTTTCCCAGAGGTCCTCTGGAAAAGAACAGGAGGAGGGAATGGGAAAAGGGTTGAAAAGACTCCCAGTTTAACAGTGGATTGCTGACGACATTTTACACCATTCCCAGTTTAGTGCTCTTAGACCTGCTCCCCTCCATTCTTTGTGTTGGCAGGGGCTAAAACCTCAGATTTTGTTCTGAAGTAAATTATGCCATCAGTTAAATGTGCTTGTGTACTGGCTTCTGTCATTACAGAGCCTATGTCCTAAAATCGACACACACACACACACACACACACACACACACACACGTGCAGACTTCCCCTCCTGGGCCACAAGTGTGGGAATCATGGATATGCAAACAATGCTGGTACATAGATCCCTTCACCTATGGATCATGTGTAGAGGATTTCCACGTGTCAGTGTGCATGGCATTGCACAGGACAGTCTGCCTGTGCAATGCCCTGCTGCCTTTGCCAGTCCATCAGTAGAAATGATAATGCATGGGCCTCTGCACAGCTGGTGATGCCTACAGAGGCTACCTAGAACAGAGGCTAGCCAGAGTTAATGGAATAAAGTAGGTATTTATTAAAAAGGCCTTCAAAGGATACACCTTGGGCAATACAAGAGCCTGGCCGTAGCTCCACCAGGGATGGACACTGAGTCACAAGTTTTCAAACTTTTATAAGTTTTGGTCCATTTACATATTGGAGTTAATGGTCCAATTACAACTTTAGGGTATGAAGTCCCGTCCTCCCAGATTGCTCTCCTCAATTTGCCGTTGTTTACACTTTTTGGGCTTGAAGCTGCAATGGTGTCCTTGGTTCTCAGGCTGGAAAAGGATTGTTTTGTCTAACTACCCTGTGAAGAGAACTTTCTAACACTTTATATGAAGTTCTAATGCAGTACAGAATCTGGAAAATATGAAAGCTAAAACATAAGGCATCATTGGGACAGGGCTGTGCACTATGGACAGTAAGAATGAGCACCTGCTTGATGGAAAATGTAAAGGTTGGTAGTTATTCCTGCCAATAAATGGGATAACAGTGGAACATCTCCTCCATCAGGAAAACCAAAAGGAGGTATAAGCATGAGCATCATTCCATCAGCAAAACTGCAAGGGCAGCAGTTATCAGAGATACCTCCATTCATTTCCATATATTATGTTGATTGGGAGTAACATTCAGGTCAATTTATCCTGCAGTCTTTTAAATGAAACTATATATTTATTTGATTGAGCACATCCTAAGCAGTCTGCATTTCAAAACTTCACTTTATGGGTTATTTCCCCTCAGCTATCATTAATACAATGCCCAGGCTTATGAAGCACTCAGTAGAATATAAATACTAATGAAGTGTGCTGGACTTCTAGTTAGCAGGCCTGTAGGGGGAAGAGAATTGAACAGGTGAATGAAACCGTGTAAATATATAGCTGTTATGCATAGGACAGCCTGGAGGGCATTTAGATTTATTTCTTTTATCCTCTAGTCTTTCTTCTTCCTTGTTCTTCAGCTTCAGTTTGTGCATATGAGCCTTTGGGTTGATACAAACCCAGAGGATTTCTAGATGGAAAAGATGGTGCTGAGTTGGTTGCACAGGAAAGCAAACGTTGCTCTTTTCCCAGTGTGCATAAGTCCCTCCATAATGACATGAGTTATTTAAGCAGTTCTTTCTTACTGCCACAAGCTAAGTGTATGGAGAGTTTGGTGACACAATTATGCCTATTAAAGACAATATCTTCAAGGCTCTTACTTTCAGACAGTCAAAGCATTGCAGAATTTGTGGGAAGGCATCTCTCATGTTCTCATGCGGAATCCCAGCTTGTATTTCTTCTGTAAGGAATGGCCTTGAGGCTCTGCAAATCCCAAACACAAAGAAGTGCCATGGCAGCAGTTCAAAGTGGCTTTTAGTTCCCTCTGTTGCAGTGGTCAGAGAAAAATATGAGTCCCCATGTGCACATCTGACTGGTTAGAAAAAAAAGAGAAACCAACAGCCAAGAGCAGACTGAAAAGTTCCAATTAGGCAAATGAGGTTGCATTATGTCTCTGCAAGGAATGTGGTTTGAGTTATACTACTGCCCTTTGGCTCTTACCTTGCTAGTGTCCTACAAAGGACCACTAATCTCCTCTCAGCAGGAGAGGCTTTAACAGCTGAGTAGCAACACCTTGTAAAGACAAGATCACAGGTAAGGTAATTATGACTGACTGATGGTACCTTAAACATACCAATTGGCCAATGCATCTATATTACCTAATGAAGAGAAATACATCTTAGTGATCGCACTCAACTATGATGTATTGTTTTTCTTCTTTTCTTTGACAAAGATTTATGTCAGGGTCCAAGAAAATTGTTTGTCCATACCACAGTTTCTTAACTGCTTCTGTAATAAACCTGCCTTTTTCTCACTAATTGTTGAGCTGGGTTATAACGTACTAGGTTTACCTGTACAAAATCTGGCACAAGGTTTTGGAGGTTTCAGCCTAGAACTGAAGGTATCACTGTACAATCTGAGTTCTAAATGGCTCTGGAGAGTGCACAAGTAAATGGGTTGGATGATAATCCCCTCTCCTATGCTGGTCCAGTTCTGTTCATGGGAAGGAGATTAGAAAGGTGTGCAAGGTTCTCACGAGTGGTTTCCTCGCATATGAAGCTCTCAAACAAAGCATGAATAAGGTATTTTCTACACTTTCTGCCAGCACTGATGTAATGACCCTATCATGTAAGACAAATCAGTGAATTAATTCCTTTCTTTACCTGTTAAAAAGATTTGTTCTCTTTCAGGTTCTTTGGCAAGAACCATGAAGTAGTTCCCAAAAAAATCCTAACTTTCCCCCCACTACAAAAAAAACCCACAACAAAACACTAAAGAACAGAATTTGTCAGTCTTAGTCACCATACCATCTCCTTTTATTAATAGAGCCTTGACATGGAAGAGTTTTCTGGCCAGACATTTTTCACACCCCAATAGGCTCAAATAAAAAATTATTGCCAGCACAATGATTTAAATGTAAGATGTAACACTACAGCACTTGCCTAGCTTGATTTTTTAATGTCAGCTCCAATGTGTCTGACACATGCAAGACATAAATGAATATCCATATTTCCTTGGAATTAAAGGTTCCCTGACAGCACGCGGTATGGAGCATACGGCACTCCCGATGGGTCGTTATTGTGGACTGGCATTATTTTCACCTCCTTCCTTCTTCCCCAGCCAGCTTTAATAGTGGGAGACAAGACTCTCCACACTAACCTCAAGGGCAATTTTCTCAAAATATTTGATATAAAGCAGTCTATGCTATATTTGCTAATTGCAATTGTCAACCTCCCTTGCCAAAATTTTCTTAAGTAACAAAACCATTGGCAGTAAACATGGGGATCTATGTATTTGGGGAGAGGAAATGTGTTTTACAGTGCATGAACTGAAGGTTATAAATGAGAAATGGTTGCTTGTTTCATAGAGTTGGTCTGTGGGCTTCCTCTGCCTACACTGTCAAAATTGGCACCTTTCTCCTTTTTAAAATAACTTTTTCTGATGTATTTCTACTCAGCTTCTTTCTCCGCCTCCTAATCTCTTTGTTCAGTATTTCCTCCCAACGCAGAGTCATCACACCATTCATCTGCATCAATCTGTCTGCCGCTCACAGACTTTGCTGGGTCTGCCTAATCAAGTGCAGTCACTAAATTCATATCTTTTTTCAAGTTGGTAATTGCCTTCAGCTCCACACTGTCATTTCTGCTTGTGTTGATGTCTATTAGATTTTTGTCTACTGTTTCAGAAGTCTGTGTCTTGTTCCTTGAGTCACATAAACTCCAGCTCTGCCAGTAATTTACCAGCCCATCCTGTCTGAAACTGTAGAAACTATGTTGCTGCACACAAAATTCTGTGTTCATCATGAAAAAAGATGAAATATCTAATACTTCTAACCATGTGCCCAGATGTCACCCTAGGACACAAGCACAGGAATTATGTCTTCCAACCTCAAGGTGTTGATGCAGCCTGAGATAAAACTACTACTAAGGTAATATGCCTACGTGTTGGTATCTCCATGTGTAGCAGTGTCCAAGCTCCTATTATAGCAGCAATGACTAACTCAATTAATTTGTCCTCACAGAAGCCTCTAGTGCCATCTGAGATGCCCTTAAGCTTTCTGTCTGGCTTTCAGCCACAGGCTTCAAGTCCCTTGTCGATATAGGAAGTACAATCTAGAGCAATTCAATTTATCCTAAGTCTGGCTAAAGCCAAAGGGTCAGCAGACTTGCTTTTCAGGCTCCAGTGTAGTGATTAAATTTTCATTGACTAAAGCAGGAGGTTAGGCACTTAACTCACAGGTAAACACTTACATGCAGACATCTAAGTTTAAATGTCTTAATCTGGAGCTGACTTCCACCCTACAGGCTCTGTTCGGTTGCCCAAAGATATGGTGCAATTTGCAACACTATGGAGTGTCCAAATCATCCACAAAATGCTGAGAGAATGACACAAGCTACAGGAGCATTGCTCACAGCCACATGGAATACCCTGGGGCATTTCAGATGGCACTACCAATCAGAGTTTAGGCTACTGAAAGACTACATGTCTGCAGTATAGATGCCTAAACAGACTTGGGTTCATTGCTAAGGAAGGTGAGTGTTAAATATGTGAAAATTCTTTTCTGTAGGTGCAGATTTTAAATATTTGTGTAAACAATGACTTTCTGTCAACTGCTTCTATAACATCCATCATGGTAAGGTAGGCAGCACACATCATGACTTCCCCTTATAAATCCACTCTTGAGTTTTTATATCTGTAATCAATATTGCTGGTTTTGCAAACATTAAGCCTACTAAGTCACAGAGTTCTTTATCCTGCTCTAAACATTTCCTTCTATGGGAATGAGCCATGAGGATTCATGTCTACCTAACTGGCTAAAAAGCCACAGGTGTATACACAGGATATAGCAGACAGGACAGGCTCCCAGCAAAGAAAATTCTTTGCACCAGAGTGAAGGGTCCTTCTCTTTTCTTGTATACCACAGTCAATTCTGCCCACCTTTCTTTAAACAGAAAAGAAAAAATAAAGGCCTTGAGACACTAGTAAAGTCAGCGTGAGTCACCTGCCATCTTATCAGATATCCTGAATGTTTTACCAGGCCTGAACATAAATGTACTCTCTACATAAAGATAACAAAGAACAACATCTGTTGGAGTGCAAGCTCTGAAGAAAAGAAGTCAAATTCAGTCTCTTTGTGTGTGATGACAAATCTCTTCATTTTTTCTTCCTTATTATTTTTTTCAATTATGTGCATGTGTCAGCATATGCATAAACAATGCCTTAAATAATTTTCTTAAGGTAAACAGCACAGAATTAATAGATTTTTTAGGTTAAAAAGAATGTTATTCAAAAGCAGTTAATGTGTATGATTTATCCATCACCTCTGTGTGAAGTCTTTGAAAAGGTTCTTTTGTTCTAAAGTTAGGGGGTGGAATAAGAACCACAGTAATGTGTAGCATTGAGATTTAAGGAGGAGACATTCAAATGGCATTCATCTAGCCCCACTCTGAACAAAGGGACTTCATCACTTGTATTTTCTGAATTGTCTTGTCAGAGGGCTAAGCCTAGAACAGATGTTCAGGCCCAAATCAATTTTACAAAACCATAAAAATTAAATAGAAGTTAGATGTCTAAAGCAGGATTTTTCATACCTGAAATAGTTGTCCAGACCAAGCTGATCATGCACATACTCTTTACACAAACTGAGAGATTTCCAAGGGGCAGTTCACTTGCCCTAAATTGAACATTTAAGATTAGAAAAGCAGAATAGATCTCTGTTTTTTGCTTTTCTTTGTCACTCCCAAAAGGACTACATTACTATTTTAAATTTGTTCATCTAATGTTCAGATGAGAAAAGTTAAGAGAGAGAAGCTGCACTTGGATTAAGTACTTTCACATCTTGTGGGAACTTTTTCCTTACGCCATAAATAGTTTTATCTATAGATCATAGATGAAAAAATCTAGCTCCTCATTGATTCTGTCCAAGAAAAAACTAATTTAAAGTAATTAAAATAGTGTCAAAATCAAAATTTGATTTGATTACCTCCACTATTAGTTTGAAAGTTTAATCACGGAACTCATTGATTCATTCTTGGTTGTGACCTCAATTTGATTATTGTTTTGTGCCACTTTTGATTAGCTTAGTGAAACTGCAATACATTTGGCACAGCAACATGTGCACATGTTTGTTTTTTTTTTCCTACAGTTTTACAAAATCTTTTAAAATATTCACAATAGGTTTATACATCTAAAATACCACATGGCACACAAATGCTGAGGAAATTGCAAGTTGCTTTGCCATGATTGTAAATTAATAAATTATTTTGTTCAAAAAGCTTAAAACTTTATGGATTACAGCTGATATACGTCAAAGAATAGCAATGGTTTATGGTCACTTTCACATCCAAGCCTTCTGGGAAATAATCAGCTAAGAGAAGAATCAAGAGAAGAACTGGTCAAAAAGAAAACAAAAAACCCTACCACCTTAAAAAAAAATAATGAAGTCCTACAAAGAAAAAAAAATTACAAAATAAATTACAAAAACACCCCGCACACCACAACTTCAAAATGGACCTGAGGAATAAAGTTATTTTTAAAACCTTTTCAACAAGAAATGTCAATAAATTATATCTAGGTTCTTGTTCAGTCCTTAAGTCATTATTCTTATTTGTTTCATGTTAATTGTGTATTGCAGAACCAGTTGCAACTCTAGTACATATTGGAGATGGGTTACCAGCCGCCATGACAGTCGCATGAGAGCGTGGATTATACTGGTGCTCTTCAGCATGTTAAGGCAGAGGAAAGAAGTCAGGTACAGCAAAGACCAACTTTGTTGAGGCTCACTGAGCTGTTAAAACAGCAGGAAAGAAATAAGCTGTCACTCTCTGCTGTACAAGTTTCATTTCTCTGGAAAGCTGAAGGGACATTGTTATAGTATAATATCTAAAGAGGTGATGGAGGAAAGGAATTAGTGTCTTTGAGTTGACCAGTATTCTGGATAAAACAAATCAGTCTGGGGGAACAGAGAAAAAAAAAAAAAATAGAAGACAAGAAAAATTAGTCAGAATTTAGGTCAGAGGATTTTCTCAGACTTTGCCTCTTTGGGGAAGATCAGCTATTTAGTTCTCCATCTTTCCAAGTTTTCCTTCTATCTTCCTTAAATATTTTTTCTCCATTTTCTTTTTTTCCTGTTTTTGCCTTTGGCAGACTACTGGTGTTCTATCCAGTGAAGATGAAATTCATTCTTTTATAAAGTGCTTCAGTCCTTGTCTAGCTAAAAATATGATGAATACTACGAGCATCCTGCTCAGGTTTCTTCCTCTTCTCTCTTGCCTGTCTGCAATCAGGAACTCTGCCTATTCCCTCAGCCAAGACTTTCCCTTCCCCTGCCATCAAGCATGCCTGCTCCCTGGCAGTCTTTGTTCTCTCACTTTTTCACTAACCCATAGGAAAAAACAGTGACACTCTACAACTGGAAAATCTATGATTGCTTCATACACAGAATTTTTCTCAGCTCTGTCAGGTGACTCAATTGTATCACCTGAAATCATTGATGTCTGGGCCTGACAGTCACTACTTTTCAATCATTTGGTCTTAAAAGGAAAATTTCTGTTACTAATGTACATTTATTTGGAGAACGAGGAAAAGTAAGAATCACTGGAACTCTGCTAATGGCATGTCACATTTTGTTATTGTGCTGCACTTTCTTCTGCCTCGCATTAAGAACATTCAATTCCAGCTCCCGAGGATATTGGTTCCATACCAATGAAGCTAAAAATATTTCAGAATGCCCAGGGGGTGAATATTTCTATGTCCTTTTACTTAGATGAGGCTGTTTTAGGATGATGCTGTCTAGCACACAATATCTCTTGCATACTAATCAACGCAACAATAATTCAGGTCATTTGATTTCAAAGCATGTTCCTTAATGCGTTAACCTTTCACTGTTAACCTCCACTGTCCTCCTTCATGTGGCACAAAGGGATTGAACCAAGCAACTGGATGATGGGTAAAGACAACCGTAAATGGAAACTAAAGAATGAGGTTTAGATTTTTTGTATTACAATACATTTAGATGAAGGAATTGAACTCTGATATCCTGAGTCACAGTCCACTAGTTTAATCACAAGGTTATCCTTCTGCTCCTTTTCTGCAGACAATGAAATGCTTGATGACAGTGTCTACAGCACTTTGAATACTTACACCACCGCCAACCCAATTAAGCCTTTGTCCTGCTTATAAGCTTTTCATAGAAGCATATCAGGGGGAGAAACACCAACACAACCCTTTAAAAACCAACAACGTTTGTTCAAAAAACACATTCAAAATCAGCAGCACAAAAAAAAAAGCTGCTTGAGACTGAATCAACTGAAAGCCGTCTGTGTGGAACATTTGGAGAACCACTTCAGTTATATATATATTGCCAATTGTATTCACAGATTAGTTGCACTCAAAAAATGCGGAAAATAGTTTAATGAGTTCTGCATTAAAGTTAAGCCCCTCTGCTCTATTTGTATGTGTTTATCGTCACTGCCTTTAAAGCTTTTAAAGGTAAAAGCAAATGCTCTTACTGTTCATAATTAAGATCTGGACAGTAGTTATTATCTATTTTTTCATGGGTCAAAATTATTCATTGCAAAATCAGATGGGAGTGAAAATTATTTAATTCCCAAAGCAGGTAACATTACAACTCAGTGTAGGCAAGGTGACATCATGTAAAATTTTTGACATATTTTTCAATCATCTGTGTTAAGCAGAGAAGCTGAAGTTATGGGACAGGGTTTTCATCAAGAATGTTTGCACTCTTCCAACAGGACTGTACAGCATATAGGGCTCATAAAATTATAGAAGGTTTGGGTTTGAAGGGACTTTAAAAATCTTATTGTTCCAACCCCTACTATGCACCCGGACACATTCCACTAGACCAGGATGCTCAATATCTAATCTGTATCTACCCCTACTCATTTTATGACCATTTCCCTGTGTTCTGTCACTACCTGCCCCTGTTAAATGTCCCTCTTCAGTTCTCTTGTAGCCTCTTTAGTATGGGAAGGCTGCAATAGAATCTCCACAGATCCTTCTCTTCTTCAGGCTGAACAGCCCCAACTTTCTCAGCCTGTCCTCATGGAAGAGGGCTCCAGCCCTCCTATTATCTTCATGGCCTCCTCTGCACCCTCTCCAACAGATCAACATTTTTCCTTTGTTAAGGACCCCAGAGCTGAACACAGCACTCCAGGTGGAGTCTCACAAGAGAGGAGTGGAGGGGTAGAATCATCTGCCTTGACCTGCTGCTCACTCAACTTTTGATGCAGCCCAGGATAGGGTTGGCTTTCTGAGATGCAAGAACACATTGCTGGCTTACACTTAGCTTCTGTAGGTATCCACAAGAACCCATAAGTCCAGGAGAACCCAGCCCTCCTCCTCAGAGCTGCTCTCAATCCTTTCACTGCCCAGTCTGAATTTATGCTGGTGATTGCCCAGACCCAATGAAGGAAACACCTAAGATTTTCAAGAGCTCTGTCTAATGTTAAAATTTTATGCTTTACAAAAAATAGCTGCTCACTACCAGTTGCTTTGTTCGGTAAAAAAAAAATCACTCCTGCTACAGTCATGGAGCTGATGAGAAGCTGAACCTTACCTTCTCTCAAGTAACAACCCTCCAATAAAATTTTTTGTGTTACAAAAGGGAAGCTTTTTGTAAAATTTCCCACAAAATTAAGTGCAAGCAAATCTGCTCCAGGGTGATGTAAATCCTCCTTGAGCACAGAAATCAAAGTCTCCATTTCAGCTTTACCTCTTACATTATGGGCATACATTACACTTAGATATAATATAGACAGATGGACACATGTCATCTTGTGTACATACATCCAAAGTGACATTTTAAAATGCAAACAAAGCCATTTGGAGTCAGACAATCAAAATGTCCTTTATTGAGCTAATTTTTATCCTGTTTTCAAAATTAAATGAAATTAAAATGTATTTGTTCCTGTGAAGTATTTGCCCTTTCCAAATCCTGACAAGCAAAAGAAATGTTTCCACTCCAAAGATATTTTATAGCACCAATTTGACATATCTGTGGTCATTGCTGATTTTACATTATGACTGTTTCATGAAGAATGTTGTATTGCTTATAGTACCCAGAGCCACTTGTCAGGATATGAGATTCATTGTGCTAGAGACTGTGGAACATGTAAAAGAGTGTAAAGCTGTCTGGGCAGGATTCAGCTGCCTTTTTACAGGTTTGTGGTGCAATGTGGGACACCCAAGAGTGTCCTAAAAACACGTGAAGTGGGATATGTCTGGAAGATCTGCAGCCTGCAGGAATAGCAGCTGGAAGCTTGAAAGGATACCCTTCTGTGCTTAAAATGTTGCTAACTTCCTATATTCAGGCAACAAAATCTTACCCTCCCTGTTGTGAAACACAGATTCTGAAAAAACCAAGGACTACGAGACTACAAAGTATGTATTTACAAGAAGACAGTGTTAATAAAACAAGTACAGGAACTCTGGGAACATAAAGGAAGCAGAACTGCATCAAAGCTGCATCCAATTAGCCCATTAACCTCCCTCTGGCAGTGGTCAACAGTAAAATTATAGAGAAACACAACAAAACCAGGCTAATTCTGCAGAGACCCTTCCCTGCAATATAAGAGTGCAAATTAAGAACTTCTTAATAGAAGCAGATTAAATTCCAATCAAAACCCTAACAATTTTTACATGGTACTTTATGAATAGAAACCTTGGATAGATTAATTGCTAGTAGTTTATCTTGAAAAGAAACAGAAGGCTGACTTTGCTAACTAGGCCCAGGCATAAAATCCGCTGTTAACCTCACACCTCTGTGCGCTGGAGCCAGCACCATGGCAGAGTATTCCAGCATTGTGCTCACAGTGACAGCTATTAAAACCTCAGCTGAGAAGGATGCAGCTAAGAAGCTGACTTTAGCATATACCCTAATTTAAATGGTGCTGTTTCACCCAGACCAACTTTCACATAAGTATTAGGAAAGACTGTCTTTCAAAGGCATGTGACATTTTTATTAATAGAAAAATTTATTAGTCACATACATATTTTGTTTTTAATTTAGATTAAATGTTTCACTTTTAGCTGAGTTAGTCCTTTGGAAGATCTAGAACATTTTCAACATCTCTCTATTGAAAATGTTTTGGAGTCTGGTAATCAAAATTTGTGAAGAATTCTGAGTTTTGTTTTCCTTCCTCACTTACTGAAAGCCAAATTTTTTGAGGTATCAGTGTTTATAATCTAAACCCCCCCCCTCAACAAATGCCCCTCAGGATTCTAGTTATAATTCCCTTGTTCATAACAAATAATTTCTGTGATTCCTTAACTGGCAAGCATAGGACTGCAAATTTCAAAATAATTCTGTTTTTCAGGATTTATGTCATCTGATTACAATGACATATCGGATTCTAAAGTCATAGAGCTGTTATTCTGCTCATACATTTCAAGAGCAAAATATTGATCCTGCCACAAAACAGTGATTTTTAGAGGAAAGATGATAAAGTGTTCCAGTTTTCAAATGTTGCCAAAAAATTATCCTGCTAACCTGGTGTCATTGCTGCTAAATGCCATCCCATCAATCCTCTTCTTGCTGACCTGATTCATTGGCACAGCATTTCCAGCATTGATGATGTTCTGTCCAAGGTTACGAGGGGGTTTATTCTTGCTCTATATCAAATTTAATTCATATCTGGTGACTCCCACATACACCTGGATGCCTTAGAAAATAAGTATCTCTGCACTGAGGACGACAGGGGAGCTTATAGACTTCAAAAATTTAATCCAGTGCTGTCCTCACTGAGCAAGCAGCTCCTCACTGGCGAGCAGCACACAGCTAAAGATCACCCCGGCTGTCCCTGCATCAGAAAGGTGACAAGCTGGCAACACAATATCAAGGACTGGTGCCTGTAGGTAATTTCACAGCTTTTGGGCACTTTGTGAGAACATTAGCCCAGGTTCTCCCTTGGAAACAGGTTAGTTATTGATAGACAGGGTTCCCCTGAAATGTGCCATCGTTATTATTCAGTCAAAACCATTTTACATGGTTGCATGCTTATAGAGTGACTCAGAACAGCAAAGGATTTGATTTCTGGTCATTTGCAGTTTGTTGTATTAGCAAGAAGGTGAGGCTCCTCAGTTTAATTGCGGCAATGCTTTGAAAGTAAATTCCTAGTTCTACCTGTCATATTTTTATTAGTAGACCTACCACAGTGTTGCATGGGGACAAAAGACACATGGAGATCTGATGTTGCTGGGCATTGCACAGTCTTTGCCTGTAAAGAGAACAAGGTGACCTCCAAGGAGAATTGGGAACAGACAAAGACATGACCAATTAAGGAAAGAAGGGTTATACAAGGAGGGAGTAGTGAGAGAAAAGAAGGAAATCTGGCAGGAGAGGTAACAGACATATTGGACAGTGCCCTCAGGTAGATGGTGTGGTTACACACAGTCACAGAATGTTCTGACTTGGAAGGGACCCACATGCATCATCAAGTCCACCTCAAGTGAATAGCCCAGGCAGGGATTGAACCCACACTTTGACATTATTAGCAAGTGGAGATTCAGCTTGAGATACAGAGCCTGAGGCAGAGGTAGGTACAAAAAAAGCCCATTGGCACCTCTGTACAGACAACTCCACATTGACACCATTATGTCTGCTGTCTACAGGTTCCACGGCTTCTGGAAATGTTTTCCAGGCTTGAGCCTCCAGCTGATGGTTTCATGAAGCTTCTCTTCCTCTAAAGTCATGAATTACATGGGATTATGAGGGTAATATGAGTTGGTTTGCTGCTGTGATGGCAGTGTAATTGTGAGGGCAAAATCATTGCAAAGGGGAGAGGGTTAGCTGTCCTGTTTCTGAAAGCAAAAAGTATTAATTGAAAGTAGATGCCATTACTTGAAAGAGCTGAACTTCACATCAGCAGACATTATAACAACCGTAGTACTGTGTTTACTTACAAGAATTGTTACCCCTTAGAAGAACATGAACATAAAATCTCAGCTAAACTTTTTCCTTGGTTGCCCAGCAAAACAAAAAGAAAACCAAAATAAAATAAAAAAAAAAAAAAAAAAAAAAAAAAAAAAAAGAAATAAACAAAAAACCCAACAACAACCAAAAAAAAAAAAAACCTAACCCAACCAACCAAAAAAAACCAGATTAGCCTATGGGAAAACAGAAGGATGGAGACTGTTATTCCCTTATTCCCTAATAGTTCCCCAAATACTTCTTTTGCTTCTCACAGTTGCATGCAATCCACATTGCTGCTGAAACACCAGCTTTCTTTACAGAAGAGACCCTACAGGTTACATGCATGTAAATTGATGATATAGAAGAAAGCCTGTATAATAAATTATCATGGCCAGGAGCTCTAAGTCATTGGACACTGGAATAGAAGTAAAATGAACCGTGCTGAAGTTTGTAATATATTTACTTCTTTTGTAAGCTTATAAGACTCCCTGAGGAAAAAAAAAGACAGTTCTATGGTGAAATTCTCTTTTGGAAGTAGACAGGATACATATCATGGGGGAATTCTCACCCTCTGTGCAGCAACCATCATACAGGTTTACAAACAAGGTGATGTTTCCAAAAGTCAGTACCTCACCTTTTATTTCTCAGTACAGATAGGAGTCCCTGGAAGCTATTAAATGCACAGTAGAGCCAGAAATACCTGGTGGAGACACCTTTTTATTTTACTGACAGTGAAAAACAAAAACAGCTATGGAAAACTGAAAAAACCAAATATTTGGGTTTTTTCTCCCTACAAATCTGTTCTCAAAAAAATACAACTCTGCAGGTGAAATCAACTGCATTCAAATTAAAGTAATAAGCTATTACAGGATTTTCCTCGAGATAATCAATAAAATATCTTTGCTCTGCTCTTTGTACGACCAAGAACATGTTTCTGTCTTTCTCCCCTGCCTCTTTTTTGAGAACGAGAGCCCTGGTAGTTCTTCAAGCCAGGTACCTGCTCTAAATCCTGTCATACTTCACCTAAAAGTAGTCTGGAGAACAGAGTATGGATTTGACTGAAATATAAAAAGGAGCTTACCTTCCCATTAATTAGAATAAATTAGGTCTCTTGGTTTTAGAGGGCTATTGACTGAGAGCTTTGTGGAAATTTTGAATAGGAAGCAAGTTTTCAGCAAGCCTAGAGGGCTGTGCCAATGAGTTGGCATGCTGGGAACAGTCTCCACTTGAGAAGTGCTCTGAGAAAAACTATGGGAGACTGACAAAGGGAATTAACTCCAGGTTTGGGACTGCTGTTTGAGTGAGGGATCCAAGAAGCTCATAAAATATGGAACAGGATCAGCACATAAGCTGCTTTGTATATGTGCAACAGTGGAAATTTAGTCATTTAACCCTCTTGAGTTAATCAGCAGCTGAGCAGTGGTTTTTGAAGGCTTTAGGTAGCTTAAGATACATATATGCCTCTCGGTTCATCGAGCTTAAAAAAAAACCTCACAGCCTGTAGTAAGGGAAATAAAATCCCATGTGCTTCTTATGTCCAGGCTGCCTCTATGGCTTGGAGTTTTATTCAATCTCTTCTGGCAGGACTTATCAAAACAACAGATCGCTTTGGCTAATTAGCCAATATTAGCTAGAGAACTGTGATTTCTGCATTCTTAAAATAAGGAGGTTAGTTGTGACTGCCTGTTAAAGAAAATGGCATTACTCTGAAAAGCTGAAATTCTCTAACACATCAAAAATCAGCAATCATATATGGTATGTTTCTTTGATTTTTAGAAAGACAAGACAGTCTACTACAACCAGTGACTTCATATGGGTGTGCCAACCTTTCTAAAGATGGGGCACAAAACTTTGTGACCTGTGAAACACATCAAAGGTTCCTCACATCTGAGGTGGTTGTGGCAGAATGTTGTGGAGGCTGCCTCAGGAGCAGGCTCACATATACTGTCTGTCTCACCTCCTTTAAAAGGCAGCACCACCCTGAAGTCCCTATGCCAGTATGGTCCCAGCACCAGACCTGTGACAGAAAGCTGCCATAACACCTGCACTTGATTCACTTGTGTCTCTGGGGCTACAAAATGCTCCCCACAAAACTTGCTGTTTATCTATTTGAAAAATCCACAGCAGCCAGTTAAGGATTTTAATTGTATTTCCCTTTCAGTTGTGGTTGCATGGAAATATAATTACATCTATTTTGTCCCAGACAAAAGAAAAAAAAAAAGGAAGGAAAAAAAGCATTGAAAGAAAGGGAAGTTTACACAGTAACACAAGATCCATAACTGCAGCAATTACCCCAACATAAGTCTCTAAAGAGTAAAAATGAGACATCACAGTGGAACAGATTATGCCATGTCTGTGGATGCTGGGGTTCATGTGTCTTCCTCTGAGGCAGCCTGTCCTGCTTGCTGTTACAGACAGGATGCTGGGCTGAACAGACCTGGAGTGTGATCCGGTCTGACAATTTCTGTGCTTCTAAGACTTCCAGATAGAGAAAACATACCTTATTTAAACTACCTTAATTTTTCCCTTTCTTTCACACAGATTTAATTTCCTTCTGGAAAGCAGTTACCCAGCTGTGGCTATGAAACTGGTAATAAGTGCACAGCTTCAGCACAGAGGTGATCCAGCGCTGTTCCTATGTTTTAAGTAATAGAAGATGGGAAAGACAGGAATGGGGGTAGGTAATGAAGGCACTTCGTGGTGTTTGGATCAAGCATCCAGGGAATACATCATAGTTGTCAGAGGGAAAGAGCAAGTTCTGGTCTTCTTCAGATCTTTTTTTCTTTTTTTTTTAAAACAGGCACAGAAAGCGTGTTCTTTCTGCTAAAAGACAGGAAAAAGGAATCGAAGTAGCTACATGCAAAATCATTTCAAAGCTTTTTTTTTTTTTTACTCCTGTGTAACACTTTCAACTTCCTTAATAACAGGAGTATGGATACACATAAAACTTTATGCTTTTAAAATTATCACTCTTTACTTTAACACATGGGGCCAGGTCTTCTGTTAAGGAAAAACAAAAGAGATACATTGATTAAATGCTGTTAATCCAGTTTGCAGTGCCTGAAGTTCTGGCACTGGTTCACTTTTTTACAAAAGAAAATGCATAAGGAAAACTTGGAAAAGCTCCATGGTTGAAAACTTTCTCCTAGCAAGCCTTGCCATTGAAATTAGAGGACCAGGAATCTCATGTGCATTCCCTGTCCTTTCATTCCTTCTCCGAAACAAGTTCCAGAAAAACAAAGAAAACATTTAACATCTAGCAGAAGGAAAAAAAAGGCAAGCATTAAAATATTTCAGGCTTTGGAATATATTTCCTGTTTCCTTTCCATCATCAGCAAACTGTTCTGTAATTACAACAAAAAATCAGAACTTTATGTCTGGGCATGATGGGTACAAGGAGGTAGAGATTGTAATCAATCAAAGGTGGGTATTAGAGGAACAAGAGGTTCCAGAACAACTGCTGAAAAGATTGTGGGGTCTGGGTGTGGACTGAGACCTGTTTGAGGGGGTGGGGGGTTACTGGGCAGACAAATTAACATGGCACAGCACGGCATACAATACACAGAATATTTCAGTCGGAAGGGAACTATCGTGACCATCTAGTCCAGCTGTCTGACCACTGCAGGACTGACCAAAAGTTAAAGCATGTTACTGAGGGCCCTATC
This sequence comes from Molothrus ater, assembly GCF_012460135.2. Lineage (NCBI taxonomy): Eukaryota > Metazoa > Chordata > Aves > Passeriformes > Icteridae > Molothrus > Molothrus ater. Next base: position 80,368,116 of record NC_050479.2, on the reverse strand, counting down.
CAAATGCCTTTTAAACACTGACAGTCTTGGGGCATCAACCACATCTCTAGGAAGAGTGTTCCAGTGTTTGAATATCCTTCACAATGTGCAGTCTGAACCTCCCCTGGTGCAGCTTTGAACCATTCTGATGCATTCTGTAACTGGATATCAGGAAAAATAGATCAGCACCTCCCTCTCTTCTTCCCCTCCTCTGGGAGTTGTAGAGAGCAATGAAGTCACCTTCAGCCTCATTCTCTTCAAACTAGACAACTCAGTGTCCTCAGCACTCCACGTAAGACATTCTTCCCAGCCCTTTCACCACATTTGTTGCCCTCCTCCAGAAGTTTTCACAGACCTTCACATTATTCTTAAATTGCAGGGCCCAGAACTGCACACACTACTCAGTCACACCAGCGCTGAATGCAGCAGGACAATCACCTCTTCTGGCTGGTGATGTTATGTCTGACAGATCCCAGGATGGAATGTGCCCTCTTTGCTGCCAGGGCTCCCTGCTGGCTCATGCTGGGCTGCTCCCAACCAGCACCCCAGAACCCTGGGAGCAGTCTGCAGGACTGCTTTTCCCATTTATCTTTGTGGACAGCCTTACTCCATCCTAGGTACAGAATCCAGCATTAAATTTCATCCCATTAGTCACAGCCCAGTGCACCAATCAAACCAGATTCTTCTACAAGGCCTCCTCTCCCTTGAGAGAGTCACCACCACCTCCCAGTTTGGCATTGTCAGCAAATTTGCTAATGGTGCATTCAAGTCCTGCATCTAGACAACTGATAAGTATATTAAACAGGCCTGACTGTAGAATTGTATCCCAGCTCAATTCCCCACCAGCCAGATTTAGCCCCATTCACTGCAACCCTTTGTGCTCAGCCCTCCAGCCAGTTCTTCTCCAGAGCACCACAAACCAGAAGGAGTCTGTGAGGAACAGTGTCAAAAGCCTTCCTGAAATCCAAGAAAATGTACGTGCCTGAGTGCAGTTGCTGGAGGGATCCACATTGTACAAATTATGCATATATATATGTATAAACACAAATATATGCACATATATATAGTTGATGCATTTTTTAATAAATTTATCTATTTGTACACACATATATAACTCCTGTCTATCAGCCACAGACGGAAACAGAAGGAAACCATTTTTCCCTATGTCATTTCATGATTTACTGTTTTTGCTGGGTCCACGATCAGTTTTCTGATCGTGGACCCAGCTCACATGGCATTTCTTCTTTGGAACACAAGAACAAGCTAAGAGTTTGTACAAGTTATTATGAAGTTTGTCAAATTGAGAACCAATTTTCTAGGTTGTGTCTGCACAAGTGCCTCCAAAGCCTTATATATAGGATCATTACTGTTGCATCAAAAATTCTGAGAAATCTTCTCATAGATATTTTTTTCTTTAGAGTCAACACAGTTTACTTTCAAAAATAAATTATCTTCTTGAACTACAGGGGGAAAAAAAGTGAATTTCCCCCCCTTAATTAGTTTCCCTTCATAATGACAAACTGTAAGCTTTTCTATAGCACATCTTAAAATCTTTACTTTCATTCTTACTGATACCAACAACTAAACAGAACAGAAAAGATGTATCAGCCTATATGGAATTATTGATTACCCTGTTCTGAACAGTCAGTGACTCAGCTAGAATAAAGGCATAAAACTGCCCATATTAGCTACCTCGCTCCCAGATAGTATGTGGGTACAATTCAAGGACAGCACAAATAAAGAACTATTCCCCAAAGTCATTAGGATCATGAACAGCCTGCTCTATGAACAAGTTTAACCACAGGGACATGTGCTCTCTACCCTGCTGGCAAAAAACAGACTTTGACTCCTTTTATTCCAAGTTTACAGGTAGCCACTGATACTTTCCAACAAATGGGGAGCAAGAGCTCAATGTACCCTTGCATAAAAAAGCAAACTCAACACTCTAAGAACTCACAAATTAAGACAATCAAACTAAGGAAATAAGTGCCAATTTCCAATCAATCCGACAGGGATACCACTAATAAAATGTAAATATGCTGTATGTGTGTGTGTGCGTGTGTGTGTATGTTCATGTGTGTGTGTGTATATGTTTATGTGTGTATGTGTGTGTGTGTGTGTGTGTGTGTATAAGCAGCCTTCCCCAACTTCTTGCCCACCCCAGTCCTTCAAAACGTTTTTCCTGAATTTCACTTTTTCTGTTGTTGGTGGTTGACAAAACCTTCTTAGGCCAAAACAATCTGCTCAGACTCTCAAACAACAGCAAACTCAGTCACAATATTTGAGCACTAGAGATAGTTCTTCCAGATCTACCTTACTAATAAACTTTGATAGCAAACTTAGGATCTTGAAAAATAAGAGAGTGTAGGGGTTTTGGTTTGCTAATTTAAGATTTTTTGGTTAATGTACTAATGAGTGTTTTGGGTTTAGTGTTGGCCAATTCCTAGTGTAATTATTAGAATGTATTTACTTTTGCAGAAACATTTCAGAGTGAGAGTAAGATGTCAGTTATCAGTATGCTATAATATTAATACATTTCTGTGCATTTAGGATTAACGTGTGCTACAGAAATCTACTGGTTACATCACTACGTATAAGAACATGCACAGATTAACAAAGGTCAACTGTCCTCAGAATTTACATGTTATGAATATTACCTTTCTCATCCATGAGTTTTTTCAGCCGTGTGAATTCAGTGTATAATGAGATCCATCATAAGCATTTATGTATTGTCAAAGATTCACTCAAGTCTAGGTAACTCTGCCTCATGAATATCCTTAAGAGCATCCCTACTGCAACTGATAGTTACAGACACAAATCAAAATGGAGTCAGTGTCTTGAAAGGTTTACACTCAAATTCTCTCCTAATCAAGTAAAATTTCAGTTGAAAGTGCCTAATACCTCATTTTTGCTTCTCTGCGGCTTCCACCACCAGTATTCCACAAGGCAGCAGCTGAGAATTATGTATCTGATTTTGTCTGATTAAGTGTGACTTCAGAATCACTGAGAAGGAATCCATTTTCTGCTCAGCACTCCAAAAGATTTATCAGTGAATGCATCATGTCCCAAAGCACAATGCTATTGGGCTATAAAATATTTCAATGTCTTATTAATAAGTTAATTGAATCCATTGTAATTTTCCTAGTATTCATGCAGCTCACTTTGTCATTGATTGACAGAGATGAATTTTAAGATATTTAAGAGCTTCACAAGCAGATGAACAGCTATATCTGAATTATCACAAATGCGGAATACTTAAAAGGGGACTGTAATAATCTTTCATTAGAAAATTTACTGTAGTAACCACTGCAAACCTTAGTCTGTTCCCACTGACAGCTAAAGGAATTCTGCATACAGATTCAATGCCATTTTGAGTTCAAAATTACTGCATTTTCCCCAGAAGTCAAGAAATTTGCAATCAAATGAGATAAATACCAGAAAAAAAGTCTGTCGAAGCCAGCTATGACTGACTCATGAGGTTGTTGAGTGACTCATGTATTTAATTCCAACATGGATGATTTATAATCCAGATTTTTTTTTCAGGGCTTGACTAGTATTGCAGAAACATCAAAGCTTCTTCTAAACTTGCTTAAGAATCTGTCCTACTCATCATCTCTTCAGTTATCATCCAGCATCCATGGATTCAACCACCGGATGCTGAGTTATATCTTTGCTTCTCTCCTGAAGAAGAGAGGACCCATTTCAATCTGGAAAACATGACAAAAGTCCTATTTTAATGAACTAAAAATTTCCTTTTTGACTCAAAACTATATGACCACTCCATATCAGAATGAGGACTATTTTGTTCTTACAAGAAATTCCCCATCTGGCCGCCTGAATCTGGTTTCCGAAACTTAGATAATTTTTTGAGACATTTTTGTTTGCATGAAGAATGTGGAAACAAGAAACTGCCAGATGCATCCAGGGGAGCTAAATAACAGAAGACATTGCACATATGGTGCATAAATGCCCCTGAATGGAAGATCCAAATGTCCTTATCAAGACATACCCTGAATTCAGAGGTCTCTAGCCTACAAAACATGTTGGGTTTGGCTCAAACAGTCAATATATCAGTGTCATGATCTCCACACAGGAGTTAAGAATATTTTATATCTGTACATAAAACAGGTCTAGATAACTAACCAACACCAGCTGATCTTTTGAGCAATGCCAGAGAGCAGTGAAGGCACCAGCTTTATCCTGCATTTTGCCTGCTTCCTGCAACATCTGTAGGGATCCATTGCAAGCACAGCCCTCATCTATACATCTTACCTGTCACCATTAGTGAAAGGATGGTGTATTTCCAAGAAATGTTCCTTAGGTTGCAGATTTGCCAGCTCATAGTCCAAGCAAGATCGAAGGGAGAGAAAATGTCTCAAGCCCCAAAATGTTCTGAAAGTGTGTAGAGAGTGTTGGGCCAGCAGGTAATAGATAGGCCAAAGTCTAGATCATGGCCTGAGGTTAAGCAAATTCAGCAGCATGTAAAAAACAAGATACAATGAAATATAAAGAGAAATTTTCAGATGTGAATCACAGGCAGTGATCACTAGTGTGTGAGAGAGGCTTAAGTGAGGAGGGACAGCAAATGACATCAACACTGGAGGGGAGCCCTAGGGACCCCAGGGAGAGTGAAGCTGGCGAGGCATGGGGAACCACCTTGGCAACACCAGGCTACACTGGGATGACCACAATAACAGTGCTGGAAATACCCCCATTGAAGTATAGACGTATCAAAACTGGGACCAGTGGAGAAATGTGATTAATTTTTGAGCGACTTATTTGGGAAGAAGCCTGGAGGGCAGCAAAAGTAATTGTCAAGAGACAGTTGGGAAAAAAAGAGGGGCAAGGTTTAGAGGTACCTTTCTGGAAGGTCTGCATCCAGCTCCCACAGCCTGAATCAGGGAAATAACAGCTACTTTCTAACCATACTGTGTTTGCAAAACCCACCTCTACCATCAGGAGGGCTGCTGGGAAACAGGGTATTTCCACTGTTTTGTTGGTACACATTGAGCTTTAGTCCTTGTCTTACATTCACAGAGCAGAGAATCACTTAAACCATTCCTCTGCCTCAGCATTCCTAAAACTCAGCTTTGCCTTTTGCCATCAAGGCATGACAGAGGTGAGGTAAACCTCATTAGATGACAGTTCCAGCTTAACACTGCACCATTCCTCAAATGTTGTAGAAACAGTTTTAGGGACTAAGTGACATGTGAACAGTACTGTGGAGAAGCTGGAAAGAAAGAGATGAGCAGCAGAGCAGAAAGGCATTAAGCTGCTCAGGGCATCCTTAGTCAGATGCTTTTCCTGGGGTGTAGGGTATGGATTCAGGGCTCATGCCTGGCGGAACGGGATGTACTGTGTGGTATTTCAAGCAAAAAGAAAAGAATATTCCCCAAATACTCTCACAACTCCCTGAGACGGATTGGTTGTTTCAGCAATTCTGATTCAACCAGCTAAAACAAAGCATCAGGTTTCTGTATATTATCCAGCCTGTTTTGCAAACAGGATAAAAGAGCAGCTAATGAAACAATCTTCCTGATTCCTTGCTTTCCCTTAACTTCCACGTTAGTTATGGATTCTCTCATAGTAACAGTTGTGAGCCAAATTCATCTTCCTTTCCAAGCAAATACCATCCTATTCAATACAGAATTTGCTGTAAAATTGATTTAAATCTGCCTGTATTTCAGTTTGGCTAAGCATAAGGGAGGATTGGTGCATTTCTAGTATAATGATCTTTTATCTGTAGGTTTGGCACTCAAACTACACCTGCGGTGAAGAATGTTTATAAATTAAAACTGATGCCTAAAGTACTGTAAAGACTGATTCAGCTCAGAAGAGTTACTTATTTAGCCTGGAGAAAAGGAGACTCAGGGGAGACCTTGCTCTCCACAACTCCCTGAAAGGAGGTTGTAGCAAGGAGAGTGTGACAGCCTCTTCTCCCAAGCAGCAAGCAACAGGACAAGAGGAAATGGCCTCAAGTTGTGCCAGTGGAAGTTTAGATTGGGTATTAAGAAAGGTTTCTTTATCAAAAGAATTTCCAAGCATTGGAATGGGCTGTCCAGGGAAGTGGAGTCACCATTCCTCAAGGTGTTTAAAAGACATGTAGATGTGGTGCTCATGCACATGGTTTAGTGGTGGAATTAGCAGTGCTCATTAAAGGCTGGACTTGACCTTAGAGATCTTTTCCAACCTAAATGAGCCTATGACTTTTTGAAGTGTCTGTCGAGGCTGGCAATCATTCCATTAGAGAATAATGAAAAAACAAAAAAACCTCAAACCACTCACCCTATTTGCATCATCTGAATGTCCATTTCCTGCTTACCATATATTACACTGTAGTTCATTAATTTCAAATTATAGAAAGCAAGTTACCAGTTCCCTGCTGTGTAGTTAATGAACTTAGTAAAAAACCCTACAGTTCTCATCAGAAATTATAAATAACCTAAACAGCTAACTTGTGATTGGGTAGGGTTTGTTTATCTTTTGGGAGCAGTTTATCAGAAGTTATGTTATAAGCTTAAGCCATTAGAACTATTTCAAGGTACCAAACTGCTAGTTCTATAAAATTAAGGAACTGCTTCTCCATTTTCACAGGTAATTGTAAGTAGTTTTGACAGATATTAAAGTCTGTAATTCTTGAGCAATTGTGTGGAAATTCTGGATACACAAATTCCCTGGTTTGGTAAGAAGCATCAAGTGAGAGAGAAGTTGGGTGTTTCTCTTCTCAAATGCTTAAAAATGTTATTCTGTATTAATTTAAACTGTCTACAAGAAATATCAATTTCATAAAAAATGGAACCATTTGAGAATGGCTAAATAGTACCTGATCTGCCCAGGCAGACCTTCTATTATTTTTACTACATTTTCTTTCAATTTTCTTCTCAAATTTGCCCTGGGACTTTTTTTCTCTAACCTCAATGGCTAGCGGTCAAATATGAATTATGTTTGTGGAAACTATTAAGTGATTTATGTCCTTGCACAAAAATACCCCAGGCAGGTTCCCTGCATGATGCAAAGCAATGCTGATTTAATTCCTGGGAACTACTCCTCTCATGAGTAAATCTTGCGAGGAAACTTGCATTCCACAGTGCCCTCATAAGAGTAAGACTATTTTTTTTAAGAGAAACAACTTCTCTCTGACATCAAACTTATTGTTCCATAAAGAATTCAAATTTAATTAGAATTACGATAGCATACTATCTCTGGAAATATGTCTCAGTGCATATTTTAAGGTGCTTAACAGGGCACACCTGTAGAAAAACTTTTTAATTTCATGCAGATGTGCATATCTTTCCCTGGTAGATTAGGTGGAGGGTATAGGGCTCTTTTTATTCTTTACAAAGGAGAACTTTCCCTTCTTTAGAATTTGGATCCTTGGTCCTAACTCATAGTCTCCAAACTGTATCCTTCTCCACACTACAGCAGTTAACCACACTTCTGTTAAGAAGGTAAACATAACTGGTAGATTCTGTAATGGGAAATGGCTCCAAGGACTGACTTTTCAGGAGCTACCTCTACAGCAATAAATGAAACAAGCCCAGAGGAAACCTAAAGCCCTGCCCCATGACATCCCTTTTTTCCCACATCAGCATCCTCCCACATCAGCATGCTCCTGAAGTTTTCTCCAGCTTGCAGTCCTCCAGGGAATGCACAGCCATGGCTCAGGATATCACCAAGGCACTAAATTCCTTCCTGGAAGCTCCATGGCAGAGTCCAACATCCTTTGGGGTGAGGAGGGAGCTCAGCTGTCCAGGCGCAAGCTGTGTCTTGCCCCTTGCTCTCCATACTAGACAAGGGGATCAATCCTACCTCAATTAGGTCCAGATAGGAGCAGTGACACCAAAGATTGTGGCTGAGACACAGCCCACACAAGTCTGTGAGAGTCTGTGAGAGCTCTGATAAAACACTGGAGAGGAAGATGTCTTCAAAGGACAATTCAGAGAACTTCCATTAAAAGATTGAGGGTAGATCACGTGAGTGTTGTGTCACCTCATGTACATGAAGGAACATGAGCTTTGATTGCATTGGAAGTCTTGGCAAGGCAAGAACTATGGCAGCAGCCATTCGTAACTAATTGAGAGGCATTTCTCTGTCCATGGTCACAAAGTTACTGACAAGGACATGCATTCTGCTCACTGCCTACAGAAGATTTATCAGAGTATGGATCACATCCCAAAGCACAGCACTAGCAGGCTCTAAAACATCCTGATGTCTTATTAATAAGTTAATTGAATTCCACTGTAGCTCTCTCAGTATTAACGCATTTATGCTTGTCATGGACTGATAGACAGAGATGAAGATGGAGATATTTTAATAGCTTCTTACACAAACAGATTAACATCTATATATACATTATCATAAAAAAAGAAAAATTATTTTGGGAGTGCAACTCAAATTAAGAGGAAGTTGATATGGTAACCACTGCAATCAAAGTTTGTTTTTCTTTATGTAAGGGGAAAAATATGGGTTGACTTCAAGAGGAGTGGAATCATAAGCTACAATTTACTGCAGCAAGTAGCCTAAAAAGTTGTCTTACTAGGAGACTGTATCACTTTCTTTGGCAGCTGAACATCTCTAAAAAGAGAAAGGAGTTCTAAGTGGTAGAAAAATGTAATAACCTGATGACAGTAGGCTTTCTCCATCCTGCTATTTTTGGGGTGAGTTTGTTGCTGCTCATGGTAATTTTAAGCATCTAGTTGGATGTCCTCCACTATACAAGCTGTCAGATATTTCTGTGGGATTTCTGCTTGGATGCCATAAAATTGTGTCTGAGCCAAACCAAAACTTTGATTGCTCCAGGAATGCAATGTGAAACACCAGAGAAGAACCAAGATGGCATGACAGGCCACTAGAAAACTATCTATTGTGTTGGTGGTGAGCAATGGACCACAGCCAAGATGTAGTAGGGACTCATGTGCGTCCCCCAGCCAAATAATAACCAATTATATCTCTTCCCTGCAAGAATTGCACCAAAATAGCTTTCTCAGACAATTCCCCAGGTGACTGCAGAGACCTCTAAACCAAGTTACCAATGACTCCATTGTCCAAGTGATTCAAGACACTTGAGAAACCCTTTACCTGCACAAAGTGTGTCTACACAGTGTAATGCAGGAAATAGCTCAAGCTCCTGAGCCAGAAGCAACATCAGCATGAGGAAACAGGTCACAGAAGGATCCACTTAGCAGCAGGTAATTTCCTACAGAGCTTTTTTAAAACTGCACATTACCTCAAGATGACCCCTATCTCCCTCCTGACATCCTCATGTAATGGATGCAGGAGAATCACATGAGAGTAAAGCCTGAGTTTGTAAAACACTTTCAGAGACACTTTGCTGTCCATGAGCAGAGGTAACAGGTCCCTGGAACTGGACACTTTGCTCACTTTTTCTCATCGTTCTTCCTCTTTCTCTACAAAGCTGATGAACAAACGGTGAGCCCTCCAGTGGCCAAAATAATGTATTTCCTACTCTGTGTATGATTCCAGTCCACCCTCCAGATGCTCTAACAGATTTTTCCCTGTGCACTCTAGCTAAGGCTATGATCAGAAATAGCAGCTTGATATCCAGAGAATGATAGAGAAATGTAGGAAGGACCCAATTACTTGGAAAACACATGGAGAGATTGATACTACTGGAGAGTGTAGCAAATAGTCTCCATTGTATTTTCAAAGTGGATAAGGAGCAGGCTCTAGGACTGTGTTCCAGGATGAGAAAAAGGGACATTCATCATAACACCAGCAGGACAACAGAAATATCCTGGATGAAAGGCCTTTCAGTAAAGTCCTTCCATGTTTTCCCATCAAAGGCATTGATTTTCCAGTATGTGAAATGTGCTCAGTAGCTCACAGGGTGTGTGATAGGCTTTGACATTATCCAGAAGCATTTCCATTGAAATAGGACATTCACAGAAAAAGGCTAGAGAAGAGAAATTAACAAGCAACCAAACATAGTCACTCTGGGGGCTTTACAATCCTGTTCCTGTGTTTCTCCCTTTACAAAACCCCTTCCTTAAACTCACTCCTGGCACCTGTTCTGTACAGGCAGGGAGGAGTAAGGAAAGGGGGTTTTTGCACCTTCTTCCTCCTGCCCCTCAAAGCTCTGGGTTTCTGTTCCCTGTGAAAAGGCACCATTATTCCAGTGGCAGGCTATAGCAGGGCCTAAGTGGTATAGGTGAGTTTCACAAGGCAGATGTGGCACCCCACTGCTGCAGGGGAGGCATTTCAGTTTGTGACTGTGTCATTTGGACAGAAGGTGGCTTTGCAATGACTCACCTACTGACCACAGAGTGCAGAGGCAGTCACAGCCTCTGGTGAGGAAGCTGCAGGGTTCATGTACAGCTGCACCTCCACCATGCACTCAAAAGAATTTAGACATAGGTACATTAGAATAAAAACATAGGGTACTTTTTAACACCACTTCTCAAGTTAATGGCTGTAAGGTAAAGACTGTGAAGGCTATAGGTTGAAAGACTTTCCTTTGATTCAGAGGTATTAACTTTCAATCCTTTTAAGGTTGTACTTTAATTACAGTTTCCACAGTCTTCACTACTTTTTTCCATTAGTGCAATTATGGAGTAATTCAGACTATTCTTCTAAAGCAAAAACCAATTTTCCTGATTTGAAAAATCTGTGGGTTTTTTTAAGTGAAAAATTAAAAATACAATGAATCGGTACTATATCTAAAGGAATAGTACCTAATTTTAAAGCCTCATGACAAATTGAGCTAGCTATTTAATATAGCAGCTCACATTTAGAAATAATTTAAGCTGACAGCATTTCAGGCACTACATTAGAGTATCTATGGACTTACAAACAACTCTGGCTTATACCAGGTGAGAACAGCGTCAAAATTACCTCTACCATTTTTGTGTTAACGAGCTTGCTCACTAAAATATCTCCATAGTAAAGGAAAGAATCTAGAAGTCAGTTTTTGGGGTTCCTTGTCTCCATCAGTGATTTACCATGCCAGGTAAGACCAGTGCCAGACCGGGGCCAGGCAATTTATTATCCTGCCTTTTCTTGAAAGGAGCCAAGGATGGCACCTTCAACTGTGCTCCAATGGGCTCTAAAGATGAGGTCCACCAAGCCCAGCAAAGTAATTGCATTCCTCTCATGGAGCAAAACAAAGATGCAAACATTCAGTAAAGTGATTCCATTGCCTCTTCTTCCTATAACCACACTAGAGATGGGACCATGTGTCTTTTGTGGTAACAAACATTTGTTTCCTCTTAAGCCAGGGACTCCTTCCAGCACTTGCACAGCACAGTCTACATGAGTTGTACACACCAAGTACATCTACACTGCAGGCTGAGCCTGGGGCTCTCAAGCCCCCACACCTGAGAGACCTGCACCACTACACCAGATTTGTCAACCCAAGGCCCTCCTTGCCAAGCCTGGGCTGGTGTAGGTATGCCCTGAGTCACAAACCAGGGCCAGTCATGCCCAGCTTTGTGTGCAAAAGCAGATTGTAGCACAGACCCTGCCTCAGGTTGCTTACGGACAACACAGAAGGCAGGGGAACAAAAGGAGCCAGATGTTCTCAACTGCTGTGAAGTGTGCAAAGAAATGAACCTTAGCAAAAGGTTCAGTAAGAGTGTCATACAATGTTCTGTTTTGCAGCTAGAGCCTTAACTTAAAAATCTTGATGATGTTTAACAGATCTTCCATATATCCCGTTAGTAGGTATAAAAGAGACCTAAAATACCAGTATAATCTTAATAGTATTTTAAATTTCATTTCTTCCTATTCAGCTACTCAAGCTACTCTGACCAATTTTGACTGAGCTCTCAAGTTTAGTGTGAAAAAGGAGAATATCAGAGCATGGAAATTTCATTTTTGTGAACAATTTATCAGTATAGTCCCTGCAGATTTTCTTATCTCTGGCATTATATTTTGTTTCACTGGAAATGCTTTGCCCAGATCAAAGCATTTCAAGACTTTTCATCCTTTTTGACTACATCATGTGTACAAAGTGTTTACAAATACATAATATAGCATTTTATTAATCTAATACAGTAACATATAAGGATACATAGTCAATCATGGAAGGAAAAAATTAAAACACAATGTGACTTCTAAAAAAATACAGCAGAATTTTCTCAAATAGCAAAAGGGAATACTTCAACACTGTGGGAATTTTTTTAACTTTTTCCCAAAACAATATACCTCTGTCAAAATCAACATTTTGTTACAAAGCATTTTCAATCTCATGAAACAAAAGGAAGATTGTTTAATCAGTTTCTCTTTCAAATTAATTCTACTCTCTAACACTATCCTCAGAGCTGTTCCTCATAAGCTTGGATTTCAAGAGAGACAATAGTAATAAAAAAGTGGGAATTTCTGGTTTCCATGGGGCCTTAAGCCATACACATATCCAATCCAGTGGGCAGTCACACCACAGGCACAGGAGGAACAAAAGATATTTGCCATGACTAGGGCTTTTGCTAGAGGAGAGAAGAATGAGGGACATGTACGTGGAAGGGAAGGCAGATGTACACCTTTCCCATCAACCTTTGCCATGAACTTCATAAGATTTGGTGTTACCCTTACTTGCTCTATTAGTCTTTATGTTTTGGAGTGTTCCTTTTTTTCAATTTTTTTTTCTGAGCTCTTCTCCCTGAATAAGGTGAATAAAACCTTTTCTTTAAGTTATATTATTACAAAACACGGTCCCAATGAGTGCTAATGAATCTTCAGCATCTGGGGACAGACGGAAAGGCAGGGCCTATAAGAGCAAGTGTTGTTGCTCTTATAAAAGAACAAAAATATTTAAATTAAAAAGCTGTATAATACTAAGGTATAATATCAAATTTACTAATTTAAGTACAGGATTCCTGATTTAACAGTGTAAAATTTATGTTGTTTAACACAATAAAAATATGTTACACTTTTCAAAATCTATATTAATTGCTTCATACAGTTCAACCACATAGTAATGTGATTCCATAAGTGCTCCCTGTAATATACCTACCATCAAACACTTCCTAATTGCCAGAAAGGACTACATGAGTTGAAGCCAGCTCAAGGCCATTGCTCTCTTCAAAATTGCTTTGCTATTAGCTCAGTTTTTATATTACCTCTGTCTCTGCTGGTGTGGCTAACTCAGAGAGATGTAAACACTCCAATGACCACAGAGAGAAATATTTACACACCTAGTTGATCTACTCAGCTGTTGATAGTTGTTTATCTACAACAAAGGCCACCTTTCCCTCCCCTTTTCTTAGTGAGATAAAACTCACATCCTTTGCTACAGCTATGGTCAGTCACACCCTGTGTTGTTCCCCAGGCTTCATGGGCACATTGCTCTTACCCATCTCCTCTCAACCATCTTTCATTTTAGAGGTTTATTGGCTGGTCATAAGTATCAGGATAGATATTTTCAAAAATACAACCCATTTTGGGAAGCCTGTATGCAGTAATGTTCTTCACACCCTGAAGACAATGATAAGATTTTACGTTCATGAGCTGCACTGGTGAACAGCACCAAAAAGGGAAAAGAAAAATATCAAAGGATGGAAGAGGTTACAGAAGAACCCTTAATGTATTTAATATGGAATTATATTAAATCCAAACCGAATTATTTCATTATTACCAGTTTTTATTGTAGTATTCTCTTGGTAACAGACTAATTTTAATGCAACTGCATATTAGATTTCAGACTAGAAAGAAAATGCAGATTAACTAGAATATATATATATTCACCAATAATTGCTACCTACTGAAGAAAAGGAAAAAAAATGGATATAATTAAACTAGAATGTAATGAGTTTTATAACTTCAGTGACTTTTGACTGAATATGAAACAATGTCCCTATAGGGACTGAATGAGAAATGACTTTGTGTTACACTATCTCTTAGCCCTTGAAGATTTAAGCCAAATGAAAACTGTCAATCACTTTGCATACAGTGCTCCAAAAGGTCAGCTGTGAGTACTGTGTCTTCCTCTTGACCTGTCTGGATTCTCAAAGTTGGGGGCAGTGCTATGTTTATAGAACCTACAGCTCGAACTGCAACTTAAAGTAGCATTTTAGCTGATGGAAGAAAGAGTGTTTGGGACATCTGTCCTGAGTAGAGTCCATAAGTGTGTACTCCTCTGTCTTCCATCTGCCCCAGCTCTGTCTTTCTTGCTCCTCCTTGTTAGCACCTTAAAGTCCTGATATACTTTCATTTCACAGGGTGTTTAAATGATCTTTTTGGTTGGTTTTCCCAGATCAAAGAAGCATGGTGTGATAAAAACTATCCAGAAAGACAGAAGGGGATGAATTTCCAGCAAGGGTTGTCCTGCTGTTCTATGTAGTGCCCTTTTCCCAGCTATTCAGCAAGGATACAGGATTCTCACCTTGTCATGTTTCACTGCAGATGTTACCACCCAGGGTAACGTGTATTTCATAGCAGATTACACCAATTTAAAGGGTTACTGGGTATCCTCCAGAGGCTTCTAGAACCATCACAGAGCCAGAAGACACACACCCATGTGGCATTGCAACTGTGAAGAACGACAGACAGTCCCAAGCCCTCAAAGTCTGCAGGGTTTGATGGATCTGGGATCACCAGCTGCTACATGTAATGGCAGTAGCTGCCCTCAGTCTTAATGCTTCAGCAAGAAACCCATGGGGTTTTTTTAATTCTCTGTGAGGCCTGTTTGACTAGTCCTTGGGATTTTAGATAGACCTGTCAGATGCAAAGGAAAAACTAACATTTGAAAAAAGCCCTAAAAAGCAGCATGAACCAGAGACATTTCTGAGTATACTGATATGGTTTTAAGTGAAAGAGGACAAATTTAAAATTCCAATTACTGTCACCTTCCCTCTCCTCTTCTAAAGAAACAGAACTTGAAGGAAAAAAAATTTTTAAGGATGTATTTAGATGCTTAGTCTCAGAAACTTCTTTGTGCTTTACAAAGAAGAGATTAAAGTTATTAAAAGGAATACAGAAAAATAAAACACACAAGCCACCCAACCTCATCAAACACAGGGAAAGGAGAGACAGGTGTCTATCTACTCCATTAGTGCACATTGCAACATGACTAAATACAGGAGCGCTGCTTGCAAAATGGAATCTAGGCAAATTGCCCAACAGATGGTACAACCTATTAGTGAAGAAACTTTCTAAAGGATGATAAGCTACTGCAGGAAGTACAGACATTCTCATATTGCAAGGAAGGTAGTCTGTAGGGATGTAGGACTCCCTGAAATATGAGTCCAATTTTAATCCTCAAATGTACATCAAATTATAATAAATGCCAAGCCCTGGGCTGCAGAAGTGCAAAGGGCTCTCCAAGGTGTGGTGCCTAGGGTTTTAAGCATATTTGAAGTGAAATAGATGTAAGACAGCATACCTCTGATCTAGGTGATTAGACAAAAGACTGGTAAGATTTTTTTGTTCTTGTGTTTTTGTTGTTTTCACAGAAGGGACAAAAAGGGGAAAATATGCTTTTCCTTCTTATGAAAAGAAGACAATAGACACTTAAGTTCTGGATAGGTTTCTTAGTTGTAAACCTGTTATTCAGGGAAATTCCATGGACATTAATAAATCTGGGTTAGTTTCTGCCAACTGAAACCATTTTCTACTCAGAAATTAATTTAAAAAAAAAATTGCTTATTTAATATTGTTTTTCTTTCCATAAAAGTGTCTGGCATGTACTTACAACAGACATCTGAATGTCGGCCTCTAATTAGCTTCATTCATTTCATAGAGTAACTATAGGTACAAAAAAAATCTTAGCAGAAGTCTCCTCCCTTCTTTCTCTCTTTAACCATTGTGTATAAGGCATAGCTTAGATTTTGAATTCATTACACCCAAAAAAAGCATAATTTCTTTGTGAAAATGAATATTTTCACTTTAAAATGAGTGAAAGGAACTGCCAGCCCTGAGTACACTAGTACTGTAACCAGCCAAACCTAACAATGCACAAACAAAAGCACCAAATACAAGAAATACAGCTCCAGTCACAATGTAATATTATAATATCAGCAATACAGTCTGGCACAAAGTCTTTTATTGCTGTTGGCAAAGAGTTCTGAAAGTATGTGTGCTTGTTCATCCAAATTAAAAACAAAAATGCAGTGCATGAGATATCATTGTTGCTTCATCTTTTTTCTCTTGTTATATACTGAAAGATCTAAAGATTGCTCACTTATTGATTCAAACATTCTATTGTCAAATCTTTTCCTTAGGAATGCAGCCATTAGTCACCTGACTATTCTCACTGAAGCAAATTCTGTTCTGAGAACCATCCTAGTATGTTAAAGCAGAAATAAGTTTTAAAAGTCTCTGTATCCCAGTTTTCTTCCACTGACTTCAGTGTTGCCTCTTACAAGCTTGACCTATGATTTGTACGTGTTTAATTTAAAGTGTGATCTATGTATATAAAAAACATGCATATATATAAAAATCTAATTTTATATGTGTTTATGTAATATGTGTGTAAAGAATATCTGGCAGCAACTTGTATTAACCATCACGAAGGGCTCTAGTTCTCCTGTCACTCACTGAAGTTTTACAGCAGTTGTTCCATCAGGCCTCATGCTCCTCTAAGGTACCTCATCTGAGAGCTATTAAATATCTCCCTATGAAACTCTAGCCCTTTGCTCTCAGTGAGCATGAGCATCAGCAGAGGTGAGGAAAGGGAGGAAAAAATCCCCAAATTGTAACACATGGACTGAATGAAATGTTCCTCCAGTTCCTTTGCCATCTTAGGCAATATTGGTATTTAGTTTCTTGTCTGAGATGCACCTGGATCTCTCTCAAGAGCAAATGTATTTTGTCCTGCAGGTAAATTCCATCAGCAATTTATATACACATATATATCCTGCTTTAACCATCAGGGCATCAGAAAGAGGCTGAGAAACATATCAATTTACGTTGGATTTTCCTTACCATTTAACTGACAATAATTCCTTCTAAAATATAAGAATGTTATGCCATTTAGCCCAGTAAATATCACATTCTTAATCCAAAAGCCATAGAAATCTGTGAAGAAACTTCCACTAAACTCACGAAGTTGTGGATGTGTCATTCTATCCAACTAAAAAGAAACAACTTTGCAATCATTCTCAGATATGATTTGCTGTAAAAAATGGAGTCCCTGACCTTTCTGTGTATAGATTTAAGGATACAGTTATCACCTCATTAGACTGAGTTGATAGCTTGAAGTTATCATGAGAAAAACTAAACCAAGCCTTTTTTAACCCCACAATCAAGTTGGTAATTCTGGCAACATTTAACTTGTGGGAAAGCATGTTGTGCCATGCTGTCTGCATCCCAGGGACTGCACCACCTTTCCCTACCTGCTCTCATATTTAGATTTCCAGTTTCCAAGGCCCAGCTACAGATGGAACAGAAGGGATATGCATACTGGGGTCTCAACTCAGCAACAGGTGCAGATTAATTGGCTACATGTTGCTGAAGCACATTTAGGCATTATTTGTTTTAAGAGCAAGATTAGCAAATAAAATAAGATTTGCTGTCTTTGGTCACATTCAGTGATTCTTTTGGTGCAGTTAAACCTTTCAAGGAACCATGTCCCATGCAGGATGCACTGCCTGATGTGGGTGTTCATTACAGCTCATCTGCAGGATGTCAGGGCTAAGAATCATCCCTGCCCTTGTCTGAGTACAGACAAAGTAATGTATAAGACTATCAGTGAAGAGTTCACTATAAATTCAGGCAGTAAAGAAGGCTGGCATTAATGCTTGCTGGAGCAAAGCAGAAATTCTGCTTCCATTCCTTCCTCCTTTTCACAGCATCTCAGCATTGGTGTCTGCAAAAGATTTAGCAGAGCCACAGCTTTTCTCTTCCCATTTTGCAAGGCTCAAAAAGGAATTTGCAGATGCCATGCAGTCTAAATGCTAGAGAGAATGGCAAATACAATGCCATAAATAAAGAAAAAAAATTAATAAAAAACCCACCCAAAAAAAATTCTCTAAATTTTTTTTAAAAATCAAGAACTAAGTCTGTGGAATTAAGAAAGAGACTGGATCACTGCTTGTAAAAGCAGTTTGAGAGACATCCAAAGGGAAGTTAATTCAGGATTGTGGCTGATGTTTCATGTCAGTTCTGACAGTAACAATTGTTCCTGTACATGTTGACAGCTGAAGAAGAGTGGCTAAAAAGGAGACATTTTCTAGTCTCAGCTCAGAAAGCACTGTTACTTAAGTCAGTTGAAACAAGTGTCTAGGAATTAATTAAATAATTTCAAATGTCAGATATATCAAGCATTCAACAAATTTATTCCCATTTTTTTTTCTAATTCCTATATCTTCTATTCAAAGATTATCTTCACAAACCATTTGACCAGGTCATAACCCACTTTTGCTTGATTTGACATATTATGAGTGAATATTACAGAACAAGAGTTATACAAACAAATGAACATGTTTGAAAGAGTTCTTTTTAATTGACTTGGACAAAGCACAGAAATGTATAAGTCATTCTGCAGCAATTTACTCTCGCAGACTTCTACATAAGCAAGTTGGTAAGCACTTTTATTATGATTCCTGATTGTTTTACACTAGTCTTCAAACACATGAAAGATAAATCCAGACAAAGGAACAAACAACATCAAAGGAAGATGCAATATCTGTTCCCAAACCTTAGTCAGACCCATTCATTCTTCTGTGCTCTTCAGATTTTTTTTTTGACAAATATCCTCCTACTTCTGTGGCTAAAGTACTGTTCATAAAACACATTAATCATGTATAGAAAATGGACATCAGCCTTGAGACATAAAACCACAGTTCTGCCTTTTATGGTCCTTAAAGACACACAGCAGCTTCTTTAAGATATGACTTAAGCCCAAGGCCTCTCTGCTTGCTGTCAGTAAAGAACAGCTTGGTGATGAAGGAACAACTGTGGCTGATAACTCATTAATTTTGAGCTGAATAATTGCATTCTGCTTCCATAAAATATATTGTCCTTCTAGTTATATTCCCTTTCATACATTGTTCTCTTCTGTGGCAATGCTGCCAGATACCATGGGAACAGGTTGCCCAATTGCACTACCATTAGCTGTGTTAGACTTTCTAGGCTCAGTTTTGACAAGGCTATGTGGGGTAGAGGTGGGAAAAAAAAGTATTTTTCAGCACACTGGATCACATAGGTAAGCAAGCAGAGTAAGTTTAAACAGTGCTAACACTATGCATAGTCTTCTAAGTTTAGCCCCAAAAATAAATATATTGCCTCTGAGGACACACCACTTCTTAAAAATTTTCTCTTACATCAAGAGAATGATGATTAAGATCTGTGACCATGCTTTACTTCATGAATTTTTGGTTCATTGTTTATGGCCTACCTCAATGCAATGTGCAGATGATTCAAATACCTGCATGCCATTACTGTGTCTAAATTTACATGTTTGTCACACTGTAGCTCACCTCTGGCTATAATTGTACAATTTTTATGCAGAAATGTGGGGGTGAGATGATGGTTATGATAGATCTGGGTTGGCTTAAACTCAACTGAGATGGTTAAGGCAGGTCTGGGTTTCAGCCTCGCAGAAGTCAGAGGGTGGATGGTGCACGTGCTCTGCCCTAGGGAGTGGCAAGCTATCTGTGCTCTGATGGCAAAGATATTTCCCAGGCACTCAGAAGTGATGGTTTCCTTAATCTCTCACTCCCAGGGACTGTGGCAGGGAATTTAGACCCACTTAGTCACCTCTGTTTGCCAAAATATCTCTGAGACTGCCAGGAGTGGAGGAAAACATTTTGGGGTGCTTCATCTTCTGTTGGCAGCATG
Source organism: Molothrus ater (assembly GCF_012460135.2). Lineage (NCBI taxonomy): Eukaryota > Metazoa > Chordata > Aves > Passeriformes > Icteridae > Molothrus > Molothrus ater. Next base: position 80,348,406 of record NC_050479.2, on the reverse strand, counting down.
TGACTTGTATCTCATTCTCTACACTGCTTAACAGCTAGGCAATGTGGGATTTTTTAGGGTTTGGGGGCAGTGTGGTTCTGAGCAACAAAGAATCACTGAAAGCTTAACAAGGTGAAGACACTGTGATATGGGTTAAAGGAAGCAATCCAAAAGATCAGTGAATACCACTGCAGAGAGGATCCTGACAGCTCTAAGGAAGATATTTGGGTGATGTGCTCCAATTTTCCCCTGAGTTTTAAAAATATTTTGTGCTAATAAAGTAAAATAATCCAAATATGGAGCAAAAATAACTCATATTTAGCTGGAGTCCTTTCCAAGTTTATTTGTAGTTGAACTTGTTATGACAGGTATCTATTTTCTGCTTCTACTTAGAGGAGTAAGAGATTAATGAATTTTTACAACTTTAGAAATGAATAAACATGTCAAATACAGGAATTATTTGTTAAGTTCTGTCAAAAAATATTTGTTCTTGTACCTGCATTGTTACAGAGCCATTGTCTCACACCCATGAGGTGGAGAGTTCAAGTGTCTCTAGAAGTTATTAATAAAGTTTGTAACATGTATATGATGGGAGAGATTTATGCATGTACAAACACAAGACCAGTTTTGTATTGAAGGATTGCTGGAACAAAGGTGTCAAAGATAAAAGATAAATCATGTATCCACACCGACATGTTCTGGCACAGATACATATACAAACTCGAATGCTCTCAAGCCGGTTCCACTAGGCCAATCCAGCCCTTCCTGTGCAAGACTGCAGAGAAGTTTGGGGTGTTTCAGCCTGGAGGGATTTCAGAGGAAAGCGGCTTGTGAAGAAAATAAAGTAAAAATGTAAGGATTATCCAACAGTGCAAAGAGTTTGAAAAAATTCCTAAGTTTAACTTTGTACCTGCTACCAAGCTCTGTTTTTAACGTAAAGGTGAGACATAGAATATGATTGCTACAAAACGCATGTCTTTTAAATAAATTGGAAAATTAACAGCTCATTTAATGTACAGCAACACTAAAAGAAATGGTTGCTCATCTCTGGGAAAGCATCAATGACCAAACTTGCGGCCTTGTACAGACAATGCAACTTAGTATTAAGGGTCTGTCCTCTGCCTGGTGTTTTATGGTTGGAGAACAGCCCTGCAGGGAATTACAAGAAAGAATTGCTCAGCCTGGGCACACAGAAAGATGTTTCCTTAAAAACTCTGAAATGTAGGGGCAGATAAACTTCTGTTATCATTGCAGCCACTATTAAGTGTGAATTACTGGTTTCCCTATAACCTGGGTATCTAAAGGTCTACAGGAGGATTAGCTAAGTACTATAACACAGAAAGTGAGTTGAGCCTTGTAGGAAATAAAAGCAAATTTATAAAATTACATTTAATTACTATCAGCTCTTTTTCAATGCATGAATGAATAAATGCTTCTGGGTTAGATCTAGTCAGGATATCACATCATCATGTTATTCACAAGACTTTGAAAACGTGAATAAATCTCATCAGTGTTCCTAATTATTCCTACAAGAGCTAAAGTTCAGTTACTAAGTAGAAAGTGTTGATAAGAGAAGAATTATTTCCTGGCAAAATGCATTTTAGCATTCAGCAGGTAATGGACAACTGCTTACATTACACTCTAATGTTTTGGTATTAATTAAATTTATTTATTGAGACTAATAATGGGAATCTTTCATTTCTATGATGGGTTTACTTCTGAAACTTACCAAAGTGGTTTACGTTTTGTATTATTTACATTACATTATTTAGAAATTAGATCAGGTTCAATGACCTCAGGGGTTTTTTTGGGTTTTTTTTTTGCTTTGGTTTTTTTGGTTTTGTTTTTGTGGTGTTTTTTTGGTTTTGTTTTTGGTTTGTTTTGGTTTTTTTTTTCTATGGTCACCAGATAAGTCCTTATCTCAAGGACATAATAAATATACCCATGACATATCTGTAAACTCCTCAGAAAGTCTCTGTCAGCAACATTATACATTAGCAGATGACAAGAAATTTTAAAAATTGTCTTGCATTGGATTTTTATGCAGCATATATTTAAAGCTGGAAGGTACCTGTGTCTTTATATGAATAAACCAAAGGATTTTTTCCAGTCACAAAGAGTTTTGGGTGTTAAACCACCATTATCCATGTGACGAAACACCACATCTTCTTAACACCGTATCTTGGCTTCAGCTTTCTATTAGCTTGGGTTCTGGGATCAGTTCTTATCTCAGTTAAGCAAGCAAATATTATTTATTTCTTGGCTATTTCTCATAAGAAGATTAGGTGGTAGAGGCACTGAAATCCATGCCTGTGCTGCCATGCTAGTTTTTGAAATCAAGCCTGAGGTGATTTCATTATTGAGGGTTTTGTCCCATGGAAATGGTTAGGATGACTGTTGAACGTTGAAAACAGAAATTAATATGGTAATACCTTACACCGATTTTTTTTTTTGTGTGTGTGTATATATAGATGGTCCTTCTAAAATCTTCTGCATCACTAAGGATCACAGAACAGATCCTAAAAACCATGTAGAAACCTCAGGCAAAATTTCTACAGATCCAGGAAGAAATGTAGGAAAGCTCCAACTAAGATGCTAGAGCACCTCAGAAGGAAAGCTTTCTGAAGGCTCATAAAATCAAATCCCTAGGTGCCCCAGGAAGTTTTCTAAGTTTCATGAACTGACCACCAAGGCACTTCAGGCCAGCTGGAACACAAAAATCTAGAAATCTTTGGTTCAAAGTTCTTTTGTCAGGTAAATTTATTGGTCTTGATCAGAGCATACCCAATCTCTTGGGCTGTTTGCAAGTTTAAAATGATGGTGAAATCACTGGTTTTAGAAATAAGGCTAGTAGATTCTAAGACCTGTCATCATGAAACAGTTTGGAAATACTAACCTGATCATCAAGGAGAAAACCACCTTGGTCATAGTGGTGTGAGGTTGCTAGGTAAATATCTTTTGTGTGGCTCCTTCCTGCAGGCAGCAATGGAATATTTGGGGATCCATCAAGCTAGACACAAGAGATACCTGATCTCTAATCTAGTTGCTGGGTTTCTCAGCTGAGAAAGAGGTCCTTCTGCTCCTTTGTCTCATTTGGCTTTATATCAATACTGTAATCAACATGTGACAATTGGAAAATGTGGAAATCAAAGTCTTTTAAGGGAAAGCAGCTGGATTATGCAAACCATAAGGAGGATACACAAGGGCATTAGGTTTTTCATAAGTATGACATTTATCTTCTCATATGGACATTTTCCTGCTCTTGTTTTTAAAGAAATTAACATTCCTTTTAAAATCTAGGCTCTCTTCAGTTGGCTGGGTGCTTCTCTTACAAGGTCTTCCAGTTAAAACAGTCAGCTGAAGTATTGCTGACTTTAGGTTTTGTCACTGTTGCCAAGACGAGTACTCTGAAGCACTAATGCTGTTCAGTTCAACTCAACAGAATATTTTCATATCATTCCTAGGTACCCATCATATTAAAACAGAATATTTTCATTAAAATGGATATATGAGTCATTAAAAAAATAACATCTTTTTAATTGTCTTTCTTCCGTGGCTAGCATCAAGGAAACAGTCATCCTGTGTTACACTTAAATATCTCAAAATTCACTAGTATTTCAGTGTATTTCAGTATTCATGGTCACATATGCATGCATACAAATCTCATGGAAAATATTACATCTGAAGAGCATAAATGTTGATTATTCCTCCAAGGGGATGCATGATCTGGATCCCTTCAGGCCAACTTTTTATTCCCTTACTGTGAGAAGAGATAACCTGCAGTTTGAAGAAATTTTTACATGAATAAGGAAAAAAGAAGCAGAACCCAAGAAGAATTTGTGGTAAATTCACTGAGATGAATTTAAGTCCCTGAGCAACCTTTCTGTCATCTAGTTTTAATTTTCATCTCTTTGCTGATAGCCTTGTAAGCACTCTCCATTTCAGACTAAATCTTTCCTTCTCACGCCTCTTTCATGTGGCACGGCATCATCCCATATTTAACACAGAGAAAGAGTTAAACACAGAGAAATAGTCTTCTCCTATAATTCTTTATTTCAGCTCCTAACTTTTATCTACACTAGTAAACCATCAAATTCAGCTCTCTTCACAAATCCAAACAATTAACCAGATTTCTTACCTTTCTCTAACATGGTTTGTGGCTCCTTTCCTTGCTGATAATGCAGTTGCTTTTCCAAGCTGTGAGCTGTACCATGTCCCTCAGCAGCCATTACAACATGTACTTGGTCCTCTAAAGAATAAAACTGATTCTCCATCTCTGCCCATAATTCCTTGTTGCAGGCAATTCCCTGGCTATGCAGTGTAGCTCACAGTCTTTAATGCAGCACAGGCCAGAGCCTTACATAAATAAAATGAAATAAATCTTTCCTATTAAATGTCCAGTCAGGGAAAATTATTTGAGAACACTGGCCATTAAAATAAGGATAAGCTTTAGTGCAGTTTGGAGATTTTTTTCAAACAGATGTGTTGTTATCCCTCATTTGAAAAACTTTAGCCTTTTTATATGAGGATCTATTGTTCATTTTTTTTGGAAAGAAGAGAAGTGCATTAGATATTGGAGAAAGTTTAAAATGAAAGGAAAACTCTGGTTTCAGAAAGATCCTATAATCCAATTTACTGTAACCTTGTACAGCAACTGCAGAAGAGCTATTGACAGACTCAGTTCAGTGTTCTGCTCATCTCCCAAGGTTAGCACATAAAAGCCAAGGCACTCTCGAGGAGAGAGTGTTGGTGGGTATTAATCAGTGTCACGCCTTAGGCCAGTGGCACACATGGCCATGTTTCCTCAGCATTACTGATGAAGATGTGGTCTTTGGATCTGTGACTGTCCTGAACTGGCAGGCAAAGTAGGTACTGTGAGGACTGAGTTGTGTGATCAGTTTAGAGAAGGGGAGCATTTTCTTCTTTTTGCAAGCTGAGAAAAATTACTGCATATTTTCTAATTTTTTTCCATCTATTACCATGCTGAAAGAAGTTTGCCAGGGACTGGTTCTGATTCTATGCAGCCCTGTGCATTCAAAATAATTTAATAGATATTTGAGCTGGAGTGTCTATACAAATGAGTGCCAAAATGCCACTTTCTACACTAAACAGCACCAATACCACTGCATAAAAATGCCATACTTCTGATGGCTGTGACAGCTCACACAAGCCCGTGATGAGATAGTTTCTACTTGCTCTGGAAAGCAGGCTGGCCCAGGAGACCTTTGAGAGCCAAGCTACAAGTGATCACTTGGACCACTGCTGGCATGGACAGTACTAAATTGCCATGACAGACAACAGCCTGCATCTGCTTTTCCTGTGAAACATCAGCTCTGAATGGGATAGGAACTCATCTAGAGGTAAAATTTCTATCCACTGTATGCCTTTCAATGTTCCCATGGAGGCAGAAGTTCAGAACTGCTAATGAATCTGAATTCACACAAACTCACTCCTGAGGAGCTGAAGGAATTAGCAGTGAAGGACACCATCCTCCCCAAGCATGTTCTATCTCCCGTCACAGCTCTTATTTAGTACTGGATGACTAGCACGCTTGAAGCCATATTTAGGAGAGGAAAGCCATAATTCTCCTCAAAAGAGAATTTCCTATAAGTCAGTATGGACCTTTGATCCCCAAGAAGCTGCATCTCCTGGATCCCAATGTCTTTACTGGAAAATCTGGGTGACAAAGCTGATGAGAAGCAGAAAGATCAAGAGTGGTGCTCCAAAGGAAAAGAAATGCAATAAAGACAATCTGGGACACTAGATTGTCTAGAGGAAAGAAACTAGCTTGCTTGTCGTGAGGACTGCAAGCCAAAGAAAGCCAAAGAAAGAACTAGGAGTGAAGTTTTGTACATGTATTTATAATAGCGTTCAGAGTAATGATTAACACAACCTTCATTGCTCCAGTAAGATGTTGGTATTTGTGTGTACATGCTGAACATACATGGAAACAGACAGGAAAAATAAACATAAATTAATAACACCATTATGCAATATACATGACAATGTACTAGGGGGCTCATTAATAATGGAACATGTGCAAAATAAACTACAGCAGAATCCAAATAAAATGAACCTGGAGTGGTCTTGCAATGTAATATTAACTGATGTGATTAAACAAACATGTGACAAAGTGATAGCAAACACATGCATTCAACTACTGTGGAATTCAGGACTGGCCTCTCAGGCTCAGAAATCACAATTTTATATAATTACCTTTTTAGGACAAGCGAATGCCTAGTTACTGGTAAAATGTTTTCTTAAGTAAGTATCTAAATACTGCCCTGGAATAGCAGTGTTTGCAAATCACCATGAAAAAAAAAGGTTCTTTTCCTTTGTCAGTGATGCAGATAATTTCTTTTCTTGTTATAGAAACATTTTTCACTGTCAGAAAGATGGAACCTCTAGATATAAATGCCTCTAAAATGTACATGGTGCTTATGTATAAACTGTAAGATTGAAAAGAACAAGAGAAAACACATAACCTAGACCTTGAAAGATAACTTTACTATTTTACAGCAAATGAGCAAACTTACTGGAATCTGCCCAAATATACTGTCTCCTGAAAATTCATATAGACACCCACTGGAATACCTGCATAATAAATCCATGGCTTAGCCTGTGTCACATGGGATTCACCTCCCCATAACTGCCTCCAGAAGTTGCAGTTGCATACTGGGCACACACGCACCTCCGGAAATTCTCACCTCTCCCGTATCCTAACCATCAAAGGCAACCAAACAGAAATATTTATGTTTTGCAAGGCCTTTTGCAATGAGGATGATATTTAGAAAGTCCTTACAATCCCAGTGCATCAGTGTTCCTGTCACAGAGCTGCTCCTCTGCTGTGTCAACCCAAATCTCCCACTCAATTTGTGCTGTGGGAGGTGACACACTTATTTGCAAAGACTGCTGTCATCACACATCCTGCATTGCCACTCACTGCAGCAAGGCCTGTTTTGGGGTCAAATGTGGGGCAGGCGCTTTCCTTTTTGTGCTGCTGCTGTCTTTTATCAGAATCTGGAGAAATAATAATATTAATCTCAAAAAAATAAAATATTGTATTTCTCCACACCCCTCTGCTCATGACAGTCGGTGTCTTCATGCGCCCTGCTGAGGTCCCAGGTATGGATGCACACCTCAACCACATCTCTCTTTCATGTCATCATGAAATCAGGTGCATGCTGATACCTTCACCCCCTCAACCACATGCTTACTGGTATGTCAACAAAGCCTCCTGTTATTTCAGGAATTTACAGCCTGTCAACAAAGTTTTTGGGGTTAAAAGTTCTTAGATCTGGGATAGAAGATGGCAGCTGAGAGAACCATGGATTTCTATGCTCAAATGTTGATGGATACAGTTCAATAAAAACAATAGTGCATGATACTGCTCACACAGAATTCACTGTAAAACGATCAATTAACATCTACATAAGTATTTGAAAGTTTTTTCTCAATTTCATTGTCAACATCTGCACAGGAAATACAAGCTGTATCTGGCTTACAATTCAAGGGACGTGCTATTGTTAAGCAATGCAGTCAAGTTGAATTTAAGATTATTATGTTTTATTAAATCAAGAACATTTAGGTAGGCTATAAAGTTTACAAATAGGCTTCTAACCCAGACAACAAGATTTTTTTACAATTTTTTTTTTAATTTTAGTCATGTCTTTTAGGAAGTCTCCTTAGTGTGAACACATCTCACACATAAACATGAGTATTATATACAAGCACAAGGAAAGACTAACAGAGAAAGTTTACTGTGCAGCTGAATTACTTTATTGGCTGCCAGAGAGAAAAGGAGACTGGTATGGTCTGTTGGATCCATATTGCCTTGCAAACTAAGTACATGCTGACTACTAAGTAGTATAAGAAATTAGCATTGGTGTGGCCTGTGACTTTCAGAATAAGTTAATTAGATGAATTTTAAAGACAGGCAGTTTTCACCAAAATAGACCAAATTTCAGCCATCTAATCACCATTTAATGTGTACATTAAACTGTGCTCTTAGTTCTGCTTTTAGAAATTGTTACCAGTCCTTTTAAAAAAAAGCAAGAAAGCCAAGAAAGCAAAAATGTTATATCATATAAATTATTGAAATAACTCCTAACAGATACTTAATGTAAAAATCCATTACCTAAACAAGATCACCAAATAGCAATAGAGCATTTTGGCAAGAAACATCTGCAAATGTATCGATTTTTCTTTTATTTTAAATAAACTAGTACATACCTAATAAAACTGCTGATGCCTTTTCAGTATAAGATTAATCAAAAATGGTATATCCAAATACTGTGGAGGAGAAACTGGCATAAAATCACAGATGTAAAACCCAGCAAGGAGTGCTGAATTTCTGATATAAAAGTAAGAAAATACAATATACATTACTCAGAAGGTTATCAATAATTCACATAAGAAAAGAAATAAAATGAGCACTGATTCATTTTCCAAAGAGTGACACTGGCTTCCTAGAGTAAAATGTCAGACCAGGACACTCAAGGGAGCACAGTATTCACACACACTCTGCCCTGTGGGCTAGATAAAACCACATGGTCACATTTAAGCTGTGCATCAGCTCACAGGCTTGTCTGATGAGCTGAACTTCCTAAATGAGCAAGTTCATATAAGATGAGTATTGACAATTTCATGATCTGGCCCTGTGTGAATCAGTATCACAGAATCATAGAATTATTTGGGTCAGAAGGGATCTGCTTCCAACCTCCTGCCATGGTCAATGACACCTTCTGCTAGACCAGGTTGCTCAAAGGCCTGTCCAAAAGGACCTTGTACATTTACAGGAATGGGGCATCCACAGCTTCTGGACAATCTGTTTCATTGTTCCACCATCCTCTCAGTAAAGAATCTTTTCCTACGATCTAAATTGAACCTGTTGTCTTTCAGTTTAAAGCCATTACCCCTTGTCCTATCACTACATGCCCTTGTAAAAAGTCCCTTTCTGGATTTCTTGTAGCCCCCTTTAGGTAGTGGAAGGCTGTTAGAAGTTCTCCCTAGAGTCTTCTATTTTCCACATTGACCAACCGGAGCTCTGTCAGCCTGTCTTCAACAGGAGACATCCTCCAGCCTCCTGGTCATCTTCATGGCCTCCTCTGGACCTGCTCCAGCAGGTCCACATTTTACTTGTGCTGAGGCCTGCAGAGCTGGATGCAGCACTGCAGATGGGGTCTCTCCAGAGCAGAGCAGAGGGGCAGAATCCCCTCCCTGGCCCTGCTGCCCGCGCTGCTTTGGATGCAGCCCAGACATGGGCTGTGAGGGCACATTGCTGACACATGTTGAGTTTCTGATCAATTTTCTCTGGAACCCCATAAAGAGTCTGTCCTATGCTAAGTGTGAGTATTGGCAGGTCACTCTGGGAGCCATCCCTTCCCTCTGTTGTGCCCAGCACACTACATAGCTTGGTGTCATTGCCAAACCTAACAAGGATATATTCAATCCTACTGTCACCTTTGTGTCACCAACAGAGATGTCAAACATTATGTCTTTGAGACAAGATATTACCAATGCAGATAAATGCAAACCTCTCAGTGTCTGTTCATATGAAGTGATAAATGCACTCACAATTCCTGCAATGCCTGTAGGACTGTGAATATTGTAGGATTTACGCAGGTAAAACACAGAATTTAATGAACAGAACTTATCAGTATGAAAGTCTTACATATATAAACATTACTAACATTATGTTGCCAGAAGAGTGTCTGACATGAATGCTTATAAACAAAATACTAAAGAAAAAAAGCAGGTTTTTTTCTTTTGCTTCTGAATTTCCTGTCTTCCTCCCTTCCTTCCCTCCTTGTAATAGGTCTTGAGAGATTGCCCTTTTGCACATGAACCAGACAAATTCTTGGCAATTTTTTTATACAGGAGAGCTACCATAATTTCATGCCTCTTCAAACACACAGTAAAAGCAATCAAGGGAAAAAGAAATTAAAAACTAATTCTGCTATTTATTCTCCTCATTTATTTTATCAGTCATCCCACTGTCACACTGAATAATAATCAACAAGACTTGATACACACACTTAGCAGAGGGCAGACATCTTTGTGGCTTTCCAGAGAAAACTGCAAGCCCCAGGCAAATACTGATTCTCAAGGAAAGATTGGATTAATCACAGCAAATGTGATGCCAGTGTTAACATTTCTGTTCACTCAGCTATCCGGGCAAGCTAACCATGATGCAAGTTTACCTAACTAATCATGTCAATACAGGGGGGGGAAAGGGCTTCAGAGCAGTTTACTACCACAGAAAACAGCTGGTATGTGGAAGGTAAAGTAGACAGAGTGTCTACAAAGAGGTATAAAATTACAACAGAAGTATTGTGACAGACTACAGATAATTATTGCTTATAATGTCTGGCTGCAATTATTCAATTTTGTACCATTTCACATTTAGTAGCTTAGTGCTGGAATTAGGAGGCTGAAGATGTTTGAAGGAATTCCATTTCAGTCTCAGTCACTTTGTGGTATTGGTTCAGAATACCTCCAACAAAACACAAGACCAAAATAAAACCATTATTTAGTTCTCTTTTGAGATCCATTCTTGCTGGGGAAAACTGCCCAAGCAATTTTAGACTTAGAGAATCTTAAAAGCCTAAGGGTTTTTGTTGTGCTTTCTGTTTGCTTGTTTTGATTTGTTTGTATGATTATTTGTTTTGTCTTTTTATCAAATCAGTTGTGAAAATAATGAATTCAGCAAGGTTAGATATGACTGTACAGAAATTTCTGTTTTGAGTGGTGCCTGGATGCACATTTAAGCCTCAGCTGTCATTTGTGTGAAGCATATTTCTAAGACAACGGCACTCCTGCATCTCCTGATGGACCAGCACACAGTCAGCTCCAGAAGAATCATTTTGTTCAGTGTAACAGTAGAATAACTTCAAGTGGACAAAACAGAATGGAATGAAATGTCCCTAGCCCTTTAGGACTAGAATTACAAAGGACTAGAATTACAAATCTCTGAAGGTATTTGTTGTGATTTCTGTAAGTGCGCATAATGTTCTCTAACGCCTTAGAAAATTAAAATGACACAACTAGAAGCTCTTTAAAACATCTCTGTATATTCATTTGCCTTTACATCACTGTCTAACTACCTTCACAAACCTGGCCCTTTGAAATTTTGTTCAAAAGGGAGATTTTGTGTACCCATTTTTATATCATTTTCTCTACAGAGTTTTGAGACACCATTTAGGATACTGACTTAGGCCAGGGACTGTCTGAAGCCAACTTGTTCTCCTTTACAGTGAAAGGGAACAGGTTATCATTTACTGTGCTTCTGAGTGCAGTATTTCTTGAACCATTCCCCTAAAGCACACCTGTCTGTGACATTTAGAAGCTTGGTTTTCATTAGATGCCAAGGCTCACTGGAAATGAAACACCAAGAAGAAACACACTAACCTAGTGAAGCTCCAGACATCAGAGACCTAATTCCCAACAACTTGGCCACCACCTCTTTGCATCCCTCTTGAAAAACTGACAAGGGACAAAGACAACCGAGACCAGTAGCTCTTCATTTGTCAGCACTTCTAGATATAGAGTTGAGACCAAAGGCATTCTGCATTTCACATCAGGCCCCATGTACCCCAGCACAACAATCCCAGTCTTACAGTAAATTTGAGCATTGTATATAACATTTCCAATGTGGTCAATTTTAACATTGCCTCTACTTCTCCTACTCTACTTCAGAAGGATCCAAGGAAGAGCTAAGGTAGATCTACCTACCTCTGCACAAGTGCTACACATTTCAGTGTACACAAAACACTTCTAGGATCTTCTATGAGCCAGTGCACGCAAATGCAGAAAATTCCAAAACAGCTAAATTTCACCACTGTTCATCCTTTCCCTTTCCTCCTGGGAATCAGGCTCTGTACTCCCAAACTTTTTTATTCTTTTTGTCTTGGTTCCAGACATTTCTTACCCATATGCCTCCCCATGCTTTTTCTCCTCCAAAACCCAGTCATTCAGGCTGTCTACGTCCCTCATGAGATGCAACATGCGACCCCTGACTTTGGAGTACTCCAAAAAGGCTCCAGGAAGTGCTCCAGAAGACACATAGCTGCCTAACAACTCTGAGAAGCTGATAGCCCTCATTCAAAAGCACCAGAGCACCCTGGTTTTACTGCTGCTTCTTTCAAAACATTCATTGCTTTTGTAACCTCAGTAGATACCTATCTTACATGAGTCATGTAAATACTTTTTCCAAATATAGACCCAAGTATATGGTCATGTAAATACTTTTTCCAAATATAGACCAAAGTATGTGAAATACCCCCTGCAGAAAAAGTTTTTATGCAGTTTTAGAAATAATATTATTTTCACAATTAGTGATGTCCTTAAATATACATAAAACATTTCACAGAACAACTGCTTGGTCTTTAAAGGAAATTTGCTTTTTCCCCTGGATATAGTTTTCTCCTAGCAGAGGAAAAGAATTATGCCATCCAAAAGGAGCATTATAAATTTTACTACTGGGCTAAATACAATGGTGCATAAATCTGGCAACTGTGAAGTCTTGTTAAATAGATAAATGTTTAGGGTTTTAGCCCTGCCATTTATCAAAAGGACCTTCCCCTACACTCTTCATCCTGACTGCTGCAAGCATTTTTAATGTTGGAATAAAACTCATTTGATTGTTTGAAAAATACCTGTGGAAAACTAGGCTCTCACCGTTAAAAATACTTGCTTTCATAGTTTAATGTAAGTCAGCAGCAGTTCCCTGCTGCGTTCCCAGACTCAGAGAGGTTCATGGCCATGTCTGAGTCTCTTCCAAAGCACTCATTTGGTTCTCTAACACAAAAATAAAATAAAAAAATAGTAAAGTAAAAGCTTTAGCTCTGTCCGTGCTACTATTGGGGAAATCTGCTGTCCACTCTCATCCTTCAGCTGCTGGCCCAAAAATTTCCTCAATTATTGCAGATTTTTTCTCACTGATACAGTCATCCCTTGTATCCCTTGAATACAAGGACACATGCTGTTAGCTAGTGGTCACTATCTGTGGATTTCCCAGTATCTGGGACTCCAAGTCCAGAGGTGAAACGGAGCCCTACCCCATGAGCTCATGGTCTACCTATAATGCATCAAATGCACATTCATGCCCACTGCCATGAGCTACAGCCTAGAGCCCAGCTCAGAAACTTTCGTCTAATCACTTCTCAACGACAAAGACTTTCCTGGGCATCAGTTCACACTCATGTTTCCCCATATTTTATTTGATAAATTATATGCAAGAGTGAATGGGGAGTCAATATGATCCATATGTTAGTGAATATATAGCATCACTTCTTCACCACTGTAGCCATACAAAGTTCTTTAGTTTATTGTCTTTACCAAGTTAAATCAAATTTAATATTACAGGAACATGTCATGTCACTTATCCAGAACCCACCATTCACAATTTAGAACACCATAAAAATGATAATAAGAAGAGGAATTTTATTTCTCATTGACTGCCACAGTTGAAATGAAGCTTATTCCTTTTTATTAAGCACTTATAAGGTCTTCATACCCTCTTATCTATTGCCTGAGGCACTCATTCTCTCCAAAAAAAATCACTATTAATCCTTGTTTCTGCCAAGTCCTCACAGTACAATAGTGTGTCCAGAAAAAGATGCCATTTAATAAAAAATTTAAGGTTATTACAGTTAGAATCAGTGTGGGCAAACATAGATCACTTGTGCTTTTTGCTTTAGAATGCCTGGAAATTTGTTCACAATAAATATACCCAAATATTATTATTATTATATCAGAGATGGTACAAAAGCAGAGAAATCTAGCAAAAACTTTGATTATATGTTTTGGAGATTCTGGTTATAGACCTATGAACCTTTACAGTTTGTCCATTGGTACATGTTAAACAGATCTTAAATTTATCTGACTTTTTGGTATTTTGCAAATTCCATCTTGAGAAAGGATATTTCTCTAACGTGGGAGATTCTTCTGTGGTTTATGGGGACTGCAACTCTCCTGTGTAGGGAATCTCTCCTCTGTGTCAGAAATTTGCAATGCCCTGAAGCACTGAATCCCATAACCACAGCAAGCAGGGAAGAAGATTCCACAAACACATTTAAAATCCCTCTTCCTCTGTATGGAAAGGGCTTGTGTAGAATTGATACTCATTTATAGGGAAAAAAATGAGAAAAGGTGGTCATGGCAAAGACCTGCCCCAGACATCACTGAGGCAAACTCTGGGCAAACAAAAAATTGCACTGCTAAAGCAACAGGAACATCTCTGCAAGAATGTGGTATTAATAGTGTGGAAGGGGCTAACAGTAGGTTTGTTAGCTAAAGAAGCGAGAAGAAGTTGAGAAGTAAGAAGAAGTTGATAAGGAGTTTTTTTTTTAAGGTTGTAATTAAGGAGATTGAGGGAAGAAAGATAAAAGAACTTTGCAGCTAGATGAAGTATTTTTAGAAAGTTAGTTACTATAACTTTTTATTAATAGTATTATGTTGATTTATTGTAGCTAATAGTAAGGATAGAAAAAGCATAAACAATTAGAAAGTGTATAAAAATCAGCCATGTTCAATAATAAGGTGTTGCCAACTGAGACTGCTTGTAGTCTCTGCTTTATGTCGTGACCGCCTCAACAGCGACAAATAGAGCTTGCTTCATCTTTCTTTCTTTCTTTCTTTCTTTCTTTCTTTCTTTCTTTCTTTCTTTCTTTCTTTCTTTCTTTCTTTCTTTCTTTCTTTCTTTCTTTCTTTCTTTCTTTCTTTCTTTCTTTCTTTCTTTCTTTCTTTCTTTCTTTCTTTCTTTCTTTCTTTCTTTCTTTCTTTCTTTTTCTTTCTTTTCCTTCCTTCCTTCCTTCCTTCCTTCCTTCCTTCCTTCCTTCCTTCCTTCCTTCCTTCCTTCCTTCCTTCCTTCCTTCCTTCCTTCCTTCCTTCCTTCCTTCCTTCCTTCCTTCCTTCCTTCCTTCCTTCCTTCCTTCCTTCCTTCCTTCCTTCCTTCCTTCTTTCTCTTTTTTTTCTTGCTTTCATCCCTTCCCTGTGTCTGTGTGTTTGCATACTTATATTCTTAGTAGAAAAAAGCCCAGAATGATTTGAATTTTCAGACTGAATTACCTCAAATCTTCTGGCTTAAAAGTAGAATAAAAAAAGTAAGTGGTAAGCCTCTTAGAGAACATCATCCCTGGAGTGTTTCATAACAGCATTTCTTTAGAAATGGAGGAAATAGGGGATTGCTCCTCTTCTCAGGCAATATGAACACACCAACAGCTTAAGAAATGATTTAATCTACATAAACAGGAAATTCTGTGTGGGATACTCACTTCTCTCGAAGCTGAATAATTCTATATAAGATTTTTAGCTGTAGAGGGGAGATCAACAAAAAGAGTGATTGTAGGAAAGCTTGTTTTTTATGGAATGTATGGAGAATATCAAGTTTCCAAATCATATGTCACAGCGGAATTAAAGGTTTTCCTAAAGGTGCAACAACACATGACATTCCTATTCTGAATACCTAAAACTAGCACTTCCTGAAAGGCACACAATTGTATTTCAGGCTGGTGCTCTGAATCACAGAGTCAGTTTGCACTTGGATCTTTCATATGCCTCATAATGAGTCATACTCTTTATTTCCTTTTATTCTTACATATTTTGTACAAAACAGAAAATAACATCAAAACTAGCAGCAACTTGATCTTCAAATACCCTGTGTTATAATCAGCTCACAAAGAGAAACAGACCCTCGAGACAGCCAACATGCAAGCTGTTAACAAGCAAAGGGTAAAAAAATGAGCCCAGATAAATAGGCATGGATGAAGTTTTACCCTTTTCTGGAGCCTGGAAATCTCAGCATAGGTCCACACCATCACTTGGAGTCAACCTTAGCACTAGTAACTTCTGGCCAAGTGCAAAAAACCTTTCACCAAACCTCTTGCACTAGAAGTTTCTCTCCTCTGGACCAAGAAACCCTGATGAACAATGATGCATATTATCATAAATGTCCTGCTGAAGAGTGCCATGCACAACATAAAATATGGGCTATCACATCCTCCTCCTCAGTAGTGCACAAGAACGTAGAGGACCAGATTTTTGCGCTCCTTTTCTTGTCCCATATCTGCCCACTACAGGCCATGTTCATGAGAATTCATATATTCCCCTGTGGCTGTGGCAATCCCAGGCAAAGAGAGCCACTGATTAAGCCATATGTCATCCAAGGTAACACAGGAGGGACATCTCTGAGCTCATGAAACAAAGGGGAGAGGAAAGGTAGCCTTTGTATCATCATGTCTGCCCCACCCCCCAAATCTCCTGAAGCACACATCCAATGCACTCTAACAGACCAAGCTGTCAGAAAGCCACCCATTAAACAATCCCTAAGTCCCTATTTCTTTTGGTTTAGGGCATCTTCCCCATTCTTATGCATCCTGTAGTTAGAGATCTTAGAAAGGGGTTGATTCCTGGGAGTCCCCTGAAGAAGTCACACATCATGGGGACAGCTGCTGTGAATGAATTATGTGAAGGCTCATACACCACAGTGGAGATGGCTTTCATGATGCTCCCCAATACGAACAGAGATCAATCCTAAATATCAGACTGTGTAGATCATGGTTTTAATAGGAAATTTAACCTCCTTTATGACCAACCTTTTTATGTAATCCTTGAAACACAGCAAGTGTGGATGTCAGTCACTCCTGCACCATGAAGTGGAGCTTAAGCTCCAGCTGTAATAGTGCGAGTTAAAAGAATTTTACTAATGACCACGGATACTATCTGAAGAGTGGACACAAGGGAGGATTTTCCAGTGAAGTGCAAAAAACTTGTTTGTGGCTGGAGAATACATCAAAATACTCAGGACTGTGTAGACTACAACCTCAAAGCAAAATCCCTCTGCCCTAGGACAGGATGAACAAGCCCTAAAGGCAGATTTATACAGGGAGTAGGGAGAGATGTTAAAATCTTCTCATTTTCTTTTCTAGTACTTCAGTCTCTTTTTGTGACAGAGAGAAGTACACATCTGAATTACCTAAATACAGGAATTTTCAAGGCAAAGGAGAGAGACCAGGTCTGGTAAATTAGTTAATTCCTCTGGCTCATTATATCAGCAGCAGGTTCAGACAAGCCAAGACTGGCTGTTATTGTAAATGTACAGCGTAGGAGGAAAAAAATACCAGTGTGAAGGTTTGGACCTTTTCTTCTTAAAGTTGCTTTAATTAGAAAACCAGACTCTGGGAGGCTTTATACTGTGAAAATCCAATTGTTAAAAAGGATTGGGGGTGGAATACTCAAATCTGCCCATCAAGTTACTGAGCTGTCCATCCCGTATATCTCAGTTTGTGTCCTTTGTCCAAAGTGGCTCTTATCACCTAGACATTTATTCCACAAGCACAAAAAGCCACTTTGAAGGCATAGCTCTTTGTTCACCTTCAAACACTCTGGTGTCAGTTTAGGAGTATTGAAATTTGTCTGCATTGCTTCTTTCAAAAAAAAGTTGCACAGGTGGCTGGGAGACAGAACAAGCCCTTGTCTGATATTTCTGCATTGCTTTATGTTGCAAGAAGGCAGTGGTAAGCAGTGGGAACTCACCCCAAGAGGAAGAGGATGGGTGCCAAAAAGGTCACGGTGCCAGCCCAGATAAGAGGAGAGCTGTGGCTCCTTGTATTGCTACTGGTACATGTGTTGTTGCATGGGCCATAGATGCCTGAGCTTTAGAATTCATATCCCTCACCTGGTCAGTGATGAAATGGCCTTGTTAGCATTTTCCAGATTTATTCAGTATAAATAAGTAAAGATCTCAAAGAACATTCAGGTCCTTGAAACAGCACAATATGTATTTTGCTCAACACAGAGATGCAAATCTCTGCACATCATCAGCTGCCTAAACGCCAAACTTGCACCATGACATCAGTGCTAAAGCTGGTGCTTCCAGAAAATATCAAATCTCAATCAGGTGGTCAGTGCTTCTGAAATCACTGTTAATGGCTTTGAAGCCTCTTGGAGTCTGCATGTGCACAGATCAAAGAACAAGAGACAGCTAGCTCAGTGCTTCACAGTGACAGCAAACTCACACAAACAAACACAACACACACGAGCACAAGCAGCCTGACCAGCTCAAGTTATGGGCAAGAGAGACCACAGATGGGCATTTACACATGCAATATGTGAATAATCCCCTTATGTATCATTTTTTGGTTCCACTACCACAGGTCATGCATGAAAAAAGCAATAATTGCATTTCCTTGGCTTGCTGTTAGAACTGCAATGATTTAAGCCCTTGGAAGCACTGATAAGAGATCTGCCTCTACTTCAAAACTGTTAAAATGTTGTTTTAACAACATTTTTAACATTTGGATGTTAAAAATTGATTGTTATTTTGCACAATCTTATATAAGCAACCTATGCTGAAAGGTGCTGGGGAGAGGGAGAGAATAATCCAGAGAAAATTACAATCACAGAAAAAATTAAAATTGTATGAGGCAAAAGAAGCAATAGCATTGCCAACATAAACACCACCTTTCTCTTGAAATTCTAACAGAAGT